>NC_090931.1:1260558681-1261183681 GCF_040938575.1 Ambystoma mexicanum | reverse complement strand
GCTCTCATCATGTCTAGGTTAGACTACTGTAATGCCCTGTACTCAGGAGCTAACAAATACATCACAGACAAAATGTAAAGACTGCAGAACAATGCCCTGAGAGCAGCACTAAACATCCCTCACAAAGAGCATGTCACCAAATTCAGGAAAGAGGTTAATTGGCTAAAAATAACGGACAGAATTTTACTCAAAATAGCTTCCCCACCTCTAAATGTCTGAACAACCTACCCCCCCCCATATCTAATGGAAGAAATCGCGAGGAGAACTTCCATGTGACCCACAAGATCTGCTAACTCCTTTAAAATTGAGACTCCTAGGTTTAAACGCTCGACCGCGGGAGGATCTAGCTTTCCCGTCAAAGCTGCTTAATGCTGGAACAAGTTGCCACTCGACCTCAGAACTGAACAACCATACCCCAAATTCAGACACCAAGTTAATCAATTGGTTGCGGGCCAATGACACATAACTTGACCAATACCCTACCCACTCCCACCATAACCCGCACCATACCTCTTGCCTCATGTATTTCTCCATATTAAGATAACCAAGCATGCATCCCGACCTACCTAGCCCATATGTGACACTTAGATTTATAGCCTGACCTATTTACCTCATTATATATGTCCATCTGTTAGATGGACAGTGTTCCAGACTTTTTCCTAGTTATGCCATGTGCCTGTATATATGTCTGTACATATTTTTGTATGTATATATATTTGTGTTTCATATATTCTTGTCAAACATTGTAATAAGCTTAAGATTTCTTGTATACTGCTGCGCCCGGCTACCCAACGGTTTGGTGTGCATTACCAAATAAATAAACAAACAAACAAACAGTACATTGTGGTAGTCAACATATATTGGAACCCTTTCAGTTCCCCTCTTTTAGTATTCCTGGAGAGGCTTGTCGAGGTGTTTATAAAAACAAGCTGACTTATGGGTCAGTTAGTATAATCTTAATAAGAAATTTCAATTCTGAATGTATTAATCACCGGCTGTAGGGCCCCCGAAAGATCCAACACTAAATGACCAACCATGGTATACCTTCCTAACCAATTGGAATATGCACATGGTAAATGGTAACATCAAGGGGATGTTCCCCCCGCCCTGACCTGGTCACAAGGAGTGCAGGGCTCCACAATTGACTACTTATTTTTTATCAAGGGACCTGTTTGACATGTATGTGCACTTTAATGTCAGGCATGTGAGCTTGAGTGATCACACTATGCTCTGTGGATCCTTTGATTATACCGCAATTGGTGTTAAAAGATTATACTCGTCGTTGAAGTTAACTACGCCAAAAATAGAGTTGTAAAGTTCAGGGGCGGGGTTTAAATAGGGACCTGTCCAGTCTGGTGACTTCTTATAAAGATTCAGAACTCGACTTGCACTGCAATCCCAGAACATTCATTGAATTCTTGTGGGGTATCCATCCACCGAGACCATTTGGAGAGGAAGGGAAGTTGAAGAATCCACATACATTTGATGAAGAGTCATGTGCCAAAAAAGAACAACTGAGGAGTGCTTTGAGGAGTCTAAAACAATCATCCTGAAATAAAACCGAGTACAGCATAGTAAGCAGAAAACTGAGAATGGGATACAGGAATTGTTCTAGGTCAAACAATCATATCCGTTTGCAAAATGATGATGTGACGATGCTTAAGGCCTTAAATAAGGCCAATTCAAGGAATTTGTGGTCACTGGTCAATGGTAACGGTCTGAGCCAGAGCAATTCTCAAAGTTTAGTAATTCGGGAAACGGCCTGGAGGAATCATTTTGCATCTTTATATGCCTCATGGGGGGGTGGACCAGGAATCTCTCATTGATAAGGGTACATGGGAATTGAATTTCACTCCAGAAAGTATAAAAGATCTCATAAAGAACTCCTCGTCCTCAAGGGCTTCTGGACAGAATGGTCAGGTGAACCAGATATTAAAATCTGACATTCCAATCTGGTCTAGCATCCTGTTCCATCTCTTTAAGGAGATAATTAGGTTAAAGACTCTTCCCGACTCCTGGTGGGTGGAGATAATTATACCCATATACAGTAAGGGAGAACGAGCGGATCCTATAAACTACCACCTGATCTCCCTACTAGACGATGATAGTAAAATATTTGCGGGATTGGTGTTAAGAGACCTGGAGCAGTGGAGTAATACTGAAAACATACTTTCTAAGTATCAAACAGGATTCCACCATGGCCTATCCACAACACTGAATGGCCTGATTCTCAGCACAGTGTCGAGCAAGTCATTTAGGAAGGGGTCTTTCTCTGTATCGGGCCTGGGTGGATCCGTCACAGGCGTTTGATATAGTGAATAGAGCCCATCTATGGTCAAAACGTAGACAGTGATGTATCCCTGACCCACTCTTAGCGTTGAAAGTAGAGCTCCATGATCACTCATACTTGAAGGTGAGGCTGGATCTCTTGGGTAATATATCAGCTCCTCCTGAAACAGTGAGGGGGAGTGAGGCAGGGGTGCATAACCTCTACCTGGCTGATATATCAAAATATCTGACTGAGTGTGGTCTGGTGAGCCCGATGGTGGGATCAGCAAAAATAAAATGGATGGCCTCTGCTGATGATGTCGTGTTGCCGACTACGCCCCGTGGGACTACAGCATTTGCTGGATGCCTTAGGGGAGTATACTAAGGCTAACTAACTTAAAATCAATCCGGCAAAATCGAAAAATGAGTCTTCAAGTGGCCAGGGAAGAAGGACCTTCCGTTTCAGCGTAGGCTATAAGGCCTAGTGATACCGGTGGGAAAGGAGGTCCTCTACTTGGGTTTTAATGTCAGGTCGTATCCATCCGAGAAATATTTGAGAGAATCCTTGGATGGTAAGTTGATTCTTCTGGGCTGCCACACGAAGAAAATAAACCATGGTTTCTGCAAATTCTCTGTGATCCCCCCTGATAAAATTCTATAAAGGTAAGGTAATACCATATCTAATATATGGGTTAGAGGTAAACCCAGTCATCAAAACCTTAGACTGGGATCGCCTGGAGAGTAAACTGTGAAAGTACGTCCTCATTCTCCCACAATCACTACCAATATGCTGCCTCAGGTATCAACTGGGTTTGCTATCCCTTTGGTTCCATGGTGAGTGGAGGATCCTATGCCTGGTTAGGCTAATTTTAGTCCCTCACCGGAACCCATTATATGTGGATGTGAAAGACTTAATGGAGGAGACTATTAATCATTTTTTGAATGCTCTTAGGTCATATGCCTTGGAAATACTGCAGGCATGCAAGCGTTGGGTTAGTGATCTTATTGACAATCCAATGCATGCTAAAGAATTATTCAAAAGAGCAGATTGGATCAGAATAATAGCCGAGATGCATGCCTCTGTATTATCTAAATCCCTGTCTCTTCATGACAAAAACAGGGCTTTTTGCCTGCTTACCTGAGACGCTCATCAAGTTCATCACACAGAAGTGATTTCTTGCGATTCCGGGAGATACTTTGCGCTAGATATAAAGAACAGAATCCTGATAACCTGTGCAGCCGCTGTGACAGTTCTGGCACCGAAACCCTGCAGCATATTAGTGTCAGGGCAAAGGGTAAATGAAGTGGAAACATTTCTCAAGATTTGTGGATAGGGTATGGTGGTTTGGGACCCAGTCATTCTGGGACAGGATGTGCTCAGGCCATGAAACATTGCTTACATGGGAGGTAGTACAGCTTTTAAAGGAGTTTAATTAGCTAAAAATGTATCTTTAGTTTTTAGCTGTGCTTGACTGTTCTGAATTTGAAAATTATTTCTTATTTATATATGCGAGTGTAAATATATTTATTGACGTGATGTGTTTGTGAAAAGTCAGATTAATGAGTGTACCACAAATAAACATTTGGAGGGCTCCTTTCAGTCACCTTTCAGTCACTGCAGGCGTTCGCCATCATGTCTCTCACCCCAGACGTGCTTTGATGACCACTAGTGGATGGCGAGGGCTGGGGGTGAGTGGGAGTTGCCACCTTCTGGGATTATAGGGGAGAATTCTTCACTCTGAAGCCACAGATTTGGAGCAAAAATTGTCTATTACTTATATGTAGTATGTGAATGTCTGGGGTAGTTTGACAATGAGTGTCTAGCTTATTTTTATCATCATTCTATGACTATAGTGATTTCTTCAAATGAGTATGATCCCATGTTTGGTAATAGTTTTTAACTCGTTATTGTTGTCATTCACATGAACTTGGAAGTGATTTACATTGTGATCAATATATTTCTAAAAGGGAATGTTTGGAATATTGAGATGTTTTTAATTTTTTTTGTACTGTGTTTCCGAAATAAACATATTGATTAATTGAGATATATATATATATATATATATATATATATATATACACACACACACACTTCATTTTAAAACAAAACACTTAGCGTGCCTTCATGCAGCGACAGGATCACTGGATGCCCCTCCCTCCTCTCCTGCATGTAGATATGCTGCCTGACAGGCCTCTTCTGTCATTCAGCATGTTCATGTTGCTGGTCTCCACAACGTGAACATACTGACTATCAGAAGAGGCCTTCTCTCCTGTTGTTCAGCGTGTCTATGCTTTCGGCACTGTAATGAGAGGCGGCAGAGCTCACTTCTGAACCCCGCCGTCTCTCGTTATTTCTCAGTTTTTTTGTGGAGCCAAACAGCTCCTCATACAAACATAACAAATCATTGCAGGGGACGGGACCACAGGCAGGCAGCACCGTTCCCCATGTCAATAAAGACCTCGGATGATCTGTGCTGCGTTCCACTTAGGTGCCGAGAGTGTGCTCAAAGGCCCTTCCCAAGCAGGAGGCCCAGGGCCGTTAGCCCTCTCTGCCCCCTTCTCCTCATGACGGGCCTTCCCGGGGGAATTTTATGAGGGAAGTGAAGACATGTTGGATATGGCAGACTACCTGCAAGGATCCAACGGCCTAGGCACTTCCCCTGAGTTGGACTAGCTCCCACCTCAGGTAAGCCTCAGGCCGCCTTCCAGCGCCTGATGGCTAAGGTAGCTGATACTCTGGGGCTCTCCTCGCTGACCAGGTCCAGAGTTCAATACAAACTCTGTGACATTCGGAATGATGCCTCAAAGAAGGAAACGCCCCTGTCCTGTAATGTGGCAGTGGTGGATCCGGTATTATTGGAAGTGTGGGAGAAACCTACATCTGTTTCGGCAGTGGACTGGGATCTGGCGGAGAAGCATCATTCCGCTTCATCAGACCAAGCTTTCCTCTCCGCCCACACTTCACCTGAAAGCCTGGTGGTTCAGGCTGCGAGCGCGAGCCTGAAGAACTCTACCTTTCCGAACCTTCCACCGGACAGGGAGAGTAAGAGTTTTGACGCGTGGGGCAAGAAGGTGTTTGCATCAGGCAGTCTAGCGCTGCGGGCCTTGAACCCCTTGTGTGCCATTGCAAAATTCTCCTTCGGTGGCTGTCTTCCATAGTCAATGCAGCAGAAGATGAGGGATGGGTTTCTATCCTTGGTCTAGGACGGCAAGGAGGCGGCACTGCAGATGCTGCAATCTGGATTGGACAAGGCAGACTGCATGGGCAAATCATGGCCACTAGCACAGTGGTCAGGTGCCATTCTTGGCTATGGACATCAGGTTCTGCGGCCAACATTCAGACAAGGTTGGCCAACATTCAGACAAGGTTGTTAGGTATTCCTTTCGACAGACAGAACCTTTTTTCAGAGTGAAGGCTGATAACGCCCTCCAGAAAGCCCAGTGATCTATGGCAACTACTAAGCCCTCCACGCAGTCCTCTTCTAGTTTTCACCCCTTTCCCGCCTTCACCCAGAGGGGTCTTGGACAACCTGAGAGGTAGATGAAGGGGTACCCAAAAGGGAGGTGTTGCAGCGGCCGCTGTTCTCTCTGCACCCCAGGGCGTCAAACCTCAGTGACAGACTTTACCACCCGTCACTGGTGGGAGGGAAGCTTTCCTTGTTTGGCACAAAATGGCTGATGCTTGAACATTACAGGTCATACGTCAGGGTTAGTGCCTCCCATTTCTCTAGCACCCTGCGGACCACGGTCCCCTAGCCAACCCCTTGTCTCCGGATCCCATCCTTCTAGAGGAGGTCTGTCCGATTCTGATGAGACGTGCGATTCAACTGGTTCCGTGCTCAGAATGAGGAAGGGGGTGGTACTCCACCTATTTTCTGATGCCAAAGAAGGACGGAAGCTTGCACCCTATTCTGAATCTTCTGCTGCTGAACTTGGTCTTATGTAAGGACAAGTTCAAGATGGTTACTCTAACCCAGATCCTGCTAGCCCTCGACCTGCAGGACTGGTTGGTTTGCCTGGATCTTCAAGACGCCTACTTCCATGTGTCATTTCATCTAAAGGACAGGAAGTACCTGAGGTTTGCAGTGGGCCAACAGCATTACCAGTTAAATGTCCTACCATTCAATCTTTCGTCGGCACCCTGGGTCTTCACCAACCTGCTGGCAGTGGTAGCGGCTTGCCTCAGGAGAGAAGGCGTCCATGTCTTTGCCTACCTAGCAAACTGGCTCATCTGAGTTTGCTCACCGGAGATAGCGTGGGAACATCTACTCTGCATATGCACTCTATTACACAGCTTGGGCTTTTCCCTGAATTTCTAAACATCTCAGGTTCTGCCGTACCAGTTTCTCCGATTCGTCAGGGCTGCCTTGGATACTCTTCTGGACAGGGCTTTCCCGTCCGCGGATCGAGTGGCAAACATCTTTCAGATGGTCGATGCCCTCCAATCACAGGAAGAAGTCTGTACCCCAGCTTTCATACACCTTCTGGGCTTCATGGCCTCCTTCATCCTTGTGGTGCTGCAGACGAGGCTGCGAAAGAGATCGCTTCAGTGGCTTCTCTGTTGCCAATGGTTGCAGTTCCAAAGCCACATGTCGGACCTTCGAGACAGGTCTGGAACCATGTGGCCAAGGATCTCTTGTGGTGGGCCGTGCGGGACAACTTTCTAGCAGGCGCATTGTTTCAACAGCCTTGGCCTCAGGCGACACTGGTCATGAACGCATCTTTGACCGGCTGGGGCGCTCACCTGTCAGATGTGACAATGAGTGATGTGTGGTCTACTGTGGAATCTTGGAAACACATCAACTTACTGGAGTTGAGGGTGATCAGGGTGGCCCTGGTCACTTTCCTCCACTCTGTGGAACTCAAGGCTGCTGATCCTGACAGAAAACATAGTGGTCATGCACTACCTCAACCAACAGGACGGCTTGGGGGACTTGCCTCTGTGCAGAGAAACAATGAGACTGTGGTTCTGGGCTCTGGAGAACAGTGCCTCTCTGATGGTAGCTCATCTGGCCGGATGAGAGAATGTCACAAAGGATGCCCTGAGTAGACAGACTTCGGCCTCCCATACGAGGGAGCTCGGTCAGGAAGTTCTGGAGGTGGTGATCTTTTTTTTTGGGAACTCCTTAAGTGGCCCTATTTGCTTCCAGCGCCAACAGGAAGTGTGACACAAAGACCTCTCCATGTATGAATATGTGAGCACAGGTAAAGAATTGGGTGCACGAACCTGACAGCACCCCTGGTATCACACTACATTGAAGCACACCACACAGCAGATGACATGGTGTAGTCGATTGTCGACACCATTGGAAGTCCCACTAACATCACAAGGAGCCTCCTTCAAAAAGAATCAAGATGGGTTCACTGTTTAGATACTTTCGACAACGGTCTCAATGAGGAATGTGTATGGTCTATTTAAACTGACAATTTCCTGTAGCCGACCATAAAGCAACCTTTGAGATGCAATCTGTATGTAAGACCATCTGGGGCATGTCATTATTGCATCTCCTGGCTACATATCTCCTTATACATCATCAATTTTGTGCTGTCCTTCGTTTTTTCACTCTCTAGACGACCCTTCTGACCAACTTTAGGGCCTATCTCTGCGTGGCATGTTTCTCTGCACCCAGTCATTTGTTTGAACTACAGCATCTAGCATTCCATGCACCTGTCCCACTCCTTCATGGGACACCCCGGAGTAACCAACGGGTTGCCTTCCCCCCTGACGCTGACCCTCACCTTAGTGTTTCCCCTACCAGAACCCTTTTTAGCAGGTACTTTGCCTCGGCACATCATACCTGCAGAGCCTCACGCCGCTCCTGCCGTTTCAGATGCTCAACTAGTTGCCATGGTGACCCCTCCAACCAGGCAACATGGGACCTAACCACTATGCCCCGATTGATGTACTCCTCCATCTGGGAACCACGATCTATAGTCATGTTTTTCACATTGTTTTCTTTTGCAGCACCCGATTTACACGTGACGGGTTTGCTGACACCAGCCCTTATCCATATGCGTTTGACACATGGGAGCACCCCTCCCGCAGCTCCAATGTCTAGACTTCTGCCCTTTCCAACCCCCCTCCAGTCGACCAGTCGATCAGTCTTTGGTACAGGCCGGCCACGCAGTTTGGGAGGTAGCCATAGCGACGGTCCATGCTTCACTTGCAACGCGGACCTCGCACATGCACCAGAACGCCTCGCATTCATTTGCGAGCGGCAGCGGGCACTCGCACCCGATCCCATAGCAGCTGTCCTCCACTTCCAGCAGCTACTCGGGCACGGCTTTGACTAGATCCCAGAAGGTAAGCAATAGGCCTGATTCATGCAACACAGTTTGCTCTCGACATTTAATGCCGCCATTTCATGGAGCTTTCTTTGCTTCTTTCTTGCTCAGATGCACGGCATTCCTTCCCAGCATTTGGGCCCTTAAAAGCCTACACGTCCTCCTTACCTCTACGAGGAAGGGAGAACACACAACTATCCGAAAAAATAAGGATATTACTAACTGCAAGGAAGGAACATCTGTGTCCAATAGCCCATGCATGTCCCACCACTTACACTCCCCCCTGCATGTTGGCCATGGCCTCGAAATGAGCATGTACCACATATGGAATACATCCTTACAGATGCAGTGTTGCCCGGTGCGTGACACCATAGTCACTGCTTTTTTACTTTTGTTGACAGGGCTGTCTCTGAAGTTTGATTGCACACACTTCATTGTTACATGCAGCACTGCCTGGGCATTAAGGTATATCAGCCATAGTCAGACACAGGTGGACGGCAAATACAGACCCTATTTTCAACCAGGGTGCTTCTGTCTATTTCAGATTCCCATTTCACACGTGCGATACTATCCAATACCCCTGGGTCAGTGACAAGTAGGCCCCGATTTTGGCTCGACCACTCCAGGACTCCTATTTCTTAAGGCATCCAATTGTGGACACAAGAACTGGTAATTATTTACCTTCACCTCTCTCCCTCTCCTTTTGTTTTGGTGAACCAATCACCAACAGCACAATTCATATTGTTCTTAACATAACACTCTTTACAGCTACCTTCTTTCTCCTGCGATGCAGAAGTGTTCTTGAGAGTGGCCCCTGGTCTGAACACTACATGCGACTCTGTACATACGAAATAGAGGTCACACGCCCTTCTCATCCCTACCTAAACAACAGGGTGAGTATTTAGTGGACTCTCTTGAGTTTTTAATTTTAGGCAGTCTAATTGGTTTAAGATTGTTTTTTTAAAACAGCAGAGTGTCGGTATTCCACACACTACACTGATACACATACGTATCTCCTTTCTGCCTCCCTCTCACGTAGGGACAAGTAGTTCCTTCGCCCTGAGGAAGGCTGAATATTGATGCTGCCAATTTTGGCAAAGCCGAAACGTGTTTCCAGTGCACATCCCCCCTACTTTGGATTTTGCTCCAACAGTATTTCTTGTGCAGCACTGTGTAATTTGTATTAGATTTATAATCATTACACGTATGCAGTTTGGCAGATCAATAGACATGTCCATAAATTGAACATGTCCATAATTTAGAAACAAATGTCTATACCCCATCAGGATTAATATAAAATAATACCCTGATTTTTGCTTTTAATAGTAGGAATATTTCCACTATGCAAATCAGGAAACTTTGTTAGATGATTGCCAAGATTACTTTACTCTTTTGTTTCTTTTCCTTGAGAATTCATTGTTCTATAAATTTAGTTTTTTTAATGTGTTCTTTCTTTTACTGGTTCTATTTGTTTCTATTGTCATATTCAGAATCAGTTCAATATACATGTATGTCTCATTATATATGTGCTTCTAACAAACCCAGATTAACTTTGATGTATGATTTTGGTCTCTGGTTCTCCTTTCTTTAATTGTTTGTATTAATAATAAACACTGATTTAATTGTAGTTAACTTTCGCTGTGTTGTCCCTTTTAGTGACTCTTTTAGAAGAACAAAAGTCATTCTCCTTAATTGTATCCAAAAGCAACATTAAAATGAAAATTGTTCCAAATGTGGATTCCTCTTTGTAAGTTAACCAGGGAATTTCCTCGTCATGGAGCTTTGGGAGACACAATGACAGCCGAGCGGACTTTCCACCTCCTTATGCGTTCCCGCCGATCCCTGTCATTCTGCTGGTTCTCAGGAGAATATGCCTGTTCAGAACCAGGATGATCCTGATTGCCTCACACTGGACATGGAGAGCGTGGTTTCCGGAGTTGCTGGACATGTCCATCTACCTTCCCTGGTGCTTTCCGAGGAGACTGGATCTGCTCTCCCGTTCGTAGGGGCCGTTTTCCACCCAAATCTCAGCAGCCTGAACCATCATGCTTGGATACTGAGAGGCTGAGATACAAGGAGTGGGAATTGTTGTACGACATCCTCGACGTGTGCCTTTCCGTACAGAGACCCACTACAAAATCCATTTATGCCTGAAGGTGGTAAACATTGTTTATTTGGTGCGGGGAGAGGGACCTGGATCCTTTATCCTGTCCTCTGTCCCGGCGTTGGATTTTCTGCTTTCCTTGGCCAAAGCGGGCCAGAAGATTGGCACTGTGAAGAGTTACCTCGCTGCAATTTCTGTGTACAAGAAGTCGTCTGAACAGGGCTTGTTTTTCACAATCTGCACTGTTATGCAGTTCTTGTGAGACTTGTGAAGCAGTATCCTCCCAGACGAGTTGTGGCGTGGGACTTAACTTTAGTATTACCATTTCTTATGGGTGCCCCATTTGAGCCCCGGCCTTCCTGTTCTATTAGATTGCTCACCCTTCAGGTGATTTTCCTGGATGCCCATACTTCTGCGAGATGGGTGAGTGAGCTCCAGGCATTGTCTGTTTTCCTCCCCATTTTTATTTTCCCTAAGAGAAGGTGACATTGAGAGTGGGACCCTCCTTTCTGCCGAAGGTGGTCTTGCAGAGGAATGATTCCAGCAGGAGGACCCGGTATGGGCCCTTAAGTTTTACGTCTCTCGTACTAGAGAGGTTAGGAAAGATGGCCATCTTTTATTTGGTTACGCTGGTGCTTGTGCTGGCAGGGCTGTGACCAAACATACTCTGTTTAGGTGGATCATTCGCTGCATCTCAGAATGCTGCTATCCAGCTGGGAAGGATGTGCCTGAGTGTCTCAGAGCTCAGGAGTGGCTGCTAACTCTGCCCTGCAGAGTAGGGTCCTTGTCATAGATATTTGCCAGGCGGCAACGTGGACGTCCCTGCACAAGTGCGCTAAGCATTACTGCTTGGATTTCCTTGCGGGTTCAGGATGCCCATTTTGGTAGGGCAGTCCTACAGAATTTCTTGTTCAGGTGACGTCCTTGCTTCCTCCCTCCTCCACATTTACATACTGCTTTGCAAGTCTATCATAGATGGTTAATCTGTGGCAGGACAGAATCCATTAGAAGAACAAATTACTTACCTCTTGGTAATGTTCTTTCTGATGGATGTTCCTGCCATGGATTCCTCATCGCCCTCCCTACCTGCCCCACTTGCAGGAGCTAGTATACCATTGCACCTGGCACCGGAAACTTTTCTGGAGAACAGCTGTGCTAGGATAGAGATATCGTAGAGAAGGAATCCGTGGCAGGAACATCCGTCAGAAAAAAACATTCCCGAGAGGTAAGTCTTTTGTTATTCTGCTTCAATGGGATGCACTTCCTTCAAAAGACCGGAATGTCCATGGGCACAGAAATGATACCTCATTATGCGAACATCTTCATGCAGACCTCCAACAAGAGTTCTTACAACAATAATCTCTGAAACCACCAACACACCTGCGTTGTATTGATGACATCTTTTTGATTTGGACAGAAGGTGAAGACACTCTTAAACAATTCAATGAATCACTAAATAGCTTCCACCAATTCATTATAAATCTCAACATGGAAAACTCCAAGAAGAGCATACATTTCCTAAATGCAACCATTTTGGTTGGAAGGAACGACCATCTAGAAACAACTGTATACAAGAAAACCACTGACAGGAACAAATACCTGCACTGAACAAGTTTCCTCCCAAGCCACACAAAACTGATCTACAGCCAGGCCAATCCGATAACAACACAACAGGAAGCCATGGGAAAATCAACTTGCCACACTGCACACATCCATTTTGCAGAAGGGTCACTCAGCCAGATAAATCCCCATGTCATTTTATTGTGCATAGAAAATAAACGACACAACTTGGTACAATACAGATACAGCAGAGGCACCAAACAAATTGTTTTGGTTGTAACCTACCACCCATCACTAACACAACTGAATATAATTGTTAAGGATCTTCAACCTATATTTAGCAGGGATGATGAGCTGAAAGAAATCTTCGAAGCAGCTCCTCTAGTTGCCTACAAAAAACAGAGAAACCTAGCACAGTCTCTGACCAGGAGTTCATTTCCACTAGATCAAGAACAAAGGAGACTTGAAACATAACACTGCAACATTAGGAGATACAAATGTGCCTACACATCTGCACCAGATCTGCCATAACGCTGTTGAACTGAAGAATACAGATTCAAGGGATATATAACTGCAGATCATGAAATTTTTTTTGTCTCATACAGTGAATAAAATACACGCAAGCAAGTTATGTAGGTGAGTCCTTCAAGGAGCTGCGGGAAACCATCTCGAACCACAAAACCAAAACACCAGTGGGTCGACACTTCGGACAGGATGGAAACTCACTGCAGTTTCTATCGTTGATGGTTTTAAAACGTGGCCTCTCGAATGCCACATACAGAAGGATGTGGGAATGGAAGTACCTGATATTTGCAACCACAAAACAAAAACAAGACAAGGCATAGCAACTGTGAGAAACCAAAGGGTGTCTCACTTGCTTTCTCTCAGGTGGGCAGGGCACAGTCATCCCCTTTGGACCCAGACCCTGGGGGTGGACCAGTGCGGGAGCATCACGTGGCTGAGGGATCTTCCGAGAGTGAGGGTGAGACAACCGATGGTGAGACGTGGTCCCCCCCATTGCACGTGCCCATACCCCATCCTATTTTATAGGATTTGCCGATACCCAACTACTTGTCCCCATTTTTCTACACAAACAATGGGTCGAGGAAGAGGACGAGTGAGAGAAAAGAGGCTAACCCTTATATATTCCATTGCACATGTCCTGTTAATAAGGTCAGGCAAAGTCAGGCACTTGACCTTAATCACATACATCTGATACCCTTTAGCTCCCCCCACACGGATAAAAGACAGAACATGGAGACACACTCTGAGCAAGGTGGAACACGAGAAGGAGCAGATCTTCCGGGGTGAAGGCGAACCCACTGGAGCAGGACGACTGATTGAGAGACCCGGAGTGAGGGGCTGGGAAACCCTGAACATCCCTGCAGGAGGTTGTTGCCTCCGGGAAACCGTGAGAGATACACAGAGAAAGCCAAAACCCAGACAAGAAGAAGCATGCATTGTGTTTCAAGGACACCAATGGCCTTCCTGGGTTAACGGCAGAGTTGGGGAGGTGAGGCCAAGCCTGTGGTATTGACCTTGACTCGAGAATCAAAGCAGCAGAGAACCGAACAGAAAGCGCCCAACCGGTGAGTTAGCGAAAGATTATAAAGGCTGGTTTGTGTCAAGGAAAGATTCATAACCCGTTATGGGTTTTTCATTTTTACGAACTGCCCGGAGCCACACATGGCATCAGCAAGCAGGGGCGAGTTGCTCCACTACATCCTATTCTAGGATCGCCCGAGTGACAACTTTGTAAGCCTATACTACGGACCCTTTTCGCCATAGCTGGCAAGTTGCATTTGTGGTCCGGGGGAAAGTCAGCAAAATTCCCGTTTCCCCTAGAAGAGATACTATATCACAGTAATTGCTTGATCAGTGACACTATAATGCTAGGAAGCACCACACAGATTTCTAAATCCATTATATCATTTTTTCAGCTTTGCAAGCTAGAAACTACAGAAGCCAACAGCCTACACAGAGAGGTTCAATTACCCACGGCGCACAGAAGGCACTGCAAGAGAATAGAAAATAAGAATTCTTCTCCCAACCTGAGGCACTGAAGCAATTGGTTCAGGTAGGATATTTCGCACACGCCCTAGGCATTCAAAAGTCTTGCACAAAGACATCAATGTTCTAATTTTAAACCTTCCCATTTTTTAGATTTACCACCTATGTGGCCAGGCAAGATGCACATCACAGCCCTCTCCACCAGTCCTGAAGACAGCATCAGAACATCAACACCATCAGTTCTTGCTAGAAACACCAATAGTGTCGACTAGATAGATATGTGGTTATGGGAACCATACTCTGTCACCACCAGTACTAACTTTTCACTGTGCAAAAAATTGTATTTCAATTTTTGTGATATGCATTTTTAATATGACAAAATTTGTAAGACACCAAAAAAAGTATTTGGTCTAACATGGTAACACATGTATAACAGCCTTAGTAGGTTTTTATGAAATATTTGAAAAAATAAAGATGCTATTTGTATAAATGCTATATCGGTGATCCTTAGCGCTTCTACAGGCAAAATTATATTATCTGTTACCTTGTGTTGTAAAATACTACCGGCAAGTGCCGAAAAGGTGGGGTAGCCCGAGTCCACTGTTACATTACCAAGGAAAGATTGAAGCCCCAACAGTGTATCTCACAATTGAAGGTTGCCCATCTGCTGATGAGACGTGAAAAAAAGCAAACCTGTACTGAACTTTAAAGTCAGTAGTAAATGTGAAGCTAGTGATGCAGAGTAGCGAAGTGATCCGGCGAAAGGAAACAGCCCACTCGAAAGTTCTTGCTAAATGTTTGATATTAGTTATAAAGCAACAAAATGAATGAACTTTGAAATACCAATAGTGAAGATTAACCCAGACGAAGGGGGAAGTTAAAAGATGATTGCTTTAAGCGAAAGTCTCAAAATGGTCCTGCAGAGGTTTTAGAAAGCCTGGCACATTTGAAAGTCTTCGACATCACTGAAAGGTCCGAGCCTGACATAGGGAGACCTAGAAAATGAAATAAGTTAGGGGAATGGAAACCTCTAACGAATGTGAATAAAGCTTGGGGAAAGGAGCCTCTTCAAGTGCTGTGATTGAGATCCGAGCCGGCTGTGGGAGATCTATGTTGAATCAGGTACTTTCTTGAGAGGTCCGACCCCGACAGAAGGAGACCTGCATGAACTATTGATGCCTTAAGAGGTCCGAGCCCGACAAAGGGAGACCTATGGAAATTTTGTTGAATTGCGAAATAACTTATTTGGGAGCTTAAGTGACTTTAACGTGGAAGGCTAAGCGGGCTTTGACACATGTTTTGAAACTGCCTTTTTTTGATAGCCTGAGCCAGAGTGTGTGTTCCTATCTACAGGGGCCACCTTACTCTGTGCTGTCCAACATGGGGAGGAGAGCTGACTCGGCCATCTTGATACTTTATTTATTTTATTTTAAAATCTTTTTATTGGTTATAGAACAAAACATCAAGAAACAGAAAAACACTATGTAACAGTCAAAACAAAAAAAGATAAACTCAAAAATAGGGCAAACTGCAGGGTTCTTTAGGCAGCAGAGGCAAACCTACACATTGTTGATAGTGACACATGATAGACAAAATCATAGAAAAACTCCGGGCAGCCCAAGGCATTGCAAAGAGAGAACACATCTCTGAGGCCAGAAAACTAGCCCACTGACTCCCAATAAAAAAAATGATCTTATTCAAAGCCCTTACACTGACCCACAAGTGCATCCACCTCACTGCTCCTGCATACCTCTCACAAAGGATACACCCCGTCTCCTCCACCAGGCCAACCAGATCACCGTATACCAACATGCTCTCGGTGCCATGAGTAAAAAAAAAAAGCAAAAGCGGACGGATCCAGCTTCCCTTATCTCGTGCCCTCTCACTGGAATGCCCTACCACCCACTATCCGTGGCGAGGCCTCCCTCACCACCTTCCGCAAAACGTTGAAGACCACCCTCTTCTCATAAGGCCAGACACACCAGCATGAATACTTTCATGTATACAGTATTATATGACCAAAAGCAATATCTGTAACAACATTGTTTTCCTGCTTCATTCACAATGTGTCAACAACCGCTACCATGCCTGTACCATGTAACTAAGTTTATTGCAAGTAACAGCGCCTCAATGCCCCTGGGCTGCTTGCGCGCTATATAAATTTAAATAAATAAATAAAAATGAACATGTTAAGGGGTTACATATTTGGGGTTTTCGCAAATCATTACGACGTGATCAAATGAAACTATGCAATAGCGTAATTTACCCATGTGAGGGTACGTCTCAGCCCTCAAGCGGGTTTATCATCAGATTGGCAGAACAGTGCAATGGGGCCCCCCACGCTTCCAGGTTCATAGTAGGCTCAATTATACCCTGCCTCAGAGCTCTATACCATTCCGCTGTTCAGCAGCGGACCACTTCAACAGCTCTCTCCACCATAGGACATAGCTCGGGCCTGTGTCAAGCTTCCAGGATATGGCTATTCTTCGCTTAGCTAGTATGCAAGCCAAGTCCATAAGCCTGACTACATGTCACGTCTTTTCCGGTCAGGATACATACCAAGGAGGCATTCTGTGGGAATCCACTCCCGCCTTCACTAAAGCACTCTGAACTCTGCCAAAAGGAGCTCACCCTTGGACACAAAACATGTGTATAAAGTCAACCATTTCCCCAGCACTCCATGGGCAACTCAGGGTCACTTGCTTGTTGAAGCGTGCAATCCTATGCTGGGTCGTGTACATCCTATATAAAACATTTAATTGTAAGAGCATAATGCATGCATTCCTGGACACTTTTTTAGGGAACAACATTGCTGTGTTCCACTTTTTATCATCAAACACACATACTAAGTCTGCTTCCCATGAACCCTTAATTCGTGCAACGCGGACACTCGCTCCCTCAATCAGACATTGGTATATAAGTGTCATGGGTTTCTACCCATCTTCCAAGTTGTAGAGGGCAGCCATTGTGTTGTTGCATTTGGGCTCCACGGGCCATATAGACCAGTGCGTCTTAACGAATTTGGCAACCCTCATATGTCCCAAGAAGTGTCCTTTATTCAACCCACAGTCTTCCATCATCTCCGAAAAAGCTCGGAACACTCCCTCTTTAAAGACATCACCCCATGTAGCCAAGTCCATTCTCTCCCACTTCCTGAACAAGGATAGATCACCTTGATCTCTGCATATGGACGCTGATAGAGGCATATTGGGCGAGTATACATTGAGGACCCTTCTAATCCTGTTTCAGATCCGTCTTCCCAGCACCAACAGGGCCGGGTTGCTCGGAAGACAGCTATCAGTAATCCACAAGGCTTCCTTTAGGAGTATCAGCCTCAATGCTCCCTGCATCAACGTACTACCTAGAGTTGTCTCATCTGAGAGCCATGTAGCCAAGTATTGTGCCTGAGCAGCTAAATAATACAATTCAAACAATGGCAGCTTAACCCCTCGATCTGCATATCTCAACCGAAGCACAGCCAGTGCGATTCTATGTCTCTACCCTCCCCAGAGGAATCCACTAAGTAGAGAGTACAGGGACCTAAAAAATGCATTTGGGATACAGTACGAGACAGTTGTAAAAAAATACAATAGCCAGGGTTATGCCACCATCCTTATTAACGCAACTCTCTCCATCAACGAGAGTGGCAATCGTCCCCAGAATTTCAAAGATGCAGAGATCCCTTTAATGGCACAGACAGTATTAATCACATGCATGTGTTCAGGTTCATGCCATATATTGACCCCCAAGTAACGAAATCAGTTAGTTTGCCACCTAATACCGAACGCTGGGAGATCCCTCAGGTCACAGGTTCGCAATCTAGCCAACGGGAAAATACAAGGTTTTTCATTACTGAACGCAATGCTGGTCAGTCCCTCAAAGTTATCCAGTACCTCCAATATCACCGGGAGATTGTATGCAGTATCATGTACGTACAGGAGGCAGTCATCCACATACAGCAATATCAAATGACACGTTACATCAATCAACGTCCCTGCTTTCACAAATTCAGATCATAGAAACACTGCTAATGGTTCCCGTGCAAGGATGTGTAACATGGGCATCAGCGGACAACCTTGTCTAGTGCCTCTGTGTATTTTCCAGGAGTCAAGACACATGTTTACCAGTGCGTACCTTTGCAATTGGTTTAGAGTATATTAATTTAACCCGCCGGGAGAATCCTTCACCGATCCCAAAACCGGCCAACGCTGCGTGCATCCATTACCAATACAGAGAATCTAAAGCCTTAATGGCATTTAAGGAGAGAATCGCATACTGGGCATCATGTGATCGGGACCTATCAATAATGTATTGTAATCTCCTCAAATTCAGGGAGGTAGTTCTTGACGGGACAAAATCTGTGTGATCATGGTGTATCAAGGAACGGATTGTTTCAGCTAGTCGGCTAATAGCGCTGTTAATATTTGAACATCCTGATTCAACATAGACAATGCCCGGTAGGAGTCGCATAAGCATTGTTGCTTCCCTGGTTTAAGGACTGGGACTATCTAGGATCACGCATGCTATCTGGCAAACAGCCAGTCTCATATGCTTCTTCAAAAACCCAGAGAAGTACCGGCACCAACGCCTCATTATAGGCCTTGTAAAATTCAGATGGCAATCCATCTCCCCCTGGGGTCCCACCAGTTTGCAGTGAAACTATAAAGCTTTGCAGTTCATTTTCAGTTATTGTCGCCTCTAGGGCCGTGGCCTGCTCCGCTGTCAGTTTGGGCAGGTTAATATGCACCCCAACCAGCAGTGCAGTGATAAAATTCACAAGGTTGGCTTGGAGCTGGAGCGCGAGGCATGGCTCCTCACTAGCTCCCATCCCAGACCCGACAATCTACGGATTTACGGCAGCAGAAAGCACCCGATTTTCCCTGAAAAAGCACACAAGGCTGGTGGAAAGTACTGCGCCTAGCTGGCAGGAGCAAGGAAGCTCCTGCATGCTGGATCGCTGAATTGGGGTCCTTGGCCGTATGTCGCGGCGCTGCCCGATGAAAAATCAAGATGGCGACATTAAGAACCCTGGACCACTGAGACCCCAGGGGGGGCGGAGGAGGCTCCTTGCACCGCACCACGGTGGCGGCAAGCAGAATTCCCCCCGCTCCTCATCGGAATGGCTCCCCATACACCGCAAGAGCCCCCACGCTTTGTGGGGCTGTTTGACACACCCACACCAGGAGCCATCACAGAGGAGCTCCTCTGAGACAGACGTGGACAGCACCACACAGCACAGATGGCGCAACAACTACAGTATGGGAGAAAACTACCCAAGCAGTAAATAAACAGCCCACTCCCACTGGGGATGGCACCGGCTACCCCTGCAGAGCCTCCCCAATGCCACTGCCCAACAAGCTGAGGAGGAGTACTTGCTGCACCATAAATCAACTGATACACCACCTCGAAAACCCAGCAGGAGATGGGGCACTGGGACCTCTGCAGCTATAAGGTACAGCCACCCACTACTGTCCCAGGGGTCTGCTCACTCCCCACAATTGCAGTATAGGACTGGGAGTATGATGGGAGGCACCCACTGAGTATCGGGGTGTCTGGGTCTACAGCCAATGCCCATGTGGGTTGCCACAAATGAAAAGAGGCCAGTAACTCACCAAAATCTAGCCCCTGCCTCAACAGGTCTCCACCTAAGTTGCCGACACAAGAAAGAAACACACTAGGAAGGCAAGTGCAGTGAGCTCCATGCTGATGCCCCCCCCCCCCCGCACGACCCATTTCATCGAAAGGTACTCAAGGCCTTAGGGAGAAAAACACGCCTAACCACACAGAGCCACATGGGCGAAAGTCCTCCTCTCCGAGCACCAAGGGGAAAAATGGCAAAGACCCCCAAAACAAGCTGACATCTCTACGCTGCTCTCTGAGCCCACCTGAGACAAAGAGAATAAAGGGGAGTGAACCTAAGCAATGTCACAAGAAAGAGACTTTGAGACGCACCACCCACCCGCCGCCAACTCAAGGGGTCACCAACACAGATTTGCAAGACCTCCTAGCAGCCATGACTATACCAGAGAGGCACGGAAGAGCTCATGAAAAGAATAATGAGTCTAGACAAGCGCATGGATGAGGTGGAAAGCAGAACGCCAGAGATCGAGTCAACGATATGTAAACAATCCTATGAAATTGGGGAGAGAGCAGACAGAATTACCACACTGGAGGCCGGATGTGAAACTCTGGTAACTAAGCAAGAGGACTCTGAAAACTGCTCCCGCCGTAATCATTCACTACGCGGAATCCCAACCTCCATAACTGACGCAGAGCTGGGTAACTTCACCCGGGATCTCTTCAGGTTCATCCTAACGCTCCCAGATAGTGCCTCGCTGGAACTGGACAGAGTGCACCGAACCAGGGCTAGACAAGTACCAACCGCGCCAACTACTCCACCAGACGTTCTGGCAAGAGTCTACTTCTACAGGGTGAAGGAGGAGATTATGCAGGAAGCCAGGAATTCCACACGCATACAATTCAGAGACGTTTCATTCTCCCTATGCCAAGACCTTGCAGCAGCCAGATTCTAAAAAGGAAATCTCTAAAACGGCTAACAGATTCGCTTTGAGACAGAAAGGTGCTCTACCGCTGGGGATTCCCCACCGCACTGGTGTTCAACCTGGAAGGTAAACAATGGCAGATATGCACATTGAAGGAGGCTGAAAAGCTACTGCACCCGGCAGGAGCAAACAACAAGGTTGATGTAGCACTCAGAGGACTCATCAAAGGGGACTACACAGCCCTGGATGCCACTGGACAGGAGAAGGCGGCTCAAAGGCCAAGCACAAAGAAGCAAGAAAGGTGCCAAGCCTTGAGAGAGAATATTCCACTGAAAAAGAAGAACTACCCAATGTGAACCCCTGCAGGCACCCATGATGCTTCTGACTGAACTTTGGCAGCATGCACTCCGACACAGGGACCTCTGGACGGAAGAACTAATGCACCTAAAGAGAGAACAGTGTCAATGAGGGCCAAGAAACGAGGACATCCGAAGGCTGTAACTGCAAACAGTATTGCTGAAGCTACCTCTGTACATTCATGTGGTAACCAATGGGCACTGGTTGTCCACAAAAGGTTGGTTGTTGGGTTCTGAGCCGGTGGACCTGAGGAAGTTTGCATGGTAACCTGGAATGTGCAGGGCCTTCATTTTCCTGGGAAACGAAAATTGGTGGGATGCTCGGAAGCGGTAGTCTGGGATGCCATGAAGCCAGTGATCAGGGGAGTGATAATAAGGTGTACAGCAGCATAAAACAGGGTTTGACAATTGCAGCAGCACAGGCTGGAGGAGAAGGTGGCGGCCATGGAATGGGCACATAAAAAGAACCAATCTGGGAAGACCAGTAAAGAGCTCAACAAGGCTAAAGCCGCTCTGCAAATGCATCTGGCAGAGAGATCCACCAGAACATTGGCATACACCAAACAGTTCTACTACATAAACAGCAATAAGGCGAATAGGCTATTAGTATACAAATTAAAAAAGGTACACATCCAAAATGACATCCACACACTGAGAAGCAAAGACGGGTGTCCCGGGTGTCCCTGCTGTCCTTGCTGTCCTCGGGGGATGACAAAAGGAGCGCCGTGATGATTCCCCATATCGAGGTAATGACCGGGAGCCAGATTGACAAGCAGTTGCAAGCTAACTATCTAGCCACCTCCCCAGAAGAGCCTGAGACAACCCAGCTTTAGCTCCTTGAACTCCCCATAACCCTGCAGGAAGTGAAAGAAGCCATAAAAACCTGGAAAAACGCAGCCCCCGCCCCAACAGATTCTCTACAAGGTTCTACAGGGTGTACACTCACATCTTAGCCCTCAACTCACTACGCCTTTTAACTCTTTCCAGGCCACAGGGATTATCACACCATCCATGCAGGAATCCCTCACAATACTCATCCCCAAACTGGACAAGGAACCAGAGGACTGTGCATCCTACCGGCCCATAACACTAATGAATAACGATGCAAAGATCTTCTCCAAGATCCTTGCAGCCAGACTCGCGAGGGCCCTTCCAGATCTAATCCACCCAGACCAGACAGGATTCATCCCGCATCGCACCACCCATGACAACATCAGGCGCACCATAAACCTAGTAGAAAGTGCCTCTAGAATGAAACTAGAAAGGGCCGTAATATCACTCGATGCTCACAAGGCATTTCACATATTCGATTGGGGTTACTTCCAGAAGACACTAATCCACTTTGGGCTTGGCCTGAAGTTTAGCAAATGGGTCATGGCCAACTATCAGCATGCCTCCACCTCACTAAGAATCAATGGGATTTGATCCCATAAGCTCCATATCTCTCGAGGTACTCGCCAAGGCTGGCCCTTATCTCCCCTAATATTCGCTCTCTCAATTGAACCATTTGCAACTAGAATCCGGGATAATGCACAAATACAGGGGCTACAGCTGGGGGCGAACCAGAACAAGGTCTCCATGTATGCAGACGACGTCCTCCTTTCCCTAACACCGATTGAGCACTCGGTGGAAGCACTTTGGCAGGAGATCTCAGCATTTGGGGAGGCCTTTGACTTCAGGGTCAATTATGGGAAATCAAGGGCCTTGGGATTAAACAATACCCGGGAGAGCAAAGAAGCGCTAACAAACATTAGCCCCATCCCATGGGCCAAATCACGAATCGCCTACCTGGGGGTCAATATACCAAACAGATCTGAGAGAGCATATCGGTCCAACTTCCGCCACCTATTCCGAATCCTATTAAAGGACATGGAGCGCTGGCACAAACAGGAGGTTTCATAGCTTGGGAGAATTGTAGCGCTAAAAATAAACTTGGCCCTGAGGCTGCTCTACCGGTGCTTGGTGTTACCGGTAACCATACACCCAGGAGAGCTCCAAATGTTGCAAGAAGGGGTCTTGAACTATGTCTGGGGCAGGAAAAAGCCAAGAATTGCAAAGAGAGTTATGCTTAGAGGGGCAACGGTGGAGGACTGGGGGCCCCAGAGGTTTCAAGATATAGTTTGGCGGCACAACTATCACATGCTGTCACATGGCAGACTGACGCCAATCTACCCCGGTGGAAACAAATAGAAGAACATTGTTGCCCGTCCCCCCTATCCACCCTACCACACCTAACGGCATCTTGCAGGGCTGCGGACCCCATACCGCTAATGGCCACTAGAAACACAGTCCAGTGCTGGAAAAAGGCAGCAAGCCGATGGGGCCCTAGGAGATCACTGGGGCCACCCCACCAGTGTGGAAAAACCCAGACTTCACTCCCGGACTCGGGTTCAACAATTGGCGCAAGAGAGCTTGAGGCAAATGAAGGACTTCTACACCAATTTGAGCACCACTCTCCTTCAAAGAAAGCAAAATTAAATCCCAGAAACGGAAAGATTCTGCTATGTGCAGCTCCGGCACTGGGTGTCACAACATAACACTAGAACGCATGGGAGCAGAGAACTTAACCCGCTGGAACTCACATTAACATCAACGGTTAGAGGGTGAAAACATCAACCCTATACAAGCTCCTAGAGAAGGGTGTCCCCAATAAGGATAACTATATGCTCAAATGGGAGAGAACTAGAAATTGAAGAATGGGGGCGTATCTGGACACACATGCACAAAACCTCAAAATGTGTTACGAACAAGGAGGGTGCATGAAAGTATGCTATAGGTGATATGTCACCCCAGAAATCCTGATCAAATTGGAGAGGATGTGCAGAAATGGGATCCCTATTCCACCTTTTATGGTCATGCCCAAAGTCCATGCTATTTTGGAAAGAGGTTCTGAACCAGATTAAGTTAATCATGGGATTGACAATAGCATGGGATCCAGTGATTGTGTTATTGGGAGTCATGAGCGGGGGGACGTTCCCACTCAAGGTTCACCTGGCGGACTTGATTACCCACCTCCTCAACGCAGCTAAAATCACTATTGCCCGGCTATAGAAGCAACCTGAAGGTCCGGCAATCACTATGTGGTTGGCAAAATGCTGGGACACAGCAGTGGCAGAGAAAATAACGTCCTCTCGACTGGGTGTCATGGGGAGATTTCACAACACCTGGCCCCCCTATCTTGACTATGCAGAACAATTCCCGGGGATAGTCTGACAACCACCAGTATTTTGGGGGTGTATGAAACATTGAACTCTTAATCTCTTCCCTATCATCTGACCCATGACAAAGGAACTGGCCAATATTCCAAACTCAGTAAATGCATTGCCCTGTGTTATTGTCTCACATTACTAAGTCGTATCTGCAGGTGTACTCTGATTGGACCCGATTGTTGTAAAAAAACAATAAAATATATTGTTGAAAAAAGAAAAGTCCAACAGATTCTTCCTGTGAGCTGGGGGTGCACACTCCGTGAAAACCAAAGGTCCAGCCCACCCAAGATCAACAAGTTCCTGAAAAATTCAAGGGGAAGAAGCAAGTCCAAATCCCAGTTCACCAGAGAAAAAGGATAATTCAAAGGCAGTCCAGGAAGCAGAGTCAAGTTAAAAAAAGTACAGTTCACCAAAAATCAGCACGGGTAATCCAAGAAGCAATCAAGGAGTCAGAGCCAAGTCAAAGCCACAGGATCAGCAGGAGCAAAAGGGTAATCCAGAAGCAGTTCAGTACACAAGCCAGGGGTCAAAAAGCAACCAGGAAAATCCAAAGGGATGTAGTTAATCAGAAGAGCATGAAATGTACCAAGAAACAACATAGCCGCCCAAAGATGTTGAGAAGCAAGGAGGAATGAATGGGAATTCCTTGTATAGTGCTGGAGCTACGTGACTTTCTGATTACAATGTCCTGTGACTATGAAAGATCACGTGATGGGTGCTCCGAAGCGGCGAGCATGTGACCAACGCTGATGCCATGCCTCATCAATTAGGCGCCATGGTAACTGCCATGGAGAATGCGGGACCCCTTGTGCTTTGGGGAAGAGCTGCTGCATTCTCCCCATGCAAGTACATCGAACAGAGGTTTGGTGAATCTATTATAAAGCGTTGGTGAGACACAAGAGCCTTGAGGCACCCCGCACGGCACTGGTGTAGGCTCCACCGATGCAGTAGTTGAGAATACCCTCATGTGTCTATTGTCCAGGAAGGAACTAATCCATTTGGTGGCTTTCTCAGAGAAGTGGGCAGCTGATTTCAAGTGACGGCAGAGGATTTGGTGGTTGACCAAATCAAAGGCTGCCGATAAATGAAGGAGTAATAATAGTAATTTTGCCATTGTCTTTTAGGCCCTCAATTTGAATTTTGAGATTTAATAGAGCTGTTTCCGTCCCATGCTTAGGTCGAAAAAAAGATTGTCTTGTGCCGAGTAGATTGTTGGTTTCTAAGTACTTTTGAATCAGAAGATACGCTGCCCTATCCAAGATTTTCAGTATGAATGGGACCATAGTGATGGGCCTGTAATTGGAGGTTATGCTAGCGTCCAGGGTAGGTTTTTTTAGTAAAGGTGATGACCCAAGCATCCTTGAAGTTGTCAGGGACTGTGCCGAATGAATTGAGGAATTTTTAAAGGCGGTAATGAAAGGGCCAAGTTCATGCGCAGATTCCTTAATGATAGGGGCAGGGCAGGAGTCATCCTGACAATTAGATGATTTCAATTTACTAATGATGCTTTCTACCTCTGGGATGGTGAGAGGAGCAAAACTAAACTGTGTATGAGTGAATGTGGAAGTTTTAGTGTTACTAGTCGATAATTTAGTTTGGGATATGGTTTGTAGGCAGTTTTGTTTAGCATTTATTTTACACTGTAAGGTAGATAATTTAGTGAGGAGAGCTTTTTGAATGTTGTTGCACCATGTACTATCCTTACTCCATGTATCAGGGATGGAGGAGGGGGATTCTAGTTCTTTAAGAATTTTGAATAACTCCTTCGTATTAGATTTTGCTTGTGAGATGCGAGTGAGGTTGTCTTTATTAGCTTCACATGGGAGACTTTTCCAAAGTGCTTCTGCATTACATTTTTCTTTGCCTATTGTTCTGAGATGTGGAGTGATCCACGAGTTAAAGTGGGCGCGCTGTTTAGGTTTTCTAGATTTGAGAGGTGCTCTGGTGTTAATAGCTTTGAACAGTGTTTGGTTAAAGGAGTCCACTAAAACCGTCTGGTCATTATGTACAGAGGCACAATTATTGAGTATAGGCAAGATGAGAGGGAGCAGTTTCTCCCTGGTGATGTCCTTTTTGTTTCTTGTGGGGATGGAGGGCGCAATGTTAGGTTTGGTGCGTGGGTCATTGGCGGGTACGTTAAAGATGATGATGATGTGGGGGTCAGACCAAGCACACCGGTGGTTGGAGTAAATATGCGTGTTGCAGTTTAGGTCAGCGATCCAGTTGAGCGTTCTTCCCTTTTAATGGGTAGGTTCGAGGATGCAATGAGAGAATCCTAAGTTGGAGATATTGCTAGCAATCTCACCAGCATGGAAGTCATTGGGGTCTAGTAGTCTGAGATTGAGGTCACCAAGTAATAAGACTTGGGAGTTGGGATTAGTGTTGTCGGTGAGAATGGTCATGATGTCATCTGAGAATTTAGAGAGAGGGCCTGGGGGGTCTGTAGATGAGGTGCAAAGTGGCTGTGTTATTATGGAATAGGGAAAGTTTGACTGATAGGAACTCGGCCGAATTAAGTTGTGTGTTAGGGATAAATCTCATGTTGAGGTCGTCTTTGTGAATAAATGCAACGCTGCCTCCTTTAGAGACGTTGGAGTTACGGTCACTTCTGATAATGGAGTATCCGTCAAGAATGGCTAATGCCAATAGAGGACCTGAGGCTGCATGTAGCCGGGTTTCCGTGATGGCGATGAAGTCAAGGTTTTGTGTAGTGAGGAGATCTGCAATGTCAAGAGCATGGGCCAGAAGAGATCTGGCATTGATGAGAGCTCCCTTTACCTCATTTTTTAAGGGGGTCTTGAGGTGTGAAGGACTGTGCCCGGACAGTTGGAAGCGGGGTACTGCTTAGGTGTCAGTGAGTATTATGATAGAGTCGTGGTGTGTGGAGGAATCTGGATCCCAATCTGTAGTTTTGAGGGGATTGTGTCCTCCGACGTATTCCATATCTATGAAAGTAATCACCACAGCTGTGCTGCTTTGGAAAATCTTTCTGCGTCGATGATGTCGATACGCTGTCCTCGAGGGCCTCCGTGGAGCCGACGTCACCGGATGTTATAAGTAGGACGCACGACGCCCATAGCCTCAGTTCCATTTTTTCTGCGAATGTGTTCGCTTTCGGAGATCTCGGCGCGTCTCGGTTCTACTGAATCCTGTTCTTTCGGTTCTTCAAACCTGTTAATTTGTGTATTGAAATGATGTATTCAGCTTCTTCCACCCCGCGGTCGGGTTTTAAGAAGTGTCGGGTGTGCGGGTTCAAGATGTCGTTGACTGACACGCACAACGCTTGCCTCTGGTGCCTCGGGGAGGACCACGATACGGATGACTGTGTCGACTGCCAGTCACTTACATCGAAGGCCTTGCGGAAGCGTAAGAAGAAGCTGTGGGTGGTGGGTAAGATGGCCAATCCCTGGAAGTCGCGATCCACTGGATGGACTTTCGTCGGACGATTCGAGGGGCAACTCTCCGCATCGTCGTTGTGAGTTCGGGGGGTCTCGGTCCAGGAGTCGGTCTCGCCATTCCTCTGCCTCTTCGAGGCACTCACGGAAGCGCCGTCACAGGTCGCCTTCCCCGTGCTCATCCGAGGACTCCGCCTGTCGGCGGGTTGCTTGTCCCAACAAGCATTCCACTCCGGAGGAATGGGATTCCTTCCGAAAGGAGATGATGGCGACGCCCTCAAGACCTGCGTCAGTCACTGCACGACCCCAGTGGTCTGGACACCTCTCTGGAGGTGGAGTTCTGTTGGCCTGAGCCTGGCACCCATGCCGAGTCCTCGTACCGGCGGCTTATGTCGAGGGTCACGGAATACTTTGGGGTGGTCTGCGCCACCTGTGGATTTTCTGCAGGTTGACCCGACGGACATCCTTGACCAAGGTCCTCCAACTGACCCGGTACTGCCATTCCATATGGCTTTGCAAAGAAGGGTGGCTGCAGCTTGGACGCGAAAATACCACCCAGCCAGTAGTGACCACTGCTACTTGACCACGCACCCCACTCCGGAGAGTTTGGTGGTGCAGGCGGCCACGGCCCCAGCAAAGCAGGCAGCGTACCCTACCATCCCTCCTGATAGGGACAACAAGCGTTTTGATGGCTGTTAGGGAGAATTCTCTGTTTAGGCTGAATTTCCTAACCTAGTGAGTCCCCCAGCAGCTTTGCTGGATTTTTGGGGTTTATTTTTTTCTCCTGCCAAGAGTGAGACTCTTTTACCCTCACTCTTGGGCATGATTTGAGTGTGTTTCTTTGAATCTAGATGTGTTTAATGGGCTATGGGGTATTTTACTCCATAGGGCTTCATGTATTTTTGTGATGTGTGTTACACAGCACCCTCAGTGCTGTGACAAAGGGGTGTCATAGTGACCCCCCAGTATAGACTCCATACCCTGGGACTGACTACTGTCTCCCAGGGCATGTAAAGTCACCATTGACTTTACTAGTCTTAAATTCTGAACAGAACCAGTACAAACCATCATATTGTGGACGTACTGGCTGGGGCAATTCAATTGCCCCAGGGTCTGTTAGTCAAGGGGGCAGGTCTCCGTCCCCCCTGATCGAGTTTTGGCTGGTGGCAGTGGATACTACTTTTTATATTCAACCGCAAATATTTTCCTATGGGATTTCCCATTGTTTTAGGCTACTATCTTTATTTAATTATTTACGGTAGCCTCGAACATACCGGCGGTTTATTTAATTAATATTAATTCTCCGGTTGGTATTTTTTGCCAAAACTTGATTCTAAAATGGCGTTTGTGTTCTCTTCTGTGACTCCAACCCAAGTCGAGCCCTTTGTTCCACTTTTTGGCGGGCTTCTCCACAGAAGCCCTCCAAAGTGGTGCCACTCTGTCTGGGGTACTTAGGAGGGGTGGAGGGGGATTTAGGCACCCTGGACTGAGTTGCCTAGGCAACTCAAGTTGCACTCCATCCTGATTGGCCCACTTAGCATGTTTGAGTGACAGCTAGGCTGAGTGAATGGGGGTTTTCTGCATAAAAGCAGGGCTTTGGGGACTGGAACTTCAGAAGTCGCCACAGGACCTAAGAATCCGACGCGGGAGAAGCTGAGCCGACCTGCCACGACACCACCACCGGTGGAGCCCTGCTGGACCGTCTCACCACTTTTCCCAACGACAGAGGAGATCTCCCGCCGGAGAGTCTTCTTCCTTTGACTGGTGGGGATAACCAGTTTCACTGTCTTTTTGCCTTCCCGACGTACCTCGTGGCCGCCTTGCCTGTGCCAAGCACCCCGGCAACCGGGATACCACGTTTTACCACAACCGCGAAACAAAGGTACCACCTTTAACCGGAAAACTCCACGGCTGGTTTCTTCCCTGGTAGTGCAACGACCTTCTTCTTTCCTCCAAGTCGAAATCTTCTCTTCCCCTGGACGACGACGCAGCTTGCACCCACTACCAGGAACAACTGCCACCGCTGGAGGATCCTTCCCACTTAAGGTACTGTGTCCCACCTGGCTTCCCTTGCTACCGACTGTACGGGGTAGATTTAGTCACCGGCTTTCGAACCTGGGTTAGCCTGGGACACCCTGGCTAAACTTTCCTAAGCCTCTCTAAACTCTTTTTGAACCCTCTGCAAGACTTTCAAAGCCTAGTGTAACTGTGTGATCTTGGGCGCATTTGTGCTCTGCTCTCTCTAAGAGTGGGCCCAGCCTTTGGACTTTGGCTCACCAGTGACTTTTTGCTCTTCTGCCTTGCTAACAGTGTTCCTGAATCCTAGAGTGGTGTACCTTTCCATATTCTGTCTTTTTCCCTCCCTTTCTCACAAACTTATTGGAGTGCCATCTAGTTAAGCGCTCACCACTGTATGAAAATAAGTGGTGTTTTACTGCGAGTTATCTGATAAGGGAAATGGGATGTATATATTACAATAGTAACTGTGTTTAGAATATTTTACAACAAGAGTGCTGGAGTGTTTCATACCGTGTGTTTTTAAATAAATAATTATATACTTTGATACCAAAGCTCTGGTCAGTGTTTGCTTGTATTATGGTGTCTGAGTGCCTATTGTGTATACTTTGCATACTGTCTAACTCTTCTTGAGAGAAGTCTGAATGCTCAGCCACAGCTACAAGGTAAATCTGGGTGGTACAGACTGCTACCAAGTGGGTTTACTGCCAACACCTGTAGTCTTAAATCTTTTGCAGTTTTCCCTAAGGGAATGTCACACTGCTGAGACCGTAGAAGTTATGGGCAAGATGGAGGCGCTATTAGGTCCCAACAGTCTGTCTGTGAGCGGTCCAGTCTTTTTGTTGCTGCTGCATTTAAGGAAGCCACGCCCCCTGCGAGTCGCGTTGCAACTCGCTATGCTGACTTTCGATTTTGTGCCTACTACCGTTCCTGACATACCGAGCTCCTCTTTTGTTTTCTCGGTTAATCTCCGCGGCCCTTCGCCTTCTCGTTAGGCGACGGCCGTTCTCTCTTGCCTTTCCTTTCCTTTCCCCTTATCTGGTCCTCGGTTCCAGCCTAGCTTCGCCCCCCGTAGTACCCTCTACCTCGCTCGGCTGGTACCTGTCTTCCCCATCGGCAAGGTTCCGGTTTTCCGGTTCCCTGTTGCTCGGGGTCTTTTCCGTCTTCCCTCGGTCTTGCCATCCCTCTCTTTCACCCCCTCTTTCTTTCGCGCACTCTCACATTCACTCGCTCTCTCATTCATACTCTCTTGCATTCACTCTCTCTCTCATTCGCGCACTCCTGCATTCACTCGCTCTCTCATTCATACTCTCTAGCATTCACTCGCTCTCTCATTCATACTCTCTCACATTCACTCTCTCTTACTCTCACGGACTCACTACTGCTCTCTATTGCTCACAAGTTTTCTCTCTCTCTCTCTCCCCATACCTTTACCTGTCTACCGAAACAACTTACCTCCGTCTGCAGTCTTCTGTGCCTATGTTTGATCCTTCGGAAGCATAGAAGTTCTCCTTTGTGGCTCCACACTCCATCGCTTCTCCCAGGGCTCCTTCATCCATGCCAAGGAATCACAGTCCGGTAGCTGTCATCCATTGGAGTATCAACTGGACATTGGCCTCAAGACTTTTAAAGCCTCTGGATCTGCAATTCCTCCAATCTATTCTCGCCTGCAGCCTCACAGGGTTTTTTCTGCCTTACTGGCTTTTTCCCTGTTTTGGGAGGGGCGGACTCCCCAGGGTTCACCTGACGGTTTATTCCAATAACGGTCAAGGTGGCCTTCGGAGGAGACCGTCCCTATCTCTTCGAACGCAAGAAGGGGAAAGGACTCCTTAAGAAGGATACTGAAGAGGAGAGAACCCCGAAAGACCGGAGGAGAAGACAGAAAGTCGCCAGTCACAGTGAAGACCAAGGTGAGGAGACTCTTGGGGAAGGAACTGTGGGAAGTGGCTGTGACAGTTTGCAACGCCAAACAAGTACGATGGCCTACTTGGAACAATACCAGGAGATGGTAACAGCGATTCAGGGTCTCCAGGCGGAGGTTCAGAGCCTTCGAACAGAGAACATCAACTTACGTCAACAGGTGGCGGCTCGAGAGGATTTCCGAGGTGACCTGCCTCCCCTGACGTTCTCCTTCGGGAAGTATGATGGCAGTCCGCAACTCCTGAAAGAATTTTTGGATGCCTGTATGATTTACTTTACCTTTCGACCTAAGGCCTATGAACTCGATAGGGCCAAGGTTGGGTTTTTGGTCTCCAACCTAGTGGGCAATGCTTTGGCCTGGGCTACTCCACTGATAGCGCAAGCAAATCCTGCGGTTAATGACTACGCACAGTTCACTCAATTGTTGCGGGACAGATTTGAACGACCAGAGGTCCAATATTCTTCTTATGAAGCCCTCCTGGATCTCCGTCAGGGAAATCAAGGTGTACAGACATACGCCTCCGCATTTATGAAGATGGCTACGGAGGCGGGGTGGCCAGATTCAGCCCAACAGACCCTCTTCCGACGAGGATTACATGATGAACTCAAGGACGAACTAGCCCGGATGGCACGTCCTGCTTCCTTTCCAGAGTTGGTCACGATGTCTCTGCAGTTGGAGTTTAGATTGCAGGAGCGAAGATTAGAAAGGAGGAGGTTCAGACCACATCAGACTATCGGAATACCCGCCTCAAATCCTCCTACTCGATCGCAGACAGAGGAACCTATGCAAATAGGATCAACTAGGGGCCCGTTGACTCCCGAGGAACGAAAAAGACGCAGAGAACAGGGTCTTTGCATGTACTGCGGATCCTCTAAGCATCTGCTTCGGAGTTGCCCCGAGGTACCCCCGAGACGGTCGGGAAACGCATCTCCCCGGTCTTGAGCAGGGAAAGGAACCGGGCGGAATTGATTAATCCCTACAATTTCAGGCAGCAGGATAAGCCGAAAGAGGACCATAGACTCATGGTATTTACAGTTCATCTGACTTTCGGATCTCTTGCTTCACTAGAAACCTTAGCTATGCTGGATTGCGGTGCTGCTGGAAACTTTATTGATATTCAGTGGGTTCAAGAACAAGCTATTCCCCTACTTCAGAAAGACTGTCCTTTACCGGTAGAGGGTGTAGACGGAGCTCCTCTCTCTTCTGGACCTATCATTCAAGAGACTTGTCCAGCCACTATGTCTTTGTTTCAACACCAGGAACAAATTACCTTTGATGTCATCAGAGCTGCCCATTTTCCCGTCATCCTGGGCATACCCTGGTTGCGCAAGCATAATCCCAGGATAGACTGGGCTACTAATACTGTAAGTTTTCTGTCTACATATTGTTCCACTTCGTGTCTTCCCCAGACATCTCCTTTCAGGGGGAAGGGGGTTGCTGTTCCAACCTCCTCGGCAGTGGTTCAAACGATCCCTCCTTATTACCAGCAGTATGCCGAGATCTTTGAGGATATACTACCCCGTACTTTACCCCCACATCGAGCAGAGGATTGTGCCATCAATTTGAAACCTGAAGCATCGGTACCGTTTGGACGCATGTATCCGATGTCCCTACCAGAAAGAAGGGCATTGAAGGAGTATCTAGATGCTAATCTACAGAACGGCTTGATCCAGGAATCTCACTCCCCAGCAGGGGCTTCAATGTTCTTCATCCCAAAGAAGGGGTCTGCTGAACTCAGGCCGTGTATAGATTACCGAGGATTGAACAGCTTGACTATTCGAGACAGATATCCTATGCCTCTCATAAAGGAGGTACTTGAAGCAGTAGAAGGAGCCTCTATATTCACCAAATTAGACCTTCGGGGAGCCTACCATCTGCTGAGAATAAAGAAAGGGGATGAGTGGAAGACGGCCTTTCGAACTCCTCTGGGACATTTCGAATATAGAGTCATGCCCTTTGGCCTGGTGAACGCCCCGGCAGTCTTCCAGCGCTTTGTTGATAAGATTTTTTCCGACTTGCTGTATGCCTCAGTGGTGGTCTATTTAGACGATATTTTGGTCTTTTCCTCCTCTCTCTCGGAACACCGAAGGCATGTCTCCCTGGTCCTCCAAAGGTTAAGGGAAAATCAGCTCCTGGTCAAGCCAGAGAAGTGCATTTTCGAGGCTGCCTCAGTGTCATACTTAGGTTTTATCGTCTCAAAGGAGGGGGTACAGATGGATCCTGAGAAGGTAAGGGCAGTCCTTAGATGGCCTGTTCCGAAGAGTCCCAAGGACATACAGAGGTTTTTGGGACTTTCCAACTTTTACAGACGATTCATCCCTAACTTCTCTGACATAGTCTTGCCCATCACTCGTCTTCTAAAAAAGGGCCAGAAGTTTGAATGGGATAAGGATGCCGACCAAGCCTTCCTGGTACTCAAGAAAGCCTTTACTACTGCTCCCATTCTGGTGCAACCTAACCAATCTCTCCCCTTTGTGGTTGAAACGGATGCCTCTGGAGGGGGCATTGGAGCTGCCCTCCTACAAGTCGGCAAAGATGGAGCGGAACATCCGGTGGCTTATTATTCTAGAACACTTACACCTAGTGAAAGGAATTACTCGGTGTTGGAACGAGAGCTACTGGCTATCTGACAGGCCTGTATTGAATGGAGACATTTGTTACAGGGAGCTGCCCATCCCTTTCTGGTTCGTACTGACCACCGGAATCTGAAGATATTGCAGCAAATGGAGTGTCGCAATTCCAGACACGCTCGATGGGCCTATTTCTTTTCCCAATATGACTTTGAAATCTCATATCTTCCCGGAAAGGAGAACGCTCTAGCGGACGCTCTCTCTCGGAGCCTGGAGTACCAAGAGGAAGAGAAACAGGGCCAGGATGGGATACTTGCTGGCAAGAGAATCCCGGGAATGGTCAGCTCTTTCCTACAAGAAGTAGAGCTTGCCACTAATCATATCGATGTGTCTTCAGAGCATCAACCACTCCTGGTGAAGAGGGGTGGGTTGTACTTTCATCAAGGCGCCCTATTTCTACCGTCTAAGGAGTTGCAAACGCAAGCCCTATATTGGTGTCACGACCTTCCGTCTGCGGGTCACAAGGGACAGAGGGCAACCCTACGCCTGGCTTCTAGATATTTCTGGTGGCCGACAATGGTAAAGGACACTAAGGCATACGTGATGAGTTGTCCAGTATGTGCGGCCAACAAGAATACCACTCACAGACCATTGGGCCTGCTCCAACAAGAGCCTCTACCATCTCAGCCTTGGGTACATGTATCTACCGATTTTATTGTAAATCTTCCCCCCTCAGGGGGATACACAGCAATTATGGTGACTATTGACTCCCTGAGCAAGATGGCACATTTCTCTCCCTTACATGGCTTGCCTTCCGCCCCCATGACGGCCGAAGAGTTCCTGAGAGACGTAGTGAGATTACATGGCTTGCCTCGGACCATAGTGTCGGATAGGGGAACCCAATTTACCTCCCGTTTTTGGTCAGCGTTATGCAGCTCTCTGGGGATTCAGAAAGCATTGTCTTCTGGTTACCATCCCCAGAGTAACGGCCAGACCGAACGCTTAAATGCCACCATCGAACAATATCTACGTTGTTTCTGCAATCAGGAGCAGGATAAGTGGCAGTCCTATCTAGCACTGGCAGAGTTTACCTACAACAATACCCAACATTCTGCTACAGGCATCAGTCCCTTCTTTTTTACCTACGGGTATCATCCGAGACATATTCCTCTTTTTGGGATTCCTCCTACTACTGTGCCCTCGGTGGATCAACATCTTCATGATCTCCGTACCATCCAAAAGGAAGCTGTACAGAAGTTGGAGGCAAGCCGGATACGTTACAAGAAGTATGCGGATAAGAAGCGATCCCCTAACCCTAACTGGGCTGTAGGAACCAAGGTGTGGTTATCAACCAAATATCTCCCGCGTTGGGTTCACCCAGGAAAATTCTCGGCCCGCTTCATAGGTCCTTTCCCTATTTTGTCCCAGGTAAATCCTGTGGCCTTTCGGTTACAATTACCACCCAGGATGAAGAGGATTCACCCTGTTTTCCATACGTCTCTCCTAAAGGCTTATTTTCCCGATCCTACGAGTCATCGTAGACCCTCTTCTTTAAGGATCGAGGACCCGGACCCTGACGAGTATGAAGTGGAGAGGCTGGTGGATTCCCGTTACAGACATGGCACTATACAATACCTGGTCCATTGGAAAGGGTACTCGGCAGCAGAACGATCTTGGGAGCCCAGACGTAACATCCATGCCCCACGCCTTCTCAGATTGTTCCATCGCCTTCACCCAGGGAAGCCCGGGGGAGAAGGGATAAGGAGAGGGCATACTGTCACACTGCTGAGACCGTGGAAGTTATGGGCAAGATGGAGGCGCTATTAGGTCCCAACAGTCTGTCTGTGAGCGGTCCAGTCTTTTTGTTGCTGCTACATTTAAGGAAGCCACGCCCCCTGCGAGTCGCGTTGCAACTCGCTATGCTGACTTTCGATTTTGTGCCTACTACCGTTCCTGACATACCGAGCTCCTCTTTTGTTTTCTCGGTTAATCTCCGCGGCCCTTCGCCTTCTCGTTAGGCGACGGCCGTTCTCTCTTGCCTTTCCTTTCCTTTCCCCTTATGTGGTCCTCGGTTCCAGCCTAGCTTCGCCCCCCGTAGTACCCTCTACCTTGCTCGGCTGGTACCTGTCTTCCCCGTCGGCAAGGTTCCGGTTTTCCGGTTCCCTGTTGCTCGGGGTCTTTTCTGTCTTCCCTCGGTCTTGCCATCCCTCTCTTTCACCCCCTCTTTCTTTCGCGCACTCTCACATTCACTCGCTCTCTCATTCATACTCTCTTGCATTCACTCTCTCTCTCATTCGCGCACTCCTGCATTCACTCGCTCTCTCATTCATACTCTCTAGCATTCACTCGCTCTCTCATTCATACTCTCTCGCATTCACTCTCTCTTACTCTCACGGACTCACTACTGCTCTCTATTGCTCACGAGTTTTCTCTCTCTCTCTCTCCCCATACCTTTACCTGTCTACCGAAACAACTTACCTCTGTCTGCAGTCTTCTGTGCCTATGTTTGATCCTTCGGAAGCATAGAAGTTCTCCTTTGTGGCTCCACACTCCATCGCCTCTCCCAGGGCTCCTTCATCCATGCCAAGGAATCACAGTCCGGTAGCTGTCATCCATTGGAGTATCAACTGGACATTGGCCTCAAGACTTTTAAAGCCTCTGGATCCGCAATTCCTCCAATCTATCCTCGCCTGCAGCCTCACAGGGTTTTTTCTGCCTTACTGGCTTTTTCCCTGTTTTCGGAGGGGCGGACTCCCCAGGGTTCACCTGACGGTTTATTCCAATAACGGTCAAGGTGGCCTCCGGAGGAGACCGTCCCTATCTCTTCGAACGCAAGAAGGGGAAAGGACTCCTTAAGAAGGATACTGAAGAGGAGAGAACCCCGAAAGACCGGAGGAGAAGACAGAAAGTCGCCAGTCACAGTGAAGACCAAGGTGAGGAGACTCTTGGGGAAGGAACTGTGGGAAGTGGCTGTGATAGGGAACTGCACATGTTTCTGCCTAACAATGGCTGGGCAAAGAAAGTGTTTTCTTCAGGGGGTATGGCTTCACAGGCAGCCAACTCCGTGTGTGCCTTGTCACGTTTCACGCACACTCTGTGGAACTGTATTTCCTTGGCAGCTGAACATATTTCTGAAGGGAAGGAACGGGATGGTTTTCTTGCTATTGTACAGGATGGCAAGGATGCCATGTGGGAGGACGTTCAGTCGGGTTTGGAAATGGCAGATTGTGTCAGCCGGTCCATGGCGGCGAGCACCATAATACGCAGGTTTGCGTGGTTGCGGAAGTCGGGGTTTGCTCCTGATGTGCAGGCCCGGCTCCTCAACATGCCCTTTGATGGGGAACATCTTTCTGGCAGCAAGGCTGACGAGAGCCTTGAGAGGTTGCAGACCTCCAAAGCTGCAGCGAAGTCGTTGAGCGCTGCAGTTCGCCAACCGCAGCTTTTTCGTCCTAGGGGACAGCAATGGAGGGGAGGTTCCTTTCGATATTACTCATCCTCTAGTAAATCGAGAGGAGCTGCAAGTCAAAGGGGCCACCGTAGGAGTGCCAGAGGTGGAAAACAGGGTACTCGAGGTGCCAAGGCCGCTCGGGCAGTTGCCTCATTGCCCTCAGGCACTGCCACAGCTGCTTCAGCTCAGTCATGAGGCCATGTCCCATGGTTCGCCGGTTGGGGGAAGGCTGCCGCAGCATCTTGTGGAGTGGCGTGCCATTACTTCAGATGTGTGGGTTCTGGAGATCATAGTCCACGGCTACTGTCTTCCTTTCTGTCAGAGGCCTCACGACAATCCACCAGGGAATCTCTCTTTGAAGAGTCCGGATTTGCTCCCTGCGCAGGAAATTCAATCCCTGCTGGAGAAAGGCTCCATATAACTGGTGCCTGTAGCGGAGAGGAACAAGGGATGGTATTCCCCTTATTTTTTGATTTCGAAGAAAGACAGGGGATGGAGACCCATCATGGACTTGCACGGTTTCAACAAGCTCCTCAGGAAGGACAAGTTCAAGATGGTTACTCTTTCTCAAGTCCTCCAGGCCCTTCAACTTCAGGACTGGTTGGTGTCTCTCGACCTCAAGGACGCTTATTTTCATGTGCCGATCCATCCAAAGCACAAGAAGTACCTGCGGTTCGCGGTTGGCGACTCGCACTTTCAGTTTCTGGTCCTGCTGTTTGGATTGACCTCCGCCCCGAGGATATTCACCAAGCTCATGGTGGTGGTGGCAGCGTATCTCGGGAATGGGGGGGATTCACGTCTACCCCTACCTGGACAATTGGTTGATCAGGGCGCTCGCCCGCACAAGTCCTGGATCATCTGTCCGTCACCTGCCACTCCCTTCACAGGCTGGGCTTCTCCCTCAACTTAAAGTCGTCCCATTTGACGCCAACCCAGCGGCTCCAGTACATCGGAGAATTGCTTGACACTTCCCGGGGGCAGTGTTTTCCTCCCCAGGTGAGGGCTCATCACATTCAGTAGATGGTGCACAAGTTTCAACTCGCCCAGAGTCTCCCGGCGTTCGAGTTGTTGAGGTTGCTCGGCCTCATGGCATCCTGCATTCTTCTGGTGCAGTGGGCTCTCAAGATGCAGTGGTCACAGTCCTCTGGCAGGATGTCGGACCCCGTTCGGCTACCGCCTTCGGTCGCCCAGGACCTTCTGTGGTGGGCCGTCGACGGCAATCTGATGAAGGGGGCTCCGTTTTGGCTACCCTGGCCGGGGGTGACGATCGTGACGGATGCATCCCTCACGGGATGGGGAGCTCATGCCAACGAGTTGACAGTCAGCGGTCGTTGGTCTCCGTCGGAGTCCAGACTCCATATCAATCTGTTGGAGCTACGGGCCATCAGGTTTGTCCTGAAGGCTTTTCTGCTGACTGTGCGAGGAAGGAATGTCCCGATTCTGACGGAAAACACAGGGGCCATGCACTACCTCAACAAAAAGGGGGGGGGCAGGGTCACTTCCTCTGTGCAGGAAGGTGATGCAGCTCTGGTTCTGGGCCATCCAGCAGGAAGTTTCAATCTCGACAGTTCATCTGGCCGGAGACGAAAACGAGTGGGAGCTCTCCTGATCTCTCCTGATCTTCGATCTTTGGGGGACCCCTCAGGTGGATCTCTACACCTCCAGTGTCAACCGCAAGTGCGAAAGGTTCGGCTCGCTGGAATCTCCTCCAAAAGGAGCCTTAGGAGACGCTTTCGTGGTGGAGTGGTCCTTCCAACTGCAGTACGCGTTTCATCCAGTCCCCGTCATCCCGCAAGTGTTGCGGAGGTTACGGAGGTTCAGTTCCCGGATGATCCTCATTGCTCCGGCTTGGGCTCGGAGGATGTGGTACCCGGACCTTCTCGACTTGTCCATCTGCCCTCCACGTCGTCTTCCCTACCGAGACGACCTGCTCTCACGGGAGAGGGGGGGGGGTCAGGTTATCCTTCCAGAGGTCAGATCCCTCAACCTTCACGCTTGGCTTCTGAAAGGTTGAGGTATAAGGATTGGTACCTCCCTGAAGACGTGACGGCCAGACGGCCGGCAACAAAGTCCCTGTACCACTGCCGTTGGAGAAAGTTCTGCGACTGGTGCAGGGTTAAGAATGTGGATCCTTTTTCATGTGACATTCCTGTAGTTCTGTCTTTTTTGCTTTCGTTGGCCCACAGGGGCCTGCAAGTGGGTGCTGTTAAAGGTTACCTGGTGGCACTGTCTATATTTAAGCGCTCGTCTGAGGAGTGTTCTTATTTTAAAATTCCTTTAATTTCTCAGTTTCTCAAAGGACTCACTAATGTGTTTCCACCGGCACCTTTCCAGGTGCCTGTTTGGGATTTGAACCTTGTTCTGAACCTGAACCTTGTTCTGAAATTCCTTATGTGTGCTCTGTTTGAGCCTTTACATTCTTGTCCTTTGAGGCTGTTAACCCTTAAAATTGTGTTTTTAGTTGCGGTCACTTCCGCTCGGAGAGTGAGTGAGTTGCAGGCATTTTCAGTTAAGCCACCCTTCACTGTGTTTCATAAGGACAGGGATGTCCTTAGAGTTCGTCCTTCCTTTCTTCCGAAGGTGGTGTCGATATTTCATTTGAGCCAGAAGGTTATTCTTCTGGCATTTTATCCTCCTCCACATCCTGGTAAGGAAGAGGAAAGGCTCCATAGGTTGGATCCTAGGAGAGCTTTAAGTTTCTACATTTCTCGCATGTCCTGGGTCAGAGTGGACGATCAGCTCTTTATTGTTTACGCTGGAAGGCGTTTGGGACAAGCTGTGACAAGCTGTGACTAAGCAGACTTTGTCTAGATGGATTATCTTGGCAATTTCTGAATGTTACCGCTTGGCGGGTAAGGACCCTCCGGTAGGCTTACGGGCCCATTCTACTAGGGGTATGGCTGCCTCTACTGCCCTGCAGAGGGGTGTTCCTATTCGTAACATCTGTGATGCAGCCACTTGGGCTTCGGTCCATACTTTTGTACGTCACTACTCCCTCGATTCTATCTATGGGCAGGATCTGGCCTTTGGCAAGGTGGTCCTTTACTCTGAAATTTGATTGGGCATTCTAAATTTCTATATTGTAAATTCTTTTCCCTCCTCCATACGTTGGTACTGCTTTGGGAGTCTGTCGTAGATATGGAATACGTCGGAGGACCCAATCCCCTCGAAGAACAAGTTACTCTCTTACCTGGTAACGTTCTTTCGATGGGATGGTCCGACGACATATTCCATATCGCTCCCTCCCTACCTGCCCCGCTACAGAATTTCTTATGCGATTGCAGCTTACGTTTCCGCAAGGCTTTCTGTGGTCATACTGGCAGTGGTTTGGTGCCACACGTTCTGGGGAAAAAACTACAACTAAGGGCGTTGTGCGTCCTACTTATAACATCCGGTGACGTTGGCTCGACGGAGGCCCTCCAGGACAGCGTATCAACGTCATCGATGCAGGACGCAGAAAGATTTTCCGAAGCAGCACAGCTGTGGAGATTACTGTCATAGATATGGAATACGCTGTCGGACCATCCCATCGAAAGAAAGTTACCAGGTAAGAGAGTAACTTGTTCTTCTGAGGTGGAGCGTGCGGGGTTGATTAGGTGTAGGTTTGGTTGCAAAGTGCTGTAGCCAGAGGGCAGGCGAGTTACAGTAGGGATTAGTGGTGTGGAGAAGGTTGGGGTTTTGGGTGTTACTGTGGATAGGCAGGATGGGCGTAGTAGAGTGGTGAACCTTTGGTTTGGTGATAGGGTTCATGGCGAGGAGCATGGTAGTAGGATAGCTGCGTGTGCAGGCCGGCAAGGCAGCCATGACCCAGTGTGCAAGGAGGTGGCAAGCGAAGAGGTGCAGCAGCATATCGAAATGCGGATACGCTGTAGACTAGCAGGTTCAGCGCAGGATGTTGAGGCACAGCAGTAATTCTAAGTCCTAGGATCACGGACACAGTCACTATTAGTTATGCACAATGCTGAGAAGGTGGGAAGGCAAACATTCTAGAAAACGATGATGCAGTCACCCATATGGACGTGATAGGTAGGAGACTGTGGTTTTGGTGCCCAAGCACAGTCGCTATCACAGGAGTAATAGAGTGGGAGACAAAGGAGCTATGATCATTGATACGGGAGATAGCTTCGTCACGGCAATGCCAATACGCAAGTCATAGATCTGCAGGGGGTTAGAGTAACCCAACGAAGGTGCAGTACATTATTCAGAGGACAGCAGTACAGTGTATAGAAGAGTATGCATGGCAGGTTCTCGAAGGCAATTCTATTTAGTACAAGTACATAGATGCTAAATAGGTAGTGTGGCGTGACGATGGGTCTTGATGCCAAGCAATGAAGGAATACACAGTAAAACAAGCAGTGAAAGAGTGTAAAGTAAACAAGCACAACAAGTCGGTGGCAACAGAGATAGCAGTGGGGCTTCTTCATAGAATATAAAATATAAAAAGTTATGGCAGGTAATCCGGATAAGTATTTCGAGCACACATAGTGGCACAGTGAGTGTTTTTCAATGTTGCACTCGATTACTCAACAGCAAGTAAACAGAGCGCAGACAGATACTAGAGAAGACCCCTGAAGAACTGTGAGTCAAGAATGGCACGTACCTCATATTCGTCACCAGAGCCAGGATTGACAGGAGGAGGTTGGATGGTAATACGTGTGGAGGGCAGACATGGCTTGAGGAGGGAAGCGTGAAAGACCGGTTGGATGCACCAGGAAACAGGCAGAGCAAGATGAAAAGAGACAGGATTGATAACCTTCATGATACCATAGAGCCCCACGAATCTCAGTTGTAGCTTAGGGCAACCTGGAATACAGAGAGGGCGCGTGGACAGCCAAATCTCATCACCAGGTTTGTAGGGAGGGACAGGTCGACGGTGCTTGTCTACCACCTGATGCATGGTGTCCTGCGCCTTTTGGAGATTCGCGTAGGTGTGCTCATGGAGCGCCTGCAGGCTGGAGTAACAATAATTTGCAGTCGGGGCAGTGGAAACAGGGATATTTGAGATGGGCAAGGTGCGTGGATGCTGACCAGGAAGAGAAAAGAATGGAGAAGACCCAGTAGAGGAGTGTGGAGCGTTGTCATAGGCGAATTCAGCTGTACTCAAGACATTGCGCCATGTGTCCTGGTGTTTGAGGCAAAGGCAACACAGATACTGCTCCAGTGTCTGATTCAAACGCTCGGCCTGTCCATCAGTTTCAGGATGTTATGCCAGCGAAACACAGGCATCTATATCTAACATGGCTGTTAGGGTTCTCCAGAAGTGGGAAGTGAATTGGGAGCCGCGATTGGAAATGATAATGGATAGAAAACCAAAAAGACAAAATATATGTTGGAAATACAAACCAGCCAAAACAGGAGCAGAAGGAATGCCTGAGTAGGAAACAAAATGGGCCATTTTAGTAAAACAATCGACTACTACCCATATTGTGTCATGCGTTTTTATCTTTGGCGGGTCGGTTATAAAATCCATGGATATGGTATACCAGGGTTTATTTGGTATGGGCATAGGCTGGAGTAGCCAGATTGGTTTGCCCCTCAAATTATTACCCTGGGCGCAGCATGCTCAAGTGTTGACATATTCAATGGTGTCTTTTCTCATGGTAGTCCACCAACATCAGCGTTGCAAAAGTTGTTTTGTCCTGGATGACCATTGATTAGGGCATCATGGGACCACTCCAACACTTGTCGTCTAGGATGCTGGGTTGGTAGGAATAGTCGGTCCTGAAACAAAGGCAAACCCCCCTAATAGGTTACATCCCATTCCTGCAATTCGTCCCGATGGAGTGCAACACAATCCTTAATGGAGGTGACTAGACTAGGAGGAGGGGTGCAAAGGCAAACTAAGTGTACCTTCTCTAGAACAGTAGGTGGGAACACCTGGAGAACCATGCCCATGTCATGTCGTGAGAGTGCATCTGCTTTTTGTCTGTTGCTCGGGCATGGTTTCATAACAAAGTTAAATGTGGCAAAAAACAGATGACAACGCACTTGTCTACCTTTCCCACACTTGAGGGAAGCCAGATATTGTAGATTACGATGGTCCATGGATACAGTAACAGGCTATTTGGCCCCCAGCAGATGATGACTCCAGGGTTCAGGAGCCCAGTAGTCTTAACAAGCCTGCGAGAATATGGCACCCAGAGCGAATGAGGAGGCATCTGTCTCCACAATGAACGGAACATCCGGATTTGGGTGTTGTAAAATGGGGGCTGCAGAAAATACTGTTTTCAGGGTATCAAAAGCATCCTGTTGCAGGTCGGACCAGATGTAGGGATTGAGCGGACTAGTAAACCGGGTCAATGGAGCCGCAAAATCCGAGAAGCCAGGGTTAAAGCGCCAGTAAAAGTTGTCGAATCCCAAGAAAGTCTGTAAGGACTTGACAGAGGTGGGCACATGCCATTCCAGAATTACTCTTACTTTGCTGTTACTCATAGATGGACCCTGTGCAGAAATATGAAACCCCCAAAACTCAATTTCATGCACGTGGAATGCACACTTCTCGGGTTTAGCGTACAATGCATGTCAGCGTTACCGAACATGTTGCACTGTGACATGGGCAATGTGTGTTGAATATGTAGGAGAATAGATTAAGATATCATCCAAATAGACAATGACATAAGAATCTAGAATGTCATGGAAGATGTCATTCATGAAGCGCGGGATAGTGGCGAGCGCATTACATAGACCGAATGGTATGACGTGGTATTCAAATAGACCATACCGCGTGCAGAAGACGGTCTTCTATTCATCACCCTTCCTAACAAGAACCAGATTATAGGCCCCCCCTCAGGTCGAGTTTGGTGAATATGGTAGCCTGATGCAGCTGGTCTAGTAAAGCAGAGATCAGAGGTATTGGGTATCTGTTCTTCACAGTGATTTGACTGACCCGCCTGTAGTCTATGCAGGGTCTTAAATCATCCTCCTGTTTTGGGACAAAAAATATGGGACTGACCACAGGAGATTGTGAGGGTGAAAGGTGTCTTGTTTCGAAGAGCAGAGTCAATATATTCCTTCAGGGCTGGATCTCCTACTGGTGTTATAGAATACATGCACTTGTGTGGTATCTCGGTGCCTAGGACCAGATCAGTGGGGCAATCATAAGGCCGGTGGGGCGACAAACCCTCTGCCTTGCCCTTGTTGAAGATATCCATGAAGGACACATATTCCTTCGGGACAACAGAGGTAACAGAACCAACCACATGATTCATGGAGACTAAGGCTTGGCATGGTGATACAAGACCAACAGGAGTGGATAAACAATGTTCCAGACAATAGGACAAACAAAACTCAATGGTGCACAGGGCCCAATCTATGAAAGGGTTATGTTTTTTCAACCAAGGAATTCCTAGTATGATTCCGAACTGGGGAGTGGCAATGAGGTCATAAGTAATGGGTTCTGAATCGATACCTGAAATACTAAGAGTGAGTGGCTGAGTTTGTTGTCTGAAAGGGCCTGAGATAAGGGATGATCCGTTTACAGCTTGAACCAACTCGGGTCTGGGTTTTTCCTGGACAGGGAACTGCAGAGAGTTGACTAGGGTAATATCAGTGTAGTTGCCCATAGGGCTGGAATCAATGTTAGCATGTACTGCATGTTTGGTGGAGCCAGGGATCGCTAGACAGGCGTCCAGTACCAGATGGGCAGTAGAGTCAAGGGCGGTTGATCTAGCAGGGGTACTTGTATCAGGGCTCATCCGTACCCCTTTCTGAAAACCCAACTGTTTCTTGGACCATTTAGGCCATTCCTTGACAAAATGGCCTGCTTGACCACAATAATAACGGCTGATGGTCAAGCGTCGCCTTTCTTGTTCTAACTGTGTTAAGGGACCATCTACGCCTCCAATATGCATGGGCTTGGCAGGTGGTTCAGCCAAACCGGAAAATGGAGGTGGAGTGGTAAACCCAAGTCCTTTATGTGCTTCGGGCCTTTTTTCAGACCTTCTGGCGTCAACTTGTAGGGATAGGTCAGCCAGTTCAGAAAACAGGGTAGGTAGGGTTGGTAGTGCCACCAGGGCATCCTTCATGTAGTGGCAAAGTCCTTTATAAAACACCACTGCCTTCTTGCTTTCAGGCCATGATTTTTCTGCTGCAAGCATGTTAAAGTGTGTGATGTAATCCAATAGACTACTCTTCCCTTGCGTCAGTTCCAGGTCTCGAGCCTGTGCCTTGAAACGGATGTCAAAGACCTTGGTCATTTCTATTATTAGCAGGTCAACATCGTACCAGACTGGACTGTTGCTCTCTAGCAAAGGATTGGCCCAAGTAACAGCTATACCATGTGGGATGTCTTAACCCACTTATGCTCTACCCTGCGGCATCACTGTGTGCTGGTGGCACCAGAAACATCAAAATGGCTGCAAAACCCCTATGCGCGACAAAACCTAAGGAAATTGCACTCTACAAAGCACAAAAAGATGGCCTCCAAATCTACCATGCATGTTGTCAGGGGTGGAACAGAGCGCACTTCTGAAACATGGGCTGCCCAACTAGTGAAAATGGAGCCTGCACGAAAAGCAGAGCTGGCTGAAAGAAATCCGAAATCTGGCATTTTAAATCGTTTCTTGGTTGCTGAAAATACAGAATGCTTGTGCCAAACACTCACAAACATCCAATCTTCTTGTTGGGTGTCACACATTTACTGAATTCAAGAAATAATTGGAAATTGCAATATCCTGGAGAGCTGAATTTGTCACAAAAACATCCACAGCCAGTTTGCCTGCCTGTGGGACCTGTCAAAATGTGGGCACAGTTCCAGCGGCTGCCTGAATGCTGTTTCAAAAGCCTGCATTAAGACTGTAAACTTGTACCAGTAAGATCTAATGTCTCAAATCTAAGTGACCTGTCATCAAGAGTAAACTAGGTTGTAACTGTTTAAACCTGATGGTTTCGAGCCTGGAATCAGTGTTCTAGATGTTTGTTTTAAAATTATTTTAAACGATAAATGTAACAAAATGACATTTAAAGTAAGCCTGCCTCCAAAGCCCAAACTACAAACAACTTCCCCCACAGGGCCAGCCACCTCCCGTCTGCTCTCTAGACCAGGAACTCAAATTCATGTGTTGATTAAGAGGGGAGGAGCACTTGGGCTGCTCTGGGAAGGACACAATGGACTTCCTCTCAGGCAAGGACATGCTAATCAGGATGGATTTTAAGGGGCCTCTGCCAGAAGGAAAAGGGCGGAGATTGCTACTTAGCTGCAAGCAGGAAAAGGAGGTGGAGACAGACAACTTTTATTGATTCACAATAGACAGAAAGTATATTTCTAAAAAGACTGATAATTTACTGTGGACAATTGTAAAATATATGTAAACCCCAGACTTCTGAACCTAATTTTTTACTGCACATTTTAAGAGAAGCCAGAACTATGTGTTATGTTCTGAGAAGTAACTGTAGAAATTGTGGTTTTATACCAAATGTAATTATGTCCAAAGTATGAAACTTCATACACTTATGCCCATATGCAATGCACACAGTTGTCAATATTTTGGACAAACTAGATATTGTGTTATGGCCCAAAAGGGCAGAAGTCTGTCAAAAGCCGACAACAAGATCCTACAAAGACGGGGCTTGGAAGAGCACTTGCTCCACAAAATATGTGATCTAGATATGTTATTACAAAGTCTGCACAATTGTAAATGTGTTATATGAAAAGTAGATTTCATGTTCAAAAGGCAAGGGGAGGATTCCCTGACTCATAAAACCACATCATCATGGTCACACCCTGTTTTCTCCTCCAATCAAGGGAGAGGGAAGATTCTAACCTATAGCCAACCAAGGGGGCGCGCTTAGGATAATCCAGCATACACACCCCTTTATCAAATCCATAAATGGAGAAAGCTGAGGACTTAGAAGGACTCACATACACCGACCAACCAATTGCTGGCAGAGCACTTTGCAAGAGAACTTGACATCTTCCCTGCTCCAGACTCCAGAAACTTGGCAAGAAGAAAGGCCCACTTCTATAACTGAACCATTCTCAGCTAGGCCTTAAAAATTCCAGAAACCAGAATTTACCCCAGACATCCAAGGGGAACCAAAGAACAGCCTGGCTGTGCTGCACTGCTTCCCTGCATAAGAATTATTACCAGAATCCAAAGACCCAACCCCGCTGTGCCGTGCTGTGACCAGATAGCTGTGAACCAGAGCCATTGCCGACCCTGTCCAGTCCGGTGTGCCCAGCAACCTGTCCCAATCCGGTGTGCCCAGCAGAATTCCTGACCAGAATCCCAAATTTGACGGACCAGAATTACTGATGGTTCTGTTCAGACCTATATAGTGAGTATCCTTAGTATAAGACTGTCACTAGCCTATGTACTGTCCATAGCAATCCCTATCTAAACCCATCCTCTATTATATTCAGAAAGGCATTGTAAGAATATTTTTGAACTGCCTGATCTCTCTACCTCATCCCTATTATCTCCTTCTGTACTAGTAGTGTTAAACCAATCTTTGTGCTGATATATTTAATCTGGAGAAGGCAAGCGTCTCTACAGGCAAAAACCTGATCCAGAGGTGTCCTGGTCTGGTGGCTGTGCTGTCGTGTAGTATTTGCTTCTCCATAGTCCATCCCTAGTGTAAAGAAATCCTGTTGTCTTTTAAAAGCGCATCCTTGTTTTCCAATTTGCCTCTATCTGAAGAAAATGTCCATAACTTCAATTTTAATGTCTGCTTGTAGCTAACATCCTAAGCTTTCCAGAGTACCAAAAACCGCATCTCAAATCCTTATAGTTCTCCCGCGATCGTGATTACCATGCGCGGAAAAGTTTGCTGCAAATTTTCATTTTGGCAAAATCTATAACGTGTAAAACCGCTTTGAATTGCACTCTACCTCAAAAAGTACGTTTTCATATTGCTTTTTGCTATCAAATCATTGCTAGTGTTTGTCTGCAACTAGATAAAGCGGCTCCTATTAGAATTTAAACCATTTCAGTGATTTAAACCATTTTTAGTGTTTTACCTATTCGATTCAAAGCCAACTTTAAACCCAATTTGACAGTTTGCCAATTAGTTCTGTTTCTCTCTTGTGTTTGCTGGGGGGAAATTGGGATTGATATATTTGCTTGAATTCTGCATTCCTGAAACCTGTTCTCTCCTCCTATCTCTCTACATTGCATATTGGGGGGTTGAGGGATGTGCAGGGGGAATAGTAACCACATTGCCATTTGATCTGAACACACTCCACAAAAGTATTATTTCTGTGTTGCATTGTTCTTACTCATCATTACTCCTTGTGATTAAAGAGATTGCTTAGTGTGACATCACCCCATTGGTGATTATTTTATCCCCATTAAAAATAGTGTGATTATATTGTGAAATATATAAATAAATATTTTAACTTTGCAAACCAGCCTGATTACTGGTTAGTGCGAACGGGGGGAGGGGGTTCCAAGAGAGGGCCGTGATATAAGTGGTACATCGTTCAGAATAAAAGAACTTCAGAAACAAATAAATAAATAAGGATTTCAGTTGTGCATTACACTCTAGGCATTGACTTAGGTGAAGTGCCGTATTGAAATCACTTACAACCACCTAGGTGGGATAGCGTGAAGGCTGCTTTGGTAACAGAGCCAGGAAAGGCCTGTGGTCAGCATAGGAAATGGAGTTTGCAATGGTTTGTAAAGGTACAGATTTCTGTGAATCGCCACAAAACCGTTCCATTTGACCTAAGGGGAATAGCGTGGGAGCTAATCGGGGGTAGAGGTTGTCGTTCACTTTGGATGGCGTCCAATCTTTGGTGCAAGGTGGTATTTGCTACAGTCATTTCTACCCTAAGCTGGGTGATAGCTTGCACCAAAGCCGCCACTGGGCTGCATCCAGAAGTTCAGGTGGGAAGCTTGGAGGCTTCTCAGTCTATTCTAATGATATTCCCAGGTGAACTTATACCTCTGTTCCCAAGCACAAGCCAGAGAGAGTAAAAATTAATTCCCTAGCCAGGTATTGAGGCCACAGGTGAGACTGGATTCACTATGCCAGGTCCTCGGGAGCTGAAAGGTAAACTGAGGGGATAACAGTTTTGTCAAGAATACTCCCCTTAGTATACCTACATCCTATTCTTATCTGACACCAGGGAAACCAACGTTCTGACTATGTGTAGATGATGTGACCCTTTGAAACGCACCAACCAGGAGCGCAGTGATAAAATCCACAAGGTTCTTGCTGTGAGCTGGGAGGCACACACTCCATAAAAAACCAAAGGTCCAGCCCACCCTAGTTCAACAAGTTCCAGAAAAAAGTAAAGGGGAAGAAGCAAGTCCAAAACTCAGTTCACCAGAGCAAAAGTATAATCCAAAGGCAGTCCAGGAAGCAGTGCCACGTTCAAAAAAGCACAGTTCACCAAAAATCAGCAAGGGAAACCCAAGAAGCAATCTAGGAGTCAGAGCCAAGTCGAAGCCGCAGGAGCAGAATGGTAATCAAGAAGCAGTCCAATACATAAGCAAGGGGTTAAAAAGCACCCAACGCTGGTGCTGCGTCGTTCAGGCGCCATGGTAACTGCCACAGAGAATGCGGGAACCCTGGTGCTTTGGGGAAGAGCTGCTGCGTTCTTCACATGTGGCAGAACCGCTGGAATGGGGGCCGCTGTGCATGGGCAGGTAAGCGCCCCAAGTCAATTGTAATTCTGCCCATGCACCTCTTATTGACTTGGAGGTTTTTACTGAATCCTTCAAGACAGCTGCTGACCTTGTAGCACCTGGTAAGTTGGTCACCGAGCGCCCTTGGCCGTCTGAACCCTGGTTTTCATCTTGCCTCCGAGCCACCCGCTGCCAGCTTCGCCAGACTGAATGCAGGTGGAGGCCTGCTGATGGATCTGCAGAGAGGCTAGCCTATAGACACTTTGCAAGTAGCTACCACACCTTAATTAAAGAAGCCAAGCTGAAATTCTTTACTCAGAAAATTGATCAGGCTCTTAACCAATCAAAGGAACTTTTCTCTGTGGTTAAATCATTGTCTTCTTCTGAGTACACAGCATCAGTTATACCTACCCAAGAACTGTGTAACTCTATTTCTCGTTTTTTTGTTACTAAGACTGAGACTATCCGCAACAACATTAGCTCAGCATGTCCGGCTTGTCGGTTGTGTCCATTCTCCATCCCTGTCAATGATGAACCTTGACAAGAATGGTCCTCTTTCCCTGTCTTTACTACTGAGGTGGTCAGTAAGGCCATTGCCCAGCTGAAATCTGCGGCTTCCGCTGACCCCATCCCTCTGGCTATTATTAAAGCGGTTTCTCCTGGTCTTATCGCTCTGATCACTCAAGCCATTAATGTGTCATGTCAGTGCGGGCATATACCTGCCAAATTGGAACATGCTAATGTTATCCCTTTATTGAAAAAGCCTTCCTTGGACCCCTCACTTCCGGCCAGCTGCCGTCCCATTTCTCTTCTCCCTTTATTCCTGAAATTATTGGAGGCCTTGATTTCTCCCCTTCTTTCCTCGTATCTGGAGGCCTCTGATGTTCTTGACCCTTTCCAGTCTGGTTTTCACCCAGGGCGAGGTACAGAGTGTCCTTGTGTCGGTCCAGGATGATCTGGCCAGGCTGGTAGATAGGTGGGGTGGGTGCTCTGATTTTATTGGACCTCTCAGCAGCCTTCGATACTGTCGTCCACCCTAATCTGATCGCCCTTATGGCCAAGATTGGCATGAACGTGCTGGTTCTCATCTGGTTTACCTCATTCATTGCACATTGTAGCCAGGCTCTCTCACTTCCTCCTTTTTTGTCAGCACTTTGTTCTATTTTCTGTGATGTCCCCCAGGGCTCCGCCTTGTCGCCATTGCTGTTTAACATCAATATGCAGCCTCTGATGAAACTCGTCCACCCCCTCGGCATCGCTGCTAAGCTTAAGCGGATGACACCCAGATTCTCGCCGTCTTGATCTTGACCAGGCTGAGGAGTCATTGCACCTTAGCCAATGCTTGTCGGCCGTTGGAAGTTGGATGAGACAGAATTGGCTGAAACTTAATGGCGACAAGACGCAAGTCCTAGTGGTTGGTGCCCTCCTTTCTTCTTCACTGTGGACCTTTGCTTTCTGGCCTCTGTCACTGGGTGTTCTTCTTTCACTTGTTACTTCTGTCAGAAAACGTTGTGTTATTTTTTCAATACTCTCCATGGATCCCCAGGTGGCTGCTGTCTGCAGAGCCGGACATTACCATCTTAAGATTCTTAGGAAGGTTCTTCCTATGCTTCATTTTCATGTCCGCCCTCCAGTTGTCGCGGCCCTCGTGCCCAGCTGCATTGACTATGGCAAGTCTCTATACCTCGCGCAGCCCAAGGGCCTCATCCATCGATTACAACTGTTGCAGAATCTCGCTGCTCTGGTAGCTAGGGATGTTCCCTATAGAAATCATATCACGCCGGTACTTCGTGCCTTCCACTGACTTCCGGTGGCAAAGTGAATTGAATTTAAATCTCTCTGCCTGGTCCATCAGGCCTTTTATGGCCTGGGAGCCAATGATCTACAGGACAAATGTGTGCACTGTCTGCATAGTCGCTCTCTTTGGTCTTTATTTGCCTGTTTACTATCTGTCCCCTCCTCTCGGCTAGCCAGGGTGGGTGACTGTGCTTCCTCTGTGGCAGCAGCCACACTTTGGATTGCTCTCCCTCCTTCACTTAGAAAAATTTCTAATCATCTCGAGTTCCGGCATCTCCTGAAAACGCTTCTGCTCTAATCTTTGCTTCTTGTCTTACCGATGTTATATCCTAGCGCCATGAGGCCTTTGGGTGGTAGTGCACTCTATAAATCCTGATAACATAACATCTGAACCCCCTTCAGATCCCTCTTTTTCAAGCATCGCTATTTTATCCTCCGCACTATTAAGTCCGCACCAAGTTAATTTAACTTGAAGGTGCAATGCCGAATAAAAGTTTGCTGACTGACTGACATTAAGTTCCAGCACCAGAGTTCTCCTAATTCCCCCAACCTTTGCAATAGACTCCCCTCTCACCACCATCTTAAGGCCTCCCACACCGCACCCCATTTGTCCTCACAACCAACATTCGCCTCAATATATTCACATATAACCTCTTCCAGGTGGCTCCGAAAGGTCTCATCTGAGAGGGCGTTCATTGGCATACGCCAGGTTGGACTAGAGGAAGATGGGCCCAACAATCCCCAGGTAGCTAACAGTGGGGAGTGGTCAGATTTGTTCTGTCAGCATAAACCGCATCTATAAATTAGATCATGCTCTCCTTTCCAGTGAATTGTCAATTCTAGTGTGGATTTTGTTTGGTGGTGAATAGAAAGTGTAGCATTGTTTGTCCCCATTGAGTTAATTGAATTGATTGTTTATTTATATAGCGCCTATACACAATGTGTTTCAAAGCACTTCAAGGCAGGGGGGGAACATGGGAGACTACAGTGACATTCTTTCAAGTCCTTGATACATTCAGAATGTGAAAATTAACTATCATAAATCAGCCTGGCAACATTTCAGATAGTCCAAGTGCTATGAACAATGATTAGGAGGGCAGGGGGTGGGAGAGAGAATGAGACAGGCAAGCGGCTACATTACTATGCCTGACAACAATTGAGGTAGTGCCGTAATTTAACAAGAGATGGTGGGGCGGTATGGGGAGTTGGAGTAAGGGAGACGGAGAAGAACAAAACAAGCGACTATCATATTAGGCCTGACAACATTTCAGATAGTGCTGGATGTGGAGAGGGAGGAGAAAACAAATGAGGGGGCTGAGACAAAACAAGCTGCTATCAAACAGGTCAGGAGACATAAGTGATAGAGTAAGAACTATTGACAATGAAAGGAGGGGAGGAGAGGAGGGCAGGAGAATGAGACAGACAAGCGGCTATTTTACTATGCCTGACGACAATTGTGGTAGTGCTGGAATTTGAAAAGAGGAAGGGGGAGGGGGAAAGGGGCTCAAGGAGTAGGAGAAGAACAAAACAAGCAACTAACATACTAGGCCGGTTGACATTTCAGATAGTGCTGGAGGGGGGAGGTATAAGAAAACAATGAGGGGGGAGACAAACAAGCAGCTATCATACAGGTCAGATGACATTTCTGAATAGCAAACGTGCTAAGGATATAGTGAAGGGAGGGGGGAGGGGGAGAGAGTGGGACAGCAAGAAGAGGGATTCAAGTAGGCAGACATCTCAAGTCTTACGGGGGACCAGATGGGTGGGTGGAGAGGAGTGGAGAAACAAGAGGGGAGAGTGAGTACAGTTGCAGAAGTCAGAAATTACACAAGAACAATCAAAGGCAAACTAGTATTCAAGATGAGGAAGGGTCGCAGCATGATTCAGGGACACCATGAGTATGAGATGCAGAGGAAGTCCAGCATGAAGTTGAGAAAGGGTGAAGCACCATTAGTCCTTGAGTCGATAAAGTGAAAAATCCCAATATTGGGCACAAGACGGTGGTGGTGAACAGAAATGTATCAAGACAGCTCCTGCAGAGCAGAGGGGGGCAAAGAGGAACAATACGGGGGACCAGGTGGGTGTTGTGGGGGGCACAGAGGAACAACAGGGGGACCTGGGGGATGGGGCGCACAAAGGAACAGTATAGCTGACCTGGGGGGGCACAGTGGAACAACACGGGGACCTGGGGGGCACAGTGGAACAATACAGGGGTCTGGGGGGAGCGTACCTGAGACAGACAGGGAGCAGACAGGGGCCTTTTTTTAGGAGCGGCAAACCCAGGCTTCTTTTAGGCATTGTGGTACGGTTCCTGAGGAGAAAGAAGCATTGATGAATGCTGTGATGATGGGGGTGAGTGATTCAGAGCACTCTTTGATGATGGTAGGTGGGCAGATATCCCCTTTGCAAGTGGATGGTTTGATGTTTTTGAGAAGGTCCGGGAGTTCCAGCTCTGTGACTTCTCTGAAGGTGAAAAGGGGTGTTTGCTGGTGAGATTGTGAGAGGGCGGTGTGGGAGGACTGGAATAGGTATTGAGGGCTTTACATTGGGATGCTATTTTATCTTGGAGCGTTTTAACTTTGTTGAGGAGGGCAGTGTGGATGCCTGTGCACCATGCTTCATCCTTGATGATTTAATTAGGTCTGGAAGCGGGTGTGGTGAGTTCTTTGAATATAGAGAATATTTCTCTTGATTTGGAGCTGGCTTTAGTAATTCTCTGTTTATAGGATTCGGTTTTAGCTTGGAATATGGCTTTTTTGTAGGTCAGTGAGATCTCTTTGAATTCGTTGACAGAACATTGGTTAGGGGCTGATTGCCACCTGGATAAGGCTTTTCGTTTCTTGGTGCGCAGGGCAGATAGTTCTTCTGTGAACCAGTCGTTGGAGTGCATAGATTTGTTTTCTTTTAGAGGGGCATTTGTCTCAATGGCTTGGGTGAGAGCATTGGTATAGATGTTGGCGAGAGAGGTGGGGTCTTGGTTAAATGGATGTTTGAGTTCAGGGATATCGAGAAGAGGAGCAAGGTTGGTAGCAGTGAGTTTTTTTAAGCTTCTCACTTTGGCGGGAGGGGCATGAGTAAGGGTTTTGTGGGTAGGAGTGGTGGGAATGGAGAATTTAATGTAGTAGTGGTCCGACCATAGGAGGGCTGAGATGGAGGTGATGGCAGATGAGCAGTTATGATCTGCAATCCAGTCAATGGTCCGGCCTTTGCAATGGGTTGGTGTAGAGATTTTGTGTTCGAATCCCATGTGTGAGAGTTCTTTAGCTAGGTGTGCGGCAGCCTTGTCCTTAGGGTCAGTTAAGCCAAGGATAATGCACTGAGTAGAATGGTTTTAGTAGAGCTTTTAAGGTTACTACCTATGATCTGAAGGAGTTGCTTTTGGTAGTCAGGGGGTGACCCTGGTGGTTTGTATGTGATTATGATGTTAATGGTACAGTTAGGGGAGAGAGCTAATTTGGCAGTGAGAAGATCAGCTTTGTTGTCCCACTGATGGTTACACGTTCTGATGACAAGGGTGTTTTTGAAGTTGAGGGCGACGCCACCACATTTAGAAGTTTTGTGGTCCTGTCTAAAGATGGTATAACCTAGAGGGAGGGCAAGGTGGATGGATGGGGTGGATGCTTCATGGAGCCAGGTTTCTGATATGGCTAGTATGTCTAGTTTGGGGGAGGTAATAAGGTCATTGATCTTAATAGCATGGGCATTAAGGGCGCGCATTTATGAGTGCGCATTTTAAGTCTAGGTTGGCTGGTGATGGAGTATGAGTGCTGGTGTTGGGGGTAAGAGAAGGTGGTATGTGCGTGTATGGGAGGGGGAGGTTGGAGTGTAATGGGAGCAGAGAGTTGGGCGATGTGTGCATGGACGGGGAGGTGTGTGTGCGAGAGCTGAGCCTGAGGTTCCTACGGTAAGTGGAGGGTGGAGTGCTGTGATGTGAGAAAGGGGGCTTGGTGCGCGTTCTTAATCTATAGAGCCTAAGGTGGTGTCCAGACAGACCAGAGGTGAGGTGCAGTGGCTGAGTGCAGAATGTAGTACTGTGGATGATGCAGGTCTGGTGGTGGTATGAGGTCTGGGAGGGTAGATGGCATGTTGCAGGTAGCCCAGAGTGAGAGAGTAATGAGGAAGATGGAGGAGGGTGAGAGGAGAGGTATAGGCGCTGTAGAATGATTACCAGAGGAATGCATTTGTAGAGACAGATACTGTAGAGTGCTAGTGCAGAACTAGTTAGGCAGATTCAATAGCATAGTATGCAGTGCAGTGCAGTGTTGGGCTGAACTGTATAGGCTAAGAAGCTGGCAGTGGCAAAAACAATCAGTGGCCGCTAGGGGCTTGCAGAGGTAAAAACAATCAATGGCCGCTGGGGGCTGGCAGTGGCAAAATCAATCAATGGCTGCTAGGGCTGGCAGTGGGAAAAACAATCAATGGGCGCTAGGGGCTGGCAGTGGCAAAAACAATCAATGGCCGCTAGGGGCTGGCAGTGGGAAAAACAATCAATGGCCGCTAGGGGCTGGCAGTGGGAAAAACAATCAATGGGCGCTAGGGGCTGGCAGTGGGAAAAACAATCAATGGCCGCTAGGGGCTGGCAGTGGGAAAAACAATCAATGGGCGCTAGGGGCTGGCAGTGGCAAAAACAATCAGGGCCGCTAAGGGCTGGCAGTGGCAAAAACAATCAGTGGCCGCTAGGGGCTGGCAGTGGGAAAAACAATCAGGGCCGCTAAGGGCTGGCAGTGGCAAAAACAATCAGTGGCCGCTAGGGGCTGGCAGTGGGAAAAACAATCAATGGGCGCTAGGGGCTGGCAGTGGCAAAAACAATCAGGGCCGCTAAGGGCTGGCAGTGGCAAAAACAATCAGTGGCCGCTAGGGGCTGGCAGTGGCAAAAACAATCAATGGCTGCTAGTGGCTGGTAGTGGCAAGAACAATCAATGGCTGCTAGGGTTTGGTAGTGGCAAGAACAATCAATGGCCGCTAGGGGCTGGTAGTGGCAAGAACAAATCAATGGCCGTTAGGGGCTGGCAGTGGCAAATAGAATCAATGGCCACTGGGGGCTGGCAGTGGCAAATGCAATCAATGGCTTGCTAGGGTAGAAACAGGTCGAGCAGGTATTCATTCAGGTGATTGTGGGTGAAGCGGGAGAATTGGAGTGAGACACCTATGCATGTAGTGTAAATGAGTCTAATGTACTTGCTGCCAACTTACGTGGAGTTATGCAGGGACAGTAGAGGGACATGGACTCTAGGAAAGTTGCAGGAGAATTATTCCTTGGTGCATGGGACTCTATGTGAAGTGTTGTCGTAGTGTGGACTCACCTATATCTCTAGGTGTGTAGATATGCGCGCGGGCAGCATGGTGGCTCCTAGCATGTGCAAATCAATAGCAAACATGTGTAAATCGGGAACACGCTAGTACAACGTGGTGGGGCAAATATAGTCAGAACAGGCTAGTCAGAACGCAGGCTAGGCATGTAAGAGAAAACAGGCTGGTTCAACGTGACCGAGCATGTGTAGGGCAAGACAGGCTAGTACGGCATAAGCAGGATAAATATAGTTTGAAAGAGGCTAGTTTAGCGTGGGCAACGTAGATGTAAATCAGAGTGGGTTGGTCTAGTCAGTACATTCTAATTTTTCTGTATGGGAATTTCAGGAGAAGCTTGGTCGATACAGTACATACTAATTTTGCTTAGACAATATGGACACATTTTAACAGCACACGCATTGCAGCAGGACAGTACAGGCAATGCATTTAGGGCAGGTATTATGGCAGGTTGATTGTAGTTGTAGTTAATGCCATATTTCTTTGATTTAGCACAATACGGTTAGCAGCATTAGGATTGGGCTCGATCGGTTTACAAAAAGGGTGCACAGTGACTATCAAAGCCGTGGGTGACAATGCTAATAACGATTAGTAGGGCCGTGCTGCTACGGGTTAGCTGGGATCGTTATACGGTCACTAAACTGGCCGGATGCTGCAGTGTAGGTCAGCGGAGATCTATACAGCAGTTAGGAAGAGAAGTTCATATAGCTGTACCGCAGGGGTACACCCAGGTGTATTGCACATTTGTCAGAGGCAGGGAAGCAACGTACCTTTTGCAAGCAGGCCTTGAAGAGCTTGCAGCGCCGTAATCTCATGTGCATAACAGGCGCAAAACAGGGCCTTAACCCTGAGGGCCTTAACCCTGAGGGCTTGAGCCGGCTTCTGCCTGGCGGCGCAAATCTGGTGATCTTAATGAATATGAGCGTTGCTAGGCAACGTGTGGGCCCTCGTTCTGGTGCCGTGCAGCCGTTTGGGATCGGGCTGCAAAAACAATGCTACGCCCTTCATGAGGATTCTGGTAGGGCTTTTCATCAAATAAAGGTGTTGGTGGATCTCAGCCTCGTGGGGGCTGCAGGCATTGAAGTGCTCACCTCGTGAGGAGCGGGCCTGTATGGGGATGAATCTTATGGGTTGCTCGATGCAGCAGTCAGCTTGTTGCTGCAGGATTCTGCCGTAGGTGTAGTTGAGGGGAGAAGGGCTCCTGCCCGCTCCGTGGTCAGACAGCAATGTGGCAGAGTTGCAGGAGAAAAGAAGAGTATGTGCCACGAGTGCTGTGCGCACTACAGAATGAAGGGCCTTACCCTTTCACAGTGTGCACTCTACGAGATGTAGATTCATGCAGGGATGGTCTCCTGCAGCACTTTTAACGATGCTCCTTCCATGGAGATGAAGAAATGCAGGAAGAAAATGACTGAGAGGGGTCTCGTTGTGGGCCTTTGTAGAGTGCTCGCCAAATGTCTATCATGGAGAGGTCCTGTAATATTGTGCGTAAGGTCCTAGCCCTGGTGGAAGGTTCTACATATCTATTGTCAGGTCTATCAAGTGTTGGGTTTAATGTGCAGTTAATTTTATTATTTATTTATTTAATGTGTTATAGTTTTAAAAATAAAACTTAACACATATAAAATTATCATTCAAATAACATATGTCAACAGCAATTCATACTAACATCCCTTTAACAAATAGCATAATATCAAATATATAACAGTATATAACCGTATAGTAAAATATTAAATATATAAAAGATAAAAATCATTTCATGTACTTAAGCATCAAAATGATGAACACTGCTATCAAAAGCCCTTCCGAGTGCACTCATTCAGTGCTATGTGCATTCCATACTTATAATAACAATAAGAGTAGCCATGCGTCCCATTCACTAAACCGTCACCCAATTGCTCCTTTAAAATCTGTATGTTCACTGTATTCAATTCAGTAGAAGTATGCTCCTTCCATGGAGATGAATAAATGCTGGAAGAAAATGACTGAGAGAGGCCTTGTTGTGGGCCTTTGGAGAGTTCCCGCCAAATGTCTATCAGGGAGAGGTCCTGTAATATAGTGCCTAAGGTCCTAGCCGTGGTGGAAGGTTGTACATATCTATTGTCAGATCTATCAAGTGCAGGGTTTAATGTGCAGTTAAATTGATCCACTTGATCCTTTGTTATAACACTGACTTTCCTTTGCATACACATTTCCCTTTACTCACTTTTTGTATAAGAGATAGGGCAGGAATTCGTATTTTTAGTATAGGCCATTTTGATTTGACATATACACTCACTAGGACTGTATTTTCTTTATTATTTGATGGTAGAGACTACTCCCATCATAGCTTTAGGGCAAAGTAGGAGTTTTTCCAAACCATAAGAATTTATAAAGGTTTTAAAACTTGTACCTCATGTGTCAGTGTCATGCTTGTGATACCATGTCTCCCTTACATATGGTGTCAGTTGTGGGATACGACTCAAACCCCTCTACCGCCACAAAGGAATCCATAGGCGTTGATATATGTAGCAGCAGAGAGGCCACTACCCCTCCTGGGAAAAGAGGGATGATTCCACTGACTTGGTTCTCATACCCCCTTTGGGTTGTTATATAAGACTGGCCCCAAAGTCTGGCCTAGCCTGGAAATGTGGGTCTGGATGTCCTAGCATAAGTCCTTTTACAGAACCATGACAAGAACCCTTTTGAAATACGTCCTGGGGACAAGATTGCACAGTGAATTCTTGAGAAGGCGCTATTTGCTCGTTTTGAGGAAGACACTGAACCCGAGGAATCTGAGGTAACTTGACATTGGAGAGGCCGATGAGATACATACCACCGGACCAAATGGGGAAGAGTAACCTACAATCCTTCCCGATCTAACCTTTTCCCAGCGATATGACCCAATAATTGCAGAGGCTTTCTTGCAAGCGATTCCTGAGGGAGAAGGACAAGAAAAGGGAAGTTCCCTTGTCTTCCTGAAACAGGGAATACTATACAGAGGGGTAACCTCTAGGGAAGGCTAAAGTAAGACTAAATTAGTAATACCAAAAACCCATCGTAAGATCGTGCTAGGGATTGCACACTCACTTGACAGGGGGACACTTGGGGCAATCTAAAACCCAAGCTCACATCATTGTGAAATTCTATTGGCCGGTTAATCATGCTGACATTAAGAACTTCATTCAGACATGTGAGAAATGCCAAAAGATTAGCTTGCATATTCCCCCACCTGCCCTTCTAAATCCACTAACGATAATAGAAGTTCCTTTCTCTAGATTCGGGATGGATATTATTGGACCTTTAGAAACTTCTAAACTGGGCAAGAAATATGTTCTTGTAATCGTTCAGTACGCTACCCGGTACCCAGAAGCCTTCCCCATACGGAACAACACAACCCAGCACATTTTAAAACACTTACTGCCATTCTTTTCTAGGGTTGGTTTCCCCAAGAAAATTCAAATGGATCCAGGATCCAGTTTCATGAGTAAGCTCATGGGTGAAGTGAAGGAATTGCTGCACATTACCACATAATCAGACAGATTGGTGGAGAGATTTAATAAGACCCTTAAAATTATGTTGAGAAAGTTAGTAGATGAAGTTGGGAAAGACTGGGATTGTATGATCCCTTGGGCCCTGTTTGCGGTGAGGATCACCGCTCAAGCATCCACCGGTTTCTCCCCTTTCCAGTTACTGTACGGTAGGAAATCAAGAGATCTCCTTGACATGCTCTGGGAAACCTGGGAAGAAAGAGATGAGGCACCAATACCCCTCTCATAGACAGCTGCCCGATTGCGAGAACACATGAAACTCGTCCGAAGTCTATTCCACACTAATATGGAGAAAGTTCAAGCCCAACAAAAACGTAACTATGACAAGAAGGTTAATCTAAGATCCTTTTCAGTAGGACAGAACTTGTTGGTCATTTTAGCTACCTCTGTAAATAAACATTTTTCAAAGTGGTACAGGCCCTATGAGGTGCTAGAGCAAACGGGAACTTGTACTTATAAAATAGCCCAACCTGACAGAAGGCAAAAGACCCACCTCTATCATGTAAATCTCCAGAAAGAGTGGAAAGAAAATCCTGCTGCTGGTACCTCCTTTATATTATCCTGTTTGGTACCCGAAGAAATTGACAACTTAGAACTCATTCCTCAAGACCTACCTCAAGATAAGCAAAGGAAATTGAACAACCTTATTAATGCATACCCTGATATATTTTGTGAGAAACCAGGGAAAGTACACCGTACCTACCACTTTATCAAAACTCCAAAGGGGAAAGTGATCCATTTGAAGTCTTATAGACTCCCAGTAGAATGAAAACAGTGATCGACGAGATTAAACATTTTTTAAAAGAAAATATCATTGAGCCTTCTTCAAGCCCATGGTCTTCCCCTATTGTGTTGGTGACTAAACCCGATCGATCCTGGAGGTTTTGCATAGACTTTAGGCAAGTCAACACATCTCCTCCTTCAATACCTATCCTATGCCATGTATCAATGATTTGATAGATAAACTAGGAAATGCCACATTCTTGTCAACCCTCGATTTAACCAAAGCTATTCGCAGGTCCCAGGACACGGACCTGAAAAGGAAAAACTGCTTTCTCAATGCCAATAGGGCTATTCCAATTCAGAGTCCTTCTTTTTGGGTTGCATGGGCCCAGCAACTTTCCAACGACTCATGGACAGGATATTGCAGCCTTACTCTGATTTCTGTGGGGCCTATATTGATGACATATTCATTTATAGTAAAGCTTAGGAAGACCATCTTTTTCATCTTTCTACTATTATGAAAACCCTCCGAGAGGCCAGCTTAACTGCCAATCCAAAAAAATGTAAGCTAGCTCACTCAGCAGTGAATTGCCTAGGCTTATTTTTAGGGAATGGTAGTGTACAACTGCAGCAAGGAAAAGTAAGAGCCGTCCAAGATGCTCCGGGCATTGCTCAGTTTGATTGGATATTATCGTCGGTTTATGCCAAATTCTTCAGATAGAACAGCCAGACTGACAGATAAATTAAGAAATGCAGATCCACAGAAAATACGTTGGACTGATGAGGACGATGCTTATTGCAACAACCTGAAACAAACCTTATGCCAGAATCCCATATTAAAAGTAGTAGACTTCTCAAAGGAATTTGTTTTACAGATTGATGCCTCCCTCACATGGTTAGGGGCAGTATTATCTCAAATACATGATGGATTAGAACACCCCATCCTATTCACTAGTCGTAAATTCTTTCCTCGAGAGAAGAACTATTCTGTATTGGAACTGGAAGCCCTTGCCATAAAATGGGCAATACGATACTACCTTCTTTCCCGGTTTCTGTGTGAAAAAGATGCGTCTACATCGCGTAGGGGAAGGGTATGTGAGAAACAAAAGGGTGTCTCACTTGCTAGTCCCTGGGGACCTTTCTCTCAGGTGGCCAGGGCACGGCCATCACATTTGGATCCTGGGGTGGACCAGTGTGGGAGGATCACCTGGATGAGGGATCTTCGAGGAGTGGGGGTGAGACAACTGATGGTGAGACCCAGTATCACCCCCTTTCCCATGCCCATACCCCCTCCTATTTTTTTTTAGTATTCTCCGACATCCCAGCCCCCCCCCCCCTTTTCTACACAAACACTGGGCCGTGGAAGAGGGGGAATGAGAGAAAAGTGGCTAACCCTTACATATCCCATTGGACATGTCCTGTTAATAAGGTCAGGCAATTGATCTTAATGACATACATCTGATACCCATTACCTCGCCCCACATAGATAAAAGGCAGAACATGGAGACATACTCTGAGCAAGGTGGAACACGAGAAGGAGACGATCTTCTGGGGCAAAGGCGATCCCACTGGAGCAGGATGACCGGGAAACTGTGAACATCCCTGCAGGAGGTTGTTGCCTGTTGGAAAACGCAAGAGATACGCAGAGATAGCAAAAACCCAGACAAGAAGAAGCCTGCATTGTGTTTCAAGGACGCCAGCGACCCTCCCGGGTGAACAGCAGAGTTGGGGAGGCGAGTCCAAGCATGTGGTATTAACCTTGACTTGAGAATCAAAGCAGCAGAGAACAAAACAGAAAGCACACAACCAGTGAGTTAGCGAAAGACATGAAAGGCTGGTTTGTGTCAAGGAAAGATTGAAGCAGTGTCAATCTCACAATTGACAGATGCGCGTGTGCTGACGAGGCGCGAAAGAAAGCAAACCTGTAGTGAACTTTTAAGTCAGCGGTAACTGTGAAGCCAGTGATACAGAGTAGCGGAGTGGTCCAGCGAAAGGAAACAGCCCACTCAAAAGTCTCCAAAATGTTTGATGTTTTTTATAAAGCAACAAAGTGAATAAACTTTGAAATACCAATAGTGAAGATTAACCCAGATGAAAGGGGAAGTGAAAAGATGGTTGCTTTAAGAGAACATTTCAAAATGGTCCTGCAGAGGTTTGTGGAAAAGCCTTGCACATTTGAAAGTCTTCAACATCAGTGAAAGGTCCGAGCCTGACATAGGGAGACCTAGAACATGAAATAAGTTGGGGGAACAGAAACCTCTAACAAATGTGAATAAAGCTTGGGGAAGGGAGCCCCTGCAAGTGCTGTGATTGCGAGGTCCGAGCCCGGCTGTGGGAGATCTATGTTGAATCAGGTACTTTCTTGAGAGGTCCGACCCCGACAGAAGGAGACCTATGTGAATTTTGTTGAATTGTGAAATAACTTATTTGGGAGCTTAAGTGACTTTAACGTGGAAGGCTAAGCGGGCTTCTACCCATGTTTTGAAACTGCCTTTTTTTTAGCCACAATGTGTCATCCTATCTACAGGGGCCGCCTTACTCTGTGCTGTCCAACGTGGGGAGGAGAGCTGACTGAGCCATCTTGATACTTTATTTATTTTATTTTAATATCTTTTTATTGATTATAGAACAAAACACCAAGAAACAGAAAAAGATTAACCCAGACGAAAGGGGAAGTTAAAAGATGATTGCTTTAAGAGAAATAGTCGAAGTGGTCCTGCGGAGGTTTGTGGAAAAGCCTTGCACATTTGAAAGTCTTCGACATCAGTGAAAGGTCAGAGCCTGACAGACGGAGACCTAGAACATGAAATAAGTTAGGGGAAGGGAACCCCTAACGAATGTGAATAAAGCTTGGGGAAGGGAGCCCCTGCAAGTGCTGTGATTGCAAGGTCCGAGCCTGGCTGAGGGAGATCTACGTTGAATCAGGTACCTTCTTAAGAGGTCCGACCCCGACAGAGGGAGATTTATGTGAATTGTATTCAGTTGTGAAAGAATTTTAACGTGGAAGGCCAAGCAGGCCTCGACCCATGTTTTGAACTGCCTTTTTTATGAACCTGAGCCAGCGTGTCTCATCCTGTCTACATGGGCCGCCTTATTCTGTGCTGTCCAACATGGGGAGGAGAGCCGACTCAGCCATCTTGATCCTTTGATATAACACTGACTTCCCTTTGCAAGCACTTTTCCCTTTACCCACTTTTTGTATAAGAGATAGGGCAGGCATTAGCTTTCTTTTAGTATAGGCCATTTTGATTTGACATAGACTGACTAGGTCTGTGTCTTCTTTATTATTTGGTGTTAGAGACTACTCCCAACATAGCTATATGGCAAAGTACTTGTTTTTCCAAACCCCAAGAATGAAATAAAGGTTTTGTAACTTGTACCTCTTGTATGAGTGTCATACTTGTGATACCATGCCTCCCTTACACAACACAGGTTTTAATCCCGGGCTTTCACTTAGAAACTGATAAACTGGTCCCCGGTATTAAGCACGTTATAAAAGAATAATTATCTAATTATAATTAAAGATGCTTGACCTAAAACACAATTGCCTGAACATATATATTGTATGACCCACTATGGCTAGCTTTGAGCCCAGTTCCAACAGTGCCATGAAATCAATAAAGAAGACAACCCTCAAGTACCATTTCTTACCATTAGCTATTGGAAACTATTGCTCAAGACCCCTAATGGGTGAAGAGCACAGAACACTGACAAAGGTAATTTTGGGTGTCTAAGCTCAAATGGGTGGCACTCATTACCAAGCATGGGACACGCTGAAATAACAGCAGACACTGCACAGTTAAAAAATGGGTAATGTATTCAGCATTTGCCACAATGTATACAAGTGAGGAAAACATTGTAAAGCTTGAGGCACAGTGAGGTAACTTTGGAGACCGCACCAGATAAACCTCAAGAACATATTTTGTAGCGTCACATTGCATGCCATCCAGGAAACTGTAGCAGCTGCATTGACATTTCCACAATTCTCTTGACACTACATAGAGGCGGCAGGAGACTTTTTTTTTAAGACTGTGTGAGGAAATGACGATACTGACCCTGTTTATTAATTGTGTTTTTAAACCTCTCATTTCAATACGCCTTTTAAAATAACATCAGTCATTTTAGGAAACCACCAGTGCCCACTTTAACTCTGCCTGGGCCCAATTTTACAGTTGCATGTGAGAAGGATATAGTTTTCCTTCTTTTGTTAAATGTAACTTTCAGATATGAATGTGTACTGCTTCCAAACCGCTTTCTGCTGCCTCTTTCCAGATGTTGTATGGCCTTTTAGATAAGAAAGCAGCTAGCAGACCCACATTCCAGTCATACTGTTTCTTCAGCAAATGATTTTTAAAATGCTATTTTTTTCTTCATTTTGTGAACAAACTGCACTGTGGCTTTCTTTTTACGAATCCTTTCACACTGCACCATCTGACAAAGAAGTCTGTGATACTTCGTGAGCTAATGCTTTGTTCTACCTCTGCATAGTATTTTCAGTTAGTCCAATAAAAGGTTTCAAAACCTGCATCTTGTGTGACTTTATTCATTAATGTATTCATATAGTTCAGAGCTAACCCGTGGGGCACAACACTCCCACCCAAGTAAGATAACCGGCTACTCTGAGGCTTGGGCATCATATCATTTAATTAATATTCAAGTTATTGTCACAAATCTCTCAAAGAACGTGAGCGTAACCAAAGCAAGTTAAGGGTTTTGGTTCTTTAAACTTTCTTTAAAGTATTTGTTAGGGAATCTTTGAAAAGAACATGTATTAGTAAAGTGCACATTCAACCGGAGGTAGCTGGGAACTGAATCACAGTTGCTTATTGCCCAACTCAAGGGTAAGTAAATACAATTGGAGTCAAGGGGCTGTCACCTCCTGTCTGCACCCTAATGTCTGTAACACAATATAGACAGAAGTATTAGGTTAAAAAAGTTATTCCTACATCTAAGTCCCTATAAATGACTTGTTTACCCTGTGTGGATTTCTACATACAAAGTTATCTCATAAGCCCTGGTGTTCGCTGATGCGACGCCTACAAATGAGGTATAGAAGTCCTCTCCCTTTCCTCACTCACTACTTTCTTATGCAAAAAAATGGTTAAGTGCACACTTATTGGTGGTCAGTTCACTTTTTTAATGTTACCGCCTCCAATATGTGTGTCTTATCAATAGTAGCTATTCGGCCTGTTGGTCGACATGTGTTTTTTTTAAAAAAAAAGGTGTCTCTATCTAACAGTAGTTATGTTCTTCAATTAGGTTGGATTACTATGATGTTTTCTTAATCGAGCCCTTTCATCCAACTATGGCGGGTATCGGAGTAAGGGTCATCAGCCCAAAACAACTTAATAAAAGTCAACCGGTTTCAGCGGTTCTGATCACTGACCGCTTTCTTCAGGACAGATGATGCATTACTGCTTTCTGTGTAAAATATATAATTTCTTTTCACTTCTCCATTTTATTTGTATCTGGAGGAAATCTTCGGGTTTCCAACGGGCATACTGGGGTACTTCCCGGGCCCTATGGGTTTAAAAAGACAGATGGGGCATCATCAGTCTAAGAATGCTTTTTGAGGGAGGGTAAGAAATGCGGGCTTGGCTTGAGCTTCCCTTGCATTTTCAACATTTCCCCTTACCTGTGTTAACCTGTGTCTTCCTATTGGTACATCTGTCATGAATTCGATGTGCAAGATGGATCCTGATCTGGAGTATCTTTTATATTTTTTCTCTAGTCAGATATCTAGGGATAAATTAGGGGTACATCACTCATGGGTCCCATCTATGGTGCACAGCATCTTTAACGACAGCTCATAGGTGATATGTTAACAGAAACCCACCTTACCTGTTGTGCATTGGGGTTCCTAATTCAAGGTCCACGCTATTTAGTTGATGGATTTAGTCTTCAATGGGTTCCTGGTTGTCCTATAAAACAAATCCCATTATATGTGTTTAGGATTCACCTTGAGATGGTGATAACACTCTGGTTAATATATGCAGTGCTCCTTTCAAATGCCTAAACGGATATTCTTATTCTATTGTCAGATTCTATTGTCCTAAATTACATTTTGCCCACAACCACTCTTTTATACAATCTTCCTTGCTCCCCAGTTGAGGTGGATACTAATATGCATTCCCCTAGTCCTACTCAATTGTCCAGGCCATCTGGTGGCAACCGTTCTTACCTTCCTGTCTGCCGCCGCGTCTGAAATGTTGTAAGTTCGATTGCGGGCGCCATCTTGGATACTACAGAGACGGGTTGCGGCCACGTGATCCGCTGCCTCTTGCGATCGTGTGTTTCTAAATGTTGATATTAATTTAGACAACCCAGCTTTAGTAATATTACTGTACCCATATAGTTGTTGTAGCCGACTGGGACGTAATAATACTGTTTTTCTACTTTAATTCGCTGGGGTGCGGGGGTTAGGCCTGCAAGCGCCTCCTTGGTGTTCATGGGAGTTGTGGTCTTGTCATGAACAACCTCCAGTCTAATGGCTTACTGACTTGGTTTCCTGCTTTTGCTACGCCGGTATAGGGGGATAAGGACTACTAAAACTCCCTGGTGTTCATGGGAGTTGTGATCTCTATATACACAAACTGTGCTCATTTGGCTCACCGATACACAAAACTCGCGTTCTTAATGTTATATATTAGCACTTACGAGGCTGTGCTAGTGGTTAATAAAGACAGCTGGAAAGTAAGTGTTTTGCCTCATGTTAATAGAGATCTAGAGTTGTGGACTACAATAAACACCCTGGTGTTCATGGTCTATGGTCACGATTGCGCGTTCCTCAATATGAGCTTAATGAGATAATGTGCATTTATTGTACAATATTGCAGGCCAGTGAAGTGTCCACTTGTGCCGAAGCCACGTGTTTCTATTTGTTAAGGTAGGATAAATGGGATCCCGGGGGATTGTGGGTGTTGTAGTATCTACCGTCTGTGTGTGATCCACTTCTATCATTTGACCACAGTAACTGTTAGTAGTGCCGCTGCTTCTCATAATGTCATCATTTGTGATCCATGTGTCGATGGTGCAGTTAGTGGTAGGAGTCTTAGGCAGTCTGCTTATGATAAGTGCTGATGTTTGTGCCCTCTCAAATTTTAAGAGCGAGATTTCTGCATTTGTAACGGGTCCTTCTACTGCCGTGATGTTAGTGAGATGAAAAAAGGTGCCAGGGCTGGGGCCTGTGCCTGTTGTATTGTTGGGATCACTGTACTGCTAGTGCTTGCCAGCAACTTTCCTCATTGAGGCCGATCTTATGGCTCTGGAGTCTAAAGATCCACATCTTTTCTCTCCTCAGAAGGCGCGCGGTTATGTTGCCGCCTCTTCTTGGTATCATAACTTTTTCTAATATTGTCCATGTTAAGTCATTTTCTGTATGGCCCATCGACGATGAATGGAGGATGTCATAGTACATGGTATTCTAGAAAATAGAGAAGTACTTATAGTTAACACATACGCACCCAACCATGATTCTATGATATTTTTTAAGTCGCTGTATAATAGGAACGGAGTCATGATATGGGGTGGAGATTTAAACTGTACCCTAAACCCCACTATAGACAGATCAGACTCCAAGTACAAAAAACCAGCACCCCCCAGCAAACGTCTTAAACTCTCTCCCAATTCCAATTTACGGACATATGGAGGTCCTTCCATAACACAGTTAGGGATTACTCTCACTATTCTGCCCCACACAAAGTGTACACTAGATTTGTTCACATCAGAGGAACACATTACTGAATCTGTAGAGGCAGAGTACTTAGCTAGAACTCTCTCGGACCACGCCGTTCTCCTGATCAAATGGGCTTTTGTTGCCCCAAAACCGCCTATACCCAGCTGGAGACTCGGGAGCGAAGCACTGCTGGACACTGCATTTAAAGAACATGTTAGGAAACGCAAGATAAAGTTCATGTAAGTTAATGAAGGTAGTGTCAAGCAGGTGGGTACAGTTTGGGAAACGTATAAGATAGTGATTAGGTGTGAGATGATCGCTACTGCTGGGGGAGTTAGGAAAGCTATAACTGCAGAGAAAATCGCTCAAATTTAGAGAAGGAATAGTGGTGAGGAAGATCACCTGGAGGAGGAGATTAGACTGTGACAGACTTGCCTGGCCCAATGGCACAGGCTGGGTAAATTTAATTACACTAAATTTAATTTCGCTAAATTCCTAGACAGAAGCCATGCACAGTAAGACAACCCCGGTAAAATGTTAGCTTGGTTGTATAGGAGCAATAATAAAAAGGTTCCAATATACTCTATTCAAATGGCAGAGGACGTAGTAGTAAATATACAATCCAGGGTCAATTCAGCATTTCAGGAGTATTACAGAGAGCTATATAAGCTATATAAGGACTCTCACGCGAGCAGGGATGAAGAGCTACCAGATGCACTGGATCTTGTCACCCTGCCGCACCTAGATGACCAACAGAGGCATATTAGAAGAGCCCATAACTGCAGAAGAAGTGATAGCTACGATAAGACCTCTGCCCTCGGGCAAAACACCAGGAATGGGTGGCTTACCAGTGGAATACTATAAAGAATTTGCCAGTACTCTGGGACCAATCCTAGCACTGGTATATACAACAAAGCATATGAAATAGGGATCCTCCCAGGTAGCATGAGAGAAGCTTTTGAACATACCACTCCTTAAACCAAATAAACGCGCAACGGACTGCAGATTTTGCAGACCCCTGTCTTTATTAAACCAAGATAGTAAGATACTCATGGCAATATTGGCCGATAGACTACGTAAGGTGATAAGACAGATCATACACCCTGACCAGACTGGTTATGTTCCAGGGAGGAATATCTCTTGGAACTTAAGAAGGCTGCATCATGTCATAGACAGTACGAGAGACAGAAAAGAACACTGCGTGGTTGCTGCATTAGATGCGACCAAAGCATTTGACTCCGTGCACTGGGACTGGCTGCATGCTACGATGACTAAAATGGGAATCGGGGCGCACTACATGAAATGGGTAAGACTTAAATATACTAAACCAATGGCGAGCGTAAGGACGGGAGCTACGGATAGGTGGGAGCTCCAGAAGGGTACTAGGCAGGGTTGTCCATTCTCCCCATTGCTGTACATAATTGCGGTGGAACACATAGCAGCACTCCTCAGGCAGGAATATAGCAATGCCGGAATAGATATCGATGGAGTAAAACACATAATATCCATGTATGCAGACGATATGTTGCTATATTTACAATACCCTGAAAAGAAGCTATAGTATATACTGGATGTACTGGATAATTTCAGTGTACTAACAGGGATAGGAATAAATAAGAACAAGTCCTCCTCATTTCCGATGGCACAATTAGCAGCAAGGACGACACAGGGCTGCCGGTTCTAACCCTGCCATGGAGTAGGACCTCCTTTAGATATCTTGGACCAGATATAAATCATGAACACAACACCATGAAAGCAAGAGAGAGATTGATCAAGTCTATGCAGTTCTGGGGTATGTTGCCCTTGTCTGTGGCTGGTAGAGCGGCCCTATTGAAAATGCTATCACTCCCTAGACTAACGCACTGCTTTGGGAACATCCTATATAACATACCAAGGAGATTCTTTCTAGAATTGGACAAGGAGTGCAGGAGTTTCTTGTGGCAGGGGGGTAGGCATAGAGTTGCTCTCAGCACACTGCAAAGACAGTATGCATAGTGAGGGCTGAGGTTCCCTAACTTTGAATTGTATCTCTTAGCGTGCCAGTTGTAGTATGTTGTAAACTGGATAGCAGACGACCCCACAGCGGAGAGTACACTCCTGCTGCCGGCAATAAAACCTTGAGTGGATTTATAGCAGTGGATAGCCCTCACAGTAACTGTAACGCTCACCTGATTCTCGCAGAGGCGCCGGTCTTGACTGGGCGACTACCGTATCTTCAAAGGTGATGTGTAGCACCCGGTTGGCTCTTTGGGCTGGACCTCTGTGCACTGTATGCCTGACGTGTAGAGTAAGATGTCTGCAGATAGAAAATATGGGGTTAATGAACTGGGGTTATTGGGGTGTCCCTATCTCTTTCCTCTTCTCCTCTCCTGTAGACCCCCAAAGGTTAACGCTCTCACCTTAGGTAAGTGAATGCCGAGCTCTCCATCTGCCTCGGGGCAGGGTGCTGTAACCAGTTTCTTCACTGGATAGGTAGCGCAGGCCTCTTGACTTCAGAGGACTGCTGTCCATCGTTTACTGCACGAACGGTAAGTTTCGAGTCATTCAAATGTCTTTAAAGTCTTTAGTAATGATGTCTCTTGTTTTGCAGGGTTCCGGCGATGGCGGATGACGGGCTGAAGTGAGTTGAAGATGGAGCCCGTGTGATGAATAGAAGCGCCTGGAAGCACGTAAGTAAGCGCTTGTTGCCTGCTTCACGATGCGCTCTAACTGTCTTTTTATTTTGCAGGTACGAGTTCGGAGCGGCTGCAGGGTGCCGGAATACCCACTGGATTAGATGTGGAAAGGAGTAATGGCACGTGAGTATTAAAGTTCCCCAATGTCTTTAAACGCACCTTGTTTTGTCTTTCAGATGCGGGATGCAGCGCCGAAGGCCTCCGGAGCGTGCGAAGAGTTGGTAAGCTTTTGTCTTTCAGATGCCGGAATGCAGTGTGAAGACCTCCGGAGCGCACGAAGAGTAGGTAAGCCTTTGCCTTTCAGATGCCGGAATGCTAACCTGTTCTTTCTTGTCTTTATAGGTGTTGCTGAAGACTGGATTCAGGATGGTAAGCCTTTGCCTTTCAGATGCCGGAATACTAACCTGTTCTTTCTTGTCTTTATAGGTGTTGCTGAAGACTGGATTCAGGATGGTAAGCCTTTTTCCTTAGGCCCAGGACCGGATGCAGAAGACACGATGAGCGTTCTGCTGCAGAGGTTGCAGAATAACGCAAAGCAAGATTCATCCACCGGGTGTGGTTTAAATAGCCTCCTGTAGTGCTTCGGTGTCTCCTTCCACAGCCACGCCTAGGTAAGAAAAGAGTTCCTGCTTTCCAGAAGAGTTCCAGTGTTCTGAATCTAGGGAGTGGCTCCAGCCCCACCCAACAGGAAAAGTAGTTCCAAACAGAAGGGGATCAGAGGCTCAACTGGCAGCAAGTAAGCAGCATGGTCTGCTGCAGGTAAGTCCACCCAAGCATTATGAGCCCGGCGCTTCCAGCGCTGGGACTGGGCATATTTATGAGCCTGGTGCCACTGGCGCCAGGACTGGGTCCAAAAGGTCCCAATTGGGACTGGTTGGCACTCGGAACCTGGGTTATGGATCTGCTTCCAAGGGAGTTGGGAAAACCCTGACCTTTTGGAAGCAGAGATCATGACAGTACCCCCCCTCAAGGCCCCTCCCAAACCGGGCTTCTCCGGGGGTTTTGGCTTGTCAGGAAATGTTCGGTGAAATCTTTTGATTAGGCGAGGAGCGTGGACATATTCAGCAGGTTCCCAGGATCTCTCTTGGGGGCCGTAGCCTTTCCAGTCAATTAGGTAGAATAGTTTAGATTTGGAGATCTTGGAGTCCAGAATGCTTTTGACTTCAAACTCGAGTTCTCCATCAACTAGGATAGGTTTTGGAGATTTGGTTAGTCGGGTTTGAGGTTGCACGGGTTTTAATAGAGAGACGTGGAAGACTGGATGTATCTTCATGTGCGGGGGCAAGTCCAACTTGACCGCTACTGGGTTTACTATGGTAGTGATGGAATAGGGACCAAGGTATCTTGGGTTGAATGTGCGTGGCCCTTTTAGAGATAGATATTTGGTGGATAACCAGACTTGATCCCCTACTTGATAGTGAGGGGCTTCCTTCCGATGTTGATCTGCTCCTTTCTTGTATTGTTCTTTAGCCCTTTGAAGGTGAGAAACAGCTTCCTTAAAGGCTTGGGTGATTGTAGAATGCAGGTAGTCTACTGCTGGTGTTTCAAGATCTTGGAGGGGATCCAAATCCGAGGTTCGAGGGTGACTGCCGTACAAAAGAAAAAACGGGGTTTTCCCAGTTCCCGAATGGACAGAGTTATTGTAGGCATATTCGGCTATCCAAAGGATATCTTTCCAAGTTTTTTCAGTTTGTTGCAGCATGCAGCGTAAATACTGTTCCAGAGTTTGATTGGTCCTCTCGGTTTGTCCGTCGGTCTGAGGGTGGTGACTGGTCGATAGTCTCACATCAATTTGAGCCGACCGACAGCAACTTCGCCAAAAATGAGAAATAAATTGACTACCTCGATCCGAAATTAGAACCGAAGGAAAACCGTGCAGTCGGACGATGTTTTCGAGAAATTCTCGTGCCAGAGTTGCTGCTGTTGGCAAGCCTTTGAGCGGAATGAAATGCGCCATCTTGGAGAATAAGTCCACGATTACTAGAATCGTATTGTATCCGGAGCATGGAGGTAGATCGGTGATGAAGTCCATAGAAAGCGTATGCCAAGGGCGAGGTGGGATGTCAATAGGGCGTAAGAGGCCTGCTGGTCTTTCCTTTTGACTCTTGTTTTGGGCGCATACTCCACAGGACATTATAAAGTCTCTGATATCTTTCTTCCAAGATGGCCACCAGAAGTAGCGCTTGATCTTTTCTGAGGTCTTGGCCATACCGGGATGACCTTCCATTAAAGAGTCGTGATAACAAGAGATTACTTTTTTCTGTAAATCTGTGCTGGGTAGGTATAATCGTTCTTGGAAATACAATAAGTTGTCCTTTACTGCAAAGTCCTTTCCCTGCAGATGCCAATTCTGTATGTCTGCTGGAGTTACAAGTTGCCTGGCTTTATCCTTAACTTCCTCTATGGATTCGGTGGCGATTACACCCAGAATTCTTTGTTCGGGAATGATTGGTACAGGTTTGGGATTGATCAAGTGTTCTTCCACTCCCATCCGAGAAAGGGCATCAGCTTTACCGTTCTTTGTACCAGGTCGATAGGTAATTATGAAGTCAAACTCGGCAAAGAATAATGCCCAACGGAGTTGTCTAGAGGATTGGGCTTTTGCGGTTTTCAAATATTGCAGGTTTCGGTGATCCGTAATCACAGTAACGGTGTGTCGGGCCCCCAGCAGATAATGCCGCCAAGCCTTAAAGGCAGACTTGATAGCCAGAAGTTCCTTGTCAGTAATCGTGTAATTGATTTCAGGAGGCGAGAATTTGCGGGACCAAAATGCCACGGGATGCAACTGATTGGTTACCGGGTCCTTTTGTGATAGAACTGCCCCCATGGCAAGGCTTGAAGCATCAGTTTCCACGATGTAGGGGAGTTCGGGGCGAGGGTGTTTTAAGATTGGTGCAGAGATAAATTTAGTCTTCAAATCCTGGAAAGCTTGTTCCGCCTCGGTAGACCATTCAAAACGTTTGTTTTTCTTTAACAAGGCAGTGATGGGCTGGACTATTCGAGAGAATTCGGGGATGAACCTGCGGTAAAAGTTAGCGAAGCCTAACATGCTTTGCACACCTTTTACGGAGGATGGTGATGGCCATTTGAGAACTGCATCGACCTTCTTTGAATCCATACGCACTCCGCCAGGTGATAATATGAATCCCAAGAATTCAACTTCAGTCACGTTGAAAACACATTTTTCCAACTTAGCGAAAAGTTTGTATTGACGCAATCTTTCGAGGACCATTTTCACGTGTTTCCGATGTTCAGATTCCGATGAAGAATAAACGAGGATGTCGTCAATGTAAACAACAACACATACATCTATGAGCTCTCTGAGGACATCGTTCATAAAATATTGAAAGGCGGCCGGGGCATTGCAAAGTCCGAAGGGCATGACCTGATATTCAAATAGCCCATACTTGGTGCGGAAGGCCGTCTTCCATTCATCGCCCTCTTTTACTCGTACCAAGTGGTAAGCTCCTCTAAGATCCAACTTTGTATATATGCATGCTCATCTGACTTGGTCCAGGAGTTCAGGGATCAAAGGTAACGGATATCTATTCTTAACGGTGATCTGGTTCAGGGAGCGATAATCGATACAAGTTCTAAGGTCTCCTTCCTTTTTTGGAACGAAGAACAAAGCTGAAGAAGCAGGGGACTTGGAAGGACGAATAAACCCATTTGCCAGGTATTGATCCAGGTATTGTCGAAGGTGAAGGTTCTCAGGCTCGGTGAGGGCATAAATTCTACTACAAGGAGGAGTAGATCCAGGTATCAGGTCTATCTGGCAGTCATAAGACCTATGAGGAGGTAGAGAGTTAGCCTGATCCTTCCGGAAAACATCTTGGTATTCTAGGTATTCGGGAGGTAACTGGGGAGTCTCTGAAGAAATTGCGGCCAGTGCAACACCAGGTGGAGGGTGACAAGTAGAGACACATTCTGGAAACTGGACCGTTCTTGCTCGCCAATCGATCAGAGGATTGTGTTTCTCTAACCAAGGTATTCCTAGAATAATCTGAAACTGAGGGGCCTTGATCACATCGAACACGATCTTCTCATGGTGTCCATCTTGACTTACTAGCGTCACCTCTTGAGTGGTATGCGTTACTGGCCCGGAGGCTATCTCCGTACCATCCACCATAGTAATGACGTCCTTTACAGCCTTGGGACAAAGAGTTAGATTCATCCTCAAAACCATTTCATGATCCACATAATTGCCGATGGCACCGCTGTCGACGTAAGCTTCAATTGCATGTAATCGATCCGGATTATCAGGGCTAATGAGGACCATAGGTATCACGAAATGCGAGGTCACGGAACTGGTTTTCACGCTCGGCAAGAGGACCTCTATTCTTGTCGGGCGAGGTCGTTTCCCTGCTCAGAGTTTGTAACTTTGGTAACTGCAGCTCCTACTGCCTTCTTGGCAGGTTTCACCGGACAGTCTCGAAGAAAGTGCCCTGAGTTTCCGCAATATAGGCATAATTGCAACTGTTTCCTCCTTTCCCGCTCCCTTTGTGTTAGAGGACCTTTCAGACCCCCTATTTGCATGGGTTCCCCAGAGTCTACTCCTTTGGAAGGAGTTGGCGGTTTGGAAAATACTCGAGCATCAAACTTGGAACGATCGGCCTTCCTGTTCTGCAGCCTGTGATCTATTTGAACGACCAAGTCTATATAATCCGAACAGTCTTGTGGGGGATTCACTACTTGGGCTAAAACGTCTTTGAGCTCTCCACGTAGACCTCTATAAAACAACGTAATCCTTTTGTCCTCAGGCCATTGAGTTTCCACTATTAGTCTATTGAAAGATGCAATATAAGCCAAAAGGTCTTGATTACCCTGTCGCAACGAAAGAAGCTCATTGTCCAAGGCCTGCCCCTGTGAATGTCTTGCGAACAGTTTTTCCATACTAAGCTGAAAGGCTTGAAAATCATGGAGAACCGGATCATCTTGATTAACTAGAGGGATCGACCAGTCTGCCGCATTGCCACTAAGGTACGAAAGTACAAAAGCTACTTTTGCTTGATCAGTTGGAAAGGCTGCTGGCCGGCATAAGAAGTGCAACCGGCACTGATTGATAAATACTGCAAACCTCTTTGGGTCACCAGAAAATCGTTCGGGCGGAGCCAGAGGTACATTCCCAGGTAGATTGATCTGCACTGGATTCATAGAGGATGTTGAAGGAAGATCTGCCCCTGATGCGGGTAACGGGGTCTGTCCGGCTTGTGACTGTAGCACTTGTCTAGCAAGATTGTCTGTTCTCTTCTTGGAAATAATTAGTTCCCTTCTTAGAGCATTTGTTTCCTGACGAGCTGCATGCACTTCTGCCCTTAGTTCCCCAAGTAACCGGGCTAGGGGGTCAGTATCCGAGGTTTCCATAGCGCCTGGGCGAGAGTTTTGCGGTAGGCTTTGCGTTCTGTAACGCTCACCTGATTCTCGCAGAGGCGCCGGTCTTGACTGGGCGACTACCGTATCTTCAATGGTGATGTGTAGCACCCGGTTGGCTCTTTGGGCTGGACCTCTGTGCACTGTATGCCTGACGTGTAGAGTAAGATGTCTGCAGATAGAAAATATGGGGTTAATGAACTGGGGTTATTGGGGTGTCCCTATCTCTTTCCTCTTCTCCTCTCCTGTAGACCCCCAAAGGTTAACGCTCTCACCTTAGGTAAGTGAATGCCGAGCTCTCCATCTGCCTCAGGGCAGGGTGCTGTAACCAGTTTCTTCACTGGATAGGTAGCGCAGGCCTCTTGACTTCAGAGGACTGCTGTCCGTCGTTTACTGCACGAACGGTAAGTTTCGAGTCATTCAAATGTCTTTAAAGTCTTTAGTAATGATGTCTCTTGTTTTGCAGGGTTCCGGCGATGGCGGATGACGGGCTGAAGTGAGTTGAAGATGGAGCCCGTGTGATGAATAGAAGCGCCTGGAAGCACGTAAGTAAGCGCTTGTTGCCTGCTTCACGATGCGCTCTAACTGTCTTTTTATTTTGCAGGTACGAGTTTGGAGCGGCTGCAGGGTGCCGGAATACCCACTGGATTAGATGTGGAAAGGAGTAATGGCACGTGAGTTTTAAAGTTCCCCAATGTCTTTAAACGCACCTTGTTTTGTCTTTCAGATGCGGGATGCAGCGCCGAAGGCCTCCGGAGCGTGCGAAGAGTTGGTAAGCTTTTGTCTTTCAGATGCCGGAATGCAGTGTGAAGACCTCCGGAGCGCACGAAGAGTAGGTAAGCCTTTGCCTTTCAGATGCCGGAATGCTAACCTGTTCTTTCTTGTCTTTATAGGTGTTGCTGAAGACTGGATTCAGGATGGTAAGCTGTCACTGTATTGTATTGTTTTTTCTTTATTTGAATCTGGACCTATATTTATTGCTTAGACTGATATGCCCCCACCCGTTTGGGAAATCATGACAATTTGGTTTGTGTTAGAACCCAAATCATAAGAAGGAACTCATTTCATTGTCTGAATTGAGACCAATCTCAGTAGTACGGAAATGACATATAGTCCTGGCCTCTTCTTGCCTGAGATGATGTTCCTTGTCACCCCCTCTCTTGTTAAGCGTAATTCTTTTCAAACCTAAAAATCTGATCCCAGCTTTCTCATCCATTTGGTGTTCACACCCCGACACACCATCTTCATGCAAGGCCTTGCATGAACGACTTGCAGTTTTGGCCGAATACCTGGGGCTTCCACAACCTGAGGTGAGGGTCCTGGCCGAGATCCTCACTCTACGTCCCGTGGCTAGAACGGGGATTCCGATGCAGAAGGACGTTGTCGCCTTGGCCAAAAAGGGATGGCTGAAACCCCATTTAGTGCAGCCCACCAACAGGCGCCTCAACGCCAAGTACAGGCAATTGGACGGGGAAACACTCTTGTTGTCGGCACATCCTATACCATACTCCTCAGTGATTGCCGCTGCCTCTATCTACTTGAAGTCGCAGTCTTCCTCGGCCACCTCGTCCTTGGCTCTGCTAAGCAAGGAGGAGAAGATCTTGGAGGCATATGGAAAGAAGGTCTATTCCAATGCCTCACTGCACCTTTGTCAGTCTAATGCGGATGCCAACGCGGATGCCACACAGTCTGGCACACTTCAAGGCGGGGCTGGCAGAAGCAAAGATGGTGGCTCAAGAAATCATGGAGTGCACATTGGCACATAGTGACACCTGAGGCTGGGCCTTCTGCATCGCCACGGACATGAGAGGACTGCCTGTCTCCGGGCTACTAAGTTCAACCCGGATGTCCAGGAGCGCACATTGGACCTTCCATTCGAGGGTAGCAACTTCTTTCATTCCACCACCGATGAGGAACTTGATAAGAAAAACAGTTCCTAGACTGCAAAATCCTTACCCATCCTCACAAAGTCCACGCCCAAGAACTACAGTCAAATGCACCAGCGTTCCGACAAGGGGCAGGCCTTCGACGCGTTCTGGGGCTTCCAAGAACGACGGTGCAGGCAGCCGGACCGATCTCTGAGTCAACACCGCTGTGAACAGCACAAGGAGTGGAATAAGGGCTTCTTTGTCCCCCTCCTCAGCCTCAGAGTGAAAAAATGCATGACACTTCCCTCTGGGTCCACGTGTCTCTGATGGGGGCAAGTTTGCCCTCCATGCACAGAATTGGCATGAACGGTTCACGAACCCCCGGATCCTATTAATAGTGTCCATGGGCTACCGCCTACCGGTTCCTCCCTCTCCTCCACTCCCACAGATTGTGACAACAACTCTGTTGGCGGAAATTTGATTGCTCGTAAAGAGCCAGGCAGTGGAAGAAGTCCCAGCCCCTCAGCGAGGTATGGGCTTCTACTCAAAAGAACCACCAGGCTGGCCTGAGAGTTGTGTTGGACCTTTCCACCCTGAACCTTTCCCTTCCACTGCAAAAGTTCAAGATGGTTACCTCAGCGCTTATTGCGGAGACACTGTGCAAGGGAGACTGAATATGAAGGACGATTACCTACATATCCCAACTTGGCAGCCTCATTGGTCCTTCCTGAGGTTCAGGATTATGTGCTTTCATTTCCAATACAAATGTTAGGGAGAGTTCTCAAAAATGTGCTAATTCCCTTCATCTTAGAGAACCCCAGCAACTTTTCTGGATTTTGAAGACTTGATTTTTTTACCTGGAGAGTGTGTGAGCCTTTTTCCCCACTCTCTCATGTATTTTGATATGTGTTTTACTCTTGTGTTTATGGAGTGTAACCAACTCCATAGGCATCATCTTTTCATGTGCGTCACACAGCACCCTTAGTGCAGCGGCACAGGGAAACCTTTTCAGGCTTTCCGAATGTTTAAATACCTTCTCTGGGATAAACTACTGTTTCCCAGAGTAAGTAAAGTGAAATTGACTTCACTAGTCTTTTTAAATTCCTAGACCCAGTACACCCTATCTTACCATAGAGTGCTGGAGGGGTTACTTAGTATAAAATGTGTCTAGATAGTGATGTAGCAGTAAAATGCTACTCTTTCCTCTCAGAATGGCTGGTGGCAGTGGTTTTACAACGAACTACCATGATTTTTCCAAACGCAAACTATTCGTAGCTCCAGGAACGTTAAATCGTGGGAGCCATGTTTTTCAAGATGGTGTCTGAGCCCCCTTCGTTTAAACCGGTCACAGTCTTCTTTTTTCGCCATTTCTTTGTGGAAAGGTCCTTCTAATGTTTGTCTCTGCGTGCCAAACAGGTTTGGTCTCTTTGTTCATTCGCCTTTGGCGGGCTTCAGGAGTGAAGATCTCCTCTGGCACCCAAGTGTCTGGGGGGGTGCAGGAAGTGGGGGAGGTGTCTGAAACTCCCTTTGCTTAGTCTCCTAGAAGACCCAAATGCACTCTGTGGTGATTGGCTGGCTGACTGTCCAGTAAGAACAGCCACCCTGCTGGGTGAGTGACAGCTAGGCTGGAATGAATGGGAGAGAACTGAATAAAAGGCGAGTCTCTTGGCTTGGAAGGCAGAGTCAACCACTGGAACAAAGGAACCAATGAAGAGCTTAAAGAGGACGGCTGCTGCAACTCCTGGACCATTGGTTTGCCCGGTGAAGCCCTGCTGCAGGTCTGAATCGCCAAGTTTACATCGACAGAGAAGTCCCTGCTAGGGCGACTTCTCCCTTTAAGTTGGTGGGACCAATGAACTCACCAGTAAACCACATGGATACTCATCTCGGAGCTGGTTGAATTTCCTCAGAGTGCTGCAGGAAACCGTAGAACCAGGGAGAGAAACTTCTATGCTTTACTTACAGCTACTGAAATCAAAGTTTTGCCAGTTGCGAGCTGCTTTGACTGTCCGAGTGCAGTGCAGAAGTCCCCCGACATCCTCCCTCTTGTCCCTACGACTGAGGCCCAGGAACAGCGAGATCTGCAGGAACTGCCAGGAGCAGAAGTCATCAGCTGCCTCTTTTTCTTCATTTGTAAATTACTGTAAAACCAGACTGCGAGTACTTGCCTCTTGCGGTGAAAGTGCTTGGAACTTTCGCAACTCACAGGCCTAATCAGCCTCTGACCCAACATATGATTTGTCTTGCTACAAACTACTCCTAACTACTTGTGCAGAAACCTTTCCATATAACTACCAGAACTGCTTTGCCCTATCCAAGACGTTAGCCCATTGACTTTGGCCTAGCCTATTAAATTGAATTGACTCTTTTGGTAAACTCAAAACCTTTGCACTGTCTAAGAATAATTGCTACCTTTCTTGTTCTAATAACCTTTGACTTTTACTCCCCTTGAAAAAGTATTCTGAATGTAAAATTAAGATATTCGTGTTCCCAGCACCCTTGTTACTAAAGTTAATTGTGATTGTAGATTGTGTCTGTGGGCCATTGCAATAGGGTCTTATCTGATTCAGAAACTGAGTGTACAGCATTGAAGTATATTTGTGTGTTATATTGATTGCCTCCTTCTATTGAATGTTTTATAACTGACTGGTTAATAAACTAATACGTGTTTAACCAAGAAACCTTGAGTGTAAGAGTTTATTTGAACACCTGTGATTGTAAACCTGTGTGTAACATCATTACAGCTCACATTCCATCTTGAGATAAGCCTAGCTGCTCAACACACTACCAAAACTGTGTGGTACGGACTTATACCAAAGTTTGATTTTTTATTTATTTTTTTATTTTTTTACACCTGTAGTCATAGTTGCTTGTAGTGTTCCCAGAGGGTACTGCTTTCAAACTTTGCCTAACACTGGTGGCAGGCGGTGAGGATACATTGTTCAGTTGTTACACTGAGAGTTTAGCTTCACTCTTGCTCAACTAAAAACCTTCACAAGGCTAAGCACCACTAGAAAAGCATTTGTAACATGCCAGATATGGGTAACTTCAGACAGGAAGCCCTGATGATTCTAACAGTAGATCAACTGAAAGATATGTGTAAGGACATGAATCTCCCTGTTAAAGGAAAGAAAAATGAATTGATGGAAAGATTGTTGAATCATCAAAGTCTGAGTAATAGGGCTGTCACACCTACTCTCTCAGAAAATGTGGAAAATGAGGAGGATGATAATGATGCAGGGTCTAACTCTAATGTTATTGAAGGGTCAGAAGAGTTAGAGGAGTCTCACGATGTGAGCCCCTCTTCACCTCAGCTAGCTCTTAGGCCTCAACCTTTAGCCACAGGGACCCTAACAGGTCCAGTACTGAGTCCAGAATGTGTCTCTCTTGAAAAAATGAGACTTGAGTTAGAATTTAAAAGATTGCAAATCCAGGCTGAAGCCGGACATCATGGTTTCAAACTAAGGGAAATGGAATTACAACATGCTCTTTAAATGATGAAATTGTCTCTTGAAAATGTTTCTATCCCAGAGTCTTATAGGTCTTCCAGTCCTAAGAGACCTTGCATGCCTAAGGAATCTGTGAGTATGTATGAGGTGAAGCTTGATATTTTGGATTGGTTGGGTGCTTTTGAATATAACTATGGGATTCAGAGTTTTACAGGCAATCAGTTGATTCCTTGGCTTTTGTCTAGGATCCCCCAGGTTGTAACTGATGCTGTAATGGAGGTAGGGGAACTTGAAAGATTGGAGTATGAAAATGTGATGCTAGCTTTGATTGCTAGATTTGGGAAAACTCCTTCCCAGTACCTTAAGAGGTTTGGGACCTTCAAAACGACTGATGGTACCCCTTGGGCTACCTTGGTGTGTGCATGTTTAAAGAACTTAGATGGATGGGTTACAGAGTTAACACTTTTGAAGGAATGAGAAATCTATTTTTGTTGGAATCTATTTTTGATGCCTGCTCTCCTGAGCTGAGACAGCAAGTGGCTGACTCAAAAGAGATTGATCCCAAGAAGTTAGCAAAAGCTGCTGACTTGTGGGTTGCCAACAGGGTCACTCACAAGTATTCTGGGGCCACTCAGAAAAAAGATGAAGGGAAGCAGCAAAAGCAAGATGACAAAGAGAATTCTAAAACCCCCAATCCAAAAGAGGCCCCAAACAGAAAAAGGATAAACCACAAGTGAAACCAAATCAGTCTAGTGATACCTCTGGTGATAAACCAGATGGGGGTCAGCAGAGGCCCCCCATTTGTCAAAACATTTGGTAAATGTTATGCTCGTGGGTCCACTGACCATGTGAAAGGGGATCCCAGATGCAAGGGTAAACCTTCAGGGGTCCACACTGCCTCCTTAGACTTCATCCCTGAGGGAGAAGTACATATGGCAAGTGGAAACTTTCAAGTATTGGCTGAAGACCCCATTGGAGCCTCTGCCTGTGTTTCTTTTGTGTCCCTGGGTCTGTGGGAACAGCAGAATTTAGATGTCTATAATTCTATACCAGATAACAGAAAAGAATATTACAAGGACAGTGTACTTGTAAATGGTCAGGAGACCCCTGTCATTAGAGACACTGGGGGGCCAGCATTACAGTGGTGGATGAAACCTTTTTCAAACCTGCGGATATTGCTAAGGCACCCAAAGGCCTCACTAAGCTTGCTGGAGGCCCTGTCCAAATGCTTCCAAGACTACCAGCTCTCATCCAGTGCAACAATATGACTGTAAGAATATCCGTCGGTGTAAAAAGTGAGGTGCCTGGGAGTGTCCTGCTGGGGAGTGACTTAAAAACTCTTGGAGTTGTATAAAGCACCCCAAGGCCTCTCATTAAAAGGAAACGGGAGCAGACAAAGAAGGCCAGAGATGACTCTCAAGAGGTTGTTACAGGAGAACCTATAACACCCAGTTCACAGGAAATGCCAAATTCTATTTCCAGGAAAAAGGAGACAAAGGGGAAACCCAAGGTCTCAGAAAATAAGTAAGATAGCACTCCTGTGCATCAAACCAGGACATCCCAGAGATTACTGTCCAAAGTCACACCTGTGACTACTCCACCAGCTGAGGCTTAGTGTGAGAAACAACCAGGAGAGGTTGAATCAGCTCCTAAGGATTCAGAGCTGGAAGAAGACTATCCCCCTGTTGGAGATCTGGATCCTAAAGACCATCCTGAGCTGCGGTCCTTACTGGCAGAAGGTGGCCCCTGTAGGGCAAACTTCAACAGAGGTCAAAGAGAGTATCCTACTCTTGAAGGCCTTTGCCAACAGGCAAATTCCCAGCTGGGAGGATGGCCTCTTCTACAGTGAACCTACTGAGTCTATCTGTAACGCTCACCTGATTCTCGCAGAGGTGCCGGTCTTGACTGGGCGACTACCGTATCTTCAAAGGTGATGTGTAGCACCCGGTTGGCTCTTTGGGCTGGACCTCTGTGCACTGTATGCCTGACTTCAAGAGTAAGATGTCTTAGGTAAGTGAATGCCGAGCTCTCCATCTGCCTCGGGGCAGGGTGCTGTAATCAGTTTCTTCACTGGATCGGTAGCGCAGGCCTCTTGACTTCAGAGGACTGCTGTCCGTCGTTTACTGCACGAACGGTAAGTTTCGAGTAATTCTATTGTCTTTAAAGTCTTTAGCAATGATGTCTCTTATTTTGCAGGTTCCGGCGATGGCGGATGACGGGCTGAAGTGAGTTGAAGATGGAGTCCGTATGATGAATAGAAGCGCCTGGAAGCACGTAAGTAAGCGCTTGTTGCCTGCTTCACGATGCGCTCTAACTGTCTTTTATTTTGCAGGTACGCGTTCGGAGTGGCTGCAGGGTGCCGGAATACCCACTGGGGTTGATGTGGAAAGGAGTAATGGCACGTGAGTATTAAAGTTCCCCAATGTCTTTAAATGCACCTTGTTTTGTCTTTCAGATGCAGGATGCAGCGCCGAAGGCCTCCGGAGAGTGCGAAGAGTCGGTAAGCTTTTGTCTTTCAGATGCCGGAATGCAGTGTGAAGACCTCCGGAGCGCACGAAGAGTAGGTAAGCCTTTGTCTTTCAGATGCCGGAATGCTAACCTGTTCTTTCTTGTCTTTATAGGTGTTGCTGAAGACTGGATTCAGGATGGTAAGCCTTTTTCCTTAGGCCCAGGATCCGATGCAGAAGACACGATGAGCGTTCTGCTGCAGAGGATGCAGAATAACGCAAAGCAAGATTCATCCACCGGGTGTGGTTTAAATAGCCTCCTGTAGTGCTTCGGTGTCTCCTTCCACAGCCAAGCCTAGGTAAGAAAAGAGTTCCTGCTTTCCAGAAGAGTTCCAGTGTTCTGAATCTAGGGAGTGGCTCCAGCCCCACCCAACAGGAAAAGTAGTTCCAAACAGAAGGGGATCAGAGGCTCAACTGGCAGGCAAGTAAGCAGCATGGTCTGCTGCAGGTAAGTCCACCCAAGCATTATGAGCCCGGCGCTTCCAGCGCTGTGACTGGGCATATTTATGAGCCTGGTGCCACTGGCGCCAGGACTGGGTCCAAAAGGTCCCAATTGGGACTGGTTGGCACTCGGAACCTGGGTTATGGATCTGCTTCCAAGGGAGTTGGGAAAACCCTGACCTTTTGGAAGCAGAGATCATGACAGTACCCCCCCTCAAGGCCCCTCCCAAACCGGGCTTCTCCGGGGGTTTTGGCTTGTCAGGAAATGTTCGGTGAAATCTTTTGATTAGGCGAGGAGCGTTGACATATTCAGCAGGTTCCCAGGATCTCTCTTGGGGGCCGTAGCCTTTCCAGTCAATTAGGTAAAATAGTTTAGATTTGGAGATCTTGGAGTCCAGAATGCTTTTGACTGCAGACTCGAGTTCTCCATCAACTAGGATGGGTTTTGGAGATTTAGTTAGTCGGGTTTGAGGTTGCACGGGTTTTAATAGAGAGACGTGGAAGACCGGATGTATCTTCATGTGAGGGGGCAAGTCCAACTTGACCGCTACTGGGTTTACTATGGTAGTGATGGAATAGGGACCAAGGTATCTTGGGTTGAATGTGCGTGGCCCTTTTAGAGGTAGATATTTGGTGGATAACCAGACTTGGTCCCCTACTTGATATTGAGGGGCTTCCTTCCGATGTTGATCTGCTCCTTTCCTGTATTGTTCTATAGCCCTTTGAAGGTGAGAAACAGCTTCCTTAAAGGCTTGGGTGATTATAGAATGCAGGTAGTCTACTGCTGGTGTTTCAAGATCTTGGAGGGGATCCAACTCTGAGGTTCGAGGGTGACTGCCGTACAAAAGAAAAAACGGTGTTTTCCCAGTTCCCGAATGGACAGAGTTATTGTAGGCATATTCGGCTATCCAAAGGATGTCTTTCCAAGTTTTTTCAGTTTGTTGCAGCATGCAGCGTAAATACTGTTCCAGAGTTTGATTGGTCCTCTCGGTTTGTCCGTCGGTCTGAGGGTGGTGACTGGTCGATAGTCTCACATCAATTTGAGCCGACCGACAGCAACTTTGCCAAAAATGAGAAATAAATTGACTACCTCGATCCGAAATTAGAACCGAAGGAAAACCGTGTAGTCGGACGATGTTTTCGAGGAATTCTCGGGCCAGAGTTGCTGCTGTTGGCAAGCCTTTGAGCGGAATGAAATGCGCCATCTTGGAGAATAAGTCCACGATTACTAGAATCGTATTGTATCCGGAGCATGGAGGTAGATCGGTGATGAAGTCCATAGAAAGCGTATGCCAAGGGCGAGGTGGGATGTCAATAGGGCGTAAGAGGCCTGCTGGTCTTTCGTTTTGACTCTTGTTTTGGGCGCATACTCCACAAGACATTATAAAGTCTCTGATATCTTTTTTCCAAGAAGGCCACCAGAAGTAGCGCTTGATCTTTTCTGAGGTCTTGGCCATACCGGGATGACCTTCCATTAAAGAATCGTGATAACAGGAGATTACTTTTTTCTGTAAATCTGTGCTGGGTAGGTATAATCGTTCTTGGAAATACAATAAGTTGTCCTTTACTGCAAAGTCCTTTCCCTGCAGATGCCAATTCTGTATGTCAGCTGGAGTTACAAGTTGCCTGGCTTTATCCTTAACTTCCTCTATGGATTCTGTGGCAATTACACCCAGAATTCTTTGTTCGGGAATGATTGGTACAGGTTTAGGGTTGATCAAGTGTTCTTCCACTCGCATCCGAGAAAGGGCATCAGCTTTACCGTTCTTTGTACCAGGTCGATAGGTAATTATGAAGTCAAACTCGGCAAAGAATAATGCCCAACGGAGTTGTCTAGAGGATTGGGCTTTTGCAGTTTTCAAATATTGCAGGTTTCGGTGATCCGTAATCACAGTAACGGTGTGTCGGGCCCCCAGCAGATAATGCCGCCAAGCCTTAAAGGCAGACTTGATAGCCAGAAGTTCCTTGTCAGTAATCGTGTAATTGATTTCCGGAGGCGAGAATTTGCGGGACCAAAATGCCACGGGATGCAACTGATTGGTTACCGGGTCCTTTTGTGATAGAACTGCCCCCATGGCAAGGCTTGAAGCATCAGTTTCCACGATGTAGGGGAGTTCGGGGCGAGGGTGTTTTAAGATTGGTGCAGAGATAAATTTAGTCTTCAAATCCTGGAAAGCTTGTTCCGCCTCGGTAGACCATTCAAAACGTTTGTTTTTCTTTAACAAGGCAGTGATGGGCTGGACTATTCGAGAGAATTCGGGGATAAACCTACGTTAAAAGTTAGCGAAGCCTAACATGCTTTGCACACCTTTTACGGAGGATGGTGATGGCCATTTGAGAACTGCATCGACCTTCTTTGAATCCATACGTACTCCGCCAGGTGATAATATGAACCCCAAGAATTCAACTTCAGTCACGTTGAAAACACATTTTTCCAACTTAGCGAAAAGCTTTTGTTGACGCAATCTTTCGAGGACCATTTTCACGTGTTTCCGATGTTCAGATTCCGATGAGGAATAAACGAGGATGTCGTCAATGTAAACAACAACACACACATCTATGAGCTCTCTGAGGACATCGTTCATAAAATATTGAAAGGCGGCCGGGGCATTGCAAAGTCCGAAGGGCATGACCTGATATTCAAATAGCCCATACTTGGTGCGGAAGGCAGTCTTCCATTCATCGCCCTCTTTTACTCGTACCAAGTGGTAAGCTCCTCTAAGATCCAGCTTTGTATATATGCATGCTTTTCTGACTTGGTCCAGGAGTTCAGGGATCAAAGGTAACGGATATCTATTCTTAACGGTGATCTGGTTTAGGGAGCGATAATCGATACAAGTTCTAAGGTCTCCTTCCTTTTTTGGAACGAAGAACAAAGCTGAAGAAGCAGGGGACTTGGAAGGACGAATAAACCCATTCGCCAGGTATTGTTGAAGGTGAAGGTTCTCGGGCTCGGTGAGAGCATAAATTCTACTACAAGGAGGAGTAGATCCAGGTATCAGGTCTATCTGGCAGTCATAAGACCTATGAGGAGGTAGAGTGTTAGCCTGATCCTTCCGGAAAACATCTTGGTATTCGGGAGGTAACTGGGGAGTCTCTGAAGAAATTGCTGCCAGTGCAACACCAGGTGGAAGGTGACAAGTAGAGACACATTCTGGAAACTGGACCGTTCTTGCTCGCCAATCGATCAGAGGATTGTGTTTCTCTAGCCAAGGTATTCCTAGAATAATCTGAAACTGAGGGGCCTTGATCACATCGAATACGATCTTCTCATGGTGTCCATCTTGACTTACTAGCGTCACCTCTTGAGTGGTATGCGTTACTGGCCCGGAGGCTATCTCCGTACCATCCACTGTAGTAATGACGTCCTTTACAGCCTTGGGACAGAGAGTTAGATTCATCCTCAAAACCATTTCATGATCCACATAATTGCCGATGGCACCGCTGTCGACGTAAGCTTCAATTGCATGTAATCGATCCGGATTATCAGGGCTAATGAGGACCATAGGTATCACGAAATGCGAGGTCACGGAACTGGTTTTCACGCTCGGCAAGAGGACCTCTATTCTTGTCGGGCGAGGTCGTTTCCCTGCTCAGAGTTTGTAACTTTGGTAACTGCAGCTCCTACTGCCTTCTTGGCAGGTTTCACCGGACAGTCTCGAAGAAAGTGCCCTGAGTTTCCGCAATATAGGCATAATTGCAACTGTTTTCTCCTTTCCCTCTCCTTTTGTGTTAGAGGACCTTTCAGACCCCCAATTTGCATGGGTTCCCCGGAGTCTACTCCTTTGGAAGGAGTTGGCGGTTTGGAAAATACTCGAGCATCAAACTTGGAACGGTCGGCCTTCCTGTTCTGCAGTCTATGATCTATTTGAACGACCAAATCTATATAATCCGAACAGTCTTGTGGGGGATTCACTACTTGGGCTAAAACGTCTTTGAGCTCTCCACGTAGACCTCTGTAAAACAGCGTAATCCTTTTGTCCTCAGGCCATTGAGTTTCCACTATTAGTCTATTGAAAGATGCAATATAAGCCAAAAGGTCTTGATTACCCTGTCGCAACGAAAGAAGCTCATTGTCCAAGGCCTGCCCCTGTGAATGTCTTGCGAACAGTTTTTCCATACTAAGCTGAAAGGCTTGAAAATCATGGAGAACCGGATCATCTTGATTAACTAGAGGGATCGACCAGTCTGCCGCATTGCCACTAAGGTATGAAAGTACAAAAGCTACTTTAGCTTGATCAGTTGGAAAGGCTGCTGGCCGGCATAAGAAGTGCAACCGGCACTGATTGATAAATACTGCAAACCTCTTTGGGTCACCAGAAAATCGTTCGGGCGGAGCCAGAGGTACATTCCCAGGTAGGTTGATCTGCACTGGACTCATAGAGGATGTTGAAGGAAGATTTGCCCCTGATGCGGGTAACGGGGTTTGTCCGGCTTGTGACTGTAGCAATTGTCTAGCAAGACCGTCTGTTCTCTCCTTGGAAATAATTAGTTCCCTTCTTAGAGCATTTGTTTCCTGACGAGCTGCATGCACTTCTGCCCTTAGTTCCCCAAGTAACCAGGCTAGGTGGTCAGTATCCGAGGTTTCCATAGCGCCTGGGCGAGAGTTTTGCGGTAGGCTTTGCGTTCTGTAACGCTCACCTGATTCTCGCAGAGGCGCCGGTCTTGACTGGGCGACTACCGTATATCTTCAAAGGTGATGTGTAGCACCCGGTTGGCTCCTTGGGCTGGACCTCTGTGCACTGTATGCCTGACTTCAAGAGTAAGATGTCTTAGGTAAGTGAATGCCGAGCTCTCCATCTGCCTCGGGGCCGGGTGCTGTAATCAGTTTCTTCACTGGATCGGTAGCGCAGGCCTCTTGACTTCAGAGGACTGCTGTCCGTCGTTTACTGCACGAACGGTAAGTTTCGAGTAATTCTATTGTCTTTAAAGTCTTTAGCAATGATGTCTCTTATTTCGCAGGTTCCGGCGATGGCGGATGACGGGCTGAAGTGAGTTGAAGATGGAGTCCGTATGATGAATAGAAGCGCCTGGAAGCACGTAAGTAAGCGCTTGTTGCCTGCTTCACGATGCTCTCTAACTGTCTTTTATTTTGCAGGTACGAGTTCGGAGCGGCTGCAGGGTGCCGGAATACCCACTGGGGTTGATGTGGAAAGGAGTAATGGCACGTGAGTATTAAAGTTCCCCAATGTCTTTAAACGCACCTTGTTTTGTCTTTCAGATGCAGGATGCAGCGCCGAAGGCCTCCGGAGAGTGCGAAGAGTCGGTAAGCTTTTGTCTTTCAGATGCCGGAATGCAGTGTGAAGACCTCCGGAGCGCACGAAGAGTAGGTAAGCCTTTGTCTTTCAGATGCCGGAATGCTAACCTGTTCTTTCTTGTCTTTATAGTTGTTGCTGAAGACTGGATTCAGGATGGTAAGCCTTTTTCCTTAGGCCCAGGATCCGATGCAGAAGACACAATGAGCGTTCTGCTGCAGAGGATGCAGAATAACGCAAAGCAAGATTCATCCACCGGGTGTGGTTTAAATAGCCTCCTGTAGTGCTTAGGTGTCTCCTTCCACAGCCACGCCTAGGTAAGAAAAGAGTTCCTGCTTTCCAGAAGAGTTCCAGTGTTCTGAATCTAGGGAGTGGCTCCTGCCCCACCCAACAGGAAAAGTAGTTCCAAACAGAAGAGGATCAGAGGCTCAGCTGGCAGGCAAGTAAGCAGCATGGTGTGCTGCAGGTAAGTCCACCCAAGCATTATGAGCCCGGCGCTTCCAGCGCTGGGACTGGACACATTTATGAGCCTGGTGCCACTGGCACCAGGACTGGGTCCAAAAGGTCCCAATTGGGACTGGTTGGCCCTCGGAACCTGGGTTATGGATCTGCTTCCAAGGGAGTTGGGAAAACCCTGACCTTTTGGAAGCAGAGATCATGACACTATCCCAGGGGACTACAGAAGACTTGTAGTGCCTCGGGAGATAAGACACCCGTTCCTACAGTTAGCCCACAAGATTTCTTTGGCTGGTGACTTAAGCTTTAAGAAGACCAAGGAAAGGATTTCTCTGTATTTATACTGGCCTAAGTTGGGGTATGATGTAGATACATTCTGTAGGAGCTGTCACACTTGTCAGACATCTGGCAAGAGTGGCGCCAAGAATGTGGCACCTTCTGTGCCTCTCCCAGTGGTGGGAGTTCCTTTTGAGAGGGTAGGCATCAACATTGTTGGTCCTTTAGACCCACCAACCTCTTCAGGCAACCGATTTATATTGGTTGTAGTAGACCATGCTACTAGGTGTCCTGAAGCTATACCTATGAGGACAGTTACTGCTCAGGCAGTTGCTAAGGCCCTATTTGGTATTTTTACCAGGGTAGGTTTTCCTAAGGAAGTCATCTCTGACAGGGGATCAAACTTTGTCCCACTACATGCAGCCCATGTGGAAAAACTGTGGAGTTACTTACAAGTTCTCAACTGCCTACCATCCCTGGCGAATGGATTGGTAGAGAGGTTTAACCGAACTATGAAGAGCATGCTAGGTGCTTTAGAAGAACCCCTTAGAAGAAAGTGGGACCTTCTACTGCCATGCCTTCTCTTTGCTTATAGAGAAGTCCCTAAGGAGGGAGTTGGATTTAGTCCCTTTGAGCTCCTCTATGGTCATCCAGTTAGGTCTGTTGGCCCTAATTAAGGAGTGGTTGGAGAGTGTTCCTTCCCCCAGTCCAGTGAGAGTCACTATGTGTTTGGTCTCCGGAGGAGAATGACACACATGATGACAGAAGCATCTGATAACTTGAACGCAGGTCAGGCTCTGGTGAAGCATTGGCATGACCAGAAGGCCAACATGGTTGAGTTTGCTCAAGACCAGCTAGTTCTAGTTATGGTATCTACAAGGCAGAGGGCCTTACGGGATAAATGGATAGGACCCTTCAATGTTGTGGGAAAACTTGGAGAGGTCAATTATTTGGTGGACTTGGGCAATCCCGAAGAGGCCCCCATGGTTTTTCAAACCAACCGTCTAAAAACCTATGTCTCTAGACCAGAACTGGGAGTTTTGCTTCTAGCCTCTGCTCAGGAGGAGAGTGAACCTCTACCTGATCTACTCAGGGGACAACCTTTAGATGGGAAGATAGGAGTTTCTCTCTTCTAATCTGACACTGGAACAACAGGAGGAGTGCAAAGCTCTGTTAAATCAGTTTGCCCCTCTGTTTTCACTATCACCAGGCTTGCCCCCTTGGGGCCAGCATGATATTCTCACTGGTGACTGTTTACCTGTTAAAAGCAGAGGTTATAGGATGTCACACCATGTAAGAACCCACATAAAGGAAGAGGTCCACAAGATGCTCGATTTCGGGGTGAATCCGCCTGAAGCCCAAAGCTAAGTGCAACTCCTGGTACGACTCAGACCTCGTCACCCTTAAATGCAAGTGCAGGGTGGCCGAGAGGAAATGGCGTACTTCATGTACATCCTCTGACAAACTGGCCTGCCGCTTACTCCAAAGGCAATACCGCCTCTCTGTCCTCACCAAGAAGAGTGCTTTTATCCGTGCCTGCTTCTCTGCGGCATTCAACAACTCTGCTGAACTCTTTAAAATCTGCAAGGGACTGGCCAATCCTGCCACAGTCTCTACCTCTCCTGTCCCTTCCCAGGCCCTCTACACGGCACTGGCTTCTCACTTCATCTCTAAAACTCAAGACATCCTGTCCTCACTCCCCTCCTCTCCTCCCTCCTTCTCCCTGCTCTTCCTCTGGCCCTTCTGCAGCCACCTCCCTCCTCTCTGCCTTTCCCCTGGTCTCCGCAGAGGAGATTTCTAGGCAAGTCCGATCTATGAAAACAGGTTCACCCCTGTTCCTCCAAAACCATCAAGGACCACATTGACTCCCTGGCTCCTGCCCTGGCTGACTTCTGCAACCACTCCTTTGTCACTGGAGTCTTCCTATCCCCCCTGAAGCACTCCCTTGTGCACTCTCTTCTTAAGAAACCCTCTGCGGACCCCTCCTGTCCGGATAACTATCGCCCAATCTCCATCACTCCCTTCCCAGGCAAACTCATAGAAAATATGGCCATCTCCCAGCTCAATCTCCACACTGAATCTGTTGGTTGTCTTCATGACCATCAGTCTTTCTTCAGAGCCATCAGAAGCACGGAATCTGCTCTCCTGAACATCCGTGAAGACCTGCTCTCCAACCTTGATTCTAACACCCCCTGTGTCCTCATCTTGCTTGATCTCTCCTCTGCCTTTGACATGGTCAACCATGCCATCCTGCTCAAATGTCTCAGTGATAACCTGGGTAGGGGCGTGGCTGACTTCTTTCCTCTCTGACTGACCCTCCCAGGTACAACTTGGGTCCTTCCTCTCCGCTATCTTTTTCTCTACCTGTGGTGTCCCCCAGGGGTCTAACCTCTCTCCCTGGCTGTTCAACCTATACCTGACTCTTCTTGCCCACCGCATTGCCGCTCTTCCACAACTTTTAGTGCTATGCGGATGACACTCGGCTCATTTTGAGGCTACCTTCGGCCACCTCTTCTCCATCTCTCATCTCTGACTGCTATCCAGGAGTGGTGTGCCGCCAATGACCTCTGCCTTAATGCCAGTAAGACTGAGATTCTGCTCATCGGCACACCCGCTCCCTCCTTTCCTGTCGCTCTCTGGCCGGCTGCTCTTGGCCTCCCTCCTGCTCCTACCTGCGAGGCTAAAAACCGCTGGGTCATCTTCGACTCCACATTCTCCTTCTTTCCTCACATCTTTGACGTCTCTAAAAAGTCATACTGCCACCTGCACCTCCTCAGAGGTATTCTACCTTTCCTCTCCTTCCCCCAGAAGTTCACTGTCTCCAGAGCTCTGGTTCTCTCTAGGCTGGACTACTACAACAGCCTCTTTCTAAATCTGCCTGCCTCTACTCTCCGCCCTCTGCAACTCATCCAGAATAGGACTGCGAGACTTGTCCTTGGCTTCAAGCCAAGGGGCCGTATCTCTCCAGGACTGAGATCTCTGTCCCAGTGGCTGCGAGGATCAAGTTCAAAACCCTCTGCATTATCCACAAGGCCGTCTGGGGCCTCAATACCTTCAATTCTCTCTTCCTAAATATCTTCCCTCTCAAGCTCTTCGCTCATCCGCTTCCAACTCCCTTAGTGTCAGTCGCTTCTCCAAGCAACGAGTTGGTGGTAAATCTCTTTCTTCAGCTGGGGCCTCCCTCTGGAATAGCCTCCCAGCCTCCCTGAAACTTGAGGAGAACCATCTCCGGTTCCGGAAGCATCTCAAAACCTTTCTCTCTGCTTCTGCCTTTTCTCCTCCTCTCCTTGCTGACCTCCGGGCTGAAACTGAATCTGCACTGGTTACCTGGCCACCCTCTGCTCTCTGGCCCAGGTCCCTCCCCCGCCAGGGACACACTCCAGCACTGCCTGACAACCAGCGCACTTGGGAACTGTTTCTGTATCCAGACAGTCCCACCACCAGCACTTGACACCTGATGTCTGCACTTACCTTTTAAGTTGCCACCTGTTGGCAGTTACTTTTTCTTATTGTTATTATTCTGTGCCCATGTACTGCCCTGTCCCTTCCCCGCGCACTTTACCACTTGCCTCATCCCATTCATTTGCCCAATCTGAATGACACCTGGCCTAGTAGGATCGTGTTCTGTCCTCACTTTGTTCCCCCTCCCTTGCCTCATCACGCCTTGAAACACTTGTGTATAGGCACATCATAAATATCATATATCATATCATATTTACAAGTCCATGGTCTAGTCCAGTTGTGCTAGTACCAAAGGCAGGATCCAAGGAGTTCAGATTATGTGTGGACTATAGAACCCTAAATGCAGTCACAAAGACTGATGCCCATCCTTTACCTAGGACAGATGAGCTGGTGGACAAACTCGGTTCAACCAAGTACCTCAGTACATTTGACCTAACATCAGGCTATTGGCAAATATCTCTGACAGACCATGCCAGCAGAAAACTGCATTCTCGACACCAGCAGGCCTCTACCAGTTTAAGGTTATGCCTTTTGGATAAAACAATGCACCTGCTACATTCCAAAGGATGGTTAATCAAGTTCTGAATGCTATGCAGGATTTCTGCATGGCATACTTGGATGACATTGCAGTGTTCAGCCTTACTGGGAAAGAACATGTTGACCACTTGGGATATGTATTTCAGGCTCTTGAGCATGCCAATCTGACCATAAAGGCAAGTAAAAACGCCACAATTGTATAACTGATTATTTACTGTAACTATGTAACCTGTCCTTAAGCGCCCATTTACCCCTGGGTCTGGAGCGCTATACTAAATAAAACAAACAAAACAAAACAAAATAAAATTGGTCAGAGCAAAGTGGTCTACCCTTGGACATGAGGTAAGTGGAGGTGAAATCAGGCCATTGCCTAGCAAAGTACAAGCTGTACAAGAATGGGCCACCCCTACTACTCAAACCCAAGTGAGAGCCTTCCTAGGTGTCACTGGTTATTATAGGAACTTCATAGAGATCTAGGGGCCATAGCTTCTCCCTTGAATGTGGACTCCTCACCCACATTCCCCAAAAAGGTCAGGCAGGATGAGGAGTGCACTAAGGCATTTCAAGGACTTGAGAAAGCCATTTGTCAAGCTCCAGTCTTAAGAGCGCCTGACTACAGCCACACCTTCAGATGTGCAGATAGATGCTTCCAATAATGGTATAGGTGCAGTCCTGAGTCAGCTGGATGAGAAAGGCAGGGAACACCCAATCTGCTTCATCAGTAGGAAACTGAAGGAACCTGAGACAAGGTGGGCAACCATAGAACGTGAGTGTTTTGCCATTGTGTGGTCCCTGAAGATTTTGATTCAGACAGACCACCAACCCTTGACATGGTTAATGCAGATGCAAAGGGGGGAAATCCTAAATTGTTAAGATGGTCATTCAGCCTACAGGGGTTTGATTTTACCATTGAACACAGGTCAGGTGTAATCACCGAAATGCTGATGGTCTCTCCAGAATGTATGACCGACTGGAGTAAGGAGATTCATCCGAGTGTTAGGGAAAATTCTCAAAAATGTGCTAATTCCCTTCACCTTAGAGACCCCCAGCAACTTTGCTGGATTTTGAGGACTTGATTTTTTACCTGGAGAGTGTGAGCCTTGTTCCCACTCTCTCGTGTATTTTGATATGTGTTTTACTCTTGTGTTTTCTTTGGTTATGGAGTCTAACCAACTCCATAGGCATCATCTTTTCATGTGTGTCACACAGCACCCTCAGTGCAGTGGCACAAGGAAACTTTTTCAGGCATTCCCAATGTTTAAATACCTTCTCTGGGATAAACTACTGTTTCCCAGAGTAAGTAAAGTGAAATTGACTTTACTAGTCTTTTTAAATTCCTAGACCCAGCACACCCTATCTTACCATAGAGTGCTGGAGGGGTTACTTAGTATACCCTGTGTCTAGATAGTGATGTAGCAGTAAAATGCTACCCTTTCCTCTCAGAATGGCTGGTGGCAGTGGTTTTACAACCAACTACCATGATTTTTCCGAACGCAAACTATTCGTAGCTCCAGGAACGTTAAATCGTGGGAGCCATGTTTTTCAAGATGGTGTCTGAGCCCCCTTTGTTTAAACAGGTCACAGTCGTCTTTTTTCGCCATTTCTTTGTGGAAAGGTCCTTCTAATGTTTGTCTCTGCGTGCCAAACAGGTTTCGTCTCTTTGTTCATTCGCCTTTGGCGGGCTTCAGGAGTGAAGACCTCCTCTGGCACCCAAGTGTCTGGGGGGGTGCAGGAAGTGGGGGAGGTGTCTGAAACTCCCTGTGCTTAGTCTCCTAGGAGACCCAAATGCACTCTGTGGTTATTGGCTGGCTGACTGTCCGGCAAGGACAGCCACCCTGCTGGGTGAGTGACAGCTAGGTTGGAATGAATGGGAGAACTGAATAAAAGGCGAGTCACTTGGCTTGGAAGGCAGAGTCGACCACTGGAACGAAGAAACCGAAAGAAGAGCTTGAAGAGGACGACTGCTGCAACTCCTGGACCGTTGGTTTGCCCGGTGAAGCCCTGCTGCAGGTCCGAATTGCCAAGTTTGCATCGACAGAGAAGCCCCTGCAAGGATGACTTGTCCCTTTGAGTTGGTGGGACCAATCAACTCCAAAGTAAGCCACCTGGATACTCATCTCAGAGCTGGTTGAATTTCCTCAGAGTACTGCAGGAAACCGTAGAACCAGGGAGAGGGACACCAGTTTGTGTGCATTACTTACAGCCACTGAAATTGAAGATTGCCAGTTGCGAGCTGCTTTGACTGTCCCAGTGCAGGAGTCCCCGAACGTCCTCCCTCTTGTCCCCACGACTGAGGCCCAGGAACAGCGAGATCTGCAGGAACTGCCAGGAACAGAAATCATCAGCTGCCTCTTTTTCTTCATTGTAAGGTATTGTAAAACAAGACTGAGATTACTTACCTCTCGCAGCGAAAATACTTGGAACTTTTGCAACTCACAGGCCTAATCAGCTTATGATCCAACATGTGATTCTTCTTTCTACAAACTACTCCTAAGAACTTGTGCAGAGACTTTTCCGTGAAACCACCAGAACTGCTTTATCCTATCCAAGACTTTAGCCCATTGACTTTGGCCTAGCCTATTGAATTGAATTGACTCTTCTGGTGAACTCAAAACATTTGCACTGTCTATAAATAATTGTAACCTTTCGTGTTCTAATAACCTTTGCCTTTTACTCCCCTTGAAAAAGTATGCTATTAAAGTTACTTGTGATTGTAGGTTGTGTCTGTGGGCTATTGCAATAGGGTCTTATCTGAGTGTACAGTATTGAAGTATATTTGTGTGTTATATTGATTGCCTCCTTGTAATGAATATTTTATAACTGACTGGTTAATACACGAATAAGTGTTTAACCAAGAAACCTTGAGTGTAAGAGTTTATTTGAACACTTGTGATTGTAAACCTTTGTTTAAAATCATTAGTGCTCACATTTCCCCTCTTGAGATAAGCCTGTCTGCTCAACACGCTAGCCAGACTGTGTAATGCAGATTTATACCAAAGGTTGGTTTGCTTACACCTGTAGTCATAGTTGCTTGTAGTGTTCCCAGAGGGTACTGCATTCAAACTTTTCCCAACAGGGGTCGTTCGATCCTACCGGTGACTGCAATAAGGGGCCACAAGGTGCTCTTACTGGGTCTACACCCGAGGGGCTTCGCCCTAGTGCCGGACAGAGGTCCAAGCGGGCTCCTGTACACACCACTTACCCCGCAAAGCCAACTCCTCCCCCAGGAGGGGCAAGAGCGGGAGGCACCTTTCAGGTCCTGGTTGTAACGCTCACCTGACTCCCACGGAGGCGCTGGCCTGGTTCGCGCTGCTGTGACCTCTTCTAAGGTAATGCGCAGGGTTCGGAAGACGGACTGGACCGGGCCCCCAAATCTGGCTTGTCTGGCTCGCAGAAGTATCCTTCTGTAGGCGAAAATAGGGGATTAACTGTCTGCGGGGTAATGCAATCAGCCTCCCACTTTCCCCTCTCTCCCTCCTCGAAACCCTTCTGTGATTCCTCGTAGCGTCTCACCTTAGGGTCTGGAAGGACGAGCTCTCCATCCTGCTTCTGATGCAGGGGCGCATTGGTATCCAGTTACTTCACTGGATTTTCGGATTGGTGAGAACCAAACTTGCTTGGCTTCCAGGTAAGTTTTTTGATAAGAGTTTCCCCTTGTGTCCATGCATTAATATACTAATGCTAGTGTCTTTTTCCCCATAGGGGCCGGGGTACGGAATGCCGGGGAACAGGCACCGACCCGAGATGAGAGGTGAAATCCTTGTAGAAATCAGGTAAGTCTTTAATGAGCGTTTTTTGGTAATGTCTTTTCATTCACTCATTAACGCTGATGTCTTTTTTTCCCCTTAGGGGCCGGGGTCCGGAAATGCCAGGATGCGGCGCAGACCCGAAATGAAGAGGGAATGAATCAGCAGGTAAGTCTTAACATGGAGATTTAGCTTGCCTTATTCCCTTCTCTCACCTTTTGTTCTAGTCTTTTTCTCCCTAGGCGCTGGGGCGTGACTGCAAATCCAGAGGATCGCTGCTGAACATGGAGGCGCCCAGTAAAGGTGAGTGGAATGCAGCGCTGCAACAATCAACGCGATGAGCTTTTAAATAAAAGTCTTCCTTTTCAGGATTGTCGGCGAGATGTCTCCGGGATGCGGATTTAGCAGCTAAGGACTTTTCCTTCTTCTGTTCTCTTCTTCTCTTCCTTTGCAGGTGATCCAGGATGCTGGCAGGCGTGGCAGAAGTCAGGATGCAGGAGCAGACACGGTGAGCGTCCAGCTGCTAGATGCAGAACAACGCGAAGCACGTGTGGCTGTTCGGGTGGGGTTTAAATAGCCTTGGAAGAAGTTCCAGGTATGTATCCTTCCTCCAATCAGGTATGTATCCTTCCCCGACCACGCCCGGATGGTAAATTAGTCCCACAGGTAAAGTAGTTCCTTTCAGGCCTCAAGGAGGCCGGGATCCTGCAGCATGGTCTGCATCAGGTAAGTGCACCCAAGCACATCGATAATGAGCCTGGCGCCTATGGCGCCAGGACTGATGTCTTTTATGAGCCTGGCGCCATAGGCGCCAGGACACTGTCCAAAGGGCCCCTATATGGGGTTGCTGGGTCCTTCCTTGGGGACTGGATGTCCGCTTTTGGGGACGCAGGGCTTGAACCGGCTCCCCGGGAACGGGCATCATGACGCTGGTACCAGTGCAGGTTCGGAGGCTCATAAAGATATCGACTGTCAGGCCGAGCGGTTGCCAGATCCTACCGGACACTGCGCTGAGGGGCCGCAAGGTTCTATTACCGGGTCTAACCCGAGGGACTATGCCCTAGTACCGGACAGAGATTCGAGGGGACTTATACGCACCATGTACCTCGCATATGCAACTCCTTCCCCAGGAAGCGTGTGAGCGGGATGGACCTTTCAGGTCCTGGTACCAGTGCAGGATCCGAGGTTGCTAGAGCATCAGGCCGAGGGGTCGTCCGTTCCTACCGGACATGGCGCTGAAGGGCCGCAAGTTTCTATCACCGGGTCTAACCCGAGGGGCTACGCCCTAGTACCGGAAAGATATCCGAGGGGGCGCCTGTACGCACCACGTACCTCGCATATGCACCTCCTTCCCCAGGAAACGTAGGAGCGGGAGGGACCTTTTTCATGTCCTGGTACCAGTGAAGGTTCCGAAGCTGCTATGGCTAATGGCCGTCAGGCCGAGGGGTCGCCAGATCCTACCAGACACTGTTCTTAGGGGCAGCAAGGTTGTATTACCGGGTCTACGTCTGAGCGGCCACGCCCTAGTACCGGACAGATGTCTGAGGAGGTTCCTGTACGCAACACGTACCCCGCATAAGTGACTTCCTTCCCAGGAAACTTAGGAGCAGGAGGGACCTTTCAGGTCCTGGTACCAGGGCAGGTAACAAGGCTGCTTGCTTCAGCTCCAAGCCATCAGGCCGAGGGGTCGCAAGATCCTACAGGCGACTGTGCTGGGGAGCTGCAAGATTCAATTGCTAAGTCTACATCCTAGGGGCTACGGCCCAGTACCGGACAAATGTCCAAGGGGGGCACCGGTATGCACCATACACCCCGCAACGTTTTCTCCGTCCAGGAAGCATAGGCATGGGAGGGACCTTCCAGGTCCCTGTACATGTACCTGTGAAGGTACCAAGGCTGTTACTACAGCTACCGACCGCAAGGCCAAGAGGTCGCGAGATCCTATCGGTGACTGAGCGGAGGGGCCGCAAGGTCCTTTTACCGGGCTAAGGCCCGTAGGGCTACCCCCCAAACCCAGACAGATGTCTGATGGTGTCCCTGTATGCAGCACTACCAGCAGTATTGCCGGCGGCAATCCGCCTACCAGGCCCCATCCTGAGTTGCAGGGTAGGCCTCGACCTCGACCGCCAGGTGTCTTGAAAGAGGCGGGGCCCAAAGCGGCAAACACCACGACACAGGCACGCGGCACGCAGCCCATCAAAATGGCCACCTGGCCAGATAAAATGACGGCTCGTCCGACACCATCCCCCTTTGGGGAACAGGTAGGGGAACGAGTTTCCAGGTGGGACTAGTTTTCACTAGGTATGTGGCCCACGGCATACCCTTCATCGTCGCTGGGCCGATTCTCCCTGCAGATAGTAAGGCAGAGTGGGTTCAGGCCACAGCACACTCAGGGCCCTGCGCCCATACCGCGCCTCCAAGCGCTCCACTGGCCTGTGAAGATGGGTTTTCTTGAAAAGCCATCTCCCTCAGGGACATACTCCCTCTGGTTCTGTCGCTACCACCCATGGTCACTCTGCCCTTGGTTCCAGCGGTTCCGGCTCCCGTGCAGCTCCAGCTGCCCATGCCAGTACCTACAACACCAGCTCCCGCGTCTCCAGCGGTCTTGGCAGCTCCACGGCCTCCTTCTCAGCAGCCTGCTTGGGTCAGCATGTCACAGCTGAACCCCATTCAGCACAGCCTACCAACAGGCGCCCTGACACCAAGTTGAGGCAGCGGTAGGCCCCCCCCTTGCTGTTGGCACTTTCACAGCCACAGTCTTCGGCCTTCAAGGCAAAGCTGGCAGTGACCAAAAATAGTTGCATGGAGCACTCCATGGACAGCTCAGGCGGTGCTGTTTGCACCGCTACTGGCAGAAGAAGCACTACCGGGCGACCAAATTCAAACCGGACACCTAGAAACGCATACTGGACCTTCCCCTGAGGGGGAGGAGGTGACCTGTTACGTTCCACTATGGATTAGGAACTTGATAAGAGGTGGAACAGTCCGCAGACTGCTGAATCATTATCCATCCTCACTAAAGCCAGCCGTAGGGCATATAGCCAGACGAAAGCCCATGCGGGCGCGCAAGGTTTGTGGACCCTTGGATCCTCCACGCAGTGTCCTCGGTCTTCCGCCTACCGACCCCTCCTCCACTTCTCTCCTCCCCTCCGCTCCCACAGATTCGGACAATAATTCTGTGGGCAGAAATTCTTTTGCACGTAGAGAGGCAGGCAGTGGTGGAAGGCCCGGTCTCGCAGCAGGGTCTGGTCGCCTATTCAGATTTTCACCATACAGTGGTTCCCTGAGCGCGTATTGCAAAGATATTATACAAAGGAGACTGTGTGTGCTCCCTGGATCTGAAGGATGCTTACCTTCACGTACCGATCGGCAGCCCATTGGTCCTTTCGTAGGTCAGGATCATGGGCTTCCATTTCCTATGCAAGTTTCTACCCTTTGGCCTCAGTCCGGCCCCCAGGGTCTGTACAGGATGAATGATCGCATGGCAGCCTCACTTAGGGCCCAGGGTGACCACACCGATCCATACCTAAACTGGCTCATTGGGTCAAGGTACCCGGAGGCAGTCCTCCACACCACCTCTACCCTTAGGCTCCCACTACACGAGTTGGGATTTCCCATCAATCTCAAGAAGTCACAGCTGGAGCCCAGGCACTCTAACATTCCTGGGCCTCATCTGGGTTATGAGCTCTGAGAGAATTTTCTCCTTAGAGGATGACATCACAGCCATCATATGCCCCGCAGGCATTTTCTCAGCCGAACAGTGACCTCGGCATGGTGGTACCAATGCCTAAATTGCAGTTACACTGCGCAGCCTCCTGGAATAGGGAGAAGGTTTCCTAGGCAGAGCCGGTCAGCATTCTACTTCATATCCGTCACAACCTAGTCTGGTGGAGCACAGACAGCAATTTACGGATAGGCAGGCCCCTTTGTCAGACAGCTCTGCAGGTTACCATCCCCATGGACTCATACCTAGCGGGATGGGAAGCTAGCTTGGACAGCCAAAGTGTCCATGGAGAGGGTTCTGTCAGGAGCAGGCGGCCCTCATCGCCTGGCTCGAGTGGGTGGCCATCTGGCTCGCCCTCAAAGCCTATCTGGCGGCAACTGGAGTCTACCAGAACTCCGAGGAGGATGTTTTTTCTCATCCTCCAATCCGGTGTTTGACATTTTACGGGCCTCTCTAGGCTCTACCCTCCCATCAAGAAGCAACACCTTGTGTGTGACCTCAGCATAATGTTGTGCTCCTTGGTGAATAAACCCTTTGGGCCAATGGCGTCTGCGGACATCAGGCTAGGCACCATTAAGACAGCCCGCTTGGTGGGCCTTACCTCTGCACGCTGTGTCAGCCAAATCCAAGCTCCGATGGCACCCTAGCCATGCACTACCTTTCACAGGACAGAGTGGTCCTCAGAACGCATTCTGCGTACGTACCTGGGGTAGTCTCTGCGTTCCATCTAAATGAGGAGATGGTACTCCCTATTTTCTACGCTGGCCGTAAGGTGCTCAGATGGTTCTGCACTGTCTTCATGCTAGGCGAGCACCAAAGTTCTATCTGGACAGGACTAAGAGTTTCTGCAAGTCTGAGGCTCTGTTTATCACCCTCTGAGGGTCGGGGCCAGGATATCAGGCTTCCAAGGCCTCCTTAGTAAGGTGGATGGTGGCCTCCTGAAGGAGGCCTAGGAGGGGAAACGCAAGCCGCCTCCGGCAAGCATGCATGCCCACACATTCAGAGCCAAGGCCACGATGGTCGTCCGCCAGATACACCTACCATGGCAAGTTTTATTAAAGTTTTAGGTAATGACAATGGTCAAACAAGAACATAATCACAATGATAATCTGAAAAACCATTCACAACCTTGCTACCCTCCCCCTCCCCCCCCTCGCCCTACCCCCATCCTCATCCCGTCATGGATTGAAATATTACAAATACAACCAAGGTCCAACACACTGTGTTATGATACATTGCAAACAAAGGGTGGACATCCAACGAGCGCTCAAAACGCTGGGCCCGCTCTCCGGCCCTACAGTTCCGCTAGGCAGTGCACCTCAAAATCAGTTTCATGTCTAGTGGACTGTTCATGGGTGTTTCATTGACCTCAACTGTCTCTCCCATATTTGTCAAAGAAAGGCAGCCATAAACCCTCAATATTGGTTTTGGATTCGTCAATTAGATGGGTCAGGAATTCCATGTCGTATATTGCCCAGAGCTTGGTGACCCACTCTCTTCCCCCGGGGGGCGGGCAGCCTTCCATTTCTGTGCCCAGCAACTTCTAGCGGCTACCAGCATGACCTGTAACATGTGGTTGCGGGTTACCTTCGGGCCTCCCCTTTCCCCAATACCAAACAGCAATAACCAAGGGGATAGAGTTCTTTCGATTCCATCCACCTCCTTTATCCAGGACAGGACCTCGCTCCAGTAAGTCTGTGCCACATGACATTTCCACCACATATGTACATAGTCCCCCCTTTCAGTATGGCATTTCCAACAGTGCGGGCCATATCCTTTCCTCATCCTAGCAATCCTTTGTGGGGGGTAGTGCTATCTATGGATTAGTTTCAGGACCTGATGGCAGTAATGGGGGGGGGCAGCTGTTGAGCGATTGGCCTGCCTGCACATTTTAGTCCATCTCCTGTCGGTGATGGAAATACCCAGGTCTCTGGCCCATTGCACCTGTGCGGGGTTGGGTCCCGAGGCGTAGACAACAGCAAAACGGCATATAGCTTAGAGATCACCCCTTTGGTTCCCTTATACGTGATCAAGAATTTTTCAAAGTCTGTTCCTCCTGAGTGTGTCCCCCCATTTTGTTTCAGTTAGGACCCCTTTCAGTTGGAGATATAGAAACGGGGAGAGGTCACCCAGGCCCAGGGCCTCCTTCAAATTGCCTAGAGAGATGAATATTCCATCCGTCCACAGCTGTCCCGCTCTGTCCAGACCTGCCTCATACCACTGCTGGAAGGCCAAAGGTTCATCAATCCCGTCCATGATCGGTGGGGCCAGATACAGCTCAGGGGTGAGGGCCATCTAAAGTAACCCCCCTCTTTCCATATGACCCACAGTACCTCCAGGACTGGGTGATTCAAGATCCTCCTCGGGATACGTGTTTTGGGAACCCACAGCCACTCATCTAGCGTGACTGGGGAAAAAAACGTGTTGTCCATTACTACCCACTGCTTCTTTGGGCCCATCACAAAGTGGTCAACCAGGACCCTCAACTGGGATGCCTTATAATATGTCTCCAGGTCTGGGAAATTCACACCCCCCTCATCCTTGGGTCTTATCAGGACCTCATAGGCAATTCTATGGGACTTTCCTGCCCAGAGGTAGCACAGGAGGGCCCATCTGACCTCAAGGAGGAAGGGCCTGGGTATTGAAGTCGGCAGCATCTGGAATAAGTACAAGAATTTAGGGAGGACTACCATTTTGATTGAGTTGAGGCGAGCCATCCATGAGAGGCCAGATTTTGCCCATCGTTCCATATCACGGTTAATCGCTGCCCATAGGGGTGGGTAGTTGGCTGCAAAGAGGTTAGCCAGGTTCTGCGGGAGCTGGACTCCCAGATGACAAAGTCCCTCAACCTGTGCGCAGAATGGGAGGCCTTCAACATATTGTCTCTCGGATGCGTTGAGCTGCCCTGCCACAAACGCAACCAACTTCCCCAGGTTCACCTTATAACCCTCGAGGGCCCCATATCGCTCTAAACTACTCAGTACCTCATGGACCGACTGGGATGGGTTGGTGAGATAGAGCAGCACGCCGTCTGCGAATAAGCTTACCTTACAGTTCACTTCCCCAATCTTAACCCCTTTAATATTTTCGTTCCCCCTGATAGCTATGGCCCAGGGCTCCATCACCAATGCATATATAAGGGGGGGATAGGGGACACCCCTGTCTCGTGCTCTGTTGTAGGGGAAACATGGTTGACTCACTACCATTGACCACCACCCTTGCCGAGGGGTTCCAATAGAGGGCAGAAATCCAAACCTGCCACTTTGGTCCAATCCCCAGGGACGTGAGAACCCCCTCCATAAAGGGCCATCCCACCCTATCGAACGCCTTCTCCGTGTCCAAGGACAGGAGAAGAGCGCCCTCCGTTCTAACCGCCCTCGAGCTCAATATGTGAATGGGTTTGCACATGCTATCGGCCCCCTGTCTGTTGAGCACGAAACCTACCTGGTCCGGGTGAACCAGTCAGGGTAGGCACTTTTCAAGGTGCGTAGCCAAGATCCTAGCAAAGATCTTTGCATCGACATTTAAAAGTGAGATGGGCCTATAGGAACCATACTCCGCCGGGTCTTTTTACCAGGCTTCGGTATCACCGTAATCATGGCCTGCAGGAATGTCGGTGGGATGATATCAGCGGACATATCTGGTTAAACAGCTTGGTCAATGGTTGTATTAGGACTGCTTGGAACTGTTTAAAGAGATCAGCCGTGAATCCATCCCCCCTCTGGGGCCCTACCCACCTTAAGGCTCTTAATAGCCCCCTTAACCACCTCCTCTGATATATCTCTTTCTAAGGCCTCCCATTCGGGTTCGGTAAGCCAGGGCAGGGGGTGGTCCTCAAGATATTTTCGGACTGCATCTGGGGATACACCCTCCTGTTTCGTGTACAGCTCCTTATAGAACCCCACAAAGGATTACATTATGCGTTCCGTTTTAGTTTGGATGCTACCCGCCTCATTCCTGATGCCCCCAACGCCTGTGTCATTAGTCACAAAATAGGCCTCCATTTCTTTCCGTAAGAATTCCCTGAACACCTGATCTCTCAGGAGGGTATCATTACACCGCCATCTGAATGACCTCTGGGTGCTCTGGAGTCGCCAGTCCGTTACCAGGAGTTCGTGATCTGACCATGCCACCGATTCAATTGATGGGCTTCCAATCTCCCCTCCTCCCTCCTCCCCGGGGGCTTGGTGAAACGTTCGCCAGATATCTACCCAGTAGTGGGCCTGTAGAAGATCCCCTAAGGTGAGGTTGTCCTTTGTGGGCTCCCTTGCTACAACACCCCTAACAGACCACCAATCTAGTCGGGTATCCATGATGAGATTAAAATACCCGCCCAGGATCATCGCCCAGTCATCCATGACCTCCAATATCCTACGGATGAATTTGACCTGACCTACATTGGGTGCATACAGGGTGGCCAGTGTGATCCGCATTCCCTGGGAGAATCCCTTGATCCCTAGGAAGCGGCCCCCAAAACACCTTTTAGTCTCTACCTCTGTAAAATGCAACGATTTTCCAAGGAGGATGCCAACCCCTCTTTTTAGAAGATTTGTGCGAGGCCCAGTAGTTCCCGCCTATTTCCCTTCCCTTGATTGCCGACTCAGCACTCTTCCTGTAGTGTGTTTCTTGTAAGAAGAGGACCAGCAGTTTTTGTTTACGGAACATATTCTAGGCCCATAACTTTGAGCGTACCAATCCGGCCTTCAACCATGATCGTTGCTACCCATAGCTTTAGAGATTCCAGTGTGGTTCCCTTGGTCAATCTCTACATTTAACCCATGGATCCATGACATAATGTTGCCCTTGTCCCCAACCCCCCCACCTCCCTCCTGTGATTTCCTTTCCCATTGTTGGGGAGAATTCTCTCATCTATGGCTAATTTCCCTCACCTAGTGAGCCCCCCAGCAGCTTTGCTGGACTTCTTGAGTTTATTTTTTTCCACTTGGTAAGAATGAGAGCTTTTCCCCCACTCTTACCTGTGTTTTGCTATGTGTTTCTATCTGTTTTTGTGATTGTGGACTCTGACGTACACCACTTCAGTAGCTCCCTTCTTTTTGTGTGTAACAGCACCTTCAGTGCCGTGGCACAGGGTTCTCTTTGAGACTTCCCTCGACTCTATTTCTGAGGCGATTACCGTCCCACAGAAAACGTTAAAGTTACCATTAACTTTACTTAGTCAATCTACCACAGATCCAGTACACCCCATCTTCCATGGAGCACTATAAAGGGTTAATTTGTATCCCTTTTTATCTGTACCTCCTAGAACATTGTTTTGCTCTTTTAACATTTAGACTTGGCTGGTGGCAGTGGTATCTACCCTAACTTTTCTACCGCGATTATATTAGATAAACGTGGTACTGTTCTTGGCTATTATATTAGCCTTGATCATAAACCCGCTTGACCAAATCGTCTTTCTTTTGGCTCCGGTTGGGTTTATTCGCCATTTCTTTTTGTTAAAATCCTTCTTGTGTTTTACTTTGCGCTGCAAACTAGGTTCGCCTTCTTTGTTCACTGTCTTTTGGCGGGCTTCTGCTCAGAAGCACTCCTCAAGGCGCCTGGGTGTCTAGGTGGGCTGAATGTGAGGGAGGGGTGTAGTCACCCCATGCACAGGGTATCCTAGGAAACCCAAGTCGCACTTTGTCATGATTGGCCAAGGTAGTTGTCCGGGCAGGACAACCCTGCTGCTGGGTGATTGACAGCCAGGCTGTGTGAATGGGGGTTTTTCGCATAAAAGGCAGGTCTCTTGGGCTAGAAGTCAGAGAGTCGCCACTGGAACTACAAGGAACCGAAGAGAAGCGGAGAGAACGACTGCTGCTGCAACTACCACGTCCCGGTGAAGCCCTGCTGCAGTCCTGAGCTATCTTCCCTTCAACGACTTAGAGAAGATCCAGTCTGGAGTCTTCTTCCCTTGAGCTTGGTGGGGTTAACCAGCTCATCTTCTACAGCCAGAGGATCCTCTTCCTTGGTCGAAATCGCTGCACGCTTCTGTAGTGGTCCGGATAGCCACCTGAAGAGCCTCTCCTGTTTTTAAGGAGCGCACCTTTTATTCCTTGTCGATGCTGCCGGCTTCATCCCTGTGTGGTGCAGACCCCCTTCAGACGTCCTCCTTCACAACGAAGCTCCAGGGATCGTGGGTCTGCGGGAAATCAACAGGAACAACTGCCAGGGCACCAGCTGCACCATTGGAACAAGGTACTGTGTTCTGCTGAGGAAACTGGGTGAATCCTTTTTCTTCTTTACCAAGGCTTGCCCTTGTCTTCCCTCCTTCTTATAACTTTTGCTTCCGAACATTGACAATATTGATGTACTTTTTGCTACGTTGAATTATGAACTGTCTGTGTGATCTTCGAGTGTTTCTCGATTCAGTCTGCCTAACCAAAATATTGCCTGTGATTTTTGCCTCCAACTCCCGCTGGGTATCTCAGGTGCTAAGTGTGTTTCTGCCCCGGTAGCATTTCATGTCACAGATACGTGTTTATTTAGTAGACCGAACTGTCAAAAAGTGATCGCAATTGTGTTCGCGGTAACGTGTTTTGTGCCTAACACCGGTTCATTCAAACACAGGGTACTTACCTTGAGACTTACTGTAAAAAGTGAATTGGTTAGTTGTAGTATATTTAACTTGTGTTTTTTATTGAAGTTTAATAGAAGTGTTGTGATTATAACGAATTGTTTAAAAATAAATGTACTTATATTTTTCTACCTGAAACCTTGAGTCAGTGTTTGCTTGAGTCACAATAATTGTGGTCCCTTTGTGTAATCTCTGCTACTGCTCATATACTCTTGAGATAAGCCTGGCTGCTCCGCCACTGCTACCACTCTGACATAGTAATACGGGCTTGTACCAAAGGTAAAACTTGTATTGCCACCTGTAGTCTTAATTGTGTGTAGTGGTCCCTAAGGGCACTGCACCGGATTCTGCCTAACACCCACTTTATAAGGCGTTCATCGCTGTTGCCCCAGTTAGGGTCTAAATTAGCAACGAACCGCCAGGGTTGCTACCCCGGCCCCGGGAATTGCAATAACATAGAACGTTCCCTGGACCCCAGCCCCCAAAATACTTTCCCCTATTCGGCCAACCTCGGGGTTGCAACAGAGACCCCTGTCCCCCGTCCCCCCTCCCCCAGGCCCAGGTGACTTGATCTGTCTCTCACATCTGCGAGTCCCCCTACTGCATATCATTCGGTGCGGGTCCAAAGGCGCCCGCCTTTCTCGGGGATAACACAGAGGAGACCCCGCCATATGCCACTAAATGAGCCTCTCTCCAAACAACTCCACAACTCTGAACCTTGCCCCATGAACAGAAACCCGCCAACCGTGATGCGGATTTAAGAGAACATGCATTTTTTCCCCCAGGTCATTAAGGTCCCCAGAGAGTGCTGTGTATCATCTTCAACACAATGGTTAAGCATTCAACCCCCTCAGTGTGTTCATGTGGGACCACCGTGAACCACTGAGGGATGTCTAGTTTTCTGGAACTTTCGGGTGCTCTTGACTTTCAGCTTCTCCTGGGTGTGATCAGGGCCTTGGGGGGCTCGGTTGCAAAACCCCGTCTTCTCCATTCTGTTCTCTGGATGTTCCAGGGCTATCCCCCACTAAGTTAACCGTGGTCCTCTGAATGTCCTCCTCTGTAACGAGCTAATACCTCTCACCCTGCCATTCAGATGCCAGGTGGAAGGGATGGCCCCAGCGGTATCGGACCCCTTTTTCCTGTAGCCATCTGGTGATGGGTCCGCATTTTTTCCTCATCTGGAGTGTGAGGGCTTGTCACCCCAGTTTCCATATTGTATGTCTCTGAGTCCTTACCCTTTCCAGAAGCCTGGCTTTATCTCTGTAGTAATGGAAACTCGCCAACACTGAACAGGGGCCCCTTCCACCTCCACCCGCCCGATGGACCCTGTCGAGCAGGAGCGTCTCCCTGGAGTCAGACCCCAGGACAATTCTGATGTCTTGAACTTTCAGACCCACTTGGGTCTCCGCCTCTGCCAGGCTGAAAATCCTCAAGTTTTTCCTCCTTTCCCGATGCTGTCAACCTTGAGTCGGAGGTCTTCCTCACGACGTTGCAGTTCCCTAAACCTTGTTTCCATCTGTGTTTCGAGGAGGTCCGTTGATACCTGGTTGTTTTCCACCCCCTCCATCCGGTCCTCCAGTGTGGTGACCTTCGCCGTAAGGTCAGCCAGCTTGGCCCCCATATCTGTCCTCCTACCTCTAATTTTGTCGAGAATCGTCTGGATGTTATTTTGAATGGTATTCATGTCCGGTGCTGGCGTGGAGCGGCGTGCGGGTTCCATCTCTGAATGCCCTGGCTTACACTGATATCTCGCGAGAGACTCTTTCCAACTCATAAGGTTCCACTTTCCCCAGGTCGCTGTGACTTCTCCGTGTGCCCTGTGATGACCTCCTGGTGTCAAGGTTTGTTAGCCCGCCACTTCGTAGTCCGTCTATACGGATCTGTGAGGGGCGGATCTTTGGGGTATTCCGGGCGCGTTCTGGGGAGCCTTAGTCCCTGGTCCCAATCTTACAGAGTGCTTCTCTAGTCCCCCCAAGTTGAGTGCCAGTGGTGTAGTACTTGTGGGTCAGTGCCCTGGGGGCAAGCTGATAACCTCCTTGACAGTCCAGACAGGAGCCAGGTGGTCTGTTTGTTGGCGCCACAGAAACTGGAGTCAGGGTTCTCTGCCTTGGTCTAGACCACTCTGCACATCCTCCCTGTGCCTCCCCAATGTGGTGAGGGAGGAGAATATATCCAGGGGGCCGCGTGCGCCACCCCCCCAGGCGCTAGGCACCACTTCCAGTAAAGTTCCAGTGAGTATAGGGGTTGGGGCGGAGGGGGCTGCTGAGCTGGGGGCACGCTGTGTGCTCACCTGGATTCAGTTGTGCAGGAGGGCTGGGGGTGTCTGGGCGTGACCGTTTCAGGGCCGTGTGGGGGAGGGGAAGCTCTGTGGCCAACGCGCTGGTATCTTCCTGTTGGGGGCACCCCCGGGGGGCGCTCGAACACCTCCAGGCACCCCGGCAGGTCCCCCCACCAAATATCGTGGGCTGGGGCGGGTCCCGCTCATTAAGGTGGGTATACTCGTACGATTTCCCGGGGCCATCTGGGGAGCGTATGAATCAGGCTGCCATCTTGCCTGAGCCCCCTGGTGGTCTCCTCACGACCTTAGGTTTTAAACCTTGCATGGTTTGCGGCTGGCAGATTTCGATGTCATATCCCATTGCATCTTTTTTTACTGCTGTGGGAAGAGGCACAACATCAAGAATTGCGGGTCGTGCCAATCGATGCATCTCTAGGGCCTCAGGGAAAGGGCTGCTAAACTCTTTTTGTACCACCACAAAGAATCAGGTGAAGGCGCGCAGTGTTGTTGGAACTTGTGTGGCCCAGAGTACCTAACCAAGGACAGGACTCCCATGAATACAGACAAGAAGAAGAAGACTGCAAGAGGTCTTGCTCCCCAGGCGGTTCATCCCGTCATCATTCTTCTTCGTCCTTGAGGGAGATAAGTCATTGTTCCGGAAACTCCCCGAAAGCAGCACCGCAGGTACTGTTTTCCATCCAATCCTCCACCTCGGAGGAAGGCGAGAACTTCTGCTTAAAGTTGCTTGACAACTTTGCAAAGGCCCTGGTGCCAACAGCTTCACCCTCGGTGCTGTCACCGGTGCGTGCAACAAAGCCCCTATGCAATGCGCCCCTCTTCCGGTGAGGTCATTTATGACATAAGTTAGGCAGATGTACGACTAGGAAGGTAAACATACCCTTTGGGATGGACCACATGGGATCCATTGAGAAGCAGTACCTTCCAGAGGAACTTTATGGGGAAGGAGAAGACATCAAATTACTGACTGTTAGATCTTCAGTAGCCCAGTGGTTTGGATACCTCCACTGAGCTGTATATCCTTCCAGCTCCGCCTCAGGGTAGGTCTCTGTGATCCTTCCAGAGGTTGATGACCACGGTTGCTGAGACCCTATCATCCCTGACCAGACCGAAAGTCCTGTTTGAATTAATAGACATTCTGGATGAAGGTCCCAAAAAGGAGACTTCGAATGGATTGTGTCCTCCAACGTATTCCACGTCTTTCACGTATTCCACATCTTTGACATGTAATGTCCACAGCTGTGCACTTCAGAAACTTTTTCAGCAGAGGGCGTCCTGCGTCGATGACGTCGGGTCGATGTCCCTCTAAGGCCTCCCTCGAGGGAAACGTCACTGGATGTTACAAATAGGATGCACCGCGCCCGCAGCCTCAGTTCTATTTTTTCCGTGAACGTGTTGCTTCGTGAAACTCGGCGCTCCTCGTGTGTTATCATCATCACAATGTCTTTTCCTTCGACTCCTCCAACTGTGCGGTCTGGCTTCAAGACCTGCCGGGACTGCAAGTCGAATATGTCAATCACTGACCCACATCGCATTTGTTTGTGGAGCCTGGGCGAGTCGCACAACACTGATGACTGCTCGAAATGCCAGTCGCTGACTGCCAAAGCCTTGCGAGAGCGGAAGGGGAAGCTCCAGGTCGGTAAGGGCTCCAAGCCTGTTAAGTCCTAAAAATCCAAATCATGCATGGGGCTTTCCACCGATGACTCGAGGGGCGATACTCTGCGTCGGAAGGAGACTCAGGGATCTCGGTCCCGGAGTGGGTCCCGCCATTCTTCTTCCTCGTTCCAGCACTCTTGGAAGCACCGTCACCGGTCACCTTCCCCGTCCTCCTCGGAGGATGGTGCCTCGAGGAAGGTAGCATGCCCGACAAAGTCCTCCACTCCGGAGGCATGGGCTAAATTTCAAGAACAAATGTTAGCGATTTGTCAATCGCAGGGCACGGGTTCGGTCGCGCCTTCTAATGAAGCACGCCAGGATCGGTCTCGTACCGTGGCTCGCACGCCTTCGGGCTCGGGTCCATGACGCGTCTCGCATCGGGAGCCTTTGAGGTCCCGTACGTACAAGGATTCGAAAAGTCGCAAGAGACGTGCTTCTAGGTCTCGTTCCTCAACCCCAGCGAGACCGCAGCAAACTAATGAGGGCTTGATGCCGGCATTGACTCGGTCGGCGCTTTGTCCGTCCGACTCGGATGTCGACGCTTTGCCATCGTATCAGCCCACGCTCCATCAGCACCTGTGTCAACGCCGAAGCCTTCGGCGTTCACAACGTCGAGTTTGTCCACGCTTTCGACGTCGAAGCCTTTGATGCTCTCTGCGCCTTTGGGTATTTTTGCCTGCAATCTACCTTTGGGGGACCCCGATGTGGTGGATCCTCCTAGGAAGGCTACGGCGAAGTCTGTGAGGCCCTTTTTTGGACTCCAGGCCCTCTTCTGTCACCAGACCTGGGTTTCAACTCCCTCTGGCTGACATTTATGAAGAGGAAGAAAGGTCTGAATTTGAGGACCCTGCTGAACTTGATGAAGCTCCACTTTTTTCTTGAGACAATCAGTTAAAGGAGTTGAGGCAGACCCTCCATGATGCCAGTGGGTTGGACACTTCCCCGGAAGTGGAATTTGGTAGGCCCGAGCCTGGTGCTCATGCAGTGTCTTCATACAGGAGGCTCATGGCTAGGGTCTCTGAGTATCTGGGCTGGTCCAGTCCTCCTGAAGACTTTGTGCAGGATGATCTAACGGACATCTTAGATCAAGGTCCGTCCTCTGACCCGGTTTTATCATTTCATCTCACCTTACGGAAAAGGGTGGCGGCTGCTTGGTAGTCCCCGGAATCTCTTCCGGCTGTTAATAAATATTTGACAAAGAAATACTGCCCTTCCGTTAGCGACCCCAGCTATTTATCTCCTCACCCCACTCCAGAGAGTTTGGTGGTTCATGCGTCTACGACCACCTCGAGGCAGGCGGCCTACTCTACCATTCCTCCGGATAGGGACGACAAGCGCTTCGATGGTTGGGCCCATAAGGTATTTTCTGCTGGGCTCATGGCATTGAAATTGGCCGACTCCACTTGTGCCTTGGCAAGGTTCTCACACACTCTGTGGAACTGTTTCTTTTTAACGGCTGAGCATATTCTCGAGTGGGACGAAAGGGATGGGTTCCTTGCTCTCGTGTAGGACGGCAAGGATACCATGTGCGAATCCCTTCAGTCAGGTTTGGTACGACCAACAGTGTTAGCCGATCCATGGCTGCAAGCACCGTTATACGCAGATTTGCGTGGTTGCGGAAGTCGGTTTTGCTCGGGATGTGCAGGCCCGTCTTCTCAACATGTCCTTTGATGGTGCACATTTATTTGGCAGCAAGGCTGACGAGAGCCTTGAGAGGTTACAGACTTCGAAAGCTGTGGCTAAATCTTTTAAGCGCAGCTGTGCATCAACCTCCGCCTTTTCGTCCTACGGGACAGCAATGGAGGGAAGGTTCTTTTCGTTACTACTCCTCCTTTGGTAGAATGAGAGGGGCCGACAGTCAAGGGGCCAGCGAAAAAGTACCTATGGTGTTTGGGGAAATCGCGGTGCCAGAGCCACTCAGGCAGCTGCCTCTTTGCCTTCAGGCACTGCCACACCCACTTCCAAACAGTCATGGTTCGCCGGTTGGGGGCAGTCTGTCTCAGAATGTCGAAGAATGGCAAGCCATTACTTCAGATGCGTGGATGCTGGATATCATTGCCCACGGATAGCATTCCTTCAGCGGCCTCACGACAATCCACTGGGGAAACTCTCTTTGAAGCTTCCGGATCCGCTCCTTCCGAATCCAACCCTGCTGGAGAAAGGCACTATACAACTGGTGCCTGTAGCGGAGAGGAACAAGGGATGGTATTCCCCTTATTTTTTTATTCCGAAAAAAGACGGGAGGGTGAAACCCATCATGGACTTGTGTTGGTTGAACAAACTTCTCAGGAAGGACCCGTTCAAGATGGTTACTCTTTCTCAAGTCCTCCAGGCCCTTCAACTTCAGGATTGGTTGGTGTCTCTGGACCTACAGGATGCTTACTTTCATGTGCCGATTCATCTCAAGCACAGAATGAACCTGAGGTTTGCTGCTGGCAACTCGCACTTTCAGTTTTGGGTCCTACCATCCGGATTGACCTCCGCACCAAGGGTCTTCACCAAGCTAATGGTGGTGGTGGTAGCGTATCTCAGTTGAGGGGGGATTCACGTCTAACCCTACCTGGATGACTTTTTGAGTCGAACGTGTTTTCCCGAGCAAGCGTTGGATCACCTCAGTCTCACCTGCCGCACCCTCCACAGGCTGGGCTTCTCCCTGAATTTCAAGAAGTCGCATCTGACACCTTCCCAACAGCTCCAGTACATCCGAGCTGTGTTGGACACATCCTTGGGGAAGTGTTCGCCTCCCAAGGTGAGGGCTCATCACATTGTGCAGATGGTGGACAAGTTTCAACATGCCCAGAATCTCCCGGCTTTCGAATTCTTAAGGTTGCTCGGCCTCATGGCATCCTGCATTTTTCTGGTGCCAGAGACCAGGCTGCGGATGAGATCCCTGCAATGGGTTCTCAAGATGCAGTGGTCACAGTTCTCAGGCAAGATGTCAGATCCTTTTCAGATTCCACACTCGGTCCCCCAGGGCCAACGAAGGGAACCTGATGAGGGGTGAACCGTTTTGGCAACTGTGGCCGGAGGTGACTGTAGTGTCGGACGCTTCCCTCATAGGATGGGGCGCTCATGCCAACGACTTGAACGCCAGCGGTTGTTGGTCTCCATCGGAGTCCAGACTCCACATCAATCTGTTAGAGCTGAGGGCCAACGGGCTATCCCTGGAGGCTTTTCTGCCCTCTATACGGGGGGGAAGAGAGTCCTGATCATGACAGACAACACAGTGGCCATGCTTTACCTCAACAAAAAAGGGGGGTTAGGGTCACTCCCGTTGTGCAGAGAGGCAATGCCGCTCTGTTTCTGGGCCATCCTGCAGGGATTTTGGATCTCAGCAGTTCATCTGGCCAGACATGAAAATGCAGCGGCGGACGCTTTGAGCAGGCAGAGCATGATCTCTCACTAGTGGGAGTTGGATCAGGAAGTCCTTCAGGGGATCTTCGCCCTTTGGGGAACCCCACAAGTGGATCTCTTCGCCACCAGTGTCAACCAGAAATGCGAGAGATTCTGCTCAAGGGAATTTCCTCCAAGAGGAGCCTTAGGAGAGTGGATTGGTCATTCCCACTGCTGTACGCGTTTCCTCCAGTCCCAGTCATTCCTTAAGTGTTGCAGAGGTTACGGAGGTTCGGTTCCCACATGATCCTCATTGCTCTGGATTGGGCCAGGAGAGTGGTACCCGGACCTTCTAGAAATGTCCATCTGACCTCCACGCTGTCTTCCCTACCGAGATGATCTGATCTCGTGTGAGGTGGGTCAGGTTTTCCATCCATAGGCCAAGACTCTCAACCTTCACGCTTGGTATCGGAAAGGTTGAGGTATAAGGATTTGACCGCCCGGATGACGCTATGGATGGTTTGATTTCGGCGAGGCAGCCTGCAACAAAATGCCTGTACTGTTAGCGTAAGTTCTGCTACTGGTGCAGAGGTCACAATGTTGATCCTTTTCAGCGCTCCATTCCTATGGTTTTGTCTTTCTTACTTTCTTTGGCCCACAGGGGCCTTCAAGTGGGTACCATTAAGGTTTATCTGGCGAGGCTGTCTATCTTTAAGCGCTCGTCTGAAGAATGTTATTACTTTAAGATTCCTTTGATTTCTCAGTTTCTTAAAGGACTGACTAATGTATTCCTGCCGTCTCCTTTCCAGGTGCCGGTTTGGGATTTGAATTTGGTTTTGAAATTTCTCATGGGTGCTCAGTTTGAACCTTTGCACTTTTGTACTTTGAGATTACTGTCCTTCGAGACTGTGTTCTTGGTTGCGGGTACTTCCGCTAACAGAGTGAGTGAATTGCAGGCACTTTTATCTAAGCCACCCTTTACTGTGTTTCATAAGGACAGGGTTGTACTGCGGGTACCTCCCTCTTTTCTACCTAAGGTATTATCTGAATATCATTTGAGTCAATCTACCCTCCTCCTCATCCTGTTAAGGAAGAGGAGCGACTCCATCGGTTGGATCCTAGGAGAGCTCTGATCTTTTACATTTCTAGGATGTCCAGGATGTCCAGGGTAAGAGTGGACGATCAACTCTTTGTAGGATATGCTACACACCGATTGGGCCAGGCTGTTAACAGACATACCTTGTCGAGGTGGATTATCCTCCCCATTACGGAGTGTTACCAATTGGCAGGTAAGGACCCTCCTGAAGGGTTGCGAACTCATTCCACTAGGGCGTGGCTACTTCCACATCCCTCCACTTCCATTTATAAAGAGCGGGGGGTTCCTATTAGGAATATTTGTGATGCAGCCACATGGGCTTCAATCCACACCTTTGTTAAACATTACTCCCTGGATACAATCCATGGTCAGGATAAGGCGGTTCTTTATTCTGCAATCGAATTGGGTACCCTAAATTCTTTTCCCTCCTCCATTTACTGGTACTGCTTTGGGAGTCTGTCAAAGATGTGGAATACGTTGGAGGACACAATTCATTCAAAGAACAAGTTACTTACCAACTGGTAACGTTCCTTCGACTGGACGTTCCTCCAACGTATTCCACATCGCCCTCCGAGCCTGCCCCTCTGCAGAATTTCCTAAACGATCGCAGCTTCTGTTTCCGCATGTGTAGTCAAGTAGGCATGAGACTGGTGCCACACGTTCTGAGGGAAAAAACTTAAACTGAGGCTCGGGCGCCGTGCGTCCTATTTGTAACATCCGGTCACGTCGCTCTCATCGGAGGCCTTCGAGGGACATCGACCCAATGTCATCGACGCAGGACGCCCTCTGCTGAAAGAGTTTCCGAAGTGCCCAGCTGTGGACATTACATGTCAAAGATGTGGAATATGTTAAAGATGTGGAATACGTTGGAGGAACATCCAGTCGAAAGAACATTACCATTTGGTAAGTAACTTGTTCTTTGCTACTGTTTAACGTAGCTGTGGAAGCTCTGGTGTTAGAGGTTTGGTAGAGGCCCGTCTCTACGTCTACAGTCGACAGAGAGCCAGCAAGGAAACATAATACAACTCCATCTGATCCAGCCTTTTTGTCGATCCATTCCCCCCCTGAGCTTAGTGGTTCAGGCTGCGACAACAAACTTGAAGACATCTACATTTCCTTCTCTCCTGCCTAACAGAGTAAGAGACTGGATGCCTGGGGAAAGAAGCTGTTTGCCTCGGGCAGCCTTGCTCTCCGAGCAGTGAATGCTACCTGCTCCCTGGCAAAGTTCCTTTTCAGCCGGTGGTACACGGTGGTCAATGCGGCAGAACACATCCCAGAAGAGGATATGAGAGAAGGATATCTGGCAATGTTACATGATGGCTGGGAGGCTTCCTGCCAAATTTTGCAATCCGGTCTCGACAGAGCTGACTGTGTCGGATACTCCATGACCATGAGTACAGCGGTGTGATGTCACTTTTCGATGAGGACATCTGGCTTTGCACAGGATATACAGGTACTGGATATGCCATTCAATGGCAAAACCTGTTTGGGGCCAAAGCTGACACCACCCTACAAAGGTTCTAGTCCTCCAAGGTGGCAGCGAAGTCTTTGGGGTTGGCAGTACAGCAACCCTCAGCACCATCCATGAGGGGTTGATGCATTTACCTCCAATACCCCCTGTGGAAGAGGTCAGGCGGCCACTGCAAAGTAGACTCTTTCCAAGAAGCATAGCTACCCCTGGAAATGGAACTGCAGCTGTCACTGTCCCCGCAACCACCCAGGGTGCAAAACCTCTGTGAGAAATTCTGCCACAAGTCCCATGTGAGAGTGAGAATGTTCCTGTTTGGCAGAGAATATTCTTGAACTATGGCTGATGCTTGGTCCTTACAGGTTGTTCAGCAGGGTTATTGTCTGCTGTTCATTCAGCTTCCTCTGGATGACTTCTCTTATACTGCCACCTTGCCTCCAGACCCCATCCTCTTGGGCAAAGTTTGTTGGCTTCTCTCGAAGTGTGCAATAGAACTCGTTCTGTGCTCAGAATTGGGCAAAGGGTAGAACTTATTATCTGGTTCCAAGAAAGATGGGGCCGTGGGGGGTTGCGTCCAGTACTTGATCTGAGGCTTCTGAATTTTTACATGCGTAAGGACAAGTTCAAGATGGTAACTCTAGCCCAGCTCCTCCAAGCCCTTGATCTGCTTGGCAGGTTGGTGTTGCTGCTCCTTGAGGATGCCTAATTCCATGTGCCCATTCATCGAAAGCACAGGAAGTATTTGAGATTTGTTGTAGACCAACATCACTACGAGTTCAGAGACCTGCCGCTTGGCCTTTCCTCTGCGTCCAGGGTTCTCACTAAGATGCTGGCAGTGGTAGCAACTCTCCTCCTGAGGGAGGTCCTTAATGTCTTTCCCTACCTGGATGATTGGCTCATCCAAACTCGCTCCCTAGACCGGATGTTGGCGCATTTCTTCTGCACCTTTGCAGAGAAGCAATGCAACTGTGGTACTGGGCCTTGGAGTACAATGCCTTTCTCATGTCTGCCCATCTAGGCACAAGAGGATATACCACAGGGGAGGGCTTGAGCAGACAGACTTCCTCCTCCGACCAGTGAGAGCTCTGCTAGGATTTTCACCCGCTGCGGGATTTCTCAAGCAGTTCTCTTTGGTGCCAGTGATTCTGCTCCAGGGAATTACCTCGTTGGAGTGCTCTGAGGGATGCATAGACGGTTGAGTGGACGTTGGACCTTCTTTATGTGTTCCCGATGATCCCTGTTCGAGCCAACTCTGATTGTGATCACTCTGGACTGGCCCTGCAGGACGTGATACTTGGAGTTGCGAATATCTGCCCTCCCTGGCACCTTTCGTGAAGAGTCGCTTTACTCTCCCAGATGGAGGGTTGGGTCCTCTGCCCTGATCCTCACCATTCTGAACCTTCATGCTTGGCTACTGAGAGGTTGAGATATAAGGAGTAGGACTTGTCAGACAACGTCCTGGATGTGCTCCTTTCAGCCTGGAGGCCCGCCACTAAGTCAATTAAAGCTTGTAGATGGTATAAAATTACTGCTTGCTGCCGGTAAAGGGATTTGGGCCCTATTTCATGTCCTCTATACTGTGTCTTGGATTTTCTGCTGTCTTTGGCCCAATCGGGTCTGCTGATTAGCACTGTGCAGGGTTACCTGGGCGCTATCTCGGTTTTTTAAAGGTCTCCTGAGCAGTCTCTTTCTTCACAGTCCCCATATTTATGCAGTTTTCAAAGGATTGCATTCTCCTGCAGATTCATCATTTGATAGATATCGCCTCCAGCATCAGGTGCTCAGAAACATTTTTGACAGGGGCCATAGTGCCGCTCATCGTCATCTGTTGACTCCAGCATATCTTGACCGTGCCACTCTTCCACTCCGGACGTGACATCGGTAGTACGCTGTGCGGTACAAGATGCTTTTTTGTGACTGAAAGGTTTCCTCTTTGGCGCTGATATGACAGGCCCTAAGCCGTAAAGTTTTAAGCGCTTCAAGGACTGCATCTCGAAGATGTCCTTCACAGACCCACATGGTATTTGCTGTGAGGGGTCAGAAATGCGAGACGGACACAAAAGTATAGTTTTCTCAATGTTTGGCATTTATAAAAGGGGTTAGATAAACGCCTATCTTTCCCTATCCTAACGAGAATGTGCCTACCTGGCAAACTAAACCCTCAAACTAATACATACAAAAAATAACATAAGGAATATTTGTCTGTTTTCAGTTCAACACAACAATGTAAAAGTTAGTTTTAGAAGGTACTTATTTTGACTAGGGTTGGATTACATACAAAAAATAACATAAGGAATATTTGTCTGTTTTCAGTTCAACACAACAATGTAAAAGTTAGTTTTAGAAGGTACTTATTTTGACTAGGGTTGGATTTCCTTCCACTGGATCAATGCAGAAATACCCTTGGATAAGTTCTGATTCAACAAAGTTCGGTTAGTTCAAAACAAAAGTCTTTCCTTCCAATGTGACCTTCCACTTTGCAAAGTAAATGTCTTTTCCATCAACACTTATTAAAAAATCAAAGCAATTGCTGTCCTCCACAATATCCTTCTTAGTACGACAAATGTCTTTCTCACAAAACATAAGTTCATAAATCAAGGCAATTGTTTGCCTCTGCCTGTAAAGCAATTACCAGCATATCACACTTCTTCTCATGAAGTACTTTTGTCAGGATAGCACAACAGCTACTTCAAGTGATGCAACGGTTCTATGTCATTTTCTCGATTTTTGTAGGTCACCTAACAAAAAGACCGATTTTCTTTTCCCAAAATAGAAAAAAGGAAATTTCTTTGCCCGCCAACCCCACCCCTCAACCCTCTATTGCCCCATTTGCAAAAAATTGGGTTTAACCCCCAGAACCCCATTCCACAGCCCCGCTGCCTCTCTCCCCTCCCAATACCCCCCCACCATTGCACACACAAAAACACACACCAACACACACACAAACACACCCATGCACACATGAACTTACCCGTTCTCTCTTCTCACTCATGGCCTCTTTTCGGTCCTGGTGTGTGTGTCAGTCCCTGCATGCACTTATGTGTGTCGCAGGAGCTGACAGTCCAATTTAGTGCCTTTCTAAATCGGTCTTTTTTTCCTTTTGGAAAAAAGAAAAAGGTCTTTTGACCTAGTACCAATGCAACAGTTTGTCAAAATTGATAATATAATGAAGTTAACTAGTTCTGTCCACCTCACCTCTTTGACACAATCACACTGCTTCACAATATCTTCTTCTTTTCTGGTCCACTCGCCTGCCAGAACTAACTACTATTGATCCCTTTGCTGGTTTACTCACCTGCCAGGATGAAAAACTCGCACAACTACAATAGCTTTTATTTTTGTATTTATTGTGCATTAAGCTATTAAGCAGGCTTTAATCACATTAAAACAACATACGACTATACAAAAATGTCTTCATTCAATAAATTACTGTCTGTAAAGATTCCATATATAAAATTCATAATACAAGTTATTTTTTTTAAAATCATTTTCTAAAATGGAGACATTTTAATTCATAAAATCAATATAAGTAGTTAGTACCAATGTTGTCTCCTGGTGAAGGTATAACAGATTCAGCTCAGTATAGCGTGTTGCAAAATTGATCATGTGTAATTTGGTTGAGATGGGTGACATAGTTGCTATAACCTCTCATGTAATAAGATTGTAAACCAGAACATGATGTCAAAAGATGTTGACTTGATTCTAAAGTTTGCCCACTGAGACGACATAGCCGATCAGCAACAGAAATGTTCTTCCAAGCCCTAATATGTGGAATATAGAAGTATTCCCAAACGCAGGTTTAAAATAAAACCTTTGAGCTCAATACTACAGAACATAGTTAGATAGGAACAGGGGACATTTTATTGCATACTTTGCATAGAGTACTCCATGTACCTCTTTTTAGTTGATAGTTTCCCAATATTGTCCACTTTGTCCCGATATCTAGCTTTTGTCTTTAAAAGGTTTTCTATGGCGGGTCATTTAATGCTGTATCGGTTGAGATTTCCAATAGAGTTAAATAGAGTTACATTTGTGCCTGTTGCAAGACAACATAGAGGGAGCTCTGGCCTTGGCCAGGATCTTCTTGCATTCCAGCGCTAAGGAATAGTGCCTGAATTCTAGGGCTGCAGGAGCCAGGCTGAGACACTGGATCGTGGTGTAGGGTTGTTCTGTTTTCGCGGCAGAGAAGGTCAGGCAGTGGAGGCAGCTGGAGACCCATGCTGGAGAACAAGAGTTACAGGTAAGTAACTTGTTCCCTATGTTTACTCTATTGGTTTACTGTAAATTATAAATAAATTATGATAAAAAATGTGCGTGTTGTAAATGAAAAAACAATTGCATATTGTCTCCCCACTTGTCATTCACCTGTATATGTAACTGTGTCACTATGTTTCTTGGTCCATTTATGATGTTCTGTCTGGGGTATGCTGATTTTTAATATTTATCTCGTATTAGTAATGTCACATACTATCCATTTACTTAGTCCCTTGTGTTGCCACCTGTACTGAACATGTGACATACTCCTCTTCTAGCATTCAAATAAAAGTGATCACAGAAAACAGGTCAAATGCGAATCTTCATTCATTCTGGCTGGTTACATGCATTGTAATCTGTGTATCCAAAATGCCCTTTTTTGTATGTTTTTTAGTCTGTCTCCACAGCTGGATTGTCCTGGTACAATTTCGAGCACTTTAAATTTCAACTGCAAAACATGATGCTGTTCTTCAAAGAAATGTCTGGCCACAGGAGATTTAAAGTTTTTGTTCATGTGTCTCCTTTGTGTTCACCAATCGATTCTGACACTGAATACCTGTTCAGAGTGCTCCAATTTAGCCTTACCGCCACTTTCAGGGTTTTTACCATGCTGATGGCAGTGGTGGCGTCTCACCTCAGGAGATCTGGCATATGTGTATTCCCTTACTTAGTATTGACGCAGCTCAAGGACAACTGCGTTCTGCTTCAGTCTGTGCTTTTCCCTGAATTTCCAGAAGTACCACATCACACTAGCACAGAAGCTCTGATTCATAGGAGCTTTCCTGGATACTTGTGCAGGGAAGGATTTTACCACAGAGGAAAGAGTCACCAGTGTCAGACAGATGCTCACAGTGTTTCAGAACCAGGACAGCCTGCCAGCGGCTTCCTTCCTCTGCATCCTGTGCCTCATGACCTTCTGCACTTGTCTGGTGTCAGAGGCCAGACTGCGAATGCAGTCCCTTCAATGACTTTTGAGGGATCAATGGTCCTAGTACTTCGACAACATGAAGGGTGTCGTCCAGGTATCGAAGTTGGTGGCCGACGACCTCGCATGGTGAGCAAGCAGGGAGAGCAAGATGGCGGGTTAATGATTTTGGCCACCGTAGCTCCACGTGCAAGTGGTCACCGGTGCTTCCATGATGGGCCGGGGCATTCACTACAAGTGAACCGCCTTTGATCTGCAGTGGAGTGCTGTTGGCCCATCAACAGGCTGGAGCTGCAAGCAATCATTTTATGCCATCCCTCAGGGGATGCATGTCTTAATTCTAACGGAAAACATAGTGGCCATGCATTACGTCAACAAGCAGTGCGGTGTGCAGTCTCTGCCCTTGTGCAGGGATGCCATGCAACTATGGTTCTGGCTGCTGACTTCTGAAGAACAGGATCTCAGCCTCTGCATCTCGGCAGGAACAGAGAACCGGTTGGCAGACCCTCTGAGCAGGCCGATCACGGTCTCCTACGAGTGAGAAGTTTGCCCAGAGGTTTGTTCTATGGGGAACCCCGCTGGTGGATCGGTTTGCCACGAGGGCCAACTCGAAGCGCAAACTGTTCTGCTTCAGGGAATTCCCTGCAAGGGGGGCACTGGAAGACGTGTTCCTGTTGGATTGTGTCTTTGACCCTAACTACTCATTCCCTCCGATACTTGTCATTCAGTGGGTTCTCAGGAGGTTGTGGAGGTTCTGGGCCACCATGATCTTGATTGCCCTGGACCGGGCGAATAGAACGTGGTACTCAAATCTTCTGGAAAAAGCCATCTGACAGCCTTGTCGACTTCCTCAGAGGTCCGACCTCCTATCCCAGTTGGAATCTCAGGTACTTAACCCGAACCTGGAGTCTCTCAATCTGCATGCGTGGCTCTTGAGAGGATGTGAAATGATGATTTCAGGCTCACTGACTCTCTTTGGGACTTTCAGACTGTCCTTACTCTCACTACTTAGTTTCTAAAGAGAAGTGGGAACAATGAATTCAGTTGCTCTGTAAGAATCCTCTATACTGCTCACATGCAGTCTCACCTTCCCCTTCCTCTCTACCTGTTTCTACTCTCTTCGCTCCTCCCCACCTGTTTTTTCCTTTTGATGTTACCTTCTCCTTCTGCCCTCCTTCCGCTGCTCCCCAAATTCACTCCAGCCACTACTGCTCTCCTCCAACGACTAATGCTCCCTTCCAACAACTACTCTCACTCAACCACTACTGCTTGCCTCCCATCACTACAACTCAAGTACCCTCTTATTACCCAGTTCCAGTCTTCTCACAGCCACTCCTTACGCTATCCTCATTACAAACCTGTCTCCCACCCACACTGCAGAACCGTTAACACATCTGAACTAATACCTCACCTTTTCGAACAGCCTCTTCCACTCCCTCCGCCCAACTGCTTGTCTCTTGATCGTCCACCACCTCCACTGCAGATCTCACCCAGTACACCGACAAATTCCTGTTTCCTTTCTCTCCTTAAGAATCTGTCTTCCTTATCAGGGATTGGTTTCCTTCCTAAAGCCAATCTAATTCACTCTGCCTCAGCCGGCCTCAGGACGTGTGTATGAAAAGGGAATCTTTCAAAAGGGACTTAATCCCCACCAATTGGTTCAGTGGGCACTCGCCGTGTAATGGGGACATATTGAGTCTCTGTTTGTTTTATGGGTGGAGCATATCCCCAATGTTGTTAACAAGTCTCTGTTCTATCCCTGGGGGTTTACCATGGTTTTTGTGGGAGCCCCCAGCAGTGCTTCCAACCTGTACCGCGCCGACTCTGTGATTGCTGCGCGTGCTTACGGCTTCTCCTTACGCCTCTCTCTCTCTCTCTCTCTGTCCCTCTTTCTCTCTCTCTCTCTCTCTCTCTCTCTCTCTCTCTCTCTCTCTCTCTCTCTCTCTCTCTCTCTCTCTCTCTCTCTCTCTCTCTCTCTCTCTCTCTCTCTCTCTCTCTCTCTCTCTCTCTCTCTCTCTCTCTCTCTCTCTTACTGGCTCTCAAGGCGGCCTGTGCTTGTTCGGGTTGGCATGTGTGTTGCTCAGTAGAACTGCAGGTTTTCTTTACGCTTGGGTGCTGTTAATGCTGCTGGTAAGTCTAATAGTCTGGCATTGTGGTGGATCTAAAGCAAGGAGAGAAAGACTGGCGAGCAACTTGTTAAGGAGGTGTTGCAGGAAACATGATTCAGCCTGCATACATATGGGATACAAAAAAAATGTGGGGTCTGTTTCACTGAAGTTGTACTTGAAAAATGTGTTGCTTCTGGATCTACCTTATCACCTCCCACTCCCCAAGGGAAGGGCTTTGCCCATGTTCCTGAAAAGGCCAAGTCTTTGGCCTTGTTGAAATACTCTGTTGTATGCAACACAACTCTGCTTTCACGCTCAGAAGAGTATATTTACTTTGTTATGCAAGGAGGAAACTCTGTGGCTTTCGTGCATGCTAGCTCGGACTGCAAAATGCATGAACTAGGATCTGAACTTTGAAGGTGGCCATTAAAGGAAAGCCTTATACCTTGCATCCTGACCATGAAGAGGACCGATGCGACATCTGCCGAAGTTTTTTGGCCAAAACCAAGAGGCACGCTACCGGCGGTTTGTGGCATGGTTGAAAGAGGACAGGGCCCCTGGCATGCTCAGGTGGAGCCCAGATTGGGCCACACTTCAGAGCGCTCTCCACCTGGTAACAGATCCAGATCGGGCAAGGAGGTACCCCTGTAGGGCTCCAGTAAAGCCAAGTGCCAGGCAGTTGGTTCCGGCTAAAGATGCTGCTTTTGCGGGTCCTAGTACAGGACACATGCACTCTCTGTTGCCTTGCCAGTCTATGATGAGCTTTCTGGTAGTCAGCACAAATCCTCGATGCATAGTGTTTCGTCACGGGAGGAAACGAAAAAGCACTCCCGAAAGGAACTGTCTTCGAAGCCCTCGGCAAAGCCCACTCCTACGGCTTCATTGACGACTACAAGACTACGTCAACCAGACCATCGTCAACGGTTACTTCGTCACCGGCCGCAGTGGGCTCATCTTTGTCAAAGGTGTCGATATCCACCTCGTCAGCGGATGCTTTGTCAACGGCCATCTTGTCGGCAACTGCTTTGTCGACGGCCACCTCGTCAAGGGCTCCCTCGTCGATGGCCACCTCGTCGGCGAGCAAGGAAAAGCCGCTGGCAAAACCTGCTGCAAGGGGTTCGCTGCCGCCAAGACCCATGACTACTGCTTCATGGACTGCCATTACCCAGTCAATGAAGGCGCTGGTCATTTCTGTAGCTCTGAGGGAAGTGGCTAGACCAGGAGACCAGTATGCAGAGATCTCAGTTGGTCCTTTGGCCATTTATACTAGCTCAGGCGATAACGACACACTGTATGAGTGCTTGGATGAAGGTAGCTACAGTCCTATAGGTGTGGATTCGCTGAGGCATACGAGCCTGTTGAGGCACACCAGCATTTCTTCTGGCGGGGTCAGTGGCTCCTCCACAAATTCCAAGAGATATGTCCTAGGACATCTTCGCAGTGCTCAGTTCTCTGCTCTCCGAGATACAACAGTGGCTACCACCCATAGCGAGCGACTCTATGTACAGCCCTTCAAGGCCTCCACACAGGCATCGCTTGGCTACCCCGAGGCGACCACCGTCACCACTGCCTGTTCCAACACCGCCAGGTGGTAGGCCACACCCTGATTCAGCAACAAACACAGACACTGGCACAACGGACACGGATGACTTTGATGACTTTGTTGGAGCAGATGGGGAGCCAGTAGGTGTGGATGGTACCCCCAGAGCCTCACCTCCAGATGAAGTTGGGTCATTCCATTCCATGATAGCGAGGGCATCTGTCCTATTTAATCTGGTACCAGAGGAGAAGAGGAAGGAAGGTTTCATCTAGCAGATATGTACCTGAACCAGGAAAACGATGTCATCTGTCCCGTTGCTGGATGAGGTGTGGGAAGAGTGCCTGGCCCTAATGATCTCCCCAAGCTACGCACCAGCGAAGCAGGACCAGTTGGAGAGAAAATACAGGGTGCGGTACTCAGCCCCTAAATGTCGAAGCCATTCCCAGATTCAGTGGTTTCAGCCGCAGCGAGCAAATGGTCAGCAAATCCATCCTCCAAGTATATGGTCAAGCTAGACCAAGAGGGGAAAAGGCTGGATGCGTCAGGAAAACGCATCATATATACTGCAGCGTCAACCATCAAGGCTGCCAACGCCCTAGCAATCCTGGCCCGGTATGATAGGGAGTGGTGGTTTAAACTAGGCCCGCTCCTGGAATTCCTGCCGAACAAGAGGACGGAAGCAATGACACTATTTCAGGAGGGGGAGGTGGCCTCCGATTATGCCATCACTGTGGCTATGGATTTCGCAGATTCTGGCTTCCGCCAAATGGGAAATGTCGTAGAGCTCAGGCTTCAAGATTGGCTGAACGCTACAAATTTTAGGCCGGATGTTCAGGCTAAGGTAGTGGATATGCCTTTCGACTGCCATAATATCTTCGTAAAGGCGGTGGATGAAACCCTGCAGGCCATCAAACCTGACGGAGACAGCAAGGTCCCTAGGAACCCTGCAGCAGTGCCGCTCCTATCCTTTCGGTCCTCCAGCAGTAGGTTTGGAAGATCTTCTAAGGGATACGCCACCACTTCCTACCGTCAGCCTTCCTGCTCCACAGCGCAGGAATCATACAGAGGTCTTGTCCTAGGCTTTCGGTGGAGGCTCTCAGTGCCACCAGCACCTGCAGGGAAAGCCGCAAGCAGCAAAGCAGGCCAGACTTGGCCGAGGTCTTGCGTCCCCACTTCCGCACCGCAGTAGGAGGCCGTCTGTCAGATGTTGTCGATGCTTGGAAAAACATCACCACAGACCAGTGGGAGCAGGACATTCTGCAAAAGGGGCACACGCTGGAATTCGAATGCAAATGCCCTCATATTCCACCTGTAACGAGCAGGGAAGTACGATCCATGCTAGCAAAGGGCGCAATAGAACCTGTCCCGCTACGATTCTGGGGTTCCAGAGCATACTCCAGATACTTTATAGTGCCAAAGAAGACAGCGGGTGGTGCCCAATCCTGGACTTAAGACGCCTCAACAAATACCTAAGGTTCCAAAAGTTCAGGATGGTCATGTTGCAGCAAGTGCTCGGCCAACTGGAGGAAGGAGACTACATGACAACTCTCGATCTGGAAGATGCCTACTTTCACATCCCCATTCATCCAAAAGATTGAAAGTTCCTAACTTTGTGCTTCTGGGGAAGCACTACCAGTTCAAGGCGCTGTCCTTCGGCCTGAAGTCAGCACCAAGAGCGTTCACAAAGTGTTTGGCCCGGTGGCGGCACATCTACGTCTCAAGGGCATAGATGCCTATGCGTACCTAGATGACTGGCTTCACCAGTCACGTTTCTGGACCCTGGCAGTGCAACACACAGAGGAAACCATACACTTGCTAACAGAGCTCGGATTCTCTATCAATTATCCAAAATCCTGCACAACGCCATCGGAGGACGTTCTGCGTGTTTGTTTATTTATTTATATAGCGCTCCAAACCCTGAGGTATCTGGGCATATTACACATTACATAAAGTACTTTTTACATTACATAGTTTACAGACATAAGAGAATACAACATTGCAAGTCATACATACATGAGGAAATTACAAAGAATTCAAATCAGAGAATTTACAGTAATTGTATAGCTGTGCAGGATCAGCAGGTAAAAGTCAAACCCGGCACAGTAGTCCTCTATGATGGTTAACAATCCCTTTGAAGGAGCCAGTTTTTCGTTTTAGTTCTGAAGCTAGGGAATGAAGGATCCAACCTTAAGGATAGGGGCATAGCGTTCTGTAGCTGCGCTGCCATGACAGGGAAACTGCTTCCTCTTGCTTTTTTAAGGTTATATCTGGGGACCTTAAGGCAATGTGTATACATTGTCCTGGTCGGTCGTGCAGATAACTTTTTTGTGAATTTATCCTCCAAGTATTTTGGTGCTACATTGGCTAGACATTTATGGGTGAGGGTAAGAGCTTTGAGTTGAATTCTGTCGTGAACTGCTAGCCACTTAGTGTTCCGCCTCGTCATTGAGATGTGTTGCCTTCTTGGGATGCGTAATGCAGTTCTTAAGGCGTTTTTCTGGGGAATTTGTAATTTATTGATGTTTTGTTTACTGGAACCAAGATATAATTTGTTACAATAGTCTAGTTTAGAGAGAACTAGGGATCTGGCAAGTGTAATACAGCTGGCTGTGGAGAGGAACGGTTTGCAGGCGTGGATAAGCTTTCAGGTGTATGATGTCACTGAGGCGGTAGCGTTGACCTGCCTTTGTAGATTAAGAGCTGAAACTAGGTGGAAGCCCAACATTTTTACATCTTTGGCAACTTTAATGTCTGTGCCATCGATGTTGAAGGATTGGATCTGATTACTTAGTTTGTTGAGTTTAGCTGTGGGTCCGATTATCAGGTCATTTCATCATTCAGACAGAGACCGTGTGAAGCCATCCATGTCTGGATAAATAGAAAAATGTTGTTCAGCAGTGCAGAGTCAGCCTCATAATCGCCAGACGTGGGAACGAGAATCTGGGTGTCATCTGCGTAGTTTGTGTAGTTGACACCCAGATTGTCTAGGTCATCAAACAAAGGCTTTGTAAAGATATTATAAATTGTGGGCAATACACATGAGCCTTGCGGAACTCCACAGGTTATTGATGTTGGCTCCGCAGAGGGAGAGAAGACTCCTATGTCTCAGGAGGATAGCTCAGCGGCAACGTGCTCGCCTTAAAAACAAGACACAGAGCAAACACAGGTTCGATCCCCGGGTCTGTGCTTGGAAACCTCTGGGTATTAAGCATGTTATAAATAACCTCTCATATCAAGCGATTGTCGAGAAAAGATTGGATCCAAGCCATCGCCTCTGGAGAGAAATGTGCCGATGTGGAAAGATGCTTCCATAGCACCTTTTGGTCCACTAAATCAAACGCGGCAGAGTGGTCTAAGAGAAGGAGGGCTAGATTTCCTTTATTTTTTAAGTCTTTTATTTGTTTTTTTAGATCCACTAGTGCAGTTTCCGTTCCATGTTTGGGTCTGAAACTAGATTGTCGTAGCCCCAGGAGATTGTTAGATTCTAGGTCGGTTTGAATTTTGAGATATGCAGCTTTATCAGTGATATTTAGCAGAAAAGGGACCGCATTAATAGGTCTGTAATTGTTTGGGGTATTTGGGTCCAAGGTATGTTTCTTTAATAATGGTCGGACCCATGATTCCTTGAGGTTGTTCGGGGCTGAGCAGGAGTCAAATGAGGCATTAATTATACTTGAAATGAACGAGGCTAGATCCCTTGCGGTTCTTTGATAATGGGGGCCGGACAGGTGTGTCCCTGGCATCTGGATGGTTTGAGGGAGGTTGTAATCTTCTCCACCTCCTGTATTGAGACCGGGGCAAATTTAAATCGTTTAATGGGTTTGGTGGTGACAGGTGGAGTTCCTTGCGGAGGCAAGGACTTCATGATGTCACATTTTTTTGGCTTTAATTTTATCTTGTAGAAGGCCAATTTTGTTAGACAAAGCAGTTTGAAGATTTGTGCACCAGGACTTGTCCTTGATGCACGTATCAACTGGCGGGGTGGCGGACTCCAATTCTCTCAAGATGACCAGGAGCTCTCTTGTACTTGAGCTTGCTCGCTTTGTTGATTCTTTCATTATAAATATCTTGTTTGGTTTGGAGAATCTCAGATTTGTATTGTGCTGACATTTTTGAGAGATTATCTTTGTTTATAGGTGACGGATTGCTTTTCCATATGGATTCAGCTTGCCTTTTTTCTGCCCATAAGGCTTTGAGATGGGGGAAGAACCAAGAGTGGAGGTGCGCTCTGGGTTTGCTTTTACACATTTTTAAAGGTGCAATAGTATCTATAGCTTGATTGATAGTGGTGTTGTATAAATCAACTAAGGCTGCCGGGTCAGAGCTGGGAGCTCTACAGTTAATTTATTTATTTATAATTAACATTTGTAGAGCGCACAGCAGCCCGTGGGCATCGTGGCACTGTACAAGACAACAAACTTAGTTACAAAGTAAACTCTTAATTACAACACATGAAATACATTCTTAGTTACAATATGCATGGTATAGAGATGACAAAAAAGTGGGAGAGTGTTAGCTGAATAAGGTGTTTTTTTAGAGCTTTCCTGAACTCTGTGAGGGAAGTCTCAGCTCTAAGTGTGTTTGGAAGGGCATTCCATAGTATCGGTGCTATATGTGGGAAACCAATTCCTCCTGCTTTGGCTCTTTTGATGGGAGGGATGCGCAATTGGTTCACGTAGCAGGTTCTTTTTGGTCGTGAAGAAATGTCTCGAATAGGTAGGGCGGAACATCGACTATTAGGCACTTGTGTGTTAGTTAGTGTCTTGAAATTGATTCTTGCCTTTACTGGGAGCCAGCAGGTATCTCACCTCTCTTGAGTAATATGGTCCCTTTTCGGTATATTTAGGGCAGCTCTAAGGGCATTATTCTGTATAACTTGGAGTCTGTTTAGATTTTTTGTAGAGGTTCCTGCTAGGAGGACGTTACAATAATCTAGTTTGGCTCCAATGGAGGCCCTGGCTATGGAGAGTCGTTTCTACATGGAGAGGAAAGGTTTTACTGCGTTAATGAGTTTAGTGGTGTGTGCAGAGGTGGAAGCAATGGTGCTAACCTGTCACGTCATGGGTAGAGAATAATCGAGGTGGACACCTAGTGTCTTTACTGATGAAGAGACAGGGATGAGGGAGTTATCTATGGTGAAATTGCAGTATTTTTGATCCAATTTAGCAAGTGTTTCTTTAGGGCCAATAATGATAATCTCAGTTTTGTCTCCATTAAGACATAGCCCATTTGTTGCCATCCAGGCTTGGATGGTGCTGTAGATCAGATGGAGGGTTGCAGCGTCTTGGTGATAGGATCCTAACAGGGGCAAGAGAACCTGCATATCATTGGCATAGTTCGTGTATGCCATGACGAGGGAGTCCAATTTATCGAAGAGCGGCTTAGTAAAAAAGTTATAGAGAATCGGAGCTGTGCATGAGCCCTAAGGGACACCACAGTGTATGGTGGAGGGGGCCGCATTTACCAGGTTTGAGAAAACGTTCATAGCTCTTCCATTTAAGAAGGAGGTGATCCATGAGGAGGCCTCCTTGAAGAATTGTGTTGCATGAGTGAGATGTGAAGTGAGGATCTTGTGGTCCACAAGTTCGAAGGCTGCGAGAGGTTCAGAAGTAGGAGGAGAGCTGGCTTGTCTTTGTCCATTATTCTTGTTATTTCATTTTTAAGGTCTCAGAGGGCAGTTTCAGTCCCATGGCCTTTGCGGAACCCTGATTGCCTCTTGCTGAGGATGGAGTTGGATTCGAGGAATAGTTGAATTTGGTTGTGAGCCGCTTTGTCCAAGATTTTTAGGAGGAATGGTACAGTGGTGATGGGTCTGTAGTTGTTTGGCGAGATGGTGTCCAGGGTGGTTTTTTTTAATAGAGGGTGTACCCATGCTTCTTTGAGGCTGGAAGGGACGGACCATGTGGTGAATGAGGCATTGATAAATGCTGTTAGGAGGGATGCAAGGGAGTCAGCACATTCCTTTACAATGTTGGGAGGGCAAATGTCTCCTTTGCACATGGATGGTTTGAGATGTTTGAGGAGGTCGAGGACTTCTAGTTCCGTGATGTCATGGAAGGAGAAGAGCTGAGTAGCGGCATCGTGGTATGGGTAGCAGGGCTGGGAGGGCTGGTAGTGCTTGGGTAGGTTATTGGATTGCGCTTGAATTCTTTCTTGGAGTAGTTCTATTTTTTTTAGTAGGGCTGCTTGTATGCTGTAGCAGCCAGCTTCGTCTTTAATGATTTTGTGCGGGCTGGTGGAGGGGGTAATGAGGTCTCTGAAAATGGAGAACATTTCCTTAGGTTGAGAATTGGCCTTGGAGATACACGAGTTAAATGAGAGGGACTTCGCTTGAATGATTGCTTCTTTGTATTTTGCAGATATCCGTTTGAATTCATCTTTAGTGGAGTCGCTCGGCTTAGCTTGCCAGTTAGAGCATTACGTTTATTGGTGTGTAGGGCTTGTAGTTCATCTGAGAACCAGGCGTTGACGTGCATAGATTTTTTGATCCTTTTTTAATTCAATCGGTGCTATAGCTTCAATTGCTTTGGTAGTGCCACCAGCGTAAATCTTGGCAAGTGTGGTGGGGCCATTGGAGAATGGGGGTTTAAGTTCAGGGACTTCCAGAAAAGGCGAAGGTTGTCCTTGGTTTATTTTTTAGCTTCTTACCCGAGCTGAAGGAGCATAGGTGAGAGCTTTGGTGGGTGGGGCTGTAGGAATGGAGTATTGAATACAATTATGATCTGTCCAAGGAAAGGCCGTGATAGAGTTGATGGTGGTGGGGCAGTTGTGGTCCGCTACCCAGTCGAGTGTACAACCTTTGCAATGGTTGGACTAGTGACATTTTGTTGGAATCCCATTTTAAGTGTTTTGGTTAAAGCTGCTGCTGTTTAATCTCTGGGATCAAGGAGGCCTAGGTTGAGGTTGCCGAGTAGAATTGTTTTAATGGATTTTTTTAGGTTGTCTCCTATTAGGTGGAGAAGATGTCCTTGGAAGTCTAGGGCTGGGCCCGGAGGCCGATAAATGGTGTGTATATTTATAGTACAGTTTGGGGAGTGGGAGAGTTTGGTGGAGATTAAGTCGCATCGCCTTCCTAAGGGAGGATGCACTGTCTAATGGAGAGGGAGTCTTTTGTTATAAGAGCTACTCCACCTCCTTTCTGCAGCTGTCCGTCTTGTCGGATGATGGAGTAACCTGGTGGTGGGGCTAGTGAGATAGCGGGACCGGATGCTTCATGAAGCCATGTATCCGTGATGGCCAGTAGATCTAGGTTGTGGATGTTAAGGAGGTTGTGGATCGCCAGGGCGTGAGCGGGGAGGGAGCGTACATTGATAAGAGCACAACTGAGAGTGGGTGGGTGTGTGCTCTTCTTATGAATCAGAGTGGATTGTGAAGCTGTGAATTGAAGGACGGCAGTCCCAGGAATGGTGGATGTGTTGATTAGCTTAGTGGTTTGAGTTTTGCGTGTGTTTGCAGGAGTAGGGAGGGTGGTGGGAGTCGGTAGCGAAGGGATCTTACGTAATGTTACTGCAGAGAAGTCAGAGTTATGGGCTCTGGTGTACTTGGAGGTATAGGTGCTGTGTGAGCGACTGCCCAGGCTGAGATTCCTTATGGCAGTAGACTTGGGGAGGCTGTGGTGTTTTAGAGGTTTAGTGCGTGACCTAAGCCTAAAAAGTCTCGATGCTGTGTCTGCAAGGGCACAGGCTGTGTTAGAGACGTATCTAGAGGAGGCTATTTTTGCACAGAGGGCATAGTGAGGGTGGGGAAGGGTGGTGGTACCCTGATTCCATGGCTGAGTATTGGAGGTGGGAGTGGCGTTGGCGATCAGCACAATGGGAAGGGTGAGAATGAGGTGAGTAGTAATGGCCAGCACTACTGATAGTACCATGTGGAGGATGAGAGTAGATTGAGATATGTTCTGCAGCGTGTGCACAATGGATGCCAGTGGAGCAGTCCTAGAAGACATTAGTGGCAGAGGAGAGGCTGTGTGTTGGTCTGGGTGGGGAGGTGTCAATCGGCAGACAGAAGGTGATTTTGCTACGGGTGTAGAGATGACAGTGGAGTATATCGTTGATAAATGTAGCAAGTGGCGCGGATAAACACAATGGATGGCACAAGACCCGTGGTGCTGGGGGTGCCAGTTACTAAAGTAAACCAAGGGCTCTGGGCTAAGCAAATTGATGGATGAGGCAGGTGGCACTACAGTACGCAGTTGATATGAGATGCTGGGGGCAGTGGGCTACACATTAGATATAAAGTGCAGGAGGCACTACAGTATAGAATAGGCAGTGGACTACACATTTAGTATTTGGCTATGCATTCGAATATAAATTGCAGGAGGCACTATAGAATAACAATAGGCAGTGGGCTACACATTTAGTATTTGGTGCAGGTGGCACTACAGTGTGCAAATGAGCAATGGGCTACACATTAAATATAAAGTGCAGGCGGCACTACAGTATAAGAATAGGCAGTGGGCTACACATTTAATATTTGGCTACACAATCAAATATAAAGTGCAGGGGGCACTACAGTATAAGGATAGGCAGTGGGCTACACAATTGGTATATGGTTCAGAAGGCACTACAGTGCACAAATAAGCATGAAGATGGACCTATCACATGTATACCTTATGTAGAGACGGCATATAAGCAGTTTTGCTGATATTAAGGCAATGCAGACACGTTGTTGGTGACCCATAGGCAATCGTTTGTCAATAATGTTTGGGGACAAAGGGCATCACACACGTGGCAGAGTCAAGATACAAATGAGCAAAAGGGGGTCCTTAGGTTTGGCGGCCGTGTCAAGCGGGCAGCACCCTGGTAGTGAATGCCCAGGCGGCTCAAAGTGCGATATGCAGCAGTACGGAGGATGGATCACGCTGCGTGTTAGGGAGAATTCTCTGTAAGGCTAATTTCCCAAACCTAGTGAGTCCCCCAGCAGCTTTGCTGGATTTCTGGAGTTTGTTTTTTTCTCCTGCCAAGCGTGAGACTCTTTTTCTCCCACTCTTGGACATGATTTATGGTGTTCCTTTGACTGTTAATGTGTTTTATGGGCTATGGGGTCCTTTACTCCATAGGGTCTCACGTGTTTTTCTTCTATGTGTGTTACACAGCAGCCTCCGTGCAGTAACACAGGGGTGTCATAGTGACATCCCAACATAGACTCCATACCCTGGGACTGACTACTGTCTCCCAGGGCATGTAAAGTCACCATTGGCTTTACTAGTCCCAAATTATTAACAGAAACCAGTACAAACCATCATATTGTGGATGTACTGGTCAGGGCAATTCGATTGCCCCGGGGTCTGTTAGTCGAGGGGGCACGTCTCCGTCCCCCCTGATCGAGTTTTGGCTGGTGGCAGTGGATACTACTTTTTATATTCGACCGCAAATATATTCCTATGGGATTTTCCCATTGTTCGAGGCTACCAACTTTAATTATTTAATTCTCATAGCCTCGAACATACCGCCGGTTTATTTATTTAATATTAATTCGCCGGTTGGTATTTTTTGCCAGGACTCGATTCTAAAATGGCGTTCGTGTTCTCTTCTGTGACTCTAACCCAAGTAGAGCCCTTTTTTCCACTTTTTGGCGGGCTTCCTCACAGAAGCCTCCAAAAGTGGTGCCACTCTGTCTGGGTACCACAGAGCACCCTGGACCTTGGTAACTCAAGTCGCACTCTTGTGTGATTGGCCGGCTGGCCACCACTTAGCATGCTTGATTGACAGCTAGGCTGAGTGAATGGGGGTGTGCTGCATAAAAGCAGGCCTTTGTGGACTGGAACTTCAGAGTTCGCCACAGGACCTAACAATCCGAGGAGGGGAGAAGCTGAGCCGACCTGCAACGTCGACACCACCGGTGGAGCCCCGCTGAACCGTCTCACCACTTTTCCCGACGACAAAAGAGATCTCCAGTCCGGAGAGTCTTCTTCCTTTGAAGGTGTGACCCGAGGGCTGAGTAGGAGTTGGGAGCCCATGGGTGCAAATGGACAGCAGTAGCCAGATAGGAGGAGGATAAGCTGGAAAGGGGGTACTCACAGTAGTTGGGTGAAAGATGGAGGGTCAGCGTGTGGGCAGCGGACTGCCACAGACAGGCGCATACAGGCCCTTATCCACGTCCCTTGTAACACAGCCGGCTTCCGCTTAACGGTGAGGATGGTGGGCGGAAGTAGAGTGCTCTAGCCAATCCGGAGCTGGAGCTGAGATTTTTCTGTTCTTTTTCAGAATGCCTTCAAAGCACGGGTGTTGCGTGGCGCAGCCATTGACCACGTTGCTGGTAATGGATTCCAATGGCCTATGTATATACAGCAGCAGCTGTGGGCCCAGATAGCAGCAAGATCCTGCTAATCTAATGAAAGTGCACTTTGATGCAGTGCTCAGGAGATAATGGTGATATTTAAATATAATTCCGTTGCTCCTTGTCGGAGCATGCTGATCTCACCGTCGCAAGCATCAATGTCAGCAGTGCCTCTCATGCGGGTCGCGGGATGCACGAGGGGGGAGAGAAGGCCTCTGCCCTCTCCTCCCAGCAATTTAGTGATTGTGAGAGATCTAGGGCACAGACAGGCCCTTATAAAGTGCTGTGATGGGTTGGATAAATGGCAGCAAGTTGCTGACTGTTCTGTTCTGTTTAATTCTGGTGAGAATGGGGGATGCCACAGAGTTGGACTGTGTAAATTGTGGGCTATCCTTGATATTGAATACTAAGAGGTGATGATCTGTCCATGCACAAGGTTCATTAGACAGTATAGTAATCTCACAATTGAGGTCTGCCAACCAGTCTAAGGTTCTGCTTTTAGAGTGTGTTGGTGTATTAATCCTCTGGGTAAAGCCTAATTCTGTGATAGTGTTAGCCAATGCTGAGGCATGCTGATCATTTGGGTCATTGAGCCCAAGATTAAAGTCAACCAGTATTAACATTTCAGAGGTGGGTTGGTACCAGTTGCACGTAGTGTTAAAATATCCTCTTCAAAAGATGCAAGAGGGCCAGGTGGTCTGTATAATAGATGCATGGTTATGGTCCATGAGGCAGAAAGTGGCTGTTTAACAGTCAATGGTTCACCTGTTGAGAAAGGTGTATGTGTTGCAATTCGTAGGTCTAGATTCGGTCTAGCAATGAAAGCGATGCCACCACCTCTGGCTGTATCTCTGTCAACCCTCAAGATAGTGAAATTGTCTGGAATGGCAAGTGAAAGGGGTGGGTCCTGTTGATGCATGGAGCAAGGTCTCTGTGATAGCTAGAAAGTCTAGTTGATTGTCTGTGAAAAGGTCTGTGATGTCTAGCGCATGGGCAACCATGGATTTAGCATTGATAAGAGCACCTTTAATGTGGGTTGGCAAGGTTATCTGTTCAGACCTGTTGGCAATAGGGTTAGTTGTAGATTTGAAACTCTTCTTTGGCCGAATATGTCTTGAGGAATTGTCTTTAGGCCTAAGAGTGGAGATGAGACTTTTTAGACATCTAGATCCCAGCCTGTAGTTTCTGATATTAGTAGGGTAAGGTTGGTTTGGAGTGGGTATGGTGGCACATTTTTGGATTCATTACTCAGGAGGTAAGGTTCATGTAGAAGCCAAGTTAGCCATGTCAGGGCAATTAAGGTTATAAGCTGCCAGGTTAGATGGATACAAAGAAGTGGGCCTTTTTATCGATATGCCCTGTGGCAATATCCTTAAAAGATGACTGATGAGGGTACCTGTGGGATGGGCAATATTGAACTTAATGCCATATTCTGAAGTCCTAGAAATCTCCAATGTAAGGGATTTTCTCATGGGACCAATAGTATATTTACTGGAAGTTAATGATTGTAAACAGCCTTAGGGTTAACAGTGTCTGAGACTAGAGCCTGTGTGCTATTAACAGGCAGTAATACCAGTAGGTAAGCAAGTAAAGAGCTAAAGGTGTGCATAGTTAGGCTATCAAAATGGGCAAGTGCACACAGGCAGTTACAAATCAGATCCTGATCATATATACATAGTACATAGGTAGATAAACCGTCGTAAGTAGATACCGTAAGGTCACTGTGCATTACTGTCTTAGGTGCACAGGCAGTTTAGTATCACAATATACGGTGCCCACACATCACACTATATAGTTACAGAGGTGATGCAGAGAAGTACAGTGTTAGGTGTACAGGGCTAATACCAAAAAAGGGTGCAATACTGAAAGCAGAGGAACTTAAGTGTATCACGCTATATGGTCGAGCTAGGGCACAGTATAGTACATTGTTAGGTACAGGCAAGCAGTGAAGACATTATATGGCTATCAAGATACAGGGCTCAGCCACGCACACTATAGTTGCAGTGCAACACGATAGTATAGTCTTAGGTGCACACAGGTAGTAACAGGAAGCGCAGTAGCCCACACAATGAGCATACATGTAACCCGCTATGTAGTTGTACAAGAGCTCAGAGCAGTACAATGTTAAGAACACTCTGGCATTTTAAGCATTATGTAGTAATCCATGTATCACCGATTATACATACTATTAACAAGGGCCATTGTAGGCAATTGGCTTAGTAGACGAAATTATGAGTGAGCCAGTGTTTGTGTACAGCGGAGGTGATAAAGTAACAAGCAGTTAGCTCACTTACATAAGGTGCCGTAAATTTGCAAAGTTGGCCGATCTATCGTACGCGCCATAGCACGTGCATGGTGAGCATGCATGTGCGTTGGTAGGTTTTGAACATAATTAACTTGTCTGCCGACGGCCACAGTAGGCTTACCGAATAAGGATGGCCAAATAATGTATGCAATGAGTGGCAATAACATGCAGTAGAATATTCTTACCGCTGCTGCTGGAAATCCGTGCGTCAACAAGGTCTAGAATGTGGCTGACTGCTAAGGACGGCAGTGGATCAGTGCAAGCTAGGGCTAAGCCTTACGCTGCTCCTTTTGTTACATCTGTGGTAATGAGTGAAATGTTGGGTATAATAACATGCCACTCGCTCTATCGGCCTGGACAGGCACAGACAGGAAAGGGCCTTGAGCCCTTGGGCCTTTGGCGAGGGGGGCCAGCTTCTACAGCACGTCTCGACACATTGGCGTCTTTAGCTTTCCCCTCAGAAGAGCGGGTGCTGACCATCCTTGGGGAAGGTTCTTCGTGTGTCCACCATCAGATTAGCAACTATCCTGGTCATCATGTCGCTGCTGGCCATGATGTCTTCCTGCATACATCTGATCCCATTCTACAGGCTGCAGATGAGGCCACTCCAGAAGTTTCTGGACTGCAGGTGGCACCAGGCACGGGCAATTGGTCAAACAAGTTGAAGCTCTACCTGGAATTCCGGTAAGCCATCCAATGGTGGGGGGTGCACTCTCACCTTACGCAGTGTTCCCCATTCCAGACCCCCCTTGCTGGATGGATGGGGGGCTCACACCAGGCAGTCCCACGCCGGAGGCCTTTGGATTGCGGGAGAAGAGGATCTGCACATCAATGTGCTGGAGCTTTGGGCCGTGTTCTGGTTCCTCAAGTTGTTTGTGCCGCTGATGAAAGATCGAGTGGTGAGGATTTTCACAGACACCACCATGATGTTCTACATCATGAAGCGGGGGGTGGGGGGGCCCGATCCCCTGCTCTGTCGTTGGAGGCACAAACCCTGTGGCACTGGGCGATCCTTCAGAACATGTTCCTCGTACCCTTTCACTTAGCAGGTATAAAGAACACCATGACGGATGCCGTCAGCAGGGAGCTTCGGTCCGATCACGAATGGGTGTTGCAGCGTTAACCCATCTGTTCCTCCAATGGGGTTGTCCGGAGGTAGATCTATTTTCACAGCAGCAAACTCCAAATACAAGCAGTTTGTCAGCAGGTTTCCTCAACTGGGGACCTTGGGGGACACATTCTCACTCAGGTGGGAGGGTCAATTCCTGTACGCTTTTCCTCTGATCCCACTCCTGCTATGAGTCATCAACACTTTAAAGCTATGCCGCTCTAAGATGATACTCATCGCCCCAGCATGGCCCCCCCAGATATGGTACCCGGACCTGCTCTGCCTATCAGCCCATCAGGCTGCCTCCTTTTCCCGACCTGCTCTCCACAGAAAGCAGAACCATCCTACATCACAATCCAGCATCAATGAAACACCCAGCCTGGATCCTGCAGCCTGAGACTTTGGCCACTACAACCTTCCGGTGGAATGTGAAGCTGTTCTTGCCAAGGCCAGAGCGCCCTCTACTCTATCGTGCTGCAGTCACAAATGGAAACAGCATGGGAGTTCAATGTTGTCCTCACAAAACTCATGGGACCTCCATTTGAGCCTTTACATCGTACTCCTCTCATGTTTCTTTCATGGAAGGCTGCGGTTCCTAGTAGTGGTAACTCCGACCAGCAGATCAGGGAAATTCAGGCTCTTTCCTGTAAAGTCCCTTACTTATCTTTGCAACCTACTAGGATGGTGTGCTGCACTCACCCCGCCTTCATCACGAAAGTTCCATCTGAGTTCCACCTCAACAAACCTTTAGTACTTCCAGTCTTCTTCTCGAATCCCGTGTCGGCTGCTGAATGGTCACTGCATACGCTGGCAGTTGCTTGTGCCTTGAAGTTCTATGTGGCCTGCTGAAAAGATTTCCCGAAGACTTCTCAGCTTTTTGTGAACTTTGGACCTGTGAATCAGGGGAAGGCCCTGTCCAAGGCCTCCCTATCCAGGTGGCTCTCTGGCTGCATCATGCACTGTCATCGTCTGGCCGACATACCCCTTCCAGGCGGACCGAGAGCCCACTCCACCAGAGCCATCGCTACTATGATGGAGTTTCTCTCTGGGCTTCCCCTACAGGACATTTGCAGGGCTGCCGCGTGGAGGTCGACGCACACCGTCACAAAATTCTACTGTTTCAACAGGGATTCCAGGGAGGAGTCAGCTGAGCGGTGCTGCGCAACCTGTTTGCTTGGTGTGAGTCGGTTACAGGGGTACGTGTCGTACTTCTGTTGAGCCTTGCCACCTCCCCCTCCCCCGGTTGTGTATATGTTACTGCTGTATAATCGTATTCATGAGCATGTGAATCCATGCCTGACCCCATGCTTGAGAAGGAACAAGTTACTTACCTGTAACTGTTGTTCTCCAGCATGGGTCTAGCATGGATTCACATTCAAACCCTCCCTCCGTCCCCGGTGTGGCTCTTCTGGGTTCATACTCGCACCTCACGTGCTTCTAATCTGAAGCTGGCTGCCGGTGGCGGGACTCAGTGAGAGGACCGTCATTGGATGGGTGCAGTATGACCCAGTCTTCAGTGATTGGATATCAGGCGAAAGAAGGAATTAAAGCTTTTAAAGCAATACTGCTTTTCTTTTCTTACAGAGAATTATCGGCCTTACGAGGGGGAATATTCATGAGCCTATGAATCCATGCCAGACCCATGCTGAAGAACTAAAGTTACAGGTAAGAAGTAACTTGTCCCTTAGGTCACTGAGCTGGTTTCGAAAAAGACATAACATCTTTCCTAAAAATCGGGAAAAGCAATTTTTTATCAAACGGATGACTAGAAAATTTTAAAAGGGTATTAAGATAAAAAGCTGCTGACAGTTTGTCCATTTGTCAAAAGTAAGACAGGTACACTTGGGGGATTCTGCGGAGCGGCAACAGCGATGGCGGCTTGAGAGAGTGCTCCAGCCCTGGCAAGATCCTTATTGTAATATAATCCTGCCTGGTGCTGCCTTAGAGGAGATGGAAAGTGGGGAATTGTGGCGTAAACGGTGCTACTTACTGAGGCCGCTCCCCGGTACACACCAATCGCAGACAGCACTGCAATTCATTGTTTGATGGGTGGCAGCGAGGTGAAACTGCTGTGCCTGTGACAACATCAAGTGGGAACTGTGAAAGATCACACTGTGGGCCACGGCAGAGAGCGGCCTGCAAGGGGGAGGAGCTAAGAGGGTGGCAGATGGAGCGTTTCGCTCCCTGCAGCTGGACTGTGTTGGTAGCCCTCAATTGTGGGTATCCTTATCCTGGTGTCGGTGCCAGCCTGCTTGGAGCCTGCGCGGGGTGGGGGGCACGTGGCACAGGGCTGACATTGATGCCCACACAGCTAAGGGGATAGACTGCAGAGGAGTGCAGAAGACGGTAGGCCCAAGGGACCCCCCCCCCCTTGCTGTAAGACGTGCTGCTGCCTGGTGCTCACAGTTTCGCGGAGGGGGCAGGCCCCCCAGGCAGCAGGGAGTGCGGCTGTAGTGCTAGGACCTTTTGGAGTTTGTGAGGTGCCTGCCGCCCCTATGACATACCTGAGGAGGGGAGGCATGGTGCTGCAGTGCTGAAGGGTGATGGGGAATTCACTTTATAACTGAGGCTCTTGACTGACCCATGATAGATCCCAGGTGGTGTGCAGTTTTGGTACCAGGCCAGATCACCCTGTAAGTAGTGATCTGCTGTGTTGGAGCCAGCGACTGGCTGGAGAGGCTAGTGAATGTACATCATTAGGTGCACTATGAGAGCAATCGGGGACTAACATTGGGAAAATCCTTGGGGGGGGTGGGGAGACACAGAGGACGGCTCCCGTGCAGTGCTTCCCTCCTGGTACTGAACCTCCTTTGGCTGGTTTGTAGGATTGGCTGGTCCAGTTGATCTTGAGCGGACTTGGGGAGTGCCTAGTTGGAATTATTGGGACTGGAGCCACTGAGCTCCTGGTGTGCACATTTGCACTGCTTGGCTTGTGAAACGGACGTGGCTGAGTTGCCTGGGGCTGGCTAGTGATTGGGTTCTATCCTGTTGGGACTGCACTGGTGGCTGGCCACCGGGACACCACTGGGGTACGGCCTAGGAGTATGCAGTTTTGGGGCGCACTGACTGAGGAGTGGGACGGTCTCCTCTCGAGAGTCAGCATGACGAAGGGTGCAGGGAAAAAGCAAAGCACAATGGACTCCTATACGAACACCCCTGCAAGGGCACTTAGGGCGCAGGAATCTGAGAACGAGAGCAGACCAACTCATGGTGGCTATGCAAAATGGCTTCATGTCTGTAAATGTCAAACTGGACGACATTGTGGCGAACATCGGCTCCCTCAGATCGAAATTGGAGAAGGAAAGTGTCATATAACAGAGGCTGAGAACAGAATTGGTGAAGTGGGGGACAAGGTCTGGGGCAGCATGATTGGACTATCAACTGAATGAGGGTGGAACTGGCCACATTCCGAGTTAAATGCAACGACCTCAAGTCATGCTCACGGCGCAATAATATACGTATAGTTGTGGTACCAGACAGGTACACTTTCAGGATGTGAACATGATTCATTTTGTTTTAGTTCTCTCCCCTCTTTTGTGTTCTTTTTTCTTTTTAAAATAACAATTGCTCCGTAATGATAATAATTAACATGGGGATTGTTCTTCAATTTTTTTGGTCATGTTGCCATTTACCAGGTGATGGCTATTAAGCAACTCAGCAGAACATTATCGACCCCAGAAGGATGAAATGCTGAGTGCGCTCATCAGGGACATAAAGCTATTTTTGCAGGACATGCATTAACCCAGTGCACTATTTGTATACTTTACTGCCATATAATAAAGAAAATGTGTATGTATGTTTTTCTACTACAAGCATCAACAATTCATCCTCAGACTACATTTTCTATAACCCCTAATTAGGCACATATACAACTTTAGATCTGCTTAATCTGTTTTAAACGAAGCATGCACTTTACCTACCTTTTTAGTCTTCTTAAATCAGTGGTCTCATTTCACGATCCATTTAATTTCAGAATCTGTACTATAGCAGACAGCCTTCTGCCTGATGGTGTGCAGGTTCAGCAGTGTTTTGAAGATATTCAGTCATTTTTTCTTACTAATTACTTCTTGGAAATGTATGGTGAGCATTATTTCTTTCAATTGCAATCCACTATGGAGTCACCGAATCCTAAGTATTGATTATGTTTAACAGTTTACTGACCTATAGAAGTAATCATCTGGAAACTGGTTTTGCCATTATTTTCAAAGCTATTCTCATTGTGCTTTGCTAAGCAATTAGGTAATTCATTATTGTGGTGTTTCCATTTAGCATTCTACAGAACCTAAGAGCACTGGTTGCAATGAATGAAAATCTAAAAAGTCAAGAGCAAGAATTCCGATCCCACTGTAGGGTAAGTATCCCATAGGGTCATGGGTGCACTCACTCTGTGTATTTTAAGATTCTCCATGTGGTAGATGTTTACCACTGGGAGCCTATTAGTGCTTTCGAGGGGATTGGGTCCTCCGACGTATTCCATATCTATGACAGGTAATGTCCACAGCTGTGCTGCTTCGGAAAATCTTTAGCGTCTGCATCCTGCGTCGATGACGTCGATGCGCCGTTCCCGAGGACCTCCTCCGACAGTAGGACGCACGATGCCCATAGCCTCAGTTATAGTTCCGTTTTTTCCGACAACGTGTTCGCTTCGTGAATCTCGGTACGCCTTGACTCGTTGGAGTTGCTGTTTTCTATTCTCGGTTCGTTGAACCTGTTCGGTTTGGTGTGAAGACCTGTTCGTGGCAATGTCTTTCTCATCTTCGACCCCGCGTCCGGGCTTCAAGATCTGCGGGGACTGTGGGTCCAAGATGTCGGTCACGGACTCGCACGACGCCTGCCTCTGGTGCCTCGGGGAGGCCCACGATACGGACGACTGTGTCGACTGCCAGTCGCTCACTGCAAAGGCCTTGCGGGAACGCAAGAAGAAGCTGTTGGTAGGCTGGGTGTCTAAGCCCTGAAAGTCGAGGTCTGCGGGGCTTTCGACGGATGTCTCGAGGGGTGACTCTCCGTGTCATCGTCGGAAGTCCGGTGGGTCTCCTTCGAGGAGTCGGTCTCGCCACTCCTCTGCCTCTTTGAGGCATTCCAGAAAGCGCCGGCATTGGTCGCCTTCCCCGTCCTCTTCCGAGGACTCCGCCCGTCGGCGGGTCGCTTATCCCTCCATGCAAGCGACACCGGAGGAATTGGCTTCCTTCGGGAAACAGATGCTAGCGATTCTGGAATCGCAGGGCACCGGTCCGTCCGTGTCTCCGAGTGGGGTCGGTCGGCACCGGTCGAGAGACACCGCCTGTACGCCTTCGGGCTCGGGTGGTCGGCACGGCTCGCGGGAGAGGTCCCGCTCGGACAAGGGTAGCCGTTCTTGCCATGCCCGTTCCAGGTCCCGGTCCTCGACGCGCTCGAGACCGCGTGATCCTGTGCCGTCTTCGAAGAAGACATCGACGCCTGTGGCGCCGAGGTCGTCGACGATTTCTCTCGCGGCTCTGCCTCTGAGGGGTTCATCGACGCCGTCGGCACCCAGGTTGTCGAGAGACACGCTCGGAGCTCCGGCTTCGAGGACTGTGTCGATGCCGCCGATGCTGGCGGCGCTGCAGCTGACGCCGATTCGCTCGACGTCGACGCTTTTCTGCCGGTGCCGACTCGTTCGGCGCCCTCAACGCCTTTCGAGGCAGTGGTGTCGGAGGGGCCCCGTGGCACGGGGTTTGCCCCTAGAAAGGCTATGGCTAAGGTCTGGCACTGCTTTGGTCCGCAGAGGTCTTCCTCTCCCCGCCTAGAGTACATTTCAGAGGGTGATGAAGGCTCTGATGGCGGCCTGGTTCCGGTTCCGGTTCCAGATGACCTTATCTCGGGCCATAGCCAGTTTGATGACCTGAGACAGTCGCTGCATGATGCCAGTGGACTGGACACCTCTCCGGAGGTGGAGTTTTGTCGGCCGAAGCCTGGCACTCATGCCGGTTCTTATCGGCGCCTTATGTCTCGGGTTACCGAGTACTTGGGTTGGTCAGCTCCCCCAGGGGAGTTCGTTCAGGATGATCTCACGGACATCCTTGATCTCGGTCCACCCACTGACCCAGTTTTGCCTTTTCATATAGCTCTGCAGAGAAGGGTGGCGGCGGCGGCTTGGACTGCTCCGGAGAGTCTCTCTTGTTTCACACACACTCTGTGGAACTGTGTTGCATTAGCGGCTGATCATATTCCCGAAGGGGACGAACAGGATGGTTTCCTTGCTATGGTTCAGGATGGCAAGGATGCTATGTGTGAGGCCGTTCAGTCGGGTTTGGACTTGGCGGATTGTGTCAGCCGGTCCATGGCGGCGAGCACCGTAATGCGCAGGTTTGTGTGGTTGCGGAAGTCTGGGTTCGCTCCTGATGTGCAGTCCCGGCTCCTCAACATGCCTTTTGACGGTGAACACCTTTTTGGCAGCAAGGCTGACGAGAGCCGTGAGAGGTTGCAGACCTCCAAAGCTGCAGCGAAATCGTTGGGCGCTGCAGTTCGCCAACCTCCGCCTTTTCGTCCTAGGGGACAGCAATGGAGGGGAGGTTCCTTTCGCTATTACTCGTCCTTCAGTAAAGCGAGAGGAGCTAGCAGTCAAAAGAGGCCATCGTAAGAGTGCCAGAGGTGGAAGCAAAGGTACTCGAGGTGCCAAGGCCGCTCGGGCAGTTGCCTCTTTGCCCTCAGGCAACGCCGGTGCCGCTACCACTCAGTCATGAGGCCAGGTCCCATGGTTCGCCGGTTGGGGGAAGGCTGGCGCAGCATCTTGTAGAGTGGCAAGCCATTACTTCGGATGTGTGGGTTCTGGAGATCATAACCCACGGCTACTGTCTTCCTTTTCGGCAGAGGCCTCACGACAATCCACCAGGGAACCTCTCTTTGAAGAGTCTGGATCCGCTCCTTGCGCAGGAAATTCAAGCCCTGCTGGAGAAAGGCGCCATAGAACTGGTGCCTGTAGCGGAGAGGAACAAGGGATGGTATTCCCCTTATTTTTTGATTTCAAAGAAAGACGGGGGATTGAGACCCATCATGGACTTGCGCAGTTTGAACAAACTCCTCGGGAAGGACAAGTTCAAGATGGTGACTCTTTCTCAAGTCCTCCAGGCCCTTCAACTTCAGGACTGGTTGGTGTCTCTCGACCTCAAGGATGCTTACTTCCATGTTCCGATCCATCCCAAGCACAAGAAGTACCTGAGGTTCGCGTTTGGCGACTCGCACTTTCAGTTTCAGGTCCTGCCGTTCGGATTGACCTCCGCCCCGAGGGTTTTCACCAAGCTCATGGTGGTGGTGGCAGCGCATCTCAGGAAAGGGGGGGATTCACGTCTACCCCTACCTGGACGATTCGTTGATCAGGGGGAGCTCTCCCGAGCAAGTCCTAGATCATCTGTCCGTCACCTGCCACTCCCTTCACAGGCTGGGCTTCTCCCTCAATTTAAAGAAGTCCCATTTGACACCAACGCAGCAGCTCCAGTAAATCGGAGCAGTGCTCGACACGTCCCTGGGGCAGTGTTTTCCTCCTCAGGTGAGGGCTCTTCACATTCAGCAGATGGTGCACAAGTTTCAGTTTGCCCAGAATCTCCCAGCGTCCGAGTTCTTGAGACTGCTCGGCCTCATGGCATCCTGCATTCTTCTGGTGCCAGAGGCTCGTCTGCGGATGAGATCTTTGCAGTGGGCACTCAAGCTCCAGTGGTCTCAGTCCCCCGGCAGGCTGTCGGACCCTGTTCAGGTGCTGCCCTCGGTAGCCCTGGACCTTCTGTGGTGGGCCGTCGAGGGCAATCTGATGAAGGGGGCCCCATTTTTCTGCCCTGGCCGGAGGTGACGATCACGACGGACGCATCCCTCACGGGATGGGGAGCTCATGCCAACGAGTTGACAGTCAGCGGTCGTTGGTCTCTGTCGGAGTCCAGACTCCATATCAATCTGTTGGAGCTGAGGGCCGTCAGGCTAGCCCTGAAGGCTTTTCTGCCGACTGTGCGCGGAAAGAGTGTCCTGATTCTAACGAACAACACGGTGGCCATGCACTACCTCAACAAAAAGGGGGGGGGGCAGGGTCACTTCCGCTGTGCAGGGAGGCGATGCAGCTCGAGCTCTGGGCCATCCAGCAGGAAGTTTCGATCTTGGCAGTTCATCTGGCCGGAGATGACGACGAGACGGCGGACGCTCTGAGCAGGCAGAGCACAATCTCTCACGAGTGGGAGCTGGCTCAGGAGATTCTCCTGGAGATCTTCGCCCTTTGGGGGACCCCTCAAGTGGATCTCTTCGCCTCCAGTGTCAACCGGAAGTGCGAAAGGTTTTGCTCGAGGGAATTTCCTCCAAAAGGAGCCTTAGGAGACGCGTTTGTGGTGGAGTGGTCATTCCCACTGCTGTACGCGTTTCTTCCAGTCCCCGTCATCCCGCAGGTGCTGCGGAGGTTACGGAGGTTCGGTTCCTGGATGATCCTCATTGCTCCGGCGTGGGCCCGGAGGACGTGGTATCCGGACCTTCTAGACTTGTCCATCTGCCCTCCACGTCGTCTTCCCTACCGAGTCGATCTGCTCTCAGGGGAGGGGGGTCAGGTTCTCCATCCAGAGGTCAGATCCCTCAATCTTCACGCTTGGCTTCTGAAAGGTTGAGGTATAAGGATTGAGGCCTCCCTGAAGAGGTGATGGAGGTGTTGCTCTCGGCCAGGCGGCCGGCAACAAAGTCTCTGTACCGTTGCCGTTGGAGAAAGTTCTGCGACTGATGCAGAGTTCAGAATGTGGATCCTTTTGAATGTGACATTCCCATGGTTTTGTCTTTTTTGCTTTCTTTGGCCCACAGGGGCTTGCAAGTGGGGACCATTAAAGGTTACCTGGCAGCGCTGTCCATATTTAAGCGCTCGTCTGAAGAGTGTTCCTATTTTAAGATTCCTTTTAATTTCGCAGTTTTTGAAAGGGCTCACTAATGAGTTCCCTCCGTCACCTTTTTTGGTGCCAGGTTGGGATTTGAACCTTGTTCTTAAGTTTCTTATGGGTGCTCCGTTTGAGCCTTTACATTCTTGCCGTTTGAGGCTCTTGACTCTGAAAACTGTGTTTTTGGTTGCGGTTACTTCCGAGTTACAGGCACTTTCAGTTAAGCCACCCTTCACTGTGTTTCACAAGGACAGGGTTGTCCTTAGAGTTCGTCCTTCGTTTCTTCCGAAGGTGGTTTCGGATTTTCATTTGAGCCAAAAGGTTGTTCTTCCGGCGTTCTATCCTCCTCCACATCCCAGTAAGGAAGAGGAGAGGCTCCATAGGCTTGATCCTCGGAGAGCGTTGAGCTTTTATATTTCGCGCATGTCCCGGGTCAGAGTGGACGATCAACTTTTCATTGGTTACGCTGGAAAGCGTTTGGGACAAGCTGTGACGAAACAGACTTTGTCTCGTTGGATTATTTTAGCTATCTCTGAGTGTTACCGTTTGGCGGGTAAGGACCCTCCGGCTGGCTTGCGGGCCCATTCTACCAGAGGAGTGGCTGCGTTTACTGCCCTGCAGAGGGGAGTTCCTATTCGTCACATCTGTGATGCAGCCACCTGGGCTTCAGTACATACTTTTGTACGTCACTATTCCCTTGATTCCATCAGAAGGCAAGGCAGTTCTCTATTCCGCAATTTGATTGGGCATGCTAAATTTGTATTCTAAATTCTTGCCCACCTCCTTGCTTGGTACTGCTTTGGGAGTCTGTCATAGATATGGAATACGTCAGAGGACCCAATCCCCTCGAAGAACAAGTTACTTTCTTACCTGGTAACGTTCTTTCGATGGGATGGTCTGACGACGTATTCCATATCGCTCCCTCCCTGCCTTCCCCGCTGCAGAATTTCTTTTGCGATTGCAGCTTCCGTTCCGCAAGGCCTTGTGTGTCTGACTGGTAGAAAACTGGTGGCACACGTTCTGGAAAAAAAAACTATAACTGAGGCTATGGGCGTTGTGCGTCCTACTTATCACATCGGGTGACGTCGGCCGTCGGAGGAGGTCCTCTGGGACGGCGCATCGACGTCACTGATGCAGGACGCAGACGCCAAAGATTTTCCGAAGCAGCACATCTGTGGACATTACCTGTCATAGATATGGAATATGTCGTCGGACCATCCCATCGAAAGAACGTTACCAGGTAAGAAAGTAACTTTCACTTTGTAATTGGTGCCCTGACATACATACTTTATTTGTATACTGTAGCTAACATTCTATGTAAGCTGTGGATGACCATGAGATGTAATCCTATCCTGTGTATGCAACATTGTGCCACTACAAAGCCAGAGAAAACAGTGAAACTATAGGTCCAGAATTGTGATGCAATGTTGTTTTGTGCAAGAGCCTCTAGAGATATGCCTGCTTAAATACATGAATTCATTTGCATGTGGAAAACGTGCAGATTCCCCCCTACCGTGCCTTCCCCTTCCAAACATTGTGCTGCATCCCAGATTCACTAATGGGATGTAGTGCAATAACGTTTCTCTTTTGGTAACATGTGTTAATGAATCCAAGTTTCAAAAGCACTGATATTTTTCAGATCTGTGATTGATTTACATGGTTTATGGCTCCTCTTAATTGCGGCACATTCATTTGTTTTCTCTGCTGCTGAATGAAGATTGTAAGGAGGGGCCATGGCCTGGAATTGCTTCTGAGAAGGAGGTTAACACCTGGGTACTGTGTAAAGAAATTCTTCCAAAACAGTGACACTCCTCTTCACAGGGGAAGACCCTCAAGTAGAACTTCTCTTGCTCCACTTAAGAGAATAGACTGTCATAGATCCGGTGCATGTTCACAGTCATCATCATTAAAATGCAGCATGGGTGTAACTATCATCCCAAACTTGAACTGTTGCAAGACAGTTAATGTCCTTCCCTTTAAAAGGAGCAGCCAATTCTCTGCAACAGATCAGAATATAAATCGGTATAAAACAAAGCTCATGATAGATGAGGCAATCAAGGAAATCTCCGAGACATTCGTCCCTATTTTGGGTAACCATCTCCAATCCCTTAACTCTATCTTGGCAATTGGTCAGAAAGCCTGGCTTCATTAGCTGTTTGATGGCTCCAACATCCTTGTGCCTGAAGCCACAGGCCTTGTATAAAATACAGGTTATCACATTTCACAGCCTTCAGAGGTTTGACCTCCCAGGAATCATTGAATTTCTTTCTTTTTAAACTTGATTTTATCAGCATTAGAGAAAGGGAGTGTTTTCTTTTTCCACCATTGGGCTATAGATAGCCTCCCCGCTCTTAACATGGCTTCCCACATCTTCGGGAGTCTCTGTTCTTCCCTGCCATTTTGCGGGCGCCCTAGTAGCAACTGCAGAGCGTCTAGGTCTAACCCTATCCCTGTTACCTCTTCCATCCAGCTCAGCTCCTCTTTTCAATTAACTTGCACCTTGGGGCACCACCACCACATATATGCCAGGGTTCCCCGATATACCGCACCCCCTAGGGCAAAAGGGAGATACTCCTTGAAACATTTTAGACAATTTCACTGGGTCCCTATGCCAACTTATTAACATTTTGAAGTTGTGCTTTATCGAGGAGATGAATAGGCCTCCCTGGAAGACCACTCTGTATATTTGTGACCATTCCTCCTTGGGGAATCTCCTCCCCCTCCCAATACCTCTGGAAAGTTTTCCTCCCCTGTAGGGTGTTTCTGATCATCGCCTTGTATAATTTGGACAAGATTCCCTTCCGAGATACTGACTGGTCCAGGACCTTTTCCACTGGTGTAAATTCCCTTGACCACCTTTCCCCCACTTAGGATCTGTCAAAATCCTCTTTATACGGAGGTAATCAAATGTTGTGAGTGAGTCCCATCCCAACGTATCACGCACCGTACGCCATTCCTGGAAGTTCCCAGCCTCAAAAAGTTGTCCCACCTTTTCCAGGCCCGCATCTGACCACCTCTGGGAATGCTTGAAACCCTGACTCCCCAGCTCAAACGGCACCCCCATATTGAGGACATCGGTGAGGGCCATGATGTGTACCCACTTGTATCAATTGAATCTCTCCAGACCGACTAAAAGACTCCCAATGTTGGGTGGGAAGTCGGTCGTTCCGGAATTAATCTTGGCGGGTCCCAAAAGTAGTCTCGAACCTTCAGGGGATGCGCTACCAGACCCTCTAGATAGGTCCAGTATGTCCTAAGATCCTCCCTCATATGTTCCACCATTATTCTTATTTGTGCCGCTTGAAAGTACCTGCGAATATCCAGGAACCCAAACCCCCCTCTCCCTTGGAAGGGTTAGTATTGCCATTTTTATTCTTGGGGTCTTATTTCTCCATATGTACCTACAAAGCTCTCCTGTGACTTCTCAGAAGAACTTGTCTGGGAGATGTTGCAGAATGGCTGTAAGCAGATATAGCAGCCAAGGTAATACATTCATTTTAATAATGTCCTATCATACCACGTCAATATCACAGGGCCCCATCTCTTTAGGTCCTCCTTTAGTTGCGTGTGGAAGGGAGCATAGTTAGCCGTCCCCATTTCCCCCAAATTCCTAGTCACCAATATGCCTAAGTATTGAATGCTTTGCTGGTTGACCCTCATACCCAGGAAACTTCTTTTTGTATCTAGAAGTGGGCTCCTTGTCAGTAACGGCAGTATGGCAGATTTCCCCACGCTAATTTGGAGCCCCGAGAGGAGGCCATACGCAGCTATCTGGGCCATTAATGCTGCGAGGGAAACTTGTATATTTGTAAGGTAAGCCAACACACCGTCTGCAAACAATGAGATTTTGCATTCCATTTCTCCCCCCGCTATACCCATGATCTGGTCATTCATCTGTATTGCGATTGATAGCGGCTCCATTGCGAGGGCATACAGTAGTGTGGAGAGGGGAAATCCCTGCCTAATGCCTCTCATGAGTTCGAAAGACTCTGTAAACCCCTGTTTATCCGCACCCTCGCCTTTGGTCTGTTGTATAATTCTGTCACCCATACAGGGTAAATGGGAGCAGGGGCTGTGGGGGTGTCCCCGGCATATTCCTAATGATAATGTTGCCGCAAGAAAATGGTCCCATTCTTGCATGGCAACATTTTTGCGGGGACATTATCACATGGAACCACCTTCCCTGCACGAACACTTTCACACGGACAGACCGCTCTGTGAGAAAACAGACTCATACCCGAGCATTGTACCTGACATGCGCCACTACTATGGTCAGGCAAAGTCAGGCAATTACTGTTAACTCACACCTGACTTCCATTAAGCTTCCCCACACAGAAAAAAGGCGGAGCACGAAAGCACACTCTAAGCGAGGCAAAGGTCACATAGGAACAATGTTTTCCAGACGGCAGCTGATAGAGGGGAGAAAGGCAGCAAACCGAGAAGGGAGAGCAAGGAGGGAGATGCCCTTGACCTTTCTGGCAAAAAACTGTTACTTTCCAGAAACCTTCAGATTAAAAGGCATAAAGGCCAGGAAACCAGGCTGAAGAATCCTGCATTGTGTGTCGGAGATACCCGGGCCCTCCTGCATGACTGACCGAGTCGGGGAGGAGCAGCAGCCACCGTGGCACCATCCTTGGCTTCAGAATCAAAGCAGTGCCAGAGAGATCAACGCAGCCTGTGAGGTGGTGGGACCGATGCAAGGCCGGTCTGTGTTCAAGTTAAGGTTGCAAGCTGCAGCATTGTATGAAGAGTGCAAGAGGGAAGAATATTAATGCGTGTGATGAAAGACGCAAGTAAAGCAATTGCTGATTAATGTTTGAACTTTAATATGAATCCACAAAAGTATGAGACAAAGTAACAGAGTGGTCCGGCACCGCGGGTGTGCTAAAGCGAAGGTCTCTGTGTGACGTAACCAGCCAAGAAGTGGGAGAAACAGAAGCAATAAAGTGAAACTTATGGATGAAGTGAATCGAATGGTCCTGAGATGGTTTAAGAAAAATCCATCGCACAGTCGAAAGTCTTTGAATTTTGTTAACAAAGGGAAAGCAAAGAAAGTGAGAATATAAGGTCCAAGCCCGTTTGAGGGAGACCAATTGTGAACTTGTGTTTAAGGGGGTCCGAGCCCGAATGAGGGAGATCCATAGAGAACAGTAAACCAGAGAACTTGTGAAGGTGAAAATCTTGATGAGAGAGAAACTTTGGTAATTGTTTGTTATGCTAGGCACTCTGCAATAAGAGACTTTTATTGGGATAGAGACTTTGGCGCAGAAGGCCCAGATACCTATATTTTGAACTGCATCCTCGTGGCAGAGAAGCCAGAGTGTGTACCTCGTCCCGTGCTGAAAACATGGGGATGGGAAGCCAACTGCTCAACTATCCTGACATATTCTTTTTTTTTATAACACATTTTATTGTTATTCACAATAGGCATCACATACCAAAGCACATAAACTCTTCACGAGTCGATAAACAATAAACAACAAGTGTATCCAGATCTTTTACTATCAGTAATCACTGTAGAATACATATCGGAAGAATGGGGCATTCCTGTGCCTTAGCAGCCCCACTCTCCTGACAACAGCAGCACCTGCTCTTCCATGGCACAGGGCAGGTTGAAATGTCACATGTCCATTCCTGACAGTTGTTGTTACCCAAAGTCACTGCAGATAGAGGCTGCACTTTAACTCCTACATTTCTGAAATAAAACCTAATAATCGGCATCTTAGCAGGCTGGGTAAACTCTAAAATAAGCTACACCTGTTTATGACATGGCGACTGCTGAGAGCACACCATTATTAAAGCCCCACCAATTTGATATCATGCAAGTGTCAACCTTCTGAACCCAGGTCAGTGATGTCAAGGTAATGTATATTCATGGATAGACTGGATGTCTCCACTGATCCCCATTATATACTTGCAAAGAAGCTGTCATCCTTTGATTCCCCAGGAGAAAGGGGTAACACAAGCAGGCCTTTTGAAGTGTGCCAGCTTGGGAAGATGCCAAAGTTATTCTGGGTGCCGGAGAGTCTGGAGTGCTGTGAGTGCCTTTGACCACTGTGGTCCGTGATTGGTCCACGTATGGTATACCTGAATGTGAGCAGATCTCCCATTGGGTCCTCTTCGTTTTGGCGCAAAGGAGATTCTGGATAAGAGAAGGGCCCACACAGCTCTCTGGAGTTCTCACTGAACGAAGGATAGGATGCAAGTATCCTGAAACTAAGAAGCAGAGTCGAGGAACCACTGGTGACCCGCTGGAAGGGTTGGCACCCTGAGCCCGCTGTCGTCCCGCTGGACCTCTCTGCATCTGGTCGTCCTCGAAGGTCTACGAAGACGCTTCAACCCATTGGAATAGTGGGACCAATTGTTCTCGGCACCTTCATCAAACCCTGCAAGTAAGCCTTCTCGGAAGTGCCCCTGTGCCAACCAGTGGACTGACCAGCTAAATCAGGACCTTTGCCCTAATACTGCCGCTGTTTTGAGGAGACACTCGAAACTTGGTACGTCGCTAGCTCTGTGTTCACGGCACTCTCACACCGAATTTTGTACACTTTGCGTTCCCAGGTCTGGAGGAAGGTGAGTGTGCCCGAACCAGAGTATAGGCGGTTACTGTGTTGCCCAGCCCTGGTGATGAACTTTGCAAGTGCGCTGCTTTTGTGCCCCTCTTGCCCCTGAAGCCTGCTTCATTGAAACTGGCCTGATCCATCCACTAGGAGCGGAGAAATCACAACTGTCCTGTTTTGGAATCATCGCTGTATCTTCATCGCTGAAAGCTGCAGAGCTGCCAAATTGCTGCACTTGAACCTGCAGCCGAAGTGGACTCGCCTGCCGAAGTTTGGTCCGGAGTGTGCCAGGGGTCAGTGAGTAATTACAACCCTAACCGGTGGCCCCTAGTGCCTCCATCCATTTTTTACATACAAGTGGCCCCTAAGGGCCCCTCTCCTTTCCGCTGCTATTGCGAACTATCAAACTATTCCCGAAATCTGGAACCTGTTCTGCCCTGTTGGGAAGACCCTCCGCGAATAGTGGGAACTTATTCTTCATCACCTCACCCACCTTCCGGAGCTGCTACAGACCCTTGAAGAGACCCTGCTTTGCCCATTTGCATTACCGCATGCGCCAGCATTGCAAGTACATTTGAGCACTAGGCTCCACTCTTCTTAGGAATTGGACTGCCTCTCAGTTAGGATTGTGTTGGATGCAGAAGGGACTAAAGACTATTTGCACTGCCTGTTTCCTTCCCCTTTTAGGTACAGACCCATTTTGTGCATTAACTCTTTAGACCCCATTGGTCTTGTATATATCTATTTAGAGAGGATTGTGTTGGCTTAAAAGTATTACTGTGATTAGATTTGTGTGTTGAAACTCAAAGGCCTTGAAATTAATGTATTTGTATTTTTAATATATATATATATATATATATATATATATATATATATATATATATATATATATATATATATATATATACACACACCTGACTGGGAGTGATTTGTAAGTATCTTTTACTCTGTGTGCTCATTGAGGTCTTTCAGTCACCTTCACCCCTCCTGAGACCTAGTCTTGACTGCCGCCAAACTACCTTGATTGATCTGGCTTGTCCAGAAGGTTCCAAGAAATGAGGCTGGCCTTCTGAAACTCTGCCCACCAAGTCAGAGTTCAGCAATCTGTCTTAACAGCACTCATCCCCATTTTCGAACCGCTGCTTTCAACGCTGGAAACGGTTCGATCCTGCATTGCACCAGTGATACTGCTCGTGCCTCAGCTTGAACACCAGCTCACGGCTGTGGATGCCTTCAACTCGCTGCACTTTCTATCACTGCATAAAACTAACATGACCTTGCATTGATGCATTGACCTGATTTGAACATCGATGTGAACCACTAGAAGCCATCATGTCGCATGCCGGCTCAGTGGTAACCTCTTCGAACCCACTCAATCATTGATTCAAACTTGTTGTACGCACCAATCGAATACTGCATCGAACCGCACAGAGCCTTGTCTCAAAGCTGACTTGGCACCTGGATCAACATGACTCAACGCATCTCAAACCCTGTTTGACCGAAAGGACAGCGCAGACATTTCCACTCCTTATATAAACCTGAGAAGAAAAAGGAAAGTAAAGACCCTCCTAAACGTCCTTTTGTCCCTAAAGAAAGAGTCAAGTGTACGTACCAGTTTCTGCACTCACCTAGTGGGGAGAAAGCAAGACTAGAGAAGGGACCAGATTCCAAACGCCTTGAAGAACTGAAGAGAGAAGAGTTGAGAACAACAAGACCCCACATTTTGACATGCTTTTCCTGTAGAGAGCAGGACATTTAGCTAGACATTGACACCTAAACAGGACCCCATGGAAATTGGGTGTATGAGCCGAGAAATATGGGACTATCCAGAAATTGAGGAGATAGAAGTCCAAAGTAATTTCTTTTGTGGCGCATCTGCTCAATTGGCCTATGAACCAGCAGAGGTTAATGGAATCCCAGTTACAGGCCCTTGTGGATTCTGGTATTAAACAAACCACATTGAGGGCTGACCTAGTAACCTCTGAAAGGTTGAACAGTGCCTCTTTAGTGAATATCGTATGCGTACATGGGGATCAGGGAATGTATCCTAAAGTAAATATACCCATTCAAGCAAAAGGAATAACTACCAACTTTCCTTCTACCATTATTCCGGGATTACCCTAAAAGACTATTATTGGAACTGACTTCCCTACATTTTCATCATTATTACACAGCAGACCTTCCCAAACCTCCTTTTATCCATCTAACACTTGGCGAAAAGACACAGGAGAAGTAGATAATACTGTATGGGATTGGGAAAAGATCAAGAATAGGTTACACCATGAACCAAACCCTCAAAGTCCTACAACATCTGGCCCTTTTGCGGGCAAGCAGTAATTCTCAAAAAAACCAAGGGGCGACTAACACCTCCCTAGCACCATTTGTAATTCTGCGGTAAACTCACAGGACCAGGTGGCGGTAACAGTAACAGATTTTGGTGTTAATTCATGAGAATTACGACCAAATTACTGCCAAACTCAGAATGAGGCCCTTTATACTAATACTGTTTGGGTTGCTATGGTGATGACTTCACACCCCTCCTCAAAGTATAGCCTGACCCCGGCCAGCATTACAACAAATAACAAGGGAGATATAGCCATTAGGCTGGTCCTGTTTCACATTTATGATTGGGATCACTGCTGGTTTAGTGTTTGGGTAGGACTGGTCCCGGTACTCTTGCAGAGTAGTAGTCATTTTGTCACAAGTATATGATGTATTTTCTTGGCTTAATATGGTAAGTACTCGCTTGAGGTTGAAGTCCATGGCCATATGATGGAACTAGCTGATGAAATGTTTACATTTCTATATTACAATACTCCAACCACGCATATTTACAAAACCTCATAATCAATACTAACTAACTCCATACTAACACCGCTACGCAAAAACATCTGAAACCACACATCCATCCACCATCCACCACCCACCTATACACTGCAATGTACACAAAGCAACACAAAAAATTGCCTTGTTAGTGCTTGTTTTGTACAAACAGCAATTAATTTCGTAACATTACGTATTTTCGAATGGGGAACATTCTTTTTCGCTGGTCTTTTACTATTATAAGAGATGTTGAACAATTTGTTTCAGCGGGCTGGGAGCGTAAAATATTGTATTTCGCTTTACATCCAGCGTGGAAAAATGATAGATTTCTCATTGAGGGAGACAGTGGCGCAAATGTCATAGCTGCTATGGGATTTTAATCACCCACCAAAGCCTGGCAATTGGAAAAGTAATTTGGACTTAATGTGTGAGTTCAGGATTGTCTTATCAATTCCATCTACTTTGTAGGAAGTATTGTCCACGTGACTTGACTGGTGCACATTATGTAGTAGTGACTCAGCTCTGGAGAGAGTATTATATAGTTCAGCGAGACCAGAACTGTCAGTGCAGGCCAGCGATCTGGTTTATAACACAGCTTACAGCCATCCCCAGCATAGGGGTGGGGGGGTCTAATATCAATCGATCTGGGGGAACGATGCTTAAGAGTGTTATCCTGGAATATAACCGGTCTAAAGAGCAAGCTTGGGGATCCCGAGTTTATCATAGATATATATATCTGATTTTGATGTGCTGCTCTTACAGGAGACATGGGAGCTAACACGCATTCCTAGTTCACATTTTCTTTACTATGTCCCAGTAGTTCAGAGTAAAAAAGGCACAAACAAAAGAGGCCACGCAACTTCTATTAGAGCCTATACCAGTATTATTTGTAGTCGGGGAAACTGTCCAACACGATTCTACGGGTCAACATTACTAATGGCTTGGAGTACCGATATCTGTCATACATTTTTATAATGCCTAACAGTGCATGCTTTTTTGCCCTGATATAGCCACCTTATTGAATTGCTTAGACAGTCCAAGAACTGCTATGTTTGCCACTCGCATTGTGAACCCATTTGTAATCGTAGGGGGCGATTTTAATTTAAAGCTTGGTGATTAGAGGTCAGCAATATACGCAGTGCAGGAAATAGACACAGCTCTCAATATATTGCCATCGATTATGACATATGGGTCTTCAAAGAGGGCGCGTGATATGCTTCTGGCAAACTTTGTCGAACATGGTTTGCAGACAGAAAATGGAAGGCTACCAGATGATAGGCCGGGGCAATACACTCTCTGCACATCCCGATGTAGTTTGACAATAGACTTCTTCATAGTGTATGCACATGAATAGCATTTCTTGCATGATTTAAGAATTGAACAACGCCCTGAAAGTGATTTATGACCCCCCTGATATTTTCAGTCTTCTGCGGTCATAGCAATAATCGTGCATCCCAGCCATAGTGATGATTACATACACACGAGAAGGAGGCTGTTAAAATGGGCAGCCATGAATAGGGAAATTACCTCCCAAAATATAATAGCTGCATGCCTTCCATTTAGTGTGATCTGTTTGTCTAGCACAGAACTGGATACTGCGCATTGTGAAGACATCAGGAAGTAGACCCAGACAACAGAGTAACGTTTGGGCTACACACGTTTATTACAATCACAAAGAGGTTGGGGTAATGTCTACCTTGCCATATGCTAAGGTGGGATTTCCCTACCTAACTAAAACTAAAGATAGTCTGTGTCGGGAAGTCCAAAGTAAATATCTGTTTGTGTCCAAAACCTATACTTGCCCTCACATCTACTTGTTCAAACTGTGTAGGAATGTCAGCATCAACTGAAAGTGTTCAAACAAAGGTTCATAGCTTCTTCCAGCTCTAGGTTGGAAAAGGGCTCCACCTTCCCCAGGATTCCAAATAGTTCACTTTCAATAACAAAGGGGTTCCATTCCCCAAGCTTTCAAGTCTCTGCCTGGTTTCCAAACAAACACAATTCCTCAGGATTCTTCCCAGCTTTCAGCCTTCTTGTCTCTTTCATCAATATCACAAAGTTCATCTATGTCAGTTCATCATAGGCATGCTTCTCTGGATATTCAACTATAAACTTATAGATGAATCAATTGGCTTCTCTATAAAGGGGTATGCTCGGTCTCCGTGCTGCTGTCAGACCACACAGTCCACCCATTACAGGTCACGCAACCGACACATCTGATTGGCTTCTTTTCCACAGTTGCCACCGCCACTGCTTCAGCTCAACAGTGGGATTGGATTTAGTTTCTCACAGTTCTTTTCAACAGGGTTGCCACCATTCACTTGTCAGATTATCAGCCTTCCTCACAATGTTGCCTCAATTTTAACTTGCAGCTTTTATAGTTTGTATTTTCCTTATGGCTCTTACCAATCCTTGCTTTCCTTAACATGTATAATTGACAGTTCTTTAAACTCATCAAAAATGCTTGCTTTCTTCAGTTTCTATGATTCACAGTTCCTTTGTATCAGGGAACATTTTTCTCTACTTTCCACTTGTGTGGCATTCGTTCACTATTACTTGCCTTTGGTTCAGTGTTCAAAATTGCATCTCATTTACTTCCAAAACAAGGTAATGGCAAATTCCCAGTTCCCTCTCCTGTTGGCAATTTGCACCTTGCTCACAGGTTTCTCATTAAACTTCAAGTTTCATGTTTACTGCTTTTTTCTGGCCTTTTCCGCAGCCTTCACAAATTTCATACAGTTCGGTATTCACAAACTGCTTCTTTCAACACATTCTGGTAGCCTTTAAACATCAGTGTTTCACAATTTCAATACCGCGGAGAGGAAGTGGGGAAGCAAGTGGTCTGTTGTGGTCTACCCTATCTGCCTGGGAGTATCTCTTCTGTTGCTATTGTTGGAGGAGGAGCATCAAGGGAGCCTCTGCCTGCACTAACTACAAAACACCACTTGCGCCCATGGCGAGGAAGTGGGGAAGCAAGTGGTCTGTTGTGGTCCGTTGGGGGACAGAGAAGGAGAAGGTAGTTTTCACGTGCTTTGGCTTTTGCGAGGAAACCTGTTCTGCTAATCTTGCATACAACTGGTCATAAACAGCCTACACTGTGACCTTGAAATAGCTTAATAAAACAGTCCTACATTAACGCAAGTGACTGTTATATAGCTACATTGGCGGTGACTTGTCCAGCCCTAAGCCTGGTGATCGGAAGAATTGTTTGCGGCGGAAAAATTTACTTTGAAAAGTGAAAGCCGCGGGAGCCCGCGCTGCTATGCCTTTTTGACTCTGCATAGTTGTGATTGTGCCCGAAGGACGGATACTGCGGCGAAGCAAGCCTTGCTCATGTCACTGGGAGACTGCAGAGCAGCGTCTCTTTGATCCCACTGACTAGGTTTCATTTTTGTGAGCGGAGGTGTGCCGAGTGACTAATTACAGTGGGAGACTGCGGAGCAGCGTATATTTGATCCCACTGCCTAGGTTTCGTTTTTGTGAGCGGCAGTGTGCCGAGCGCCTAAATACAGTGGGAGACTGCAGAGACATGTCTCTTTGATCCCTCTGTTGAATTTCTGCTTTTGAAAATCCATGAGTGGCTGTGTGCCGAGTGACCTAATATAGTGGGAGACTGCGGAGCTGTGCCTCTTTGATCCCGCTGTATAGCTCTCTTTCTCCAGCATGGGGTCTGGCATGGATTCACATGCTCATGAATATTCCCCGTCGTCAGGCCGGGAATCCTCGGTATAGAAAAAAATCAGTATCAGTTTCGTTTCTGATCTGTCTTTCTTAGTAACCAATCACTGGTCTCTGGGTCATACTGCCCCCAGCCAATGACTGCCCTCTCCCTAAGCCCCACCTCTGGCAGCCATCCTCAGATTTTTACCGCACGTTCAAGTGTTGGGAGTTCTTGTGCTGTAGCTCTCGAGCTTTTGCTGCGTTTTCGCGCTTTTTTAGGAGATTTTTCTCATTTTTCGGTTAAATAGAGCCTCAAGCTCCACCGTTTCTACTTCCGATCAACGGGGATCCGTTTTGGAGCTTTCTACGCCCCCTTAAGGGTGAAGATTTCGTCGAGTTACGCTTTTGGAGGATTCCAGAAGTTCCGAGGCCTAGCCCGGACATGGCCCAGGAGAAAGGAAGCTCAGCACCCGGGAAGCTGTTCAGGACCTGCCCTAGATGCCAGCTTCAGAATGTTTTCAAGGAGGACGAGCATTCGTTATGCCTCTGTCTCCATGAGGACAAGACGCACACGGAGAAGGACTGTGCGTTTTGTGGGAACATGTCGGAGCGGACCATGAAGGATCGCCACCTCCGTCTCGCCAACTGGCTGGAAGGGAAGAGCCCGTCAGGCGAGAAGAAGAAAAAGAAGTCCGAGTGGTCTTCTAAGTCCTGTTAGGGCGCCCTGGCGATGGGGGCCCAACAAAAGGCTAAGCAACGCGAGTCCGCAGGCACCGGGAGCGCCGAACGGTCGGGCTCCTTGGCTGTCATGCAGGGCGCATCCTCCCCGGCGCCATCAACCACGACCAACGCTCTGGCTCGGGTAAGAGAAAGTCCGAGAACCCGGCGAAGCTTCTGGAGAGGCCCCGGTTGATCTCGAAGATTCCGGCAGAGGGAGAGCGAGGCTCGGACCCTCCCCCCAAGGTGAAGGCCCCAGGCGTCCAGAAGGTGACGATGGCCTTAATTCACCCTGCTAAGACCTCGATTGAGGATGTCGCCGCGCCCTGGCTCAGCCTGTGGAGGCTACACCAGTGGAGGCGCCCTCAGGACCCAGAGTCTCCCTGCCACCGCGGAGGGAGTCGTCTTTCAGGCCCATTGAGAAGACCCCCACGAAGTCTTCGTTGGAAAAGGTGGGGGAGGGGCTGGTGGCCATCGTGGATACGGACACGACCTCTGAAGAAGAGTTCATCGAAGTCGTGGAAGAGGGCCAGCCCATCGGGAGGGATCCCGACGAGGGCGACGAGAGCGACGGGGTCGCCGACAAGGCTCCTCAAGAGCCCTCGCGCCCGTCGTTTCCGGTGCCGCAGGACACTTCGGTGGCCATTTTGTCAGCGATTCAGTCCTTATGTTCGGAGATAAGGACAAGGTTGCCCCTCCGCCCGACGGAGGTACCTGAGCTAGACCCGAAGGGGGAGCCGGAGCCAGGACCTTCGGAAAGTCCACCGCATAAGAGGAGGAGGACACATCCTACGCCACCTCTCCCACCTCTGTGGCCTGCTCTGCCTTCCCCCTGGTCTACTACCCACGGGGATGATACAGGCACGGACACGGCTACGACGGGTACAGATTACGACGGAGGCAACGATGGGATGTGTCACCCGTCGCCCCCTGCTCGGGCGTCCCAGCCCGACGAAATTGGATCCTTTGATTCCATGATTTCCAGGGTATCCGAGCTCTTCCAGCTCTGCCCAGAAGAGAAGAAGAAGGAATGGTTCCTTTAGCAACGGCGCGAGGCTAAAAGGAAGACGATCCTCGCCGTACCGCTTCTTGATGACATCTGGGATGAGGGGCTCGCCCTCCTCAAGAACCCTGCCAGGGCGCCGGCAAAGAGGGACCGGTACAAGAAGAAATACCGGGTCCCCGATGCTGCCCCCTTGTGCCTTCGGGCACAACCTACCCCGGATTCGGTCGTCTCGGCGGCGGCAAAGAAGAAAGCTGGGGGGCATCGGCCTCGACATCAACTTCCCCACCGGACGGCGAAGGCGGGAAGTTGGACACGATGGGACGGCGCATCATCTCATCTGCAGTGACGACTATCAAGGCGGCCAACGCCCTGGCTATCGTAGCCGGCTACGGCAGGGAGTTGTGCTTCAAATTCACCCCTCTGTTGGACTTCCTTCCGGACGCCAGAAGGGCTGAGGCCCTTGAAATCCTACAGGAGGGTGAGATTGCTTCGGACCACGCCATCACAGTGGCAACGGACATCGCCGACACCGGTTTCCGTCAGTTGGGCAACAGCGTTTGCTTGAGGCGACGAGGATGGCTCAGGGCCACGGATTTCTGCCAGGACGTACAAACCAAGGTTTTGGACATGCCCTTCGACGGCAACAACCTGTTTGGGAAGGCGGTTGATGAGTCCCTTCAGGCCATCAAGACAGACACAGAGACTGCCCGGGCACTGGGAGTGCTCCAACAACGACGGCCGTCCTTTCGGAGCTCGGAGACAGACAAGGTGCCTCCAAGGGATCTGGCAGTGGCTCCTCCACGTACCGCCAAGCGGCAAGATCTTTGTCCCAGGAAGCCTACAGGGGACGCGGCAAGTCAGGTGGTGCCCGTCGTCGTCGACGGGGAGGTCAAGGAGGCAAGGCGGCCTCCAAACAAGATTGAACCGACCGTGGGGTCGGGCCCCCGCCGAAGCATCCCGGTGGAGGCCGGCTGGCGAGGTTCATCAACGTGTGGGAGTCCATCTCCACTGACCGTTGGGTGCTGGACGCCCTGGCCCAAGGGCATGCCCTCGAGTTTCAGAAGAAAGGCCCTCGCGTTCCACCCGTGGCCAGGAAGGAAAATCACGTCCCTCAACTACTGTAGGAAGTAAGGGCGATGCTCGAGAAGGGTGCCATCAAGCTCGTCCCAAAGAGGCTTCGGGGCTCTGGAGTTTACTCAAGGTACTTCCTCATAAAAAAGAAGACAGGAGGATGGCGCCCCATCCTGGACCTACGACGACTGAACAAGTACATCAAGGCACAGAAGTTCCGTATGGTCACCCACCAGCACGTGCTGGGACAGCTGGTGGAGGGCGATTTCATGTCATCTTTGGCCTTGGAGGATGCATACTTCCACATCCCCATTCTGAAAAGACACCGAAAGTTCCTCAGGTTCGTGGTCCAAGGGCGGCACTACCAGTTCAAAGCCCTCCCGTTCGGATTGAAGTCGGCACCCAGGGAATCCACGTCTACCCCTACCTGGACGACTGGCTCATCCGGGCAAGGACAAGGGAGCTCGCCGTGGAGCACACTGCGAAGACCGTCCAGCTGCTCACGGACCTGGGATTCTCCATCAACTTTCCAAAATCCCACCTGGCCCCGTCGCAAGTTGCCCCGTTTCTGGGAGCCAAGCTCGACACAGTGGCGCGGCTGGCCTCGCCGTCGGAGGAAAGGACCAGGACCATTCTGGGCAAGGTGCAGCGTCTGCTGGCCACGGACATGGCCAGGGTAAGATCTATCAAATCCCTCCTCAGGATGATGTCCTCCTGCATTTATCTGGTGCGCCTTTGCAGGCTTCGTATGCGCCCCTTACAAGAGTTCTGCGACGCCCGCTGGGTCCAGTCGACGGGCAGCTTCAAGGACAGGATCCCTCTCAACGAGACGTTCCGCCAGGCGATCTGGTGGTGGGGTACCCGCTCTCATCTGTCGGCGGGCACGGACTTTCAGACCCCAGCTCACCAGGTGACGGTGACGACGGACGCCTCCCTGGAAGGTTGGGGAGCGCACTCCGGAGATCTTCACGCGAGAGGCCTTTGGCTCCCAGAGGAGAAGTCTCTCCACATCAACATCTTGGAGCTCCGCGCAGTGTTCTGGGCCCTCAGGTCCTTTCTTCCGTCCCTCAAGGGCAAGGTGGTGAGGATCTTCACCGACAACACCACTGCGATGTTCTACATCCGGAAGCAGGGCGGAACCAGGTCCCCTGCCCTATCCAAAGAAGCCCAGGATCTGTGGCATTGGGCCGTCGCCCAGGGGATGTTTCTGGTGCCTCTTCATCTGGCAGGAATAAAAAACACGATCACCGACTCACTCAGCAGGGAGCTGCTCTCATGCCACGTGTGGGAACCACGCCAGGATCAAGTGGATCGACTCTTCCGACGATGGGGAGAACCCCAAATCGATCTCTTCGCGACGGCGATGAATTCCAAGTGCCGGAGGTTCGCCAGCAGGTTCCCCCAGCCAAGGAGCATGGGAGATGCTTTCTCGTTCCCCTGGGACGGCCTATTTCTTTATGCGTTCCCTCCGCTGCCGTTGCTGCTCCGGCTCATCAACCAGCTCAAGAGGTCCCGGTGCAGATTGATCCTCGTCGCACCGGCGTGGCCGAGACAGATCTGGTTCCCGGACCTTCTGGATTTGTCAACGTCCCCACCAGTCAAGCTACCGACGGACGCAGACCTTCTCTCCAGAGAAGGAGGCGCCATTTTTCACCACAACCCGGAGTCGCTGAACTTGCTGGCCTGGCTCCTGCAGCACTAGAGTTTGGAGGGTACGACATCCCGGCCGACTGCAGAGAGGTTCTTGCAAAGGCCAGGGCGTCCTCAACTCTCGAGTGCTACGGACATAAATGGAAGAGGTTCTCTGTCTGGTGCCATGCACAGAAGATTAACCCTCTGCGGATTACGGCCGCTCAAGTACTGCCGTACCTACTGTCGCTTGTTAGGCAGAAACCTGTGCAGTTCCCTTAGGGAACACTGCAAAAGATTTAAGACTACAGGTGTTGGCAGTAAACCCACTTGGTAGCAGTCTGTACCACCCAGATTTACCTGGTAGCTGTGGCTGAGCAGTCAGACTTCTCTCAAGAAGAGTTAGACAGTATGCAAAGTATACACAATAGGCACTCAGATACAATAATACAAGCAAACACTGACCAGAAGTTTGGTATCAAAGTATATAATTATTTATTTAAAAACACACGGTTTGAAACACTCCAGCACTCTTGTTGTAAAATTTTCTAAACACAGTTACTATTGTAATATATACACTCCTTTTTCCTTATCAGATAAGTTACAGTAAAACACCACTTATTTTCATACAGAGGTGAGCGCTTAACTAGATGGCACTCCAATAAGTTTGTGAGAAAGGGAGGGAAAAACACAGAATATGGAAAGGTACACCACTCTAAGGTTCAGGAACACTGTTAGCAAGGCAGAAGAGCAAAAGTCACTGGTGAGCCAAAGTCCAAAGGCTGGGCCCACTCTTAGAGAGAGCAGAGCACAAATGCGCCCAAGATCACACAGTTACACTAGGCTTAGAAAGTCTTGCAGAGGGTTCAAAAAGAGTTTAGAGAGGCTTAGGAACCCAGGTTAACCCAGGTTCGAAAGTCGGGGGCTAAATCTATCCCGTACAGTAGGTAGCAAGGGAAGCCAGGCGGGACACGGTACCTTAAGTGGGAAGGATCCTCCATCGGTGGCAGTTGTTCCTGGCAGTGGGTGCAAGTTACGTCGTCGTCCAGGGGAAGAGAAGATCTCGACTTGGAGGAAAGATGAAGGTCGTTGCACTACCAGGGAAGAAACCAGCCGCAGAGTTTTCCGGTTAAAGGTGGTACCTTTGTTTCGCTGTCGTGGTAAAACGTGGTATCCCGGTTGCCGGGGTGCTTGGCACAGGCAAGGCGGCCATGAGGTATGTCGGGAAGGCGAAAAGACGGTGAAACTGGTTATCCCCCCCCAGTCAAAGGAAGAAGACTCTCCGGCGGGAGATCTCCTCTGTCGTTGGGAAAAGTGGTGAGGCGGTCCAGCAGGGCTCCACCGGTGGTGGTGTCGTGGCAGGTCAGCTCAGCTTCTCCCTTGTCGGATTCTTAGGTCCTGTGGCGACTTCTGAAGTTCCAGTCCCCAAAGCCCTGCTTTTATGCAGAAAACCCCCATTCACTCAGCCTAGCTGTCACTCAAACATGCTAAGTGGTGAGCCGGCCGGCTCACCACTTGGGCCAATCAGGACGCAGTGCGACTTGAGTTGCCTAGGCAACTCAGTCCAGGGTGCCTAAATCCCCCTCCACCCCTCCTAAGTACCCCAGACAGAGTGGCACCACTTTGGAGGGCTTCTGTGGAGAAGCCCGCCAAAAAGTGGAACAAAGGGCTCGACTTGGGTTGGAGTCATAGAAGAGAACACAAACGCCATTTTAGAATCAAGTTTTGGCAAAAAATACCAACCGGAGAATTAATATTAATTAAATAAACCAGTGGTATGTTCGAGGCTACCGTAAATAATTAAATAAAGATAGCCTAAAACAATAGGAAATCCCATAGGAAGATTTTCGCGGTTGAATATAAAAAGTAGTATCCACTGCCACCAGCCAAAACTCGATCAGGAGGGACGGAGACGTGGCCCCTCGACTAACAGACCCTGGGGCAATTGAATTGCCCCAGCCAGTACGTCCACAATATGATGGTTTGTACTGGTTCTGTTCAGAATTTAAGACTAGTAAAGTCAATGGTGACTTTACATGCCCTGGGAGACAGTAGTCAGTCCCAGGGTATGGAGTCTATACTGGGGGGTCACTATGACACCCCTGTGTCACTGCACTGAGGGTGCTGTGTAACACACATCACAAAAACACATGAAGCCCTATGGAGTAAAAGACCCCATAGCCCATTAAACACATCTAGATTCAAAGAAACACACTCAAATCATGCCCAAGAGTGAGGGTAAAAGAGTCTCACTCTTGGCAGGAGAAAAAAAATAAACCCCAAAAATCCGGCAAAGCTGCTGGGGGACTCACTCGGTTAGGAAATTCAGCCTAAACAGAGAATTCTCCCTAACATCGCTGGCCAAAGCTGGACTGGCTCACGCCTCCATCAAAATACATCTGGCTGCAATCTCCCGATATACCAGGACTACGGGACGGGCGTCCTTGTGGTCTCATCGCCTGGTGAAAGAATTCATGAAGGGACTATACCGATCATTCCCGCCGGTGAAGGCTCCTGCCACGGCGTGGGAGCTTAATGTGGTGCTGACCAGGCTCATGGGGGCCCCATTCGAGCCTATGCATTCGGCGCCTTTGAAGTTCCTGTCATGGAAGACAGCTTTCCTCGTGGCCATCACCTCCGCACGACTAGTGGGAGAGATCCAGGCCCTATCTTGCAAGCCTCCATACTTGACTTTTCATGACACGAGGGTGGTGCTGAGGACACACCCCTCCTTTATGCCCAAGGTGCTGTCGGACTTCCACCTCAACGAGCCCTTGGTGTTGCCAGTTTTCTTCCGGTCGCCTTCGTCGCCGGCCAAGAGGACTTTCCACTCGCTCGATGTAGCTAGAGCGCTGAAGTTCTACGTGGGACGCACGAAGAGTTTTCGGAAGACGTCACAGCTGTTTGTGATCTTTGGGACTGTGAATCAAGGGAAGGCTCTCTCAAAGACTTCCCTTTCCAGATGGCTCTCCGGCTGCATCATGCACTGTCACCGGTTGGCAAACCGACCGCTGCCCGGCCGTCCGAGAACCCATTCGACCAGAGCGATCGCTGCTACCACGGCGTTCCTGTCTGGTGTGCCCCTGCTGGACATCTGCAGGGCTGCTACGTGGAGGTCGACGCACACCTTCACAAGATTCTACTGCGTCGATCGGGACTCCAGGGAGGAGTCCAGGGTCGGCCAAGCAGTGCTGCGCAACCTGTTCGCCTAAGGTGAGCCTGGTGAGGAGGCAAGAGTTCCTTAATGTTGAGTTGTTGTATTGCTTAATGTTGAGCCTGTTGCCATCTCCCGTGGTTGTGCATGTGTGTATTGCTATGTATTCTCTTATTCATGAGCATGTGAATCCATGCCAGACCCCATGCTGGAGAAGGAACAAGTTACTTACCTGTAACTGTTGTTCTCCAGCATGGGTCTGGCATGGATTCACATGCGAACCCTCCCGCCTACCCCTCTGCGGCTCTTCACTTGGTCATACTGCCACTTTACGTGCTACCAAATCTGAGGATGGCTGCCAGAGGCGGGGCTTAGGGAGAGGGCAGTCATTGGCTGGGGGCAGTATGACCCAGAGACCAGTGATTGGTTACTACTAAGAAAGACAGATCAGAAACGAACTGATACTGATTTTTTTCTATACCGAGGATTCCCGGCCTGACGACGGGGAATATTCATGAGCATGTGAATCCATGCCAGACCCATGCTGGAGAACAACAGTTACAGGTAAGTAACTTGTTCCTTGTTCAAACCCTACTTTTTTTAAACTGCAAGCATTAGAATACTGCGCGTTTGAATTCAGTGGTAGCATGTTGAACTGTTCTGCTACTATCTGGTGAACGGATTCGTCTCTGCTCATGCTATCTGTAATTGTTTTGTGTGACTTATTGTTGGATTTCCCAAAGTTTGCGTTGTAAGCCAAAAAAAAAAAAAGGAAAATTCCCCAGCCCAATTGTCAGCTATTAGGCAGCAGACAAAGCCTGGAGCTAGGGACTGCGGACTGGGGGCTGTTAACTGTGCGTTAACTGCAGACTGTGGGCCAAGCTTCTTAAATTACCTCTTTACCAGTAAAAATAAACATTTTTGCATCTAAAGTGGCCTACAAAGGGGTTGTTAGGCCGCGTGTGTGTGGCAAAAATTGTGAACTGAGAATTGTGAATCGCTATACACCTGTTGGAAATTGTTGATGCATATAATTATCTATCACTAATTTAGTTGCCACCTTGTCTGGTGTACACCTGTGAGTAAAAAGCAAATCCTATCGCACTTGCACCGCTACAAGTGGGAAAACATAACGTATAGACCTCGACCACATCATTAACAGTACCGTTATATATTTCTTCATGGAATCCACTTTGAGGAATGGTAAGCAAATTTGCGATTCACCAAAGAAGATGCCGGTTAATAAAATGCCTTGTATAAATGATGAGTCCAGGCAATCCCTTGGGACAGGTCAAAAGTCTTTACTCTCTATATCAGTCCAAGAAGATGTGTGTGCTGTTCCTAAACAAAACTTACCTCTGGCCCCCTGCCCATTCCTCAAACTACTGCTCCAGAGGCATTGGAAGAGGCCAAACCAATACAAAAAAGTTCACCCTTTAGTTTAAAGGCTGCTAACAACTCTGCAGTGAAATTTAAAGTAACTGCTTTGGGGATTGTAAATGATTACTTAAACTGTAATGAAGGCCCATACGATATTTCATTTGCACCCCTCTCAGACACCTCTATGCTTGCCCCAGGGGTAATTGTGGCACTTGAACGGCGAATTAGTCTCTCACTTGGCCCTTCCACCCTGGCTTCTTCTGCGAGTGCATTTCGCGAACAGGTGTATTTCCATCCGGCACCAGTTCCTTTGCCTTCCTTGTCCAACTTACATGCCAACTGCAGTAAGCCTAACTCTTTCTTTTGTGCCAATAAGCTTGCTAGCTCTCCTGTAAGGGAATTATTCCCTCGCAATTATGTACATTTACAGGACGAAGAAAGCCTCCAATCACCTTCCAAGCACATTCCTGAAGACTCTACACCAAATCCGACTATATCCCATTCCCCGGTGTCCTCTATACTTCAAGAGGGTGATTCTGTCCATGCCATGGAACACGAGCTTCACACATTCCCTGTACTCGCTATGATCCTAAACCTCGTGGACAAAGGGCATGAATATACCCATCACTTGCTAAAGGACATGAGGGAGAATCTGACCCTTAACACAGAGAAATTGTCCAAAATTGAAGGGTATATTCTGGCTCAAGAAGCATGTCATAATTTTCATATATCTTGTCATGAGCGTGCTGCAGCTATTGTAAACAAGAACTTGTCTGCAGCCTCTCCTCTCTTGGTTGTACACTTACAAGGGACGCAAACAAAGGAAGACCTATTGCTAGCAAAAGGAATTCCCACTTGGTTTGCGTCGGTACTGTCTTCAAACCCCTGTGTTGGAGAAGTTATCACTGGGTCAACTCCCATTGATCTGGTTTCTGTTGCCAAATTGCAACATGAAAGACTGTTACAGGTGGAACAAATTCTATTTAATGCTAAATTAGTTCCTCCCACTTTTTTCCAAAATGATTCTGGAGAACGTCCCTCAAAAATGGACGGTGAATCACCTGACAGTCCTTCCGCTCTTATTGATATTTTGGACAAAACTGAGACAGGCTCTGTTCTATCTGCTGAGCCTTTCGTAGTAGCATCTACAGTCTCAAACAGATACCATACTTCAAGAAGAACTAAAAAAGCATTCCAGAAGGCTAGCAAAAGAAAATATAGAGCAAAAAATAACAAAACACCAAACCCGTCAAACAGCTCACACATTGCTCAGGCTCCATCTGTTAGCTCAGAGCAAGGGTGTTCCAAACCAACTGAAGAACAACACTTAAATCTGCGCCAACTAAATGAAGAAAGCAAAAAAGCACTTCAAATTAAACCATTACAGAAGACATCATCTGACGTACTCTGTAATGAAGCAAGTCTTTTACCTCGTACTAAATCTATGTTGATGAAAGGAGTTGAAATAAGCAAGCCTGGTGTGCCTTCTCTAATCTCTTGCAACGTGTGTCAAGCCAAACCTTTAAATATGGTGCAAGCAAACATGAATACATACTTTCCAACTGCAAAAAATAAAAAAACCTGTTTATCTGCTCCTACTGCACTTTCGATTTCAAACACTTTAGAGCAAATTCCCTCTGCGCCTCTTATTGTTCAGGCTTTGATTCATTCTCCACCTTCGCTCGCAATCACGGAGGAAGCGACCAGACAAGTAATACCCATGCTCAATGCACCTTCTTTATAACCGAATAACAATACACTTGCTTGTGGAGATATCCCAGGTCGCAATCCTCCAAAAGGTCCTCAGGCTTTACTTGCTCAGGATCGGGAACCGGAAAAAGACTTGAAGTTGGAAGTACCTACTTTGCCCACCTTTCCTTTGGTAGTACATAATGAAACTTTACTTCCATTTCAAGAAATTCCCTCTGAAATGCAAGCCACAATTGGGTGGATTAGTAATGCACAGGTGAATGGTACCTCCCGTGTTAATCGCACCTTCTTAATGAATACTCTGTACAAAATTCCCTCACTTTGCAATCTTGTAAAGCAAGATGTAGAATGGATCAAACTTGCAAATAACAACAATAACCGCATGCTTTGCTAAGTCCAAACTCCAATCATTACAAAACTACTATGGGAGTTCAAATCAGATTTGGTATTTTTGGGGCTTGAATTACATGCATTCCTTTCTTGAGTTCATTCGTCCTGCAATACCATCCCGCCATCAGGAAACTGTGCCCTCCCTTACCACTCAGAATGATAACTCCGAAATCTTGGCACAATTAGCCTCTCTGACAACTGCACTAAATGGAGTACTAGGTATAATACCTCTTACAAAAGCGGCAACCTTAAATTCTTCCTTGCTGCCCTCGTAATGTAATGAATTAATAATTGGTTTATGGAACTGTTGCGGTCTGAAAAATTTAAAATCATGGTTTCTTATAAGGGGCCTTCAGCCATTACCATCAATTTTATTCATTCAGGAAACAATGTCCTCCAAGGATATCGAATTTGATGGCTTTACCTCTTTTTATAACCCGGCCACTAAGAACAATCAAGGTCGGCCCTCAGGAGGGACAGCCATCCTGCTTAATAACAACCTACGGTTCACTGTAAAACATATTTTCAACACATCATTTTTTATTCTGATCGACCTTATCTCTAGCCGCAATCTAAAAAATATTATTCTTATCTCACTTTACTGGAACCCTGCTGCTCTGCCCATTGACTCCGCTATTAACATTTTAAACAATACCTTAATTGAACTAACGTTAAATAATCCTCAAGCAGAAATTCTTTTAGGAGGGGACTTCAATTCCTTTCTCTGTGCCACTACTACTTCAGATCTGTCCTCTACCATGTCCAGTCATTTCAAACACTCCTTTGCCAATGGTAGAAAATGGTCCCGATTTTTTTTTTGATTGGGACTTATTTGTAATTTTTCCAACGTCGTTGCAAAATTATTTAATGTGGAAAAGAGGAGTCTATAAATCAACTATTGACTTCTTTCTGATCTCAAAAAATCTGTTGGGCTTACTCTTCCCTATTGTCGCCCTTCCTGTTACCATTGGCACTCATGCTATGATATTCACTACTATCGCAACTGCAGTCGAAAATTTCGAGAACCTACCGACTTTAGCCCTAGTCCAAACTGATAGAACTCTAATCTCAATTCACTGGAATGCTTCTACGTGCAGACGCCTAACATTCCTGGTGAATCGTGATCTCTGGCCAGACTGTGATCGACACAGTAACCCAACAGAAAAAATTCTCAAATGAAATCTTAACATGATCCAAGTCCCTCTCAAATCACTGGTTCCACCCTCCAATACTAATTTGCCTCCAAGTGCAGCACACTCCTCCTTCTTTGTCCTGCTTGCCAAGTTAAAGACACAAAAACATTTAGAATTAAGGCGATTAAAGAAAGGGGGCTTCCACTTTGGTAGTGTGGAATACTGTGTTGCAAAAAAACATCTTTTACTGAAGTTCAAAAACGAAACTAAAAGAATTTGCTTTTAAACCACGCTTTTGCTAAACCAAAAAATGGTTAGCTACATCTGTAATTACAACACTAGAGACATTTGGCGAATTCTACGTTCTGTAAATGGGATAGTTCACGATTCTTTAGATTTGTCTATCGACGGCACTACTTGGTCTAAATTCTATGAAGCTAAATACTCTTTTCCGTCTAGGTTCTCTCAGTTTGATATTTCAAACTTATTGCTTACGATTCCATCCAATTGCCCTTGGACTATTAACGATATTGTGTTTGATATTAACAAACTTAAGCTATCAAAATGCGCAGGGCCAGATGGTCTGCCTCCATGTGTGGTAAAAGATGATCCTCAATTTTGGGCAATCATCTTCCTAAGGATCTTTCAAATTGTTTTTAAAACCAAGTCAATACCAGACTCATGGGTCACTTCTTCTATTATTATTCCTCTTCACAAAAAGGGCCCTTTGAATGATCCATTGAACTTCTGCCCTATCGCGCTCATTGACGTTGCAGCCAAAGTGTTTGGGCTGCTGTTACTTGGTGAGGTGGAAACTTTTATAACCAAAAATTCTATCATCAATAAAGCACAAATCGAGTTCCGCAAAATCTATGGTTACTCGACTCAATGCAACAATCTTGGCTCACTTAACCGCTGCAGCCCAATCTTCTACTCATGGGCCCATCTTTATCGCCTCATTAGATCTTTCTTCTGCCTTCGATTGTGTCATCAGAGGCAGACTCTGGCTAAAAATGTTGGAATACAAGTTTCCCCCTTATCTGGTTGCACTCATCTCCTTACTTCATCATAATCCCAACTTTAAAGTAAGAATCTCCAAAGAAGGTTATCTGACGGAAGCAATCGTGACCTTCATTGGAGTCAAACAGGGATGCAAGCAACCTGGCAGCGGTACTTTTTAATCTTTGTCAGACATCGGGCGTATTTGGAATCCTAACAAATCCTTTTCAGTACAAATAGGCGACTTACATCTATCATGGCTAGCCTATGCTGATGATGTGCTCCTTCTAGATCGAATGCAAGCAGGGCTTCAAAACAAACTGGAATGTTTCTCCCAATACTGCATGATAAACAACTTAACTGTAAACTCAACGAAATCCAATATTATAATTTTATCATCAAACAACAACAAAAAAATGCGGAAATTTCGATGGACGATTGACTCAACTGAAATCCATCCCGGCAGCCGTCTAACCTATTTAGGCTATAATCTTACACATAATACATCATCGATATTCTGGCAGAAAGCGCTTGCCGAAAAAGTAACACCTTTGATTGGACAAATGAAAATAATTCTTCAGAAATGTTGTACATTTTCATTGATTCCCCTCTATGAATATTATTTGAAAAAAGGTGGAAGCCATAATACTATACGGACTTGACCTTTGTCTTGTAGATCTCTATGCTTTCCTAAACAAATTGCAAGCTAGGATTTGGAAGTCTACGCTGTGTCTCCCAAATTAGCTACCTAATGCCATTTTAAAACATGAATTGGGCTTAAATTCTTTAGCATCACGTTACAATTGGAGACTCCTAAATACCTATATAAAAATGCGTTTTCCTCAATCAAATTCCATCTATGACGATTTTTCACTGATGCTAATTATCTCAACCAAGATCCATTGACCTCTTCCAAAAACTGATCTTTAAGCTGCTATCTCAGATTAATATCTTGCCTGAAGAATTACAATGGAAATGGCGTCTTGCTAGAAAAAGAATTTTCCTAAACGGTTGGGCCGCGACATCAGACCTAATTTCAAAGTATTCTTCATTTTCTGAATATGCCAGGTTCAGACATAAGCAATATCCTTGCTTGCAATATTTATCGCTTTTCCCCTGTGCAACTTCTCGCACACTGTATATGCGTTTTCGTCTTGATCTACTCCATACTAAATCTAGAACAAAGTTCTGGTCGACACAATCAAACTTACTTGACACTCTTACTTGTCGATTCTGTAAAAATCAACAGGCAGAAGAAACCTTAAAACATCTATTTCTGTTCTGTACACACTTTGAAGCAGAGCGACTTTAAAATTTTGAAAGCCTTTCACCATGCAAACACGGTTACAGGAAGGAATCTTGTGTGGGCTACCTGCATGTGGGGAAGCTGTAATTCCATCATTCTAGCAACTGTAAACTTTCTTAAAATCATTGAATCTGCTCTCACTGTATAAAGTTCCAAAAAAGGTGACAAAAGCTAAACTTACTTGTCATTAGTCAAAAAAGAGATAGAAGATTGCATGAGGATACTGTTGCGGAAACAAAAATATATCTTTGTGATTCTATTAGAAATGTTATGTCGATTTTTACTTATGTTGTATGTCTACATATTATATACACAGGCAAGCGATTAAGTCTTTCCCTCTTCGTTTTGCTTTTTTTAAACCAACTTTATATAAGCTGTTTCTTCTTTTTATGTATGTGATAGTACTTTGATGTTGATATTATGTAACTAATTGTAAGAAAAAAAGTTTTTCTTTTGGTAAATGTGATAGCATTTTGATGTTGTCATAATGTAACAATTGTAAGAAAAAACAAGGTTTTCTTTCTCCTTTTGTAAAGTTGCATAAGCACTAAAAACAAAACAAAAAAAATAAAGAACATTTCAATACTGACAATCTTCTTGCCTCTTCGGTCGCTAGCTCACTTGTGAGCACTTCAACCGCCATTCAGCATAACAGCACTACAGCATCCCGGAGTCACTCAGCCTCACTTGACTCACTGGGTAAGCTATCTTACTGTGTCCATCTCTGCTTCGTTCGGTCCCTTGCTGCTGCAATGGTTCCCGGCCTGCTAACCCCTCGTTCTGGGCATCCGACAATGTGGGTGCACAGATTTGGAGTCCTCTTGACTCCTGGAGGTCGGCAGCCAAACCCTGCCTCCGGAACCTTCCGATGACAGCCACACTCTGGTTCCGCTGCAGTGACTCTGCATCTCAGACACGCATCTTGCTCTCTCTTCCTCCGGCTGCTCCGTGTGCACGCACTTGGCTTCCTTCTCCTGCTTCTTTTTCTCCGACTCCCTTAGCCTCACATGAGCAGGCCATTTATACCACCCTTTTGGCTCCAGGTGCAGGCTATTCGCATTCAGTTGACAGCGGTGTTGGTACTCAGCGTCCCTTTCCCTCATCCCAGTACCAGAGTGGTGTGTGTTCATGTCTGAGTCAATAAAGCATGAATGCAAGTTCTTGTGTCATCTCTTCCTTGTTTCAGTACCATAGTGGTATAAAGTGGGGGATGTTTTTCCAGCAGAATAGGGAAGTGTGAGAAACCTGGAGGTGTCTCACCTGCTAGTCCCTGAGGATCTGTCATCCAGTTGGCCAGGACATGCCCATTGCTATTGGATCCAGTTCCTGGGGGTGGACCAGTGTGGGAGGATCACCTGTATGGGGCGGGGGAGGGGTCTTCGGGGAGTGGCACACCGAAGGGTCAGATGCAGTATCCCCTTTCTTATAACACCTTTTCCCCAGGATACCTAGAATCTCAATCTCCCACTACCCCTCTTTCTGACACTTCTCTTGGACAGTTCATCGTGAGTGACAACGGACTAACACCAGAGCCGTAGACCTGACATGTCCCAACACAAGGGTCAGGCAGAGTCAATCAATTTACTGATAATTACACGCACCTGACTTCCATCACACTTCCGTACATGTATAAAGGCAGAGCAAGAAAGCACACTCTGAGCAAGGCAAAACGCACGAGGAAGCAGCAATTCTGAGATGGCAATTTCAACCGAGGAGAAAGGCAGCTAGATCAGAGAGGATCATAAGGAGGAAATTACCCTAACCCAGAACCGTGACTTTCAAGAAGCCTCGAGGAAAAGAAACGTAAGACCGGGAATTGCAGCTGACGATCGGTGTAGCATGTGTCAATGGTACACGTGGCCCTCCCGCATTGATAGTCAAAGCGATTACCGTCGTGGTACTGTACTTGACTCTGATTGCAAAGCAACGCCAGCAAGCTCAGCACAGCTGGTGAGTTGGAGAAACTGATAGCAGACCGGACTGTGTTTTTTTTTTTTAATTTCTTTATTATTTTTTAAAAACATCACACCCAATATTACAACTTTGGACATACATAATCAATGTCAGATCAACACATTATACAATTCCTGTCCTTCCCTCTCCCTCCCACCCAACTCGAGCCTATTCATCGGTGCCATCTACGTAAACATTTTCAAGAGTCTCAATGCTTGCTGACTCATCCGAGTCTTCTGTTTCTTGACTGGCCTGGCAAGGGGTAGCCAATGAGATCACCAATTGCCTCCAGGCCATCAGGGGACCTACTTCCTCTTCCCCGCCCCTAGTGACGGCTTCAAACCAAACCGCAGTTTCTGCTTCTGCCCATCTCAGGAGGTCCGCCCACCATATTTCCACTCTAGGCCTGTGGACTGCCTTCCAGCACATGGCGATTCTGCGCTTGGCCAGGACATCTGCCAGGTCTTTCATTTTGTTGATGTGCTTTGAATTGCATGGTCTGGGGAAATTCCCAAGCATGCATGCCCCTGCTGACCCCACATCCAGCACCACACCCCCCTCGGCCATTTTCATCCTTATCTCCTTCCAGAATCTATGCACCTCCGGGCAAGTCCAGAACATATGTAACAACCCTGCCTTCTCCTCTCTGCATCTGGGGCATCTCTGTATGGCCAAGCCTCCGAACCTGGCTATTCTACCAGGGGTCAGATAGGCTCTGTGGGTGATGTACAACTGAATCTGCTGGAATCTCGCATTCCGGTACACCTTTTTGTGGTACCTCTGAGCTCTATCCCATTGTCCATCTGTCATGGGTTCTCCCATCTCCTCCTCCCAATCATGCCTTAGCTGGAGTAGCTCCCTCTCTGCCTTCATTCTTAGGAGCTCATATATCCTAGATATTTCATGTCCGCCCTCTGCAACATCATACATTATTTCCAGGGTGGCATCAGGTTCTCCCGCCAGCGCTGTCTCGGGCCATCTTCCCCTTACCCGTTTCAAGAGCCTGATATATGTAATGTATTGACCCCTCTGCACTCCTGTCTCCTCCTGCAACCTCTGAAACTCCAGAATCTCTCCTTCCTGCCATATGTCTCCGAGGGTGGCTAGACTCACCGGTTCCCAGTATCTTCGAACCGTTTCGAACAATTGGGGGTCATCCCCGCATAGGGTCACCAGCGGGACTTGCTGGGAGATCGGGTCTGGGTCGCCCACCGTTTTCCATGCTCTGTGCCAAACTTCCCAGCCCAACTCCAATAGTCTCCCCCTCCCCACCATCTTGGTTTTATGTGTCCACACTGTCTCTCTTAGAAAGTATGGGGCTGAGTCACCCTGTAGGAGCCTGGCCTCTGCCGAGTCCTCCGCTGACAACCCCCTGGCCACATACAACAGCTGTCATGCCAGGTAATAAAGTTCAAAGTTCGGCAGGTTTATGCCCCCCTTATCACACGTGTTCTGTAACTTCCATAGGGCCACCCTATTTCTGGAGTTGCCCCATATAAAGCCCCTGCACATGCCATGGAGTCTCACGAAAAAGCGTCTGGGGATCAAGTATGGGATATTCACAAAAAAGTGCAAGAGTCTGGGCAGAACGACCATTTTGAGCAGAGCCGCTCTCCCCATCATGGCCAGGGGTAACCTGGACCAGAACGCCATACTGTTCCCAATACCCTCCATCGCTCTCTCTGTATTATTTTTGTGCTCCATCTCAATCTTGTGGTAAATATTCACTCCCAGATACTTGAATGTCACAGTTTTCCAGGGTATCCGCAGGACGGGTAGTCTTGCCGCAGGGGTGCTCCTGTACCTTCCCAAGGGGAAGAAGCTGGATTTCCCGGGGTTAACCGATATAGCCAAGAGGGTGGCGTAACGATCCATCACCTCAAGTACATATTGCAGGTTTTCTTCCGGGTGGCATAGGTAAAGAAGCATATCATCTGCATACAATGATATCAGATGCGTGCCCCCGGTCGTGCTGATCCCCACCTCCCCGTATTGTTGCCGCAGGCATATTGCTAGCGGCTCTAATGCCAGGATGAATAACATGGGTGACCAGGGGCAGCCCTGTCTGGTCCCTCTGCTAAGTTGCCACTTTTCTGAGATTGTGGGTCCAGTTTTAACTCTTGCAATCGGGGAACTATATAGCAACTGGACCCATCTGATATATCCTGGTCCCATTCCGTATCCTCTCAGGGTTGCTTTCAACCACGGCCACCGCACCGAATCAAAGGCTTTCACTGCGTCCAGCGACACGATTGCCATCTCGCCCGAGTCTTCCTTAGTTTGATCAATGATACGGTGCAGCCTCTTGTGGTTATCCGTGATGTTTCTACCAGGGACATAATCTGTTTGGTCTGGATGTATCAGCTTGCCTATTACTCTCTTTAGTCTATTGGCCAGCACTGCTGTGAGTATTTTACTGTCCTGATTAAGCATGGACAAGGGCCTATAGGACCCACATTCCGTGTCTGGCTTACCTGGTTTCAGGAGTGGGACGATCACTGCCTCGCAGAGGGATGCTGGCAGTTCCCCTCGCTCATAGGCTTCGTTGAACGTGGCCAGTAGCGGCTGGAGTAGCTCCTGCTTGTATGTGTTATAAAATTTGCTGGGTAACCCATTCGACTGGGCGCTTTACACGTGGTGTTGGATCACCGCTTGCAGTTCGTCCGGGGTAATGGGGGAGTCTAAATCTGCGCGTTCGAGATCATCCAATGTGGGTAACGCCATATCCTCTATTGTTTCGAGTATTTCCTGGCTCATATCTTCTCCCGTGTCCTCATATAATCGCCTATAATACTTGAGGAACTCCCCGTTCACTCCGTCCTGGGTGTTATAGATTCGACCCTCTGCGTCTCTGACCTCTCTAATCACCGGACGGGGGGGTCTCGTTTTTGTATAGCCAGGCCAGTAGTCTTCCTGGTTTGTCCCCCCCTGCATGTAACCTCTCCGTATATTTTTGCATAGTCTATCCCAAAGGTCACTACAAGCTAACTGTAAGTCTTTTATCCTGGCACTATTCTCTCGGGCGGTCCACTCCCCATGGGTAAGGCCCTCCAGCTCTCTTTCCGTTTCTAGCAGTGCCCGTTCAATTCCTCCCTGGAGCCCCTTAGATTTTGATATTGCTACCCCACGCACCACCACCTTAAACGCTTCCCATACTGTTCCCACAGAGCGTACACTGCCAGTATTAGTTTCAAAGTATTCCTCAATGGCCTCTCTAAGTCTTCTCGGAATTCCGCATCTTGTAGAGCCTCAGTCCTGAGCCTCCATGTCGGGATACGCGCACTGGGGGGTTGGTGTTGCCACTCTACAACCAGAGGCGAATGGTCGGACAATACCCAGGCCTTGTATTCGGCCCCCACCATTTCTCCCACTAACTCCGCCGCCGCAAACACATAATCCAAACTTGTGTGCAGGTCATGTGGCGCTGCATAGTGCGACTACTGCCTATCCGTTGGGTGCAGTCTTCTCCACACGTCCTCCCGACCGAGGTATGTCAATAGTGTGCTCAATGCTTTAGCTGCTGGTGCCGGCTTCCCTGACTTATCATCTGATCTATCAATCCTGGGGTTCAGGGTACAATTAAAATCCCCTCCCCACACCATTGCGCCGCCCACCAGGGGGCTGATTTTACCGTATAGGGACCTAAAGTATGCCGCTGTGTCATGGTTAGGGGCATACAGATTTACAATGTTCACCTCCCTATTTTCCAGGATGCCCGCCACCACCACCAGCCTGCCCTCTGGATTTATTGTCGTGCTGAGCAGCTGGAACGGCATATGCGGTGCCACCCAAGTAATCACCCCTCTTGCATATGCCGAGTATGTGGCTCCTATGACATTACCCTTCCATTTCCTCCTGACCACCTCCAGTTTCTCTTTGGTGAGGTGGGTCTCCTGTAACAACGCTATATCAATGCGCATCCTCCTTAAATACATCATTACTTTGTTACGTTTTAAATAGCTATTGAGGCCCCGCACATTCCATGTCACTACCCTAAGAATACCCGACGCCATCTGCTCGGTGTATTCCCCCTCTGCCCTCCCCTCCAATGTCTTCATTGATGACTCGTTGTTCGGCCCTTGACCCTCCCATCCCCAACAACCCCACCCCTTCCCCAAACTCCACCCCACAGCACACAACCCTGCCCCTCCCCCCCCACCCTACCCAGCCCCAACAAATGCCCAGTTCCATCCCTGGATCTCAGGCCCTCCCGCGTCTGGTCCTGTCTCGAAGCCGAGGACAAGGACCCCGCGGGGCGTCACCGATCTAACAGTGACCACACTAAGTGTACAACTAAGGGGTTTGAGAGTCGCCCTCCCGGAGCTCCCGCTTGGCTAAATGGGATAGTTGCATCCAACGGATCCCGCCTGCGCCTATTTCCCTAGCATATTCCCCACAAGCTTTATTTAACACTATGTTTAATTACCTAGCGAGCATATATTTGCGTCGGCACTCCCCACAAACTACGTTTACCACTAAATTCTAGTCCCAATGTCCTGTGCCAAATCAGCGGAGGTGGCCCAGCTGCATGTTACTTATCTCCTGCGGCTCCTGTTTGGATGTCCGATTCCTGAGGGCGACCCTGCGTGTCCAGCCAGTCCATAGCATCTTCCGGCGTCTCGAAAGAACAAAGTTTTGTTCTTGTAGAACACTTTCAATTTGGCCAGGTAGAGCAACATGTATCGGTGACCAGCCTCTCTCAACCTCCTTTTCACCGAGCCGAAGTTCATCCTGCTGCGCTGTACGTGCAAAGTGTAGCCCGGGTACGCCGTGATTTTCGCCGGCCCCCTCTCTATCGTCCCTCCCTTCCGGAAAAATTCCATTATCTTTTCCCGATCACGATAGTTCAAAACCTTTGCGATCAGCGGCCGTGGGGGGCCCTCGGGGGCGGTCTCCTTGCCAAGGCCCTATGTGCCCTCTCTACTGCAAACCCCTGGGTCAGTTCTCCACCAGTTATTTCCTGCAGAAGCATGGACTCAACGTATTCTGTTGGGTTAGACCCTTCCATTCCTTCCGGCAGGCCAACAATACGAATGTTGTTGCGTCTAGCGCGCCCCTCCACCTCCTCCGCCCTGTTCTTGAGGTTGCCCACGCGCTGCACAAGGGCATGAAGTTCCTGTCCGTGGGCGGCGCATGCCGTCGTATTCGGGGCCATCTCCTTTTCCAGGTTCCCAGTGTGCTCCGCAAGCGTGCGTACATCCTGTCTCAATAAATTGACCTCCTCCTGGACTGCTCCGATTTTGAGGTCCAGACCCACTTTCAAGTCGTTCATTGCTAGGCCCAGTTTGGTCTCCCAGGCAATTTTTAAGTCTGCAATCGCTGCCAGCACTTCCTCGATAGTGCCCGGTGTCTCCGCCACAGCGGCACTGGTGTCCCTGCCTTTACCGCCTTCTGCGCCTGTAGGCGTCTTGGTGTAAGCCTCCATCGTGGGATGTTTGCTTTTGGGCCTGACAGTTCTGTTGGACATCGTGCAGTGTCCCTCAGACGGGGGCCAACCGCACCCCCCTCTTACAAGAGTTCGCGTGGCGCCTAGCCACTCAGCTATGTTCAGGTATGTGCTTGCCACTCACCCCACCAAGGATGGGAATGTCCTCCCACGTACCTGCATGCGCACAGTATCGCTCCTCGGCCCCCACAGCGTTCCTTTCAATAGCTGATGGTCTTGTACTCCTTAATGTTGGGCTCGTTAGCGTGTGTGCCATGGGCGCCTCCCGGCACTCCTTATCTTCCCCCGGGGGCTCTAGTATGTCCACTTCTGGGCCCCTGTGTGTCGGACCTGCTCCTGTGGTCTCTTTGTTTTGCCCCACCAGCCCATGCGCAGCTGGCGACTCACTGTGCTCCTTGGCCCACTTCCTGCTTTGTTTAACAGTGCACCACCGAGGGGGTCAGCTGAGCACCAACCTCGTGGTGCGTCCGCTTTTTAATGGAGCCTCAGTCTTCCACGGCGGTATCTGGGTCTCCAAGGGCCAGCAAATGTCCCGGACCAGCCTATGCTTCCAACCGCTTTATATGTTTGACAGTGCACCTCAAGGCGCCTCCGTGTCCGGTCTGCGCAGTATCCGAAGCTCCTTGGAAGCAACCTTAAGGAGCGTGTCTTGTCTCTGGGTGCTAGTTCTCCTCAGCGCTTGTCACCTCATTGTCCATGGGTAATGCCAATCATAGCGTATTGTTTCGTATGGGACTTTAATATGGGCTGCTGGCGGCCTCTTTAATCCATTTTGTTGCCGCTCATCTGCTAGGGCTGATCACTGCTGTCGTGTGTGTGCAGCTCCCGCTAAGGCAAGGGGGCCATCGCTACTTCGCTGCAGCCTCGTGCCCAGCGTAGCGCTCGTTCACTTTAGCGCGCCGATACAATGTACACGCTGCAGCTCTCTCAACGTTCGAACTGTCTGCTCAGCGGGCCCGGCGCCTGCCACCAGTTCATTTGTGATTACGAGTGCACCTGTACGCACTGATGCTCTGCTCCAGAGGTGCCCCGCCGTAGCCGACACACTCCTCAGCCCGCAGGCACGGCCACTGCAGCCCGCCTCGCACTCTTTGCTCCACAGCGCCAAGGCCCCCCAAAGTCCACACCACTGGGCAGGGTGCGCTCGGCGGTCACGGATCTCTGCTGGGCTCATGGCAGCGCCCCCGAGCCTCTCGGAGAATCCTTTGTTCTTGCCGCCATCTTGTTTTCGTATTGCATCACCAGCGCTCGCAGCTAAAGACGGTTGTAACTTTGTATCTGTGCATCGCCCACGCACCAAAGTTTCAACGAGTGCGCTCCCTGCTTTTAGAAGCCTGGATTTTATTTCCCAGCGCTGGCAGGCTTCCCCCACCGCAACCACATCAAGGATCAATCAAGGATCCCAGGAGCTCCACCGGAGTGCGTCCTCTCACATGGCCATCTCAGCCACGCCCCGACCGGACTGTGTTATGCTCAAGGTTGCAAGCGGCAACATTGTTTAAAGAAAGAGAACTGGTATACAATTGAACTTTGTGAAACCAAAATGGGTACCAGATAGAGTGGTCCGGTGCCACATGGGTGCTCAACCGAAGGTCTCTGTTTGGTGCCCCACTCCCTCCTTTGAGCGAGGAAGAATTATTGAACTGGGAAATCGAAGTTGTCCTTCAGCGGGTTACGTTGAATCCCGTGCACATTCGAAAGTCTTCGATTAAATTGGTCTGGACCCGGAAGAGGTCGATCCTCAGTGAACAATAACCCACCCGAGAAGATTGTTGTGACAAATCGGAACCCGACTGAGGGATGCCTATAGCTTAAAGTTGGTCTGAACCCGGCTGAGGGAGGCTCATTTTAAAAGAAGGATTGGAGCCCGGGTGAGGGGGATCCATGGTGAAGAGAAAATCGCCCGACGTGAATATTAAGAAAGGAACTTTTCTTTGTTGTGTATGGTACATCCAGTCTTCTGAGGCAAGAGACTTTTGCACAAAAGAGACTTGGGCACAGAAGGCCCTGATGCTGGTGAAAGGAACTGTGACCTTGTGCCAAAGAAGCCCAGGCGTGTGCTGTGCTTGAGTGAGCCGCCTTGTCCCGTACTAAAAACGTGGGGAAGGGAGGCCAACGGCCTAAACATCCTGAAATTTTGTGAACACTACTTTCTTTTTGCAAATATTGTCCCACACTATTTTGTAGCATAGCGGTAAGGATTGGCAATAGTTTTATTTTAGTATAGGCCCTGTTTATTGAATTAGTCTCTACGAGGTCTCCTCCTCCCAGGTGATCCTCCCTTGCATATATCCACCCACATGGTCAGGATCCAAAAGCCATGGCCTTTCCCTGTCCACCTGGGGGTAGGATATTTTGGGGAAAGAAGTAATGACGCACTCCGATTCCTCACAGGATCTACAAGCATTTAACAGCATAATTTACATTTGCAGGTCAAATCTGACTACTGCTCATTGGCCGCAGATTTGAGTGAGCTTGAATTCACAATAGTATAATCAGGATTGTAGAAACATGAAGACAAAGCTCCTGGAAATAGCCAAGGACCCAAACTGAAATAAAATCAGTTTGGCAGGTGAGGCAGCTGTATAAAATTGCACTTAAAAGGGCCAAAGAAGCATGGAAGTGTAAGTGATGGCAGCAGCTGAAAATAATCAAATAAACGGTAATTCTGTAAGATAGTCTTCCAGGCTAATCACCCATTAAAAGACAACATGTGTGCAGTCCCCGCAGTCTCAACTTGGAGTGGTCATTTTTCAAGGTTATTTACCCACAGGAGTGATAGAGATGACCTGGAGACACGAAGCTGTCTGCACCAAGACTTTAATTCTGCCAACCAACCCTTTTTGGAGTTTCAGGTTGACAAAGTAAGAGAAGCCCTGTTTTCCATTTCCTCTGGTAGGGCGCAAGGCCCAGATTAGGTGGTGATGGGTGTGTTTAGGCAGTATCATCTTATATGGGTGCCGGTCTTCACCAAAAATGTTAATGCATTCACGGCTAGCAACAAGTTTACATATAGATGGAAGGAATATACAATAATTCCTATATTTCAAAAAGGCGATAGATTAGATTCAGGCTGCAAAAGGGCAATAACTATGATTGATTCCACTGTGAGATGACTGGGCAGGGTGATCTGTACTCGCGTTGTCAATTGGACTTAAGCAAATAACATTCTGCTTGAGGAGTAGTAAGAGTTTAGGGCAGGAGTTGGCACAGTAGAATAGGTCCTGAACCTCAGTTTTTTTAAAAAAAACTTTATTTAATACTGACATTTTCACATATGAGGGCAAGGATATTTCACAAATATAGTCATGGCATACATTTTGTGCAGTGCGGTATGGGAACTTTTGCTAGTAATGTTTACATAAGGGGGGAAATGAAAGAAGGGGAGGGGGGCGGGTGGGAAAGGCAGGAGAGGGAGGGGCATCAGGGAAGGGTATCATTCGGGAGACATTACGGTGCTCGTAGTTCTAGTCTCTTCCTCCTTAGCAAGCAGGTATGATCTGAGCGGGGCCCATATGTCCTTGGGTCTCGAGGTGGTGTGGATCCCTCGGACTTAAGTCTCTTCACATTCTTGTGTGTGGATTAGGTCTCTTAACCAGTTTTGGTGTCTGGGGGGGTCTTTTGATTTCCATTTCCTAAGGATATTCCGTTTAGCCACGGCACCTCCCATTGCAAATAGCCTACGGGTCTTGACGGAGGCCTTTCCGATGTCTCCCAGGAGGTATTTCAAGGGTGTGACTGCGATGTTAGTGTTTACTATAACGTCCATTGTGTTGGCCATTTCTTCCCAGTATTGCTTAATCGGCGGACATTCCCAATACATATGTATGGCTGATGCATTGGGTGTTCCACACTTGGGGCATAGTTGTGGGCTGGCGGGATTGAGTTGGGCGATCTGTTTAGGTGTAATGTGAAGATGGTTCAGGATTTTGAATTGGATAAGTCTGAAGTTAGCACATAGGGAGATAGTTTGGGTGTATTTACAGTAGTTTGTCCAGAGTTGTTAATCTAATTGGATACTCAAGTCTTTTTCCCATTTGGTTTTCATATTGTTCTTAGATGGTGTGTTAGATTCAACAGTTCTGTATAGGGTAGACAAGCCGCCCACAAAGCCTTCTTCTGTAAGGATCTCCGTTAGGAATTTAAGCGTCGGGGGGTGCGTTGGGAAAGGATGGCCATTTTTTCTTGCATGCATCCTTCAGGTGTTGGTGGTGCAGGGTTGTAGTTAGACTTTTTCCGGCTCTGTTTTGGATTTCCCCCAGCGTGAGGATTCTCCCCTCTGGAAAGTGGTCTCTAACCCTGTCCTTTTTGTCGCGGTCCCACAGTGTCTGTATAGTCCGGTCCATTGTTGGTTCCAGACCTGGGTAGTACCCTTAGGGGAAGGTGTGGCCAGTAGGGTATGTCGCATTTCACTCTCTTCAAGATCTGTGCCCATGCTCTCGCTGTAGTTTCCATTGGGTCGGCCATCAATTTTTCTCTGGGTGCCTTGGCAAATATCATGCTTTTAAGGTTCAGTGGTGAGGCAGCAAACTCTTCTGCATGTATTATGGGCATGTCGCTCTGTGGTTTTGGCCCAGTACTTCACGAAGTGTGCTTGTGCTGAGTAGTAGTATAGTTGGAAATCCGGAACTGCTAGGGCACCTGTGTCAAAGTTTTCGCATAATTTGGACCAGCTCAGTCTAGGTGACCTTCCTCCCCACACGAAACGAGTACTACGTTTTTGCAGTGTGTCGAAGAATTTCATACCTGACCAGATCGGGATTCCATTGAATAGGTACAGCAGTTTTGGTACTATTAACATTTTCAGGAGGGAAAATCGCCCAGTGACAGTGGCAATTTGGTGTAGATGTTAAGTTTGCATTCCAGTTGTGTTAGGTAAGGGGCGTAGTTGTTGGTATATAGTGTTCTGTTATCTGGCGCCATTATTATCCCTAGGTATCTTGCTGTGGTGGGGGACCAATGTAGGTCCTTCATGACTGCAGACTGGCTTGTGGTCTCAGTGAGAGGAATTACTTCGGACTTGGCTTGGTTAATTTTGTATCCCGAGTATCTGGTGAATTTGGTGATATCCCGCAGCACCAGTGGCAGGTGAGTCTCTGGGTTCCTGATGTATAGCAACGTGTCGTCTGCATAGAGCAAAATAAATTGAGGTATTCCCAGTATGCGGATCCCCCTCCAGACGTGGCAGTGGCATAGACGTGCACCAATTTAGTCATGTAGGGGTTGAGCTTATTGGATATGGCTTTAGCAAATATTTTGGTGTCCACTTTGATAAGGGACAGCGGTCTGTACAAGGATGCGGAGTGAGCTGGCTTATGTGGTTTCAGCAGCACTGTGATAATGGCTGTTAGGCAGAATCCTGTGCAGTTCCCTTAGAGAACACTACAGAAGATTAGGACTACAGATGAGAGCAATAAATCCCCTTTGGTATCAGTCTGTACCACAAAGATTTAGTTGGTAGCTGTGGCTGAGAAGTCAGACTTATCTCAAGAGGGAGATGAGCAGTATTCAGGGTTTACACAATAGGCCTTCAGTACTATGGAACAAGGAAACACTGACCAAAGCTTTGTAGTAAAAGAATATATATTTTTATTTTATACACTTCTAGTTAAACACATCTATCACAGTTCTTAAAGCAAGTTAAATTTGGTCAAAGAAAGTATACACAACTCCCTAGATAAATTTAGACCAATTTGTGCAAGAGAGAAAACCGAGCAAAACGGCACAGTGTACACCAAACACAAATGGCACTCTAGCAATTTCTCACAAGGGTGGGAAAGCACAAGTCATACAGAAATATCTTCTTACACACATTAGCAACACTTTCCATAGGTTTGTGAACCAGAAGCAAGGCAGTGTATCAGTATAGAAAATACTTAATTGAAAACTGAGCAAAATGGCATTTCACAAGGTTTAAAAGTGGGAAGGAAAGGGTGGTTATAAGAAGTAGGTGCACCAACAAATTTCTAGTTGAGAAGCAATCTAGAGAATGCAGTTCTAACAAATTTAGCCAGAGTCAGTAGGCCTGTGCAAGAGTCAGTTGTACAGGGCAAGGGCCCAGGAGCAAAATGTTATTGTAGCTGCAGTCAAGTCTTTGGTTAACGATTTTGAAAAGGTGGATGCAGAAGGTGAAAGACAATGTTAAAAGAGAGGGGCGGCCACCCCAAAAGGTAGGTAAAGGATTTAAAACACCTTTAGCACTACCACACAGAAAGGGAGGCCTGGCGGAACAATGTACCTTATAAATGAAGAAGTGGCTCCTGCGGTGGCGGTTGTTCCTGGTAGTTCTGGCAGTTCGGGGGATACAGGAGAGGAAGAGAGGCTCTCGTCGTGGAGGAAGGTTCGAGTTACTGCACTGCCCAGGGATGAAACCAGCCACGGTGCTGCCCGACGAATAAAAGGTACGCTCCTTTAAATCGCGGTCCGGGTGGACTGGTGCCTGGCTATCCGGTCTCTGAGTATGGGGTACTGGCGATTCAGCCAAGGCAGGTCCGGGAAGGCGATTGGCAAACTGGTTGGCCCCACCAGCTCAAGGGAAGAAGGCTCTTGCAGATGAAGATCTTCTCTCGTCGTGTGGAGAAAAATGGTAAGACGCTGCAGCAGGGCTTCACCGGTGATTGTCGTTGCAGATGTCTTTGGCTTCTCTCGTCTTCGGCTTCTTAGTTCCAGTGGTGACGTCTTGCTCTTCCAGTCCTCAGGACCCTGCTTTTATGCAAAAAGAGCCCCATTCATACAGCCTAGCTGTCACTCACACAGTGGAGTGGTCATCTTGGCGGGAGACCCTCCAGTCTATCAGGATAGAGTGCGACATGGGTTGCTGAGGCAACCCTGTCCAGGGGTCCTACTCCCCCTCCCACACAATGGACCCACCCCAGACTCAGTGGCGCTGAAAGGAGGGCTTCTCGGTAGAAGCCCGCCAAAAGGACGAACAAAGGCTCCCCGACCTGGGTTAGGAGTTTAGAGAAAGACACGAGAAAGAAGTTATGTTAAAGTTCTGGCAAATAAAACCTACCGGAGTAAAGTTAATATTAAAATACACCGGCGCTATGTTAGAAGGTGTCAGAAAATGTTGTCGCCTCGAACAATGGGAAAATCCCATAGAAATATTTGCGGTTTAATATTTACAGTAGTAACCACTGCCACCAGCCAGAAACTTTTGAGAGAGGGACTGTACGGTACCCTCTCGAAAATGAACATAAGGGAAAAACTATTAACCCATCCCAGTACTTCCATAGTAAGATGGGTAGTACTTGTTTAGTTCACAAAAATGGACTAGTTAAGTCAATGGGGACTTTACATGCCCTGGGAGACAGTAGTCAGTCCCAGGGTATGGAGTCTATGTTTGGGGGTCGCTACGACACCCCTGTGTCACTGCACGGAGGGTGCTGTGTAACACATGTGAATAAAGATGGTTCCTATGGAGGTGCGAGAAACCCCATAGACATTAAACACAAAAATAGCCTAGAACACACTTAGCAAAAATGCCTAAGAGTGGGAAAAAGAGTCTCACTCTTAGCAGGAGAAAAAACAAACCCTTCAAATCCAGCAAAGCTGCTGAGGGACTCTATAGGTAAGGGAAATTAGCCATAAAATGAGAATTCTCCCTAACAATGGCCTCTCTCATTGTCGGTGGGAGTGTTCCGATTTCCATGGCTTCGTTCCAAACCTCCAATAGCTGCAGGGCCAGTTCGTCTGAATATATTTTATATAGATCCGTTATTAGACCATCTGACCCTGGTGCCCTACCGGACTTGAGGTCTTTGATTGCTTGTTTTATTTCTTCGAGGATGAGGGGCAAGTCCATATTACCACTGTCTTCCGAAGTGAGTTTTGGGAGGGGGAAGGAGTCGAGGTATCCTTGGAGTTCTACTGTTCTTACTTGGTCCGCATTCGCATAGAGGTTATTATAGAAGAGTCGAAACACCTTGTTGATTTCTTTTTTTTTAAAACTCTTTTTTATTAATGGTCACGTATAGGCCGCCACATCACAGCACATTTGTTTAACAGTTACATCAGGGGTAGAATATCCGTTACATTTCACATGACAATATTATGAAGACAAGTCGGCATTGGCAATCATGTTACATAGATAGGATCTGAACGGGCCCAAATGTCCTTGGGCCTGCATGCCGAGGGTCAGGTTAAAACAAATTGTTCCTCTGACTTGTTGACATGTGTCAGTTCTTGAAGAAACTGGTTTAGGGTGGGCGGGAGAGAACTTTTCCATTTCTGTAAAATACATTTAACATAGCGCATGCAATGTTAAATAATCTTCTAATTTTCTCTGGTTGCTTGCCAATGTCCCGAACAAGTATTTCTGAGGAGTCAAATCGGGGGGAATCCCCTCAGTACCGGGCAGTCCCAGTACATGTGAAAGGATCCAGCCTGGGGAGCATTACATTTAGGACAGGCGTCAGAGGCATCCGGTGCAAACCTTGCTATCCTGGCCGGCGTATAGTGTAGCCTGTTTAGGATTTTAAATTGAATCACCCTTAGACCAGCATTAAGCGAAACCTTCTTGGATAACGCACAATAGTTGGCCCATTTCTTTTCTTCAATGTTCCCCTGCAAATCCGCTTCCCACTTCTCCTTTATCTGATTTAATGTGGGGGTATGAGCTTGCACGGCTGTGTACAACCTAGCAATCCCCAGGCCATTTTTAGATGTTACCAATTGCACACATGGATGGGGTGGGGGCTCATCCGGGAAGAGAGGCCACCTCTTTTGGAATGCAGACCTCATACGGTAGTATTGCAACGTTTTCAGGGGACCACCCCCCAGTGCCCTCAGCAAGAGACCCCGGTCTGCAAAAACACCATTCACAAACATGTCACCCAGTTTCATTTCCCTGTTAGGGTCCCAGGACTCCTGTATGTTAGCATCATGTGTGGGGGGTATGCCCGGGAAGTCCCAAAGCGGCACCTCTGGGTTGTAGGGGACCTCCACTCCCAGCCTCTCAAATATCGCCATCCATGCCCTGACTGTGCAGCTAACCGGATTGTATGCACATGTGTCTTTATACTTTGGATCGAAAATAACTGACTGTATATTCGTGGGATGTGTGGTGTGTTCCTCTATCCATGCATGGGGTGTATTGTTCTCGTCATTATACCAATATTTCGCAAATTGATCTTGGGAGACGTAATAGTAAAGTTCAAAATCGGGGGCCGATAACCCTCCAGAGGCATAGGGCACTGCCATCATCTCCCAGCCAATCCTAGCAGTCTTACCGTTCCAGAGAAATGTTACCACCATGGATCTAAGCCTGGAGAAGAAAGCCCTGCCCGGCCATATAGGAATATTAACAAATAGGTATAAAGGTTTAGGGAGGACCACCATTTTAAGAATGGAAACACGGCCGGCTAATGAAATTGGGAGCCGCCCCCAAATCTGAAGCTTGGAGCCTATTGCCTGTAGGGATTCCTCATGGTTATCTGCGTAGAGTGTGAGCTTGTCCCTGGAGACCAGTATTCCCAGGTATCTAATGTGGTCTGCGGACCACTTGAGTCCCACTGTGTCTGTAGGGCATCGGGTGGCAGGTGTTAGGGGGAATATTTCTGATTTCGACATATTTATGGTATACCCGGTATAGTCTGCAAACCCCTGGATCTCAGTCATGACGGGTGCTATATTAACCTCAGGTTCCCTGACATATAGTAGTGTGTCATCCGCGTAAAGCGAAATTAGTTGGGTGGAGCCCTTCATAGTGATCCCTTTGTCTGAGTGTCTAAGACGTACCGAGGCCGCCATAGGTTCAATGGTCAGTGCAAATAGTAGGGGCGAGAAAGGGCACCCTTGTATGGTCCCCCTTTCCAGGTGAAACATCTCGGAGATGGTTTTATTGGTCAGGCCCGGGCTCCAGGTTCCGTGTATAGGACTCGGAATCATGTACCGAGGAATAAAATGTGTATCTTCTACTGCCCGGGTGAACCTCCCTCCACGCATCAACCAGTGAGAGCTGTGCAATGACATGTCTAAGGTTCAGTGCTGTCCTGCTTGGGGGTCCAATCACCGTAGAGGATCTATCAAGAACCGGATCAATGGTCAGGTTGAAGTCCCCCCCCCCCCCCCCACAAAGACACCCGAGACATCCAATGATATAACCATCTGATATATATCCAGGTAGAAGGCCGGGTCATCAATGTTGGGACCGTATGTATTAACCAGGAGAAGCTGTTGGTTAGCCACCTCCCCCCAGACCATGACAAATCTCCCCTGGGGATCGACCCTGTGCCCACCAACCAGGAACCCAAGGCTTGGGTGAATAAGGGTGAGAACCCCTCTGGACTGGGTAGAGTAGTCCATGTGGTACCTCAGGGGACCCCACCCGGGCAGGACGTGAGAATTACCTGTCCCCACTGCATGGGTTTCCTGCAGCATCAGTATTTGTGGATTATGCCTGGAGACGTAGTTGGATATCTTCCTAACCTCACATTCCACTTCAGCAGCTTGACCTGCAGCCCGTCCCCGGGGACCCGAGATCCCACATTAGCCATTTCCAAATCCGACAAGTTCATTGTGTTCGTGCCATGTAGACAGTGACGGCCCAGCCGCGACCAAAACTTTACTTTTCCACCAACAGGCCGTCCCCTTCCATCCTCCTTTCAGAGGTAGCTCCGGAAGGCAGCCCAAACCCTTCAACAAAATGTCCCCTTGAGTCCATCAAACAACTGAACATAACTTTCCCTCCACCCTGTCCCACCCGTCCCCCCTCATCATCACCCCCAACTTGACGATGTAGCCCATACAACTTATGGAACATTCCACGGGTGGCCCTGTTGCTTCACATGCCGATCAGGTCCAACAGCTCCACCAACCAAAGTGCCTGGTGTACCTTAATCAGTTACTCATATGGGCCCCGGGCCCACGCCGGGTGTTTTAGGAGTTTTACGTATCGTATAAAGGTGGGACCCACCCCAAACGCCTCAAGCGCCGAGAGGAGATAGACCCATGATACCGAGTCAAACGCTTTTTCAGCGTCAAGGGATATGGCCACTGCGCTCCTCGCGGGGTCGATCTGCGCCATGATACCAAAGAGTCGTCTGAGGTTTAGGGCTGTAGATCGAGTAGGGACAAACCCATTCTGATCGGGGTGGACTAGGTTCGGGACTGCCGGCAGAAGGCGATTCGCCAGGACTTTTGCAAAGATTTTAGCGTCTGTGTTTATGAGTGATAAGGGCCTGTAGGACGAAACGTCCTGTGGTGGTCGCCTGGGCATGTGGAGTACCACTATTATGGCCTCTCTCATAGTTGAGGGCAATCTACCGGATTCGAGCGCTTCCTCCCACACCTGTAGTAGTATCGGCACAAGTTCCTCACGGAACTCCTTGTAAAATTCGGCGCCTAACCCATCTGACCCCGGTGCCCTGCCTGTTGATAGATCCTTGATTGCTTCCCCAATTTCTTCCGTCGTTACCTGCTGGTCCATTGCCAGTCGCACCTCTTCTGGGAGCCTAGGGAGGGAGAGGGCCTCAAGATAGGTCCTAATTTTTGCGGATGTTTTCTTATCTTGGTTAGAGTATAACCTCTTGTAGAATTCCATAAATTCCCCATTAATGTCTTTATCCCCAAGGAGAACCCTCCCCTGTTGCGTGCGTATGCTCGTGATCTGTGTGGGTTGTTTATCGTGTTTGATTAGGTTGGAGAGCGCCCTGCCAGCCTTGTTGCCCTCCCCGTACCTGCGTGCCCGAATCGGGGCCGCAACATATCGGACCTCCCTCAAAGCAAGCTTGTCAAATTCCTGGAGATTTGTGTGTATATCGGCTAGTACTTTCTTGTCTTGCGTATTTGAATATGTTTTCTCAAGTGCATCTAACTTCCCTTCAACTGACGATAGTTCAGTCCTCACAGCCCTTAACATACCCGTAGTTCTAGACATCAACAGACCCCTCATCCAGACCTTGAATGACTCCCATACTATCGAGAGTCTGTCGACCGATCCGATATTATTGGACAGAAACTCCAAAATGTCAACATGAAGTGACTCCACCACCCCGGGGTCACATAACATTCCACCAGACATTCTCCACCTCCTGAAGGCACTCGCGGTGTTCCGGAATAGTAGTTCCAACAATACTGGGGAGTGATCGGAGAGGGTGCAGGGTAGGATTTCACATCGCTCAACTGAGGGCGTCATAGGCGTGGAGACCAACCAGTAATCAATCCTGGACTCGGAATCATGTACCGAGGAATAAAACGTGTATCTTCTACTGCCCGGGTGAACCTCCCTCCACGCATCAACCAGTGAGAGCTGTGCAATGACATGTCTAAGGTTCAGTGCTGTCCTGCTTGGGGGTCTCATCACCGTAGAGGATCTATCAAGAACCGGATCAATGGTCAGGTTGAAGCCCCCCCCCCACAAGCCACCCGAGACATCCAATGATATAACCATCTGATATATATCCAGGTAGAAGGCCGGGGCATCAATGTTGGGACCGTATGTATTAACCAGGAGAAGCTGTTGGTTAGCCACCTCCCCCCAGACCATGACAAATCTCCCCTGGGGATCGACCCTGTGCCCACCAACCCGGAACCCAAGGCTTGGGTGAATAAGGGTGAGAACCCCTCTGGACTGGGTAGAGTAGTCCGTGTGGTACCTCAGGGGACCCCACCCGGGCAGTGTTATGACTTTAAGCAAAACTTCACTATCTCATTCAGAGAGACCCCATGTGAGGATTACATAGAAACAAAAAGGTCTCTCACCTGGGAAATGGAACAAGGATTGATGAGGATAAGAAGACAACGAGTATCCAGGTGGAGATTGATGTCTATTTCGATCTTCTGATGACAATTAGAATTCCCCCCGAGAAACTCCCAGTGAACCGGCACAAAGGCCAGGGCAGAGGAAGGTTCCCAGGGAAACCCTCTTGGGGAATAAAACCCTGTGGAGCTGCTAGGGAACGTAGACTCCTTGAGAAGTCCCGTGGATGTAGGTTACGCTATCCCGGGAGTTTTGGAGATGACTGGTCGTGTCTTTAGAAGATCGGGGCCAGAGCAGTAATGCCAGGCCGGCTGATGAAAGATAGAGAGACAGAGTGATTAGTCTTAAAGTTGCCTAGAAATCAGAAAGATTACCCCTGAAGCAGGAATCTTACCAAAGGATCAGTTGGTAACACGGCCTTGAAATGAGAATAGTAGGAGACCAGGAATGGACTAAGAGACTGGGCACGCTAGACAAAGCAGAGCAAGGGACAAGAATGGTAAACAAACAAATTAAATGAAAACTAGGAGCCACCTATAATCAAAGAGAAGACCTGAAGGCAATCTTACCGAGAATGACCAGAAACCCTCTCAATATTTAGGGGTAACAGATGTCCAGAAGGAATGAAGTCAAAGGGTGGTGGATCTGTGTTATAAATAAAAACTAAACTAAGAATCCACAGGTAAAGAGACCAAAACTCCTCTCAATGCTCCAAACTAAACAAGTGCCTACCACTAGGGAACCAAGCCGGTAGGAGACGGTGGCAGGAAACAAATTCTTCAAAGGCGAGTAGCTTAGAAAAGCTCAGAGAACCCACGAGACTGAAAGGCACCGAGACGTCCTAAACAACAAACACACATCAACAACAAAGTTCTGTAAGGATCAAAGGAGCACAGTCATAATTACTAGAAATTAACAAAGGCAAGTCTGAAGAGAGGGAGTAAGAGATTCCCTAACACGAACTCACGTAGCGTTCGCCAGCTCCTTGGAGAGTAGCAACGCGTCCTTGTCCGGGATGTGCAGGTTGATAAGCCGTCGGTGTTCCATCCCGGAAACATCGCAAAGCATGATGGGGCGCAACGACTAGACCGCTACTCACACTGTAGCGGTCCGCGAGGCCCGCCATGTTGGAATCAGGCATGTCAGTGCAACCCGCCATGTTGAAGTCAGGCATCGCACTGTGGGTAAAGCGAATAGCCGTGACAGGCAGGATGTGAGAATTACCTGTCCCCACTGCATGGGTTTCCTGCAGCATCAGTATTTGTGGATTATGCCTGGAGACGTAGTTGGATATCTTCCTAACCTTAACTGGATTGTTCAATCCCCTCACATTCCACGTCAGCAGCTTGACCTGCAGCCCGTCCCCGGGGACCCGAGATGCCACATTAGCCATTTCCAAATCCGACAAGTTCATAGTGTTCGTGCCATGTAGACAGTGACGGCCCAGCCGCAACCAAAACTTTACTTTTCCACCAACAGGCCGTCCCCTTCCATCCACCTTTCAGAGGTAGCTCCGGAAGGCAGCCCAAACCCTTCAACAAAATGTCCCCTTGAGTCCATCAAACAACTGAACATAACTTTCCCTCCACCCTGTCCCACCCGTCCCCCCTCATCATCACCCCCAACTTGACAATGTAGCCCATACAACTTATGGAACATTCCACGGGTGGCCATGTTGCTTCACATGGCCGCCGATCAGGTCCAACAGCTCCACCAACCAAAGTGCCTGGTGTACCTTAATCAGTTACTCATATGGGCCCCAGGCCCACGCCGGGTCGACATGCAAGTGCTTCTCATTCCACGGGTCTGGGCCTGTTATTTTGTGCTGGTCTGCCCCCTCTGGGAGGAAGGGGTATGGAAGTTTCAATATAATGCATGGCCTCCGCTGGGGACTCGAGGAAATGGGCCCTGCCCGCATGTTGAAGTCTCATTTTTGCTGGGAACATCCAAGCGTATGGGATCTGGCGCTCTCTTAGGAGCTTCTTGACTGGCTCATAGGACCTTCTGCTCGCTTGTACTCCAGAGGAGAAATCAGGATAGAAATATATGCGACTTTCCTCATAGTAGAGGGTTCCCGCCTCTCTTGCTTTTCGTAGGATTGTGTCTCTGTCTCTATAGTTTAGAAGCCGAGCGATTATGGTGCGTGGTGGCGCGCCTGGTTTAGGTGCAGGGGCCAGCGTACGATGTGCGCGTTCCACCAAAAATTGTTCAGAGAAGGCCTCCGGCCCAAACAGGGTTTTAAGCAGTGTCTCAAGATGTGTCTCCATTTGGGCCTTTCCAAAAGATTCCGCTACGCCCACCACATGAATATTATTGCGCCTAGAGCGCGATTCTAGGTCCTCGCACTTGCTCTGAAGCTTCGTCATACTTTCCTGAATTTGGGTGATATCGCGGCTATGGTGCGCGATAACGTCTTCATTAGTGCTGATACGGGTTTCAGTTTCCGTTATGCGTAGGCTTTCCTTCTCCACTCTAGCCTTTAAGGAGCCGATGGTAGAGACTATGTCATCCAGCTTTGTGTTTATCGAGCGAAACCCGTTTTGAACTATAGCTGTTAGGTTGTCCAAATTCTCACTGGATTCAGCAGCTGGGTTCTCGGTGTCGGCCGAGTGGGCGTCGGTCGACGCGGCCTGTCCCTGACCCCCCGTGTAGGCATCCATGGGGCCCTTCCTCGGCTTCCCCGGAGTCTTGGTGCCCTTAGCCGGCCTCTGTGGTTCCCCCATGAATAATGGCGTTCCAGGTGGCGCAGCACACCGTATTCTAGTTACCCGTAGGGGTTTGGTTTCCCGTCCACTCGGAGACTTGAGCACACCGCCTCAACAAGGGTGGTTGCGGGTCCGATTTAGTTGCTGCCCGGCCAACCCCGTGGCAACCCGCGGGGCCCCCTCTCCGCCCAGCCTCGTCTCCTTACCGGTCGTCCGTGTGGGTATTACTACTGTGATTCACATCGGGTGCCTCGTCCCGCACCGCCCTGTAGGATTTGTAAAGAGTTCTATGGGGCTGAGCATCCGCGGAACCACCACCGGGGCCGGGTCGGGCCTTGAGCAGGTACGGGCCGGAGAGTCGTCCACACCGCAGCAGCCCAGAAGCCGTATTGTGTCGCCAGAAGAGTGTCAGGGCAGAGCCGGGACAAAGCTCCTCCCCTTTTGGGCCCAGCTGTTCCGGCCGCGCCGCGGCTCTGTAGTAGACTGCTCTGGAGCTCGCCTCCGGATACCTGTCACTCCGCGCGCCGGTCAATCTGAATCGTGCCATAACTCCGGCGACCCCGGACCCCGGGCCTCAGGATTTCGTTTGGTCACCCACGGGTGGCCGGGCAAGCACCCCAGCCCGTCCGAGCCGAAACAGGCAGCGCTGTACGGATAAACTAGCTCAGGATTTCTCGGTGGAACGGGAGCTCTTAGATCAGGCGGCCATTTCCAACGTGCACAACAGCGCCCCCCCACACCCTGTTGATTTCTAAGTGGTCCAAATGGGACGAGCCTTGGTTGTCCATTATGCTGGTGATTTGTCTGTGTCCCTGTTTGGACTTAATAAGGTTTGATAGCATCTTGCCGGACTTGTTTCCCTCGCCATATTTCCTGGTTCTAATTGGTTGGGCTGTGTACCACACTTCCTGTTCTGCCTGTGTCTTAACCGTGTTAAGCACCTCGTTTAACTTGAATAGTGTTGCTGCGGTAGGAGATTTGGTGTATGCTTCCTCTGTTTCTTTAATTTGGGTCTCGATTAGGGCCAGTTGGGAACATAGGTCCTTCAGTGTGCCGTGCACTTTGGAGATGAGATGCCATCTGAGCCATACTTTAAAGGATTCCCAGATTGTGTGACTCGATTCTACTGTGTCTTTGTCGCGGTCAAAGAAGTCCTGCACTTCTATACGGAGAGGTTCCTGTACTGAGGGGTCTCGTAGGCGGTCCAGGGGCATCTTCCACAAGCGGTGCTCGGGGTTAGGTGCGTCAATCTGGATTTCGAGGATCACTGGAGAATGGTCTGAGAGTGTCCTGGGTAGTATTGTGCATTCCTTTAATTGCGCCGTACACCGCGTGGAGCAGAGCCAGTAGTCTATACTGGAGCTCGACCCATGGACATATGAATGGAATGTGTAATCTCTGGTGGTGGGATGCATTTCCCTCCAGGCGTCCGCCAGCGGGAGTAGAGTTCATGGCCTGCTTTATGGTAAGTGCTGCTTTGGTATTTGCTGGCAGGCCCGTGGATGTCCTGTCGAGGGAAGGGTCCAGTATGGTATTGAATTCCCCTCCCCATATTATTATTGATGCTTCTGCGGGAGATATGAGATTTACAATATGTTGATAGAATTCCGGGGTGTCTATGTTGTGGCCATATGTGTTTACGAGTATTAGTTCCTGACCTTGAAGTGTGCCCTAAAGTATGACGAATCTACCGTCTGGGTCTATCTCGGAGTTATGGACTTGGAGTACCAATCTGTGATGTATTAGGGTCAGGACCCCTCACGATTGAGTCGAGTAATTTGTAGTGAATATCTGCAGATCCCATGAACTGCCCAGAGAGTTGCTCGTTCGTTCTATGGTATGTGTCTCTTGTAATAGTAGGATGTCTGTTTTGTGTCTGTTGGCATACGCTATTACTTTCCTGGTTTTGATTGGGTTAAGGAGTCCCCTTACATTCCAGGATAGCAATCTGGTGCTTTTAGTTATTTGATGAGATGCCATTATTCCCCTTATGCGGCATGTGGACTGATGTTGCAGTGCTTCGGAACTCTTTTCCTCTTGCAGCGGTCAGGTTTTTTGTGTTTTGTGTTTTTATTCCAGTTAACTGTAACCAGACCAACTTTACGGTGGTGCGGTTTAACATAACTACTGCACTTTATTATTGAACTCAGGAAACAGGCCTGTTTGTTCCCCCACCCTCACCATCCCCCCAAACGGGCGGTGTCCCCCAAACAACAATTTGCGACTTGCAGTAAAACTAGGAAGGAGGGGGCTATGTGCTCCATCCTCGTCTCCGGGACTGTAATTTAGTGATCATGTGGAGAGGCACAGTGCCAACTTATCTGCCCACCACGTCAGTGGGGTCAGTGACTTGTCCTGGCCGGTGGTTGGAGCAGCGTTGCTCAGGTCCCTTTGGGTATCTCCGGAATATGCCTTTCTATGTATGTCATAGCTTCATCTGGTGTGTCGAAGAATTGAGTCTTGCCCGCATGTTGAATACGAATCCTTGCTGGGAACATCATGGCATATATCGTTTTGCAGTCTCTCTGTGCTCTTTTCACTTGGTCAAAGGATCTTCGGGCTGTCTGCAACCGCTTTGAAAAGTCTGGGTATATGTGAATTTGGTTGGATTCAAAGGAGAGGGGTCCTTGTTCGCGTCCCAGTCGGAGCACCAGATCTCAATCACGGTAATTGAGGAGCCTTGCTATTATTGTCCGTGGAGGTGCCCCTGGTTTGGGGGTGGGGGGTTGTAAGAGCTCTATGCGCCCTCTCAATCAGGAACTGTTTGGAGAACTGTGCCTCTGGGAATAAGGAGTGGAGCAAGTCTTCCAGGAATTGTTCCATGGGGATATTGGGTTTGCGCTCTGCCACCCCGACCACCCTAATATTATTGTGCTCGATCGGGATTCCAAGTCTTTGCACTTGTTTTGAAGTGACTTGATGTCTTTTTGGATTTTTTCAATGGATTGGCCCAGCGTAGTAGCTGTGTCTTCCAGAGTGGAAATCCTGTGTTCAGCCTCGGTGACTCTGGAATTAACTTTCCTTATATCAGCACGGTTGGAGGCTATATTTTCCTTTATGTTGTCCAGTTTGGTGTTGATTGCCGCAAACCCTCTTTCCATAGCGGCCATGTATGGGGCCATTTCTTGTGCAGGGGTGGTCTGTGGTGGATGTTTTGGTGGTTTCTGCAGGGTCATTTGTCTTGTTCCTGGCTTGAGGAGTTAGCAAAGGCATCCATGGGGCCCCTTTTTTTATCCTTATGTTTGGCCCATCCTGCCATGTTTGCGGGGGGTGAACCTGCTGACCGTGTTATTGATGGGTGGCTGATCAGTGAAGGTTGTGACTGGTCGCGGTGGAGTATTTGTCTCTACTTGTTAGTAGCACTGGTATATGGCTAGGTAGCGGGAGGTAGAGATTAAATATTGTGTCTTGCCGGCAAACAGATTTTTCCCTTCCTTAGTATCTTGCTCAGCTTTGGGTAATTTATGATTTTTGATCTTGTGTGAAAGCATCCAGTTTATGGACAAATGTTGGCAAAGGAGTTGTCCAGCCCCCAGCACCGCCGAAGAGAGGTGGTTCCTGGGATATGGGGCTATGTGGGGCGTAGAGGAGGTCGTGGAGGGTCCCATATGTTTGCAAAAATGCATGTACCTTGTGTGCTGGGGTTCGTTGGTCACTGCCTCTCCCCCGGCGCCAGGGAGCGGGCCAGCCTGTGGGATGGTTCAGATGGGGAACCACGGGCCCGCTTCCACCCGGCACCAGGTTGAGGGCCTGGAGTGTTGTCTTCCCGCCCAAAACGGCAGGGTGTTGTGGCAGTGTCCCAGGTAGGCGATGCGGTCTCTCCTCGAGCCCGGCCGCAAGGAGCAGGTAGGCAGAGTGTGGTGAGCCGGGCTGCGGAGGTGCGCAGGCAGAATCCTCGAGGGGGCTCCCTGGCACAGCGTCAGGATGCAGGGAGCCACAGGCTTAGATGATGCACCACCCCCGACCGGCCTCACGGGGAGACGGGCAGCAGGCCCAGCGGGCCGGGTCCGGAGGAGGGGAGTAAGGGAACTCTGTGCGGTGGGGTGCCGGGGGCGGGGCCGCTCATGCTCGGGCTCGGGCTCTGGGCTGTGTGGATCCGTTTGATCACCCCCACCCAGATTCTTAGTGTTCAAAGGGGCTGTCAGCGCCTGCAGCTGCAGTCAGCGGGGGGGAGAGGAAGGAGACTCACCGCCGCAGGCACACCTCATCAGGGGTTTTGGTCAGGCAGCGAGCAGAGTGAGGCTTCCTGGGGCTTCGGTGGGAACTGCCTCTGGGCCAGGAAATGGCACGAAGACACCGAGCCGTTGGATGGGGGATGCGCCCGCCTCCAGACGGTGTATCTCCAGGGCGGGTGTGCGGATCTCCTCCAAACTTGCACCGATATCTGACGGAGGGGTTTGGACACCCTCTACGGTTTTTGCTTTTTATGGCAACGCGGTCTATCCGCAGGATTTTCTAGTGCAGGAGCTTGCTGGTCCCAGAGCTCTGAGGCTAGGCGGCCATCTTGATCGGCGCGTCACAGCGCCCCCCCTGAACCTCCGTTTCATATTGGACAATTACACTAAAGGTTATGACTGCCCAATTTACTTGGGGTTTATGGACTGGAGTCAAGTTTTTGACTGGGCTAATCGCCAAAAGCTGTGGAGTTTGCTACATACCATGGGTATGCCGGGGCCGATTCTAAAATTATTGATCACACTGCACAGTGACCGTAAAGCTGCAGTGAGATTAGATAAATGAGGCAAATTATTGGCATCATTCAGCATAGTGTGAGGGGTCAGGCAAGGGTGTGTCCCGGCACCTAATACTGTTTAACCTTTATGTTACCACTCTCGCAGCGGAACTAAATAAAGTAACCAGGGACACGCCCAGAGTTTCAGGGAGTAACATCTCTGTGCTGTCCCATGTAGTCGATTTGGTTCTGCTGGCCCGTACTCTGACAACATTGCAGAACCTCGTTGCTGGCTATGTTGAGTTCATGGGAAGCAGGGCTCTGTCATTAAATGCCAAGAAGTTCAAAGCCATGTGCGTTGGCAGGCCTAGTTAAAAAAACCTACCATATATTTATGCATCTGGCCAAAAACTTGATTGGGTCCACACATTTATCTATTTAGGGAAAACATTTAACAGCAGGATAATTTGGGTCAATCATATCATAGAGACGGTGCTGAAATGTTCTCAAGCCTCCAGTGCTTTATATAGGTTTGGATCAGAGATGGGTGGGCTAACCATCAATACTGCACTCAACATCTATCGGGCTAGGCCCGTAGCGTGTTGCGTATATGGTGCTGAGGTGTAGGGTCAGCCTTCAGTAGCACCAATTCAGGTCAATGAAAATAGATTCCTACAAAATGTTTTGAAGGCTGTAAAATGCACTTCAAATTATTTGCTCCACTCAGATCTAAGGATTATATAGATGATCATATAAACCTAAAGCCCCTGACATTTTGGGTAAGATTATGGTCTCAAACCAAGCATCAATTAACACAAGAGATTATATAAGAATCTGATGCTCTCAGATGCTGGCAGGAATATCTCCTGTTTGACCAACATGAAAAATTCATTTAGGTCCCTTTGGCTCACGAGTATCTATGCTACTCCTGCAAGCATCTCAAAGGACGACTATCCATGGTTCAGCACAGATGGATGGATCGCAGAAGGGAGTTACATGATAGTCTAGAGTCCAAGAAACAGTGTGTCCTTAAGTATAATGATCATGGCTGTAATTGGCTCAACGCTGACTATGTTGGTTTGTTAGCAATTGCAAGAGGAGCGTTTTGTTCCATTTAAGGGCAAGCCGTTTATTGTCATTAATTAACATGCATGGAATGACATCAGCTCGGAATTGAGCTTTTGGTGCCCCTGTGATGTCACTCTAAGAGATGATTTTACACATTTTCTGTTTTTCTGTCCGATTTCTAATAACCCACGGTCAATGTTTTTAATACCAAATTGTAGATCAGTTAAGGAAGCAATTATATATATGTACTCACTGCCAAGAAGAGATGTTGCAGCGGCTGTATATTTGTTTTTGGAAGTAACAATGCAGCTGATTGCGGAAAACTGCTAGAACATTTTAGGCTGCAATGGGCCAAATGCTGACAAATTATGTTGATTTACCTGTAAATTTATTTTAAAACCGGATTAATGCATTTACATAGTCGTCATTATCGTATCCTTGTATATTTTGCTGTTCTGTGTTTTTGATATGCTTTTATGTCTTTTATTAAGTTTTTATATGATTTGAAATACATATTCTAATATATAGTAGTGACTGCTCCCATTTAGAAGTACAACACTCCTGCCTATGCCTTAATTTACTTGGGAATCTGCACAGCTCACCCCATTCCCTACACACCTTACAATATAAATCTAGCTCTCTTTTACTTACAATGATGTTCCTGTTGATTTAAAGGAAGAAATGTCAAGATTACAGCAAAACATTTCAAGTTTGAAAGATGATGCAGAGGACATCAGTGAGGATAAGGTAATTAATAATATGTGAATGTTTTTTTGCTTTGTTGTTTGCTGGTATTGTTCCAGAACTCATGATCTTGGTGCAAGTAGCATAGATACACCGGGTACAAATCTTAGTATGAAAGGAAAAGCAATGTGTGGAAGACAGTGTTAAGAAATGACATGCAAACAGTTACACAGAAGGAACATGCCTATTTCTGCAATCAAATTCCTAATTAGGGATTGAAATGTACAAGGTGATTGCAGTGAAGGACTTGCTAATGGATTCCTTCCTCACACAGGTTACTCATCTTTGTTATTTTATCTCCATTACCATCTGTCTTTTGAAAGGTTTTTCACCACCAGTGAGCACAGCTTTATTTTGGACCCACCTGGGTCCGATGCATACCCCAAGCTGAACATGACATCTGGGCCAGTATATATGGGGCCACGATAGTTTGTTTTTTCCACCCACTTAGTATGCTTCTGGAACAAACCACTCCATTTTTCTTTTGCTGCATGCCTCAACCCCTGAATGGCTCCAGCTTTAAGCGCTGCTCTAACTGCTGGAGGTAAAAGACTGTGTAAGACCCCCACAGGGTGCCTCTCTAATGTCATGGGGAGGATCATGACACAGAGGATTATGGTTCCTGTCAGTCCATGTACATCAATGCTCTCAAGGAGCATGCCACAAAATATTTCACATTTTTTCACAATGGTGGAAAACACACACCTTATAAGTCCCCAGGTGTGGGGCCAGGTAAGCTGCATGTTGAAGAATTGGAGCATTTTCCATCTTAGAAGGATAAGAAGAAAATGAAGCCTAGGAAGAGGACCAGGTATCCAAGTGGCTCTTCCAGGCATCATGCTTCTTCATGCACAGGTCAGTGGAGTCCTCACTCACACTCAAGGGATACCTCTTAAGAACCGACTAAGTCCTTGACACAGTCGGAGTGGGAGGCATTCCGGCAGCAGGTGCTTACAGTCCTTTTCTAAACTTTTTTTTTTTCCCCAAGAGAGTTACATCAGATCAGCGCTCCAGGCAGTTGGTATGTTACAATAACATATAGTGCACATACATCTATATGTACATTCCATTTTGTTCAGTCAATTAGGGTGGCGACAGTGTGTTGCTGTCGTCTTCAGGGAGCATATTACATAGATAAAGTTGGAATAGTGACCATGTATCCTTAGGTCGGCACGGCGGCGGTACAGTTATAATAAATTGTTCCTCGCATTTGTTTATCATTGATAAGTCTTTAAAAAAGTCTTCCCTTTTAGGGGCCTCTGCGGATTTCCAATATTTCAGAATGCTTCGTTTTGCAACGACACATGCAACATTAAACAGTCGTCTGGTGGTCTCAGCTACCTTGCCGATATCCCCAAAAAGGTATTTCAGCGGGGAGGGTGTGGCTGGGATCATGGTGATGTCTTCTAGGATTTCCGCCACCTCCCCCCAGAATTTCGCCACAGGTGTGCAAGCCCAGTACATATTGTACGCATCTAACTTGGGGGTATCACATTTGAGACATTTACCTGTGTGGCCATCCACAAACTTAGCCAGTTTGGTGGGGGTGTAGTGAAGTTGGTTGAGTACCTTAAATTGGATCAGTCTCAGCCCTGGGTTCATGGAGACATTCTTAGTGAGTTGACAGTATCTCGACCAGCTTGCTTCGCCCTGTTCTACTCCCAAATCCTGCTCCCAGGCCTCTTTGATGTTATTACATGTTTTGGAGTGTGTTTTGACCAAGTTATATAATACGGAGAGTCCATTCCTGTGCCCACCCGTCCCTGTAATTGCGCTGATACATTCATGAGTAGGAGGTTCTATCGGGAATGTGAGCCACTTGGCGGTGAAAGAGGTTTTCATTCTATAGAATTGGAATTGTTTAGGGTGTCCCCCACCCACTGCCTCGATGAAGTCACCCAGTTCACAGAACTTGCCGTCTGGAAACATATCACGCATCTTAAACTGTTTATTTGGATCTCATGCCCTCTGTAATGCCTTGTAAAATGTGGTTGCTATGCCAGGAAAGTTACATAGTGGTATTTCTGGGTCATATGTGGACGTGAGACTGATTCTCTTATATATCTTAAATCACGCACGTGTGGTAGTGCCCATGGTTCTCAGCGTATAGTGTGTTTTTATTCCTGGAAATCATAATTCCCAAATAGTGGGCGTGCACGGGGGACCATTTGAAACCTTGTATGACGGACATATCCCCGGTGTTGGAGGTTAGTCTGAACAGTTCGGACTTAGAGACATTCATTTTGTATCCTGAATATTCAGAGAACGTCTCAATGTTTGCCATGATGAGGCCCAGGTTTTCTTTCGGGTTTGGGATGTACTGTATGGTATCGTCTGCGTAGAGGGAAATTATTTGCAGGGTTCCGGTCATTCTGAGACCCCTATGTGTGATTTTGCCACACATATTTGGCCATAGGTTCTATTGTGAGTGCAAACAGTATGGGGGAGAACGGGCACCCCTGCCTGGTACCTTTATTTAATAAATAAGGTGACAAAGTGTGATTAGTTAGTACTCGCGCACCTGGGTTAGTGTAGAGTAGCCAGACGCACTTTACAAAATATTGGCCCAATCCAAATCTCTCGAGCACCAAGAACAGGTACGACCAGGAGACGGAATCGAAGGCCTTCTCGGCGTCCAACGCCGCTATGGCTGCATTCGCCTTCGGGTCTATCTGTGCCATTAGCCCAAAGAGCCGTCGCTAATTTAGGGCCGTGGACCTAATTGGAATGAAGCCGGCCTGGTCGCGATGCACTAATATGGGCACATAGGGCAGTAATCTGGTCGCCAGAATCTTTGCAAATGTTTTTGCGTCTGTATTAATAAGTGAAAGAGGTCTGTATCAGCTCATATATTGTGCAGGCCGACGGGGCTTGAGAAGATCCGTTATCACTGCCTTGCGCATGGTGTCTGGTAGTATTCAACGTTCCATTGCTTCTTCCCATACTTTCAACAAGACAGGGGCTAGTTTGTCTTGAAATTCTTTGTACAGTTCGGGTCCCAGACCATCTGTTCCCGGGGCTCTGCCTGGGGTTAATGCCTTAATTGCCTCCAATGTGATGGGAGTGGCTAGGAAAATTCACGTTTCCGGAGTGATTGCTGGGAGATCAAGTGCGTGTAAGTAATTTGTTATCTCCTCCTTTGATTTAATGTCTCGGTTGGAATATAATCTCTTGTAGAATTCGCCAAACTTATCATTAATAACTTGATCTCGATTTCCCATTTTCCCATTAGGTGTCTGTATGTTGGTGATGGGGGCTATGGTGGCTCTCGGCTTTGAGCATCTGACCCAGGAATCTCCCATCCTTGTTGCTTTCCCCATATCTCCGAGCCCAAGCTCCCGATCGTCAAGTTTATTGAATTTGCCCAGTGTTGTACGTATATCGGCGAGGGATTCTTTACTATGTGTGGTGCTGTATTCATACTCAAGTAGTTCAAGCTTCGCTTCCGCTATGTCTATTTCTCTCCTGACAGATATCAACAGATATCAACAGTCCAGTGGATTTGGCCATAATGGCACCCCGCACCCATACTTTGAATGTTTCCCATACCTTGGCATATATGTCTACTGATCTCTCGTTCAGTTGAAAGAATTCCTCTATTTCGATGTGTAGGGATTCGCACACGTGCGGGTCCCTTAGAATAGTTAGGGGCATCCTCCAACGTTTAGCCTGCGGTGTAGTGTTTCGAATAGTTAGGGTGATTGATATCAGGGAGTTGTCTGAGAGCGTACGCGGGTACATCTCGCAGTTCGATACCGTGTCTGAAAGTTTTGAGCTAAGAAGCCAGTAGTCTGTGTGACTCAGAGTCATGTACTGATGAATAGTAAGTAAACCGCCTTTCCTGGGGGTGTAGTTCACGCTGTATATCCAAAATGGACATGTGTTGCATTATCTGGTGTATGATTAATGCAGCCTTAGTTGGGAATCGGGAGGAAGTTGAGGACCGGTCCAGGGCTGTATCGTGTTGAAGCCCCCCCCCCATATTACTTCTGAGTCATCAGTTGTGGTTAACGTGTTCTATATGGTGCTATAGAATTTGGGGCCATATGTATTAACTATAACAACTTGTCGTTCTGCCACCTCCCCCCAAAGCAGAACATATCTATCTTGGGTGTTTATTTTTGTGTCCCGGAGCCGGAATCCCAATTTCGGATGGATTAATGTGAGCACCGCCCTGGCATGGGTCAAATACTCAGTGTAATGCCTTAGCGGACCCCATCTTGGGAAGAAGCCAGTACGGACGTGACCAATTGCGTCTGTTTCTTGAAGTAATATGATCTGGGGGTTATGCCTGGTGATATATGCTGCAATTTCCCGGGCCTTAATCGGATTATTGAGGCCACGGACGTTCCATGAAAGGAGTTTAATAGTTATACCCTTATCAACCTGCGCCATAGTCCTCCTTAATCATAGGTCTGTGACCTGGGCGGTGAGAAGAATCTGTTATTACAGCTGGGTCCGATGCAACAAAACTCTCTGCTTTTAAACATTTATCAGGTGTGATCAAACTCTGCACCCCGTTCCCACCCGCACCATCAACCCCAACACGACGATGTATCCCATTTCCCATAACTTGTGGAATTCTCCTGAGGGTTGTTTGTTGCAGCCGCATGGCCTACCATCAAAAGAGGCTCACGATCCCAATTTTAACACATATTGATCAGACCCATTCATCATTGCTAAAGTCATCACACCTTGTAAAAGGATACCAGCACGCATCCAACTCAATTGGCGGGGTCGAGTCTCTCTCTTCTGGTCATGGTCGCATGTTTTGATCTCGTGCCCGGTATTTAGGTGGGATAAGGATAGAAGCCTCGATGTATGCCATGGCTTCGGTAGGATTCTCAAAAAGTGTGTTCTGCCCCCATATTAGATTTGCATCTTTGCTGGGAAGATAAGATCATAAGGGACGTGGCGGAGCCTGAGTTGCCTCTTGACCGGTTCGTAGGACCTCCTTTGTGTTTGAACACTAGTCGATAAATCTGGATAGATGTGCACTCTGTTTTCCTCGTAGTGTAGGGTACCTTTTTCTCTGAATAGTCTCATGATCGCATCCCTATCCCTGTAGTTGAGGATATGAGCGATTATCGTACGTGGTGGCGACCCAGGTTTGGGAAGTGGCACCCCAAGTTTGGGAGGTGGCGCCAGGGTATGATGGGCCCTTTCCTCAAGGAAGTGATTTAAAAAGGATTCTGCACCTAACAGGGTTTTCAGAAGGTTCACTACGTGTCGGTCCATCGGGCCTCTACAGAAGGACTCTGAGATTCCAACAATTCGGATGTTGTTCCTGCTGGATCTCGATTCGAGCTCTTCGCATTTGGTTTGGGTTTTGTGTAGTTCATCCTTCAATTGTGCGATGTCTCGACTGTGTTGGGTTAGCGTATTTTCGTTGGTACTGATCCTGTTTTCTGTTTCTGTGATGCGGGTGCTCTCCTTGTCCACTCTAGCCTTCAGGGAGCTGATCGTTGCCACAATGTCATCCAGTTTGACATTTACTGCAAGAAAGCCATTTTGCACCATTGTCATTATGCGGTCTTCTCTTGCGTCGGTTGAGGTATCGGCCTGGCTGTCCGCCACTGGCAACATTGTCATGGTTGGCCCATGTGGTTGGGAGCTGCCGAGGGAGTCCATTGGGCTATTTTTCCTGGCACCTGTACCTTTCTTCTTGTGGCAGCCCATACAGCAAATTTACCAATCGAGAGTGGATTGTGTTCTCCCGTAGTTTTATGGGACAGTTTTTGTGTGGAGTTGCCAGAGCAGAGCAGGTGTCTCGCCTGCACGGCCTGTCCCTGTAGGCACTGGAGTTATTGGGTCTTATGGATTTCCCCAGCATTGTTGCCGAGGTGGCTTCGTGTATTGCGTCTGAGTTATGTCGCATGGGTTTCTCCCCGCTGTGGGAAGGGCTTTGTCTTATAGTTGACTGTCACTTGGGCCCGACTTCCGTTTGATTATAGGTTTGGAGTGGTTGTTTGAAGTGTCATGAGGAGACTCTCACAACGTTGTGGAGTGCAGGGACGCATCCAGTTTCAACCTGGCAGCTAGGGTGATTTGCTGTGTGAGCCCCTGCTTTTTTGTAACTGCCTACGGTAGAGAAATTGCATTCAAACATGTTACTTCTAGGGGCTCAAACTCCCGCCTGTCATATCAAAGGAGCATGGTGCGGTGTGCAGGGATAATTTTGCAGCAGTGAACTTGTCACATGTACCTTTGTCTCTGGCTGCAGTGCCCCCTGTGTGGTGTCTCGGCCTCCCCTCTGCGGCGATTGGGGATCCACCAGCCGTGGGCCTCAGGATCAAAATGCGGGTGTAACTGGATGTGCGTGGTCAAAAGAAAAGGCCTGTTCCAAATAAGGTTGTGGTTGATAGATGTTTAACGATCTAGAGCTCGGGGGGGTGTTGAGCGCAGTCCCTTCGCTACCCAACTCGTTCTCTCTGCGTTGCGGATTGGTCTGGGACTGGGTACGCGACTCTGAGTGTTAAGGCCCCCGGCCTCTCGCAGTATCAGGTGCCACCGGTCAGTCGCACCAATATCCCCAACCCAGCATCAGTGTAAGGACCATTAAGAAGGTGTTTCCTCACACGTACTACGGGACCGTGGGGTAGTGCTTAGGCAATGCCGTCCTCCTCCATCGCATGGGCGCGTACCTTTGTGGTGTTGGCTGGTTCGTGTTCCGCTTCGCGGTCGGGTCACCACTCGCCATTTGTCCCCACAGTTCTTCCGCCTCCACACCTGTGGGCCGGTGTCCGGGGCGTCCCCTCCGCTGGGCCTTGTATGATCTTGTGGAGAGCATGTGTCACGCCAGAGTGCGGGTAGGATTCCAGCCGTTCTCTGCGCCCCGATTCACAACAGGATATTACGAGTGGCCAGCTGCTCGTTCCAGTGTCTGCCCAAGGGTACAGGTCGCCTCCGGCTAAAGCCTGGAGTGTGTGGAATGTCTGGGCACTTGTGGCTGCAGAGCAGGGGAAGCGCTCCTCCCCTTTGCGGCCCTGCGTTGGTCGTTCGTCTGCGGTGTGGTGCAGCTATTCCCTGGTTCTAGGTGTCCACTCGCAGCGTTGCGGTTTCTTTTTCAGGCTTGGCCACGGTGGGGTGTGGATGCTAAGGCACCTTGCCGAACAGAGCGTTTTCCCTTGCAATGGGTCCGAAAAGGATTAATTTGATTGCAGGATGTTCACGGGATCGGAGCTCTCTGTTCAGGCGGCCATCTTCGTTGCGCGCAACTGCGCCCCCCCTTAGTCTTTTTCAAAACCCCAGAACTGGCAGCTTGGGCCCCAGCAGCAAGTGCAGGGCCCACTCTGCTTTGTGAAGCAGACAGAAGCACCTCATCTGACCACACACATGCTGGCTTGGTTACAGCTCTGTCGATTGTCACCAAGCCATCCATATGCTGTACGGCTACACCTTCGAGCATTGGGTCCTTTTCTTACAGTGCCGAAACCCCATTGGATTGTTCTCCTCTTTCTAGTGACAATTTCTCTCTAAGATAGCCCAGATCTTTGTTAAGGAAGAGGATGTCATCCCTAGTGTTCTGGAACCATGTTACGCCAATGAGGCTGTGGATTTCCCTGAGGAATTCTATGGGGAAGGAGAGAATCTTCTGAACTTGGCTCAAGGCCTCCAGGAGGCAAGTAGTTTAGACACTTCTCCTGAGCTAGACATCCTTGACTTATTGGAGTGGGAGTGATGATGCACATTATGTAGTAGTGACTGCTCCCATTGAGAAGTACAGCACTCTTGTCTATGCCTTCATTTACCCTTGCCTGGCAAGCTCCACTGTTCATTTTAGAAGGACCATTGCCAAGGTTGTGAAGACTTTAGCGTTGTCGACTCCTACTAGGTGGTCAACATCCTTCAGATGGTGCATGTTTTCCATTGCCAAAGGCTGTTTTCAGGCTCTGTATTTGTGCATCTTCTGGGCCTCATGGCCTGCTGCATCCTAGTGGTTACGGATGTCTGGTTGCACCTGAGGTCTCTTTAGTGGCAGCTCTGTTGTTACTGGTCTCAGTTCCAAGTCAACGTTGTCAGACCTATTGCAAGTCTCAGACCCTATGTGCCGAGATCTTGTGTGGTGGTCCCTGTGAAAGAACTTTGTGAGAAGGGTGTTACTTCAGCAACCTTTGCCCCAGCTGACTGTAGTCATTGGCATATCTTTGAAGGGCTGAACTGCACACCTGCAAGACCTTATGGTGAGTGGACTGTGAGACAGGCATGGTATAAAGCGAGACACAGACTCGGAGGTTAATTTTAAAACCTTTATTTACTAAGGTTCCTGGGTTGGTTTAATGCCTAACTGACACTGACTCGAAAGGGATGGTTCCATTAACTGGTGTTTCTAAAGACCATCGATGTGTGATAGTTCAAACTAAAAGTCTGTCTGTGTCTAAAACTATGCTTGCCTTCACTCTCTACAAAAATGTGATAGGAAGTCTTTAAAAAGGAAAAACAGTGGTTCATCAAAAATAGGAAACCAAGGTGGGTTTCAGGTGGTCTTCTCACCAGGTGTAGCTTGGTCAATGTCACTGTTTGTAAGACCTTCTCTACAGAGTCCTTGCAATATTCTCAAATACTTTCAGTGCCTTTGGTTCATTGGGGCTCCCTTCCCCAAGCTTCAACTTGTTCAAGTTCCAAACACCACAAAAGAAATATAACAGTTCCTCTTGAAACTTCTCAGGATTCCCTTCCCCAAGCTTCAACCCTTTCAACACTGCAAAACAATATGTCTCCAACTTGATTAGGCCTATTAGGAATCCCTTCCCCATGCTCAGGCATCTTTTCAGTTTCCAAAACAAATTCGGTTCTGTCAGGATGTTCTGTCAATATCATAAAAAATAACCAGTATTCCATTTTGTTAGGCCTTGCAGGGTTCCCTTCTCCAAGCTTAGGCCCCTCTTGTTTTCACATACAAGGTCGGCTTGTCAGGATGGACCTTTCTTTTTTATATACAGTTATTTCACATACATTTCACTTGTGGGAGGGTGTACAATCAGAGACTTTGGAAACCGCCTGGTTCTTTGCTCCTCCTAGTGCGACCACTCTGATCTGTAACCCCTCTGTTTATTCTTTTTTTTTTTTTAAACAATTTTATTGATTTTAATCAAACAAAAACAACAATACAAACAAACACGCAGTGCATTTTGCAACAAAATAATCATATTACTTTTTTAATCTTGGTCACTGCATCCCCCCCTTTAACCTCCCTTCATGAGCCTGTCTGTTCATCGTCCTCTGTGTCCGCCGCACGCGGCGGGGTCCCGCTTCCTGTAGATTCTGTCTGATCTTGTATTGCTCCAAACAATTCCGCTATTAATGATTTCCATGCCATCAGGGTCCCTATCTCCTCCTCCCCACTTACAGCGTAAGACTCTTGCCATACCATTGTTTCTGCCTCTGCCCATTTCTGTAACGCCTTCCACCACACCTCAACCCGTGGTCTGTGACAAGTCTTCCATCCCATGGCAATCCTTCGTTTGGCAAGCACATATGCCAAATCTTTCAGTTTACTGACATGCTTAAGTTTTGATGATCTGGGGAACCCTCCCAGCAAGCAGACCCAAGCTGTATCTATGATTAACGTGACCCCTTTCTCGGCTAGCTTTTGTGCCACTTCTCCCCAGAAACGCTCAATTACCGGGCATGACCAAAACATATGTGTCATATCAGCTTTCTCCTCGTCACATTTGGGACACGCTTGTCGTCCGGCGATATCAAACTTAGATATTCTCATGGGCGTCCCATATGCTCTGTGCGTTATATATAGTTGAATCTGTTTTAGTCTAGCATTCCTTGACACCTTCTTATGGTATCCCAGCGCCCGTTCCCACATCCCATCCTCTATCGGGGTTCCCACTTCCGCCTCCCTATCCAACCTCAATTGCGTCAAATCCTTCCCAACCTTAGACATCACCATCTCATGCAGCCTGGAAATCTCATGTCCCCCCATCGATATATCATATATTGCCTCTATGATGGCATCTGGTTCCTCTTCTAATATAGTTTCAGGCCACGTTTCCCGAATTCTCTGCACAATTCTGTGGTATGTGATGTATTAGCCCGTATGCAATCCTGTTTCCTCCTAAAGGGCCTCAAAGTCCAGAATGGCCCCCAATTGCCAGACGTCTCCTAATGTTACTAGCCCCACCGATTCCCAATGGGTCTTGATTATCGCCCTCAACTGCCTATCTTCCCCTGCCAACGCAACCAGCTGTACATGCGGGGAGCATGGAAATGGGTTCCCCATCATCCGGCGCCACATCTGCCACCCAAGCATCATCATCCTGGGGCGCTCTCTCACTTCGGACTTGGGCAGCCAGATCATCTCCCTCAAGTGAAAAGGGACACAATCATGTCCAAATAACCTAGTTTCAGGAGTCGCCTCGTCCGAAAGCCACTGAGCCACATATTGCAGCTGGCTTGCTACGTAATACACCTCAAAATTTGGCAGTTTTATCCCCCCTTTTTCATAAAAGTTCTGCAGCTTCCACAGCGCCACTCTGTTCCGGGTACCATGCCACAAGAAGTCCCTACACATACTGTTAAGTTTGGCAAATAACTTTTTAGGTATCATGTATGGGATATTGCTAAAATAAAGCAGAAGCCTAGGCAGGACCACCATTTTTAGCATTGCACCCCGTCCCATCATCGCTAAGGGCAGCTTAACCCAAAATTGCATACACTGCCCGATTTTCTTGAGTGCCACCTCAGTGTTATGCTTATGCTCCTCCTCCACCGTATGGTACACGTCTATCCCAAGATACCGGAAAGAATTAACTTCCCATGGTATTTGTAACACCGGTAATCGACTCTTCGGGGTTCCTTTATAGTCGCCTAGCGAAAACATACTAGATTTTTGGGGGTCGCCGCTATCCCAGACAGCCCTGCATACCTCGCCATCACCTGTCGTCTGCATATAAGGAGATCAGATGTCGTTCTGCCCCCACTTCGATACCTATCGTATCATACTGCTGTCTGAGGTATATTGCTAGAGGCTCCAGGGCTAATAAAGAAAGCATTGGGGACCAAGGACACCCCTGCCTAGTACCTCTACTAAACTGCCACCTCTCAGATATCACTGATCCCGTCCTAACTCTGGCCAGTGGCTCACTATACAGCATCTTCACCCACCTCATATAACCAGGCCCCATACCATACTTCTCCAAGGTCGCCAGCAACCACGGCCACTTGACCGAGTCGAAAGCTTTGACCGCATCTAAGGACACGATCGCCATTTCGCCTTCAGCCGTACTACCCCATTCAGCAACCCGTCGGAGTCGCCTATGATTATGAGTTATGTTCCTATTCGGGACATAGCCTGTCTGATCAGGGTGTATTAGCTTGCTAATCACTCTCTGCAATCTGTTCGCCAGGACAGCCGTCAATATCTTGCTGTCCTGGTTCAACATCGAAAGAGGTCTATAAGAGCCGCAGCTGTGCGCAGGTTTATTAGGCTTGGGAAGTGGTATGATGACCGCCACTCTAAGTGATTCCCGCAACCGTCCCACCTCAAACGCTTCGTTGAGCATATCTAACATAGGGGGGAGCACCTCCTCCCTGTATGTCTTGTAGAATTCACTCGGGAGCCCATCCGCCCCTGGGGTCTTGCAGGTAGGTAACTGCCTCACCACTTCTTCCAACTCTTCCAGGGTGATTGGTGCATCTAGTTCCTCCCTTTCCTCCTCACTTATCATGGGCAGTCCTATATCTTCTAACGTTTCCATTATTTCCTCTCGGCAGCCCCCCATCTCGTCTGAATACAGCACTTTATAATATTCTGCAAACTCCTCATTAACACCCTCTTGGGTGTCCACTGCGCTACCATCTTCCCTCATTATCGTTCTGATCGGGGGTCTGGGGGCCTTGCTCTTGTATAGCCACACTAACAACCGTCCTGTTTTATCCCCTCCCGCATGCTGTCTCTCAATGTACTTTTTATAGTTCAGGTTGCATAGCCTCTCCCAGTGCTCCGCACATTTCTGCTGCAGCCCAAGTACCCGCTCCATATCTTCGCATCCGCCCTTTAACACTCCCTCCAGTTCCTCTTCCGTACGTCGCAAGTCAGCTAGAACCCCGCCCTGCAGGCCCTTTGATTTTGCTATGGCAACCCCTCGCATCACTACTTTAAAGGCTTCCCACAGTGTACTTGCTGAGTCAACGCTACCCGTATTCTCCTCAAAGTAATTGGCAATCTCCTCCCTTATATCTTCTCTAAAGACTGGATCCTTGAGCGCCTCAGCACGAAGGCGCCACGTCGGGATCCGTGCCCTCGGGGGGCGGTACTGCCAGCCCAGAACCAATGGCGAGTGATCTGAAAGGACCCTCGCCTTATATTCTACTCGGATAATTTCTGCCATCACATCCGACATGTCAAAGACATAGTCCAGCCTCGTGTGTAGCTGTTGAGGGGCGGAGTAATGCGAGTATTGCCTTTCTTGGGGGTATCTCGTTCTCTACACATCCGCCAGACTAAAGTCGTCTAGCAGTGTCTGTAGTGCTTTCGCCGCTGGGGAAGGTCTATCAATCTTGCCATCCGATCTGTCTATGTTGGGATTCAGTACACAGTTAAAATCACCACCCCAAATCACTGCACTACCCATACATATGCCGGGGTTGGCACTCAGAGTCCTAAAATATGCTGCTGTGTCCCGATTGGGGGCATATGTATTCACAATACTTATCTCCTTATTCTCCACCAACCCTCTCATATCTATCTTTTACCTTTTCAGATATAGCATGACCTTATTCCTTTTCAAGTAGCTGTTAAGTCCCCTGACATTCCACGTGATTATTTTAAGGTCCCCCATAACTCATTACCATCCCCCTTATCTACCTCCAACAGTTCCCGCCCTCCTGCGCGCCACAGATTCAACCATCCGATTCCACTATATAGGCTCATGTTCAAACTAAAACTCCCCATAACTATATACACCCCAAACATTCTGCTTACCTTAAACTCCCCGCCCACCTCCCACCCATCCCTTCCCCAACAACCCCAACACCCCCCCCCCCCCAACAATTGCCCAGCTCCATCCCTGGATCTCAGGCTCCCCTGCATCTAGCACTTTCTGGCAATAGCCTGTACTCGAAGCTCAGCCGGCTGAGGTAGCCCTACTGGCTAACATACTACTACTACTACTATTTGGGGATAGGGTGCCTGCTTTCTGCCGCTCCTATTCGCTGTAATTAACCACATGCTATTATCCAATATATCTACATACTCAAAGCTCCATATTATAATCCAATGCCGATCAATAGAGTCAAGGGAATCCAAGCCCAGCATCCACACCACCCATCCTTCTTCATATATTAAAGATCCGGCCAGGCTTCTACTAGGGTACCTCCCATCGTGCCTAACTAGGCCACATTAATCGCCTCAGTCACTTATCTTAATCTTTTTGGGCTTGTGCAGCATCCTCTTCCGGGCAGCCCTGTAGGTCCAACCATGCGGCAGCCTCCTCTGGGGTGTCAAAAAAAACAATTGACTCTTATGTAACGCTTTCAGTCTCGCAGGGTACAGGAGCATATATTGGATGCCGGCCGCGCGCAGCCGTCTCTTCACCGCCACATAGATATATCTCTGCCTCTGGACCAGCATTGTGTAATCCGGGTAAGCAGTGATTGTGGCCGAGGCTCTGTCTATCGTTCCCCCTTTCCTGAAATACTCCAAGATCTTTTCACGGTCCCTGTAATTCAGAATCTTGGCAATTATTGCGCGGGGAGGTGCTCCAGGCTTCGGTTTTCTCGTGAGGGCTCTGTGCGCCCGCTCAACTGTGAATCCCTGTGAGAGTTTGTCGGCTCCTATTTCCTGCAGGATCAAGTTCTCCACATAGTCGGTAGGGTCTTGGCCTTCTTCTCCCTCCGGCAGGCCGACCACTCGAATGTTGTTCATTCTAGCTCTCGCTTCCGCCTCCTCTGCGCGGTTCTCCAAGTTGGCCACCTGCTGTTTTAGTATGTGGACTTCCCTTGCATTGTCAGTGCTGGTGGTTGTATTGGTTTTAACTGCACTTTCCAGGCTGCTTATTCTGTCTGCCAGCGCCCTGACATCCTGTCGCAGCAAGTTAACATCTATCCCCACCGCGTCGATCTTAGCCTCCAGGGAGGTCCTAAGGTCCGCCATTGCCATCCCCCAAGAGTCCTTTAGTTCTGTTATGGCTGCCAAGATCTGATGGTTTTCAGGTCCAGTCGGGATTACCATGGGCCCACTTGCGCCTGCCAGCGCCGATGCAGCTGGAGACTGCTGCGTCTTGGCAAACACATCCATCGTGGACTGCCTGCCCTTACTCTTGATCCCTCTCCCCGACGTCTTGTGACCTATGGCGAGTGTCCTCTGTCACTCCGTACTTGGCCCAGTGAGTCCGCTACTTGAGTCAGCCGCGTTATCTGCGGGTTACTCCCGGTTTATGCTTAATATTTCGGGGTACCTCCTTGTGGTCTGCGCACTGAGTGATCCACTCGATTAGGTTATGTCCTCTCACGTGTCCGTCAGCGCGTCTGCACCACGGCGCAATTCCGATTCACGTGGGCACGGTATCCCCTTCAGAGCTTCACATGCAGGGATGCGGCAATGTTACCCCAGCATCTGCTTCAGCCCGGCAGTTTCTTTTGGCTGGGAGCAGTACGGCCACGTCAATGTTGCACGCAGGCAGCGTCTCATTATAGTCAGCCATGCGCCACAATGAGTCTGCTACATGTCGCCCCAGCGCCTTTATATTTCAACAGTTAGTATGTGGTAGGAGTTATGTGATAGGATCAGCGCCATATCCATCTGCCTCAATCTTCCTTCTGCTGGGTTACAATTCCAAAGTAGTGTCCTCACTTTGTGGCCTCCCTCCGTGGCTTACACATCCAGCTCAGCCCTCTTGTCCTGGTACCTCAAGGTTCCTCGTTTCTATCGCCTGCTATGCCCCGTTTTGGTTCTCCCCTGGGTTATGTTTGTATCTTCAGTGCACATGCAGCCCTCACAATGCTACATTACGAGTGCCTTCTCTCCAGCTGCCTCGCCGTGAGGGGGAACGAATGTATCAGTGGCATCATTCCGCTTTTCATTTCCATTGCGTGCCTCTTCACTGTTAGCAGTAGTCGGGGCAACCGGCCTCCGTTCTCCGTTCGGCGGGCTCTCTTTGTGCACTACCTTAAGCAACTACGGCGGTCCCTCCCCCATGCATCGAACCACCAGGACAAAGGAAATGTGTCCAGACACGCAGCTCCTTTTGTTCGCAGCCCGATGTCCAGCTCCACCGCCCTCAATTGGACACGGGCTCCTGCTTTTCGAATAATCACACGGCAGCTACCTGCTGCCGCGGCTTTCAGCCGTGCCTGTTCCTTTCGGTCTTACCCGCGAGACAAGCACTGCGCCCGCATTCACAGGCAGCCGGGTGCCGCTCACCCGTAGTCACACGCTGTTAAAGGGGGGCTGCGCAGGCTCCAGTCACCGGCCCCCACCTTCTATAAGCTCGGCTTCCGCGGGCACAGCACCAGCAGATACACACTTCTGTTCCTCACAGGCGTCGCGGCCGCACGCCCGGCTGCAGCCCCCTGTTCAGCACGCAGTCCTGGTCCAGGCAACAATGTTTCTCAGTTCACGCCGCATGCTCTTCGTCCTCATGAGTCGTATCCGCGGCCGCTCGCCCATTGTTGTCCGCCATTTTGGAAACAAAATATCAGGGTCGCCGCATGTTCCATCCCTCGCTATTATGTTGTCGTTCACGCGATCAGCTCCATACTTCCAGCAATGGCAGAGACACTGTTCACACGCCTGTGCTTCAGTTGTTGAGATGTGATGATCATTTTCAGCCTGTGTAGAGACGGATCAATGTAGGATCTTGGAGCAGCTATCTTCAGGCACGTCCTGCTACATGGCCAGTTAGCCACACCCCCTCCCTCTCTGTTTATTCTTTGCTTCTTTTTTCTTCAACTTGATTCTTCCTTGTTCACGCTTTCACCTTCCCTTTTCTGTTTCTTGTTTTCCACCGTGCACTCTTTCCCCTTCCTTTGCTTTCTTATTGTGCCTCTTGCGCACCTCACATACTTTCTTTTCCTTACGTGCACCTTTGCACTTATCTGTTTCTTTCTCGTGCTTCCTGCACACTTGTTACACTGTCCTCTCTTCACTGTGCACGCTTTGCACCTGTTGCAAAAAGTTTTTATGCCACTTTTTAATGCCTTTCTTTCAATTAACTTTTCTTCTGCACCTCTAGCACTTTCCTTCAATTTAGCTTTTTTTCCACGCCACTAGTGTAACTTCAAAATACCCTTTCTTTCACTTTCTGTACTTTGCACACGTTATCTCACTTTCCTCTACGTGCCGCTTTAACCTTTGTCTTTCTCTTGCTACGCTTCAGTCAGACGCATGCTCCTGAGTTTCTGTCTCACTAGCTGGGTAGTGTCGCATTGACAAGTGGTCCTTCTCGTTAAACAGGGTTGAGGTCAGCGTCTCACCACCTGCCCCTCAGGCACCCTTCGGACCGGCACCCTTCGGACCGGCACACATCCCAAAGGAACGAGCAGTACACCGAATGCCAACAGCAGAATACAGGCTGCCTCAGTCCGGCTCCCTAGCCACGCTGCAGCACCTAACAAAGCCTGGACCAGCGTCTTGGCACGCTGTTCTCCAGTCTTCAACTCCTGCTGCTCTCTGCTTTTTGGCCTCTCCTGTTTGGACAGCATCCCCAGCTCGTTCCACTCCTTGTGAAAAATCACACCTTTGAAAAAATAGTCAAATGTGAGTGGTCATTATTAAATGCCTGACCCTACCTGACTCCATTAGTGGGACAACTTGCGTTCTTTCTATAGTAGGTCCCCTTTCTCTCCCCATGTTGTTTCTATGGGTAATCCTCACTGCTCTTTGTTGCCTCTTCCTCCTCTCAGTATTTGGGGAGGGTGAGATGAGGTGAGATTGAAAAACCCCATGAAGGCTGAGGGAGAGTGGGTTGGGGTATTATTGGGAATGGGTAGCTGTCGCGACCCTCGCCCAAAACCCCCTCTGGCAAACCCATTGGCCAGGTGGAGCCATGACTCGGGCCTCTAGAGCCTGGCATCCTCTTCAAAAGCCCTCATGGGGCCAGTCCTGGCACCTATGGCGCCAGGCTCATACACCATGAAAAACAATGTGCTTGGAAACTACTTTATTGTATTGTCAGTCAACATGGAGGCATCCACATAGCTTGGTTCCTAAGAACCAAGCTATGCGGTCTAGTGTTTTGGGTGTGGTAGCCTAGGGACTACTTTACCTGGACTATTTTGTTGGGGCTATTTAAACCACACCCGAGCAAGACAACACGCTTCGCGTTATTTTGCAGCAAGGTGGACACACACCTTGTGTTTGCACTGCGTCAGCCGGTAATGGCTGCTGTGGTGAAAATACTTTGTTTCACGTCGGCGTGCGTTAGGCAGGCAGATGTGAAACTGAAGGTAAATACTACCCCCCTGGCAGTGAGGGGGGACGTCCCCCTCAAATAACCCGGGGTTTGGATTATCTCGTCCTTGGCAACCTGGAGGTAATCCCAAGCACTTCAGGGGTTAATATCTTATAACTGGAAATGTTTTGATCGCTTATCTTATGCTACTTGGTGAATTATATATGCTACATTCACAGAATAGAAAAGGGTTGCGCCACTTCTCTAATTGACGTACATAAATATAATCAAAACTGGAGTCCACTGATCGAATATCTCAATGCCTCCTCAGCAGTGCCCTTTTAATTTGTTGCCTCAGTTTGTTTTGTCTGTTCTTCCTTCTCCTCTTGTGTCTTCTATTGTCCTGTCTGTTTTGTTCTTCTTTTGTGTTTTTGTAGTCCTTTCAGATATATATTTCTCATGTATTGCCTCAATGAAATCTGATGTTACAGTTTTGCAAGGAACTTTTACTGCTTCTCTACACCTTGATACACTACGTTGTGCCTTTTAATTGTTAACTCAACTTAAATTTGTATCTTGGACTATTGGTTAGCAAGTAATATAATGGTTAATTGTTGATTATATCCTGTATTTATCCATTACAACGCCTAATAAAAATTGCTAAACAAAAAAAAGGTGTGTGTGTTGGTTTAATTGGTGATGTGTTGTGTACAGATGTGTGTTTGTTTGTGATTTGTCCTGTTCCGTCTACGCAGTTTGTGTTTTATATGTAGTTGACTGTTTATAGCAGTTTGAGATGATTTAATTGATATGTTTATAATGAAATAGATGACAATATAGGAAGAATATTTTTGGGTTCATTTCAAATCGGTATAATTTTGAAACCCATGTGCGATTTGATTATTTGTTCTTTATGAAAATCTAAATAAAGTGTTGAAAAAAATAAATAAGATTGACATTCCTATTTTCTGGTAAAACACGTTCTAATAGCAGCTGAAACCCCTGCTATTCAATTTGATTGACCCGGTTATCAGAGGGGATGAGCCAAGCAGATTGGTCAAAGTGGGAGGCCTTAGGCGCTCACTCCCATTAGGATCCCAAAATACACTGTATATTTTATTTGGTAAACTGTGGGGCCTGAGGTCCTGACTCGACTTTGCAGTATCATTAGTAAAGGAGGGCCTGGGACCTGAAGAAAGAATATATAAAGTATCCACAAAGGGGATTAATGGAGTAGGAGTAAAATTCCTCTGGAAAGCGGCCTGTACTGTTGTTGGAGTGACACCAGTTTTCCAGATGGGAGGAGCCATTGCGTGCCCAGTCTAATGAATTAGACTGGATAATCAGATCAATTTGAGTCTTACTAGAAAGATTGCCTATCACTGGCTCAGTGCCCATGGCAGAGTTGACAACTTTATATACATTCAACTGATCTTGTTCTGTAATTAGGTCGGCTAAACTTCCCACACAGGGTAGATTGGTACCAGGTGGATAATTTGGTCCAGATTTACTCGCTGATTGAGTTGCCTGAACCAAATAAACCAGTGGTACTCCTGTTAGAGGGGCCACCAATATATTGGTACAGTTAAGAGTACCTAGTTGATTGGATTTAGAAACGAAGTTACCCACTGAACCCAACATTATAGATTCTTCATATATTGCGGACAAAGAAGAGCTTTTTTTAAAAACAGTTTTTGATTGCAGGATTCCTTGCCAGGGATCTCAAAAATGATTTAGATATTGATCTATTCCTTTTGTATAATGGTATATATATATATATATTTTTTTTTTACATGTTTCAAGGGGGACGTTTTCTGTGTAATAACTCCTCGCACCTGTGACACAGTTCCCCCAGAAATATTCACATTTGACATTGTATGATTTGGTGTGTGAAAAAATGCAAGAGTAGCATTGTCAATCTCACCCACCGTAATGGTTGAACCAAGATCAGAAGTTAGATCAACCACGGGGGGGAGTTTAAAGTATGGAGGGATAGATTATTCATATTTCAATTTAATTGCGGACCAATATGAGCGTTAAACACCATTTGTGAATCAGTGAGGATAGAGTATTTTAGTGTGATGATGGAAGTCTGAGTATCTTCAGGTGTTACTGAATCGGGATCCTGGTGGAGTGCCAGTACTGGATTGATCGTATCAGGGGAACCTTTTTGATAATTTGGATCATTATCCACCACTTAGATCTGCTCCACATAATCCTGCCCATAGTTAGCAATACATGATTTGTCCACATTATGTAGTTTGACATTGTCAAATTTAAAAAGCAGCGACTCTAGTAATACAGAATGTGTTTTGGTTTCTGTTGTCAACCCTTCATACAATGACACTAACACACCAAGCACTTGGTTGATTCCCAGCAAGGCCTCACAAATCGAAGGGTCCGTATTCCCATTTAACTTGTGAAGTGCAGCCGAGAGTCGTTGCGAGGCAGCAGGTGCAATAGTGTAGTTGAAAGATGAAAACATTGAATCAAGAGAATGCTGAAAACCCAGAGCGGTAACAGGATGGGTATTCGGCATACTAACTCAGTCATCCATGTGGCAAGATGAATTGATGTAAATGTAATTTCGACCAAGGGCGGCGGCAGCGATCTAGCCGGTTGTAGTTATGTCTTTTTTGCCACAGTATAAAAAGCAGTTATTTTCCCTGCACAGGAAGGGGGAATTGAATCAGCTGCCAAGAGACACCCCTAAATCAGAAACCTTAGAGGCGGGCTATGATGCTAAATGAAAACTAGCAACCACACTCCCATCTCAACCCGGTTTCAGGCTAGGTCGAAGTTAACAAGTCAATCACAGAGAGCAGAATTAAAACAAAACTTCCAGTCTCAAATAAACATATGAGCACAGTACCTTATCAAAAAACTGGAAGATGGTGGTGCGGGCGAAGTGCTGACCGAGGCTGATGGCAGCCAACTGTCCAGCTGGACCAGCGTGACCAGTAGAACACCAGAACACACTGTGCACAATGCGCGCTCCGCGGGTGTTGGGGTTTTTGAGCAACGTCTCCAGCAAAAAAGCATCAAAAGGGGCATAGCGTAGCAGCCCACTCCTTCACCTCTTCCACAAGAACACAATGCTGAAGATTGATGAAGAATATCAAATATCACAAAGGCCTTTTTGGTGGTAAATGCATGTTGTATGTTAAGCTTATTTGGTGTTCGGGCCGGGACTTAGTTAAATGTGAACCACACCATCTGCAGATGACCTACCAGATTTTGGAGACTCCGCAGGTGAAGGAGAATATCAACAGTCGGATCTAGGTGGTGAAGTAGGGTTTGGAGTCGCCACCAAACCACTCTGAGATATTACAATAATAACATTTATACTTAATAATAATAAAACCAACAATGCATTGCCACAAATTATACACTCCTACATCATGAGTACCATTGTATTTGCTAGAATATTCAATTGATATCTTTCTATCATAATGCAAATATTCATGAAATAACAGTTATATTGTAGTTGGTGTTCGTCCCTTCAACACAGATAATTCATATAATGTGGATGCTTTACATTATATACCTTAAAGTTCTATAAAACACAGGGTTTCAACTTCATAGTACAAAATAATCAAATATAACTTGTGTTTTGGTTGTGGTGTTCACCCTTCTACCTCCCATGACCCTCCAGGCAGAGGTCATGCAGCCCCTGGGAAACAGCAAGGCAGACACTCCCCAAGAGGAAGAGGCAGAGGGTGCCCCTCGGGGTGGACTGACAGTAGCCACTGTCCCCTCAACCACCCAGTTTGCAAAACCTCAGTGGGAAATACTTCCACAAGTCCCCAGTGGGAGAGGAAGGGTTTCCTTATACAGCATGGAATGGTTTCAAACTATATCCAGTGTTTGGGCCTTACATGTTATACAGCAGGTTTACTGTCTCTCTTTCATTCAGCGTCCTCCGGACCACTTTCCTTACACCACTGCATTCCCCATGGACCCCATCCTCTCGAAAGAGAACCATCAGCTTTATCAAACAATGCAATAGAACGGGTATCATGCTCGGAGGGATGCAAGGGGTTGCTATGAACATATTTTCTCCCCCAAAGAAAGATGGGGGCTTGCGTTTGATGTTGGATCTGCAGCTTCTGAATTTGTAGCTGCGAACTGACAAATTCAAGATGGTAAATCTAGCCCAGATCCTCCAAGCCCTCGATCTGCAGGACTGGTTGGTGTCACCTTAAGAATGTCTACTCCCACATGCCCATTCATCTGAATCACAGGAAGTACCTGAGGTTCATTGTGGGGCAACATCTCTACCAGTTCTGAGTGCCGCTGTTCCGTCTTTCTTCGTCACCTAGGCTTTTCACCAAGCTGCTGGCAGTGGTAGCGGCTTGTCTCAGGGGGGAGAGCAATACATGTGTTTCCATACCTGAACAACTGGCTCATCTTATCTCGCTCTCTAGACCAACCATCGGCATATTTCATACACATGTGCATACTGTTGCACAACATTGGGCTTTCCTTGAATTTAAAAAGGTCCTATGTTTCGCTATCCCAGTCTCCGGTTCATCGGGACGGTCTTGGACACTCGCATGGGAAGAGCCTTTCCGCCAAAGGACCGAGTAGCAAACATCTCCCTGATGATACATGTTCTCGAATTCCAGGGACAAGTTCATGTTTCAGCATTTCTGTGCCTGCTGGGGCTAATGGCGTTTTGTTTTCTGGTGGTGCCGGCTGCACATGCGGACACTTCAGTGGCTGCTCCGCTGCCAGTGGTTGCAGTTTCAGTGCCTTGGGTCGGACCTTCTGCTAGTATTGCGTCACGGTGCTCGAGACCTTGCATGTTGTTCCCTGAAGGGCAACCTGCTGAAAGGCACTTTGTTCCAGCGACACATGTCGGTAGTCATGGATGCCTCCCTGACAGGTTTGGGTGTTCCACTATGGGCCCTGACAGTGATCGGACTGTGGGCTCCATCAGAGTCTCTGGAGCACATCACTTTGCTGGAATTGAGGGCAATCCGGTTGATACTGGTCTCTTTCCTCCCCTCTGTGAAAGGGAAATGTGGGCTGATACTTACGGACCACATAGTGGCCATGCACTACCTCAACAAGCGAGGTGGTATAGTGTATTTACCTCTTTGCAAAGAAGCCATGCAGCTGTAGTTCTGGGCTCTAGAAAAAGGTGTCTCTTAATACTGCTCATCCTACCGGAAGAGAGAATCTCACGGCTGATGCCTTGAGCAGACCGACTTCGGCCTCCCTCATGAGGGGAGCTCTGTCGCAACGTTTTAGAAGAGATTTTCTCCCGTTGGGCGACTCCTCAAGTGGATCTCTTCGCTTCTAGTGTGAACGGGAAGTGTGAGAGGTTCTGCTCCAGGGAATATCCTCACCAGGGACCTCTGCAGGATGCATTGCTTGTTGACTGGACATTCGATCTTCCTTATGTGTGCCAGCCACCCCCTGTCATTCTGCTAGTTCTCAATAGATTGTGCCTGTTTGGGACCACTCTTTTTCTGATCGTACCGGACTGGGCCCAGAGAACGTGGTATCTAAAGTTACTGGACATGTCCATTTGCCCTCCTTTGCACCTTCCAAGGTGAGAGTGGATCTGCTTTCCCAGTCAGAGAAGCGAATCCTCCACACAGATGTCTGCAGCCTGAATCTTCATGGTTGCCTTCTGAGAGGCTGAGATGCATGGAGTGGTACTTGTCGGACGACATTTTGGATTTGCTCCTTTTCAGCATGGAGGCCGACAACTTTGTCAATTTATGCTTGTAGATGGTGTAAATTCTCGACTTCCTGCTGGAAGAGGGATCTGGAACCTATTTCATGTCCTCTATCTTGGATTTGCTGCTGGCTTTGGCCTGATCGGGCCTGCAGATTAGCACTGTGTAGGGGTAGCTGGCCTCTGTCGGTTTTTAAATGGTCCCCTGAGCAGGGCTCTTTCGTCACAATCCCAGCCATTATGGAGTCTTTAAAACAACTGTGCATTCTCTTTCCTCCACGTCAGCTTGTGGGCTCGGTGTGGGATTTAAATTTAGTGTTAACATTTTGTATGGGTGCTCCGTCTGAGTCCCTACATTTTTGTTCTATTTTACTGCTCACCCTTGTGATTTTCCTGGTTGCCATCTCTTCCGGTAGACAGGTGAGTGCGCTCGAGGTGTTATCTGTTAAACCTCCCTATTTGCTTTTCACCCATGAGAAGGTGACATCGAGAGTGAGACCCGCCATCCTCACGAAAATGGCCTTGAAATTCCATCTCTCTGAAAAGAGTCATCTTCCTGTGGTTTTCCTCCGCCCCATCCTTCCATGGCAGAGTAGCGATTCCATTGGCTGGACCTAGTGCAGGCCCTCAGGTACTAAGTTTCTCAAATGAGGGATGGCAGGTAAGAGGACCAGATTTTGTGGGTTATCCTTGTGTATGTGTTGGCAGGGCTGTGAACAAAAAGACCCTGTCGAGGTACATCATCCTCAGCATTAGGGAATGCTATGATGTGGCTGGAAAATATGTGCCTGCTGGTCTCGGCGCTCATTCGAACAGAGTTCTAGCTGCCACCTCTTCCCTGCAGATTGGAGTTCCTCTAATGGACATTTGTCAAGTGGCTAAGGGGGCCTCCCTGCACACTTTAGCCAAACATTCCTGCTTCCTTTCCCAATCAGGGTTGTATGCTCGTGTTTGTAGAGCGACCCTCCATAGCTTTCTTGTGTTGGTGGTGTCCTTGCTTTCCTCCCTCCTCTAAATCTACACTCTGTTATGAGAGTCCACTTTAGATGAGGAATCCCTGGGAGGAAGGCATCCATTAGAAGAGCAAATTACTTACCTGTCGGTAATTTTATATATATCAAACGTTCTTCCTACGGATTCCTCATCGCCCTCTCAACCTGCTCTTCTTGGCCGATAGTACAATCTTGGTTCCGCAGTCCTTCAGCGTTGGACTGCTAGAGAAAAAGGGTGGAACTAAGGTCACGGCACCTCAATATTTACTGGCCCTATATATCCGTCATATCCAACGCAGAGCTGACGCAGAGCCACACTGCATCCCCAGGTGGCGGCGGAAACAGTTTCCAAAGAGCAGCTGCTCTGGGAGATACCTATCATAGATGAGGAATCAGTGGGAGGAACATCCATCCAAATGAACATGACTGAGAAGTAAGTCATTTGTTCATCTCAGCTTTTCACACAGGACTCTTGCCTGAATTTGACTGATACTATCAAGAGTCAACTACTTAAACAGCACATACATAGGGATGCAAGACTAACGCACCAAGCAATTGGAGCATATGCAAAGCATGGTGGCAAGACTTCTACTAAGGCTAGACCAGGATGAACACATCACCCATCTCTGAGAAGCCTCCGCTGGCTACCAGGGAAGAAAATAAGGTATTTTAAAACACTTGCATCACATAAAGGTCATCACTGCATGGTCCGAGTGTGAAATTTCTCCAATCAAAAATCACCCTCTACCAGTCAGGTGGATCTAGCAATGGCATACCTATCAAATCATGGAACTAGGAGAAAAGCAAATATGGAAACACAGGCATTTGGAACCAAGATCAGATCCTTTACCCCTTAACTGCTGAGGGTGTTCGCTCCCAGTGCTGAGCTCTTTTTTGGAAATTTCGGTATGTCGCATTCAATCCCTTGTGACATTTCTGTTACAAGTGATATGCTGGTCAAATTTGCACCCTCTTCTTCCCACATGTAGGCGGCCATAACGGTCAGAATACCTAGTTTGCTGCAGGGGGGTGTGAGAAAATGATAAAAACATGACCAGATTTTGTGTTTTTTCAGAAAATGCCAATAAAATGATGTATAAAGAAGCATGTGGCTTTTTTTCTTGTAAGAGGAACAAACGGTTTGCAGTTCTTGAAAGCTTAGAAACTAGCAAATCTAGAACAGGTTGAGTGGAAACAAAAAAACATATTTTTTATAAGGTTACAATCACTTTGTGTGAGAGGTAGATGCGGTAGATGCTTTTTCCATTTTTTTTTAATAGGACATGCTTGGACGGAATGGAAGAGGAAGGTAGGAAAGCTCAATGGGTACACAGAAAGGCATACATTTCTGAAAAGAAGACAAAATTCCAAGTTCAGGAAGAGGTCATTTGCGCAGGTGAGGCAACAACTATGTACCAAAAATGTCTATAGTTTGGGAAAAAATTGGAAAAGTGACAGAAAAGAAAGTATGTGCTGGACATGTTTGGACTTGTAAGGTAATGGCTTCTGTGAATATTGAGAAAAGCAATGCACCGCTACATTCCCTCGACTCTTCTAGTTAGGAAATCACACATTTTCCTAATATTGCACAAAACAAGCAATACCACAAGCCAAAAACAGAACCATGTTACACAGGATGTTTATGCTGATGGCCTGAACGGACATACTTAGCATTTGATAAGGAAAACAAATGTGGTCAAGAATGTCCAGCATACATTTTTTGAAAGAGGACAGGCAGATCTTTTGAATAATAGGTGACTTGCGCAGGTTACAAAAGTGTACAGTGCCCAAAGCAGCGAATAAATGTAGGTCACATCTTGGAAATTAAAGGGTTGTTTAACGAAGTGCAGTAAGAAATGTATGAAAACTTTATCAAAACCAAGAGAAAACAACAAATGACCTACCTCCCCACATTCCCACATTGCCACAGGTGTCCCGATACAAATGGTACCTCACATGTGTGGGTTCAATGACCTGGGCGCAAAGGATGAAGGCTAAACCACTGGTACATCAAACACCCTGGGGAATACTGGATTTGGCCATCTGGACAACCCACAGATTTGCACCTGGGGTGTTACAGCCACAAAGGAAAACAGGGACCCCCATGCATTTCTCAAACAAAGACATCTGTGGGAATCCAAAGAGGTATGACTTTGGCAAATCACCCTAGAATGTATTACTCACAAGGCCTAAACAAAAATTCAGTTATCCGTAGATAAAATGCACACCCTCCTATTATTGATTCATATGAATTTATGCGTAAAGACGCTGCAAAATCCCCTCCAAAACAAAAAACCCTATTTAAAGAGTGTGTTTTGGACATAAGACAGAATGTAAAAACTCATTTGTTTCAGGTTTGGTTAATCATATTTTAATTGTAAAAAACTTTTACAAAAGGGTATATCAAATATATTTATAACACATCTATAAAAAACAATTGTTAAGAACACACATTTTATCACATCAACAAAAAAAGCTCACATCTCGCATATCATTCCTTGCGTACTCTTTCATCCCAATGCATACAAAAAACCACTCATACTTGTGCAAAAGACGCAATTCTGATCATTTTGTTCTGTGACTCAGAACATCCCATCCGTATGGGCTTGATATTTTAGTAGTTCCAAAAGTGCTTATTTAACAGTATTTTTTCCATCAAAGGATATAAGAACACTGGGTAGGTATTCCAAAGTGATTGTTCGTGGACCCATATTAATCTCCATATTTTATCTATGCAAACCCAAGTTAAAGCCAACTCTGGGAGGAGTAGGCTCTATGGTGTTGTCGACTCGAGTTTCGGGCTGCCAGAACGGTCTATACAACTTCTGTCTGGTGCACCTCATCAGGACATATGCATTACAATCAAAAACACAGTTAATAAAAACAGAATTCAAGTTCAAAGAGCTAGTTTCTTTTGCTTCACAAGGTGTTCAATAATGGTAATCCAAATATGTTTTTTTCAGAAAGCCGCTTCCAAAGTGTAAAAGCCTCAGGTATGGTCTCCTCATATGTTGTTCACAGGACCCAGCCAAAGCTGCATTTCCTTCTCAATTGCAATATTGTTGTGTCTTAATTCGCAAAGGTGTTATTTCCTCCCCGCTGGATGTTTTGCAGGCCAAGTGGTTCAAATGCGTTGAGCCAATGGCACGGGATCCCTGTATTCTTTCCCAAAAGAAGACACTGGATGTGGACAGTGTCTCACACAAGATGTCAGCAACCACTCATATGTTTGTTTTAGGGTCGGTCAGCCGTCTGGGAAAAGCAAGTCTCATTGTGCAGCACTGCTATTCCCACAAGGCCTGGCAAATTCCAAAATGTAGGGAAAAAACACAATTTTCAGACATTTGCCACCAGGAAGCTACAGCTGTAACACGGCATGGACAGAGCTCCAGGATGGCCAGGGGTGCTGCCATTGGTCTTGGGCACCTGTCTCACATGTGGGTTTACCGCCCCAAAGCCCAGCGCTGGTCCATGTAGCCCCAGCAGGGTTCCCATCCTTCACTGGAGGGAAAAGCTCCAACGCAGCGCAGTCAGAGCTCCACAACGGTCGGGGGGTGATGTCCCTGGCCATGGGAGCCTGTCTCCGATGTGGGTCGATCATCCCCAAGTCCAGCGGTGGTCCCAGGAAGCCCCAGCAGGGTCCCCATCCCTCACTGGAGGGAAAATCTCTAACACAGCACAGCCAGAGCTCCAGGGGTTTGGGGGTGATGTTCCCGGCCATGGGCACCTGTCTCCCATGTGGGTAGATGGCCCCCCAGCTCAGCAACGGTCATCGGACGACCCGGCAGGGTCCCCATCCCTCCCAGAAGGGAAAAGCTGTAACATGGCATTACCAGAGCTTTAGGACTTGTCTTGGGCATCTGCCTCGCATGTGGGTCGACCATCCTCAAGTCCAGCAGCAGTCCCAGGGAGCCCTGGCAGGGTCACCATCCCTCCCCAGAGGGAAAAGCTGTAACACGGCACGGCATGAGCTCCAGGACGGCCGGGTGTGCTACCTCTGGCCTTGGGCACTGATCTACAATGTGGGACGACAGTCCACAACTCCACCAGCCGCAGTCCCAGGGAGCCCCTGCAGGGTCCCCATCCGTACCTGAAGGGAAAAGCACTAACGCAGCCCAGCCCAGCCAGAGCTCCAGGACAGTCTAGGGCGATGTTCCCGGCCATGGGTGCCTTTCTCCCATGTTGGTCGATCGTACCCAATTCCAGCGGCAGACCCAGGGAGCCCCGGTAGGGTCTGCATCCCTACCCGAAGGGAAAAGCTGTAACACAGTGCAGCCAAAGCTCCAGGACAGTCAGGGGTGAGGTTCCCACCACAGCGCCTGCCTCCCATGTGGGTTGATCATCCTCGACTCCAGCAGTAGTGCCAGGGAGACCCGGCAGAGTCCCCATCCCTACCCAGGGGAAAAGCTCTAACGAAGCTCAGCCAGAGCTCCAGGATGGTCGGGGGTGCGGTCCCCTGGCCATGGGCACCTGTCTCCCATGTGGTTCCAACATCCGCAGGCCCAGCAGCGATCGCAGTGTGCCCGGCGGAGTCCCCATCCTTCCCTGGAGGGAAAAGATGTAATGCAGCATGACCAGAGCTCCAGGGCGGCCGGTTGGCGCTGCCAGTGGACTTGCGTGGCTATCTCCCATGTTGTTCGACCGTTCCCAAGCCCAGCGTCGGGCCCAGGGAGCCCCGGCAGGGTCCCCATTCTTTTCAATAGGGAAAAGCTCTAATGCAACCCAGCCAAAGATCCAGGACAGCTGGAGTTGCTCCCCTGGCCTTGGGCGCCTTTCTTCCATGTGGGTTGACCGTCCCCCCCCCCCCCAAAGCCCAGTGGTGGTCCCAGGGAGCCCCGGCAGGGTCCCCATTCTTTTCTGTAGGTAAAAACTGTGACGCAACCCAGCCAGAGTTCCAGGACAGCTGGAGGTGCTTCCCCTGGCCTTGGGCACCTTTCTCCCTGGCCCATGTGGTTGACCGTCCCCAAGCCCAGCCAAAGGTACAGGACAGCCAGGGGTGATGTTCCCGGCCATCGGAGCCCATTTCCCATGTGGGTCAATGGTCTCCAAGTCTAGATGCAGTCCCAGGGAGCCCCGGGAGGGAGTGGCAGTCCCAGGGAGCCCCGGGAGGGTTCCCAGGGAGCCCCGGGAGGGTCCCCATCCCTACCCGGAATTAAAAGCTCTAAAGCTGCACAGCCCGAGCTCCAGGATGGTTGCAGGTGATGTCCCCTGCCATGGCCGCCTGTCTCCCATGTCCGAAAGCACAGTGGCGGTCGCAGGGAGCACCGGCTGAGTCCCCTTCCTTCCCCGGACGGAAAAGCTGTAACACGGCACGGCCAGATCTCCAAGACAGCCACGGGTACTGCCAGTTGCCTTGGGTGCCTGCCTGTCTCCACGTGGGTTGACCGTCCCCAAGCCCAGCAGCAGTCCCAGGGAGCCCTGGCAGGGTCACCATCCCTCCCCAAAGCGATAAGCTGTAAGGTCCAGGACGGCCAGGGGTGCTGCCTGCGGCCTTGAGCGCCTGTCTCCCATGTGGGTTGTCCTCCACAAGTCCAGCCGTCGTCCCGGGGAGCCCCGGCAGGGTCCCCATCCCTCCTCAGAGGGAAAAGCTGTAATGCAGCCCAGCCAGAGCTCCAGGACGGCCGGGGGTGCTGCCGCCGGGCTTGGGTGCCTGTCTCCCATGTGGGTCAAGCGTCCCCAAGTCCAGCAGCAGTCCCAGGGAGCTCTGGCAGGGTACTTTCCCTCCCCGGAGGGAAAAGCTGTAACACAGCATGGCATGAGCTCCAGGATGGCTGTGGTGCATGCAGCAACATCCTCACGGCAGCACCCCGACCCCCAGGCACGGAAGGTGAAGTCCTCCCCTTCGCTGGCTGGAAGTCAGGGAGTTCCCCGAGGCAAAGGGCGGGTGGGGGGGTGATCCCCATAGCTAAGCAATGCAGAAGACGAGCTCAAGTTCAACAATATGTATTAGGGACTGTGTACAGGAGTGAGCCAACTTAAACAGAATCTTCCCCCAAAAAAAAATAATATAGCATTGCCTCCTTCCACAAATGTCTCTTGCAACAGCTTTCCCAGTGTCGGGATGAGAGTCAAGATTTCAAGCCTCAGCCACTGGTCCAAGGTCTCAGATGAGCTACCTCACTCATCCTTCCAGTATATGTAGCAAACCCTCTTTCTGCTCCTCTGAGCCTAGTTTTGGGCGTTCTGGGGTCCTCTACCCCAGGTCTAAATCAGTCCTTGGTGTTCTGCAGGACCTTCAAGGGTCAGTTGGGGTCAGCAGGGAGAGAGGCAAAAGCATCAATCCCTATTAGTCTTTCTTCCTGACTCAGTTCCACCCACCAACTTGAACTGCCACTAGGCTCCCTAACCCCCGCTGGAGCCTCCTCCCACCTGTTAGACCTGCCTAGACTCTGACCTGGCCCTCTGGAACCTCCTACTGCTAGATGAATGCACTGCTTCTTTTGACCACTTGCCTCTTTTCAATATATTAATAATCCCTGATCTCTTTTCTCTTCGACTTTTTTCTTTCTCTTCCAATACTAGTCACCTGCTGGACAATCTTCTTCACTCTGCCCATCTGAAGACGTGTCATTCTCAATCTCCTCACTCCCCCTTTTACTGCAGATTTATCACTCTCTCCTTGCTACCATCTTGGCCTGTTGTCACCTTCCACTCCACTCTGGGTCTTACTCCTTCCTTCCATCTGCTCTTGTCTCTTCCTGCCACTCCACTCGTGGTTTTACTTCCTCCTTTTCTATTGTTCCTACTTTCGCCTTGCACTGTACTCCTGGTTTTGCTTCACCCCTTTTTTACTTTACTACTATTGACTTCTGATCCACTGCTGGTTTTGCTTCATCCCTCTTTCTTTCCTTTCTCTCCCCTTTAAATCACACCACCTTCTTCTCTTCTGTAGAGATCACCTCCCCTCTCTTGCTAGCACTTCTTCAGCTCCCCTCTTTAGCACACTACCGTCTGCATATCCAAAGTCTCTGTGGCACCTCTCCAGCAATCTCCCCTCTCAAGCATTCGCCAAACAGGCGCCACCTGCTCCTGTGTTCAACCACACTGAACTGGGCTGCTTGGCTTATATAGCAACATGCCCCCTTGCCTGGATTGGAACAGGGCTGCTAGTCTGCAGCTCTGAGCCTAAACAGTGTGAGGGTTGGGATTGGCTGGGCTCACTCACTTCCTGATAGTCATATTGAGGCTGCAATTGCTGGGCTGACTCTGTAAGAAACCTGGTGGGCATTTTGAAACTGTGCAGGGAGAAGCTGAACAGACTGCTTGTGTGGAAAATATCATGCTGTGCTGCTGTTGGCAAGGCAAGTGTGCTAGCGATACTCTAGGGGTGTTTAGGTTTCTCCCAAAGTCTCCCTGTCCTTGAAAGGTTTTGCTATGAACTCCAGGTCCTTGAAGAGATTATGTAATGTCCCTGATCCGTTCTGGGTTTTCTGGTTGGAGGAAAAGCGCATTGTGGCCGATGTAGTCCCTCTGAGGGTGGTTTGCCTGCTTGATTTGAGTATTTGGGTCCTGTGACAGGTTTCTGGTGTCTTCCCTGTCTTAAGTGAGATGACTGGGTGTTTGTTCCAGGTTTACTCTCTCTCCAGCCCCTAAGTCCTCTTCCCAGATTCGGTCCGGGTTTAGTTTCTATTCTGTGGGACATTGTGGGAAATGTATTTTTCCATTACTGGTTTACCTAGGCACCCAGCTCACTGAATCTCCTGGCTCATGGCCACTAGATGAAGGCCAAGGCAGGGGACTATGTCACACCACCCTCGTAGTAAAACTGTGGAACTCCATCCCTAAAAATATCTGGACAACAAAAGACAACTTCATCTTTAGAAAACTGTCGAAAGCCTGGCTATTTATGACGCCGAGATTGATAACTCACAACCAAGTGAGAGAAAAGTACACTATAACATCCCAGCACAAAATTGCCACTGTTGTATGAACTGGTGCCACCCATCAAATGTCACTCCAGAAACGACATAATGACGAAATGCTGAATCAGGAAACCCCAACAAAAATCTATATCACAGCAACCCTATTGTGTCTGGTCAGCATGTCATACAGCTACAACCCTTATTACATCACCACCAGATGGCCTAAGAATTACACATGCAACTAATGAACAACACGGTACAAATGTACAGGAAAACACAAATGGCAGCCACTCGAAAGCTTTGGTTCAGTATGTTCAACAGACACTAGAATAAAGAACAACCCACAAGCAAAACAAGAAACCAAATAATTACAGCACACACCCAAAATAGCATCCTCATAAGATGACCTAACATCCACCGAGCAAGGGTCCCCTCCATTTTTCATTTTAGGTCTATGCGAGCGCCTTAATACCATGAAAAGGGCAGTGGTGCGCAGTACAAATCCCAATAACATAATATTCTATAGAGAGATGGTTATGGATGGCTACACTGAAATAGGCCTCCGGCATGCCACAACCAACCAGCTAATAGGAAATAGTGCCCCCTGGCATGGTCTTTTTTGTTGTTTAATATAGCACCACTCTCACTAGAAATCCAGTTTGAGTGCTTTGTATTTGATGTTAAATGTTACTATACTCTGTTTATCACATGGGGTTTGCGTGAGTGAAGGGCTGAGTTGACTCGACTGAGGTATTGAACTCATGATGCATAGCATTGTCCTGTTCCCAAGGCGAGCAAGTTATGCGTGAGCTGTTCTCCCGATCCGACCATGCACCTGCTGTTGCATTGATTACGTCACTCATTTGATCCTGATTTTGTAAACCTTCTATTTGCATAGATGTGCAGAAGCAGTGTAGTACTGCTATTTATTGCTTGAAAATATACCAACCTTTATTTACTCTGCATTTTGCATGCTAGTTTAGAACCACACATATCCATAAAAGGAAATATATTGTGTACAAAGATGTTCTTTTTTGTTGACTGGGAGTAAGAGAGTACAATTGATCCTCTTCCAGACCCGAGAAATGGATTTGCAAGAGGATGCATCTCCTGACAGATATGGATCATTTAGAAAAGGTCATTCGTCTTTAATTGATGTCTCCTTCAGTGGCCATGATTCTTGTTTTTGTGACAGACTCCACAGTCACTGTTAGAATAAGGCTCTGGAGGCTTTCTTTTTTCTGTTTTTAAAACTTTATTTATTTGCTTGGCATTTAAAACACATTTCAACTGTTCCAGTTCACAAAGTGTCTGTACAACAGGTCCCATTAACTACACGCACAACAACAATGCAACACCCACACGGCTCAGCCACTGCACTCCATTTTGTAGGCATCATCCTGGACTCGCCAGCAGTATAGGTTGTAACATTTATCCCACATCCTGCTCTGATATTAACCATCTGAAGTTCTCCCAAATATCTTTCGGTCTGGACGGACTTGGTATCAGTGTAATGAACAACTCTTCCCAATCGTTAACTCATACTATGTCCTTCAACCATTCCTCCATTTTCGGTGCAACCTGACCTATCCATCTTCTCAATATACATTGTTTGGCCAGTAGGCATTCCAAGTTGAAAAACTGCATCTGCCACTCCTGGACCGCCCCTCCCCCCCAAAAACCAACCTTTGGCCGCCAGTTATGTCAGCTTGTCACATACTTGAGACCTGAATCCATTGAGCCTAGGGTATTCCGATAACGTGTGTAAATCGCCCGATCTCTCAACCTGACATCGGGAACATCGGCCTTCATTTTCTTGTTATATCTTGTTTAGCTTTGCTGGAGTATAATGTAGCCTATTTAGTATCTTGTACTGTGTACGTTTAAAATTATTGTTAAGCGAAACCTGCCTTTTATGATGCACATCGTGTGCCAGTTGTCTTCAGTTATTTCCATCCTGAGGTCAGTCGCCCACTTCTCATAATTTAAGTGGCGCGTCAGGCACTTGTTCAGAAATCATATTGTATGGAGTTTCTACTATTCTGCGGCATCCATGAGTTTACAATATATGCTACACATGCATTTTCCGGCGGCTCTAGGGGATAGGTCTGCCATCTCTTCAAGAAAGCAGCACTCAATCTATAGTATTGCAAAGTTCTGTATTTTTAGGAATTTCCCCTCTATGTACATATCTCCATTATGTCCGTGTCCCAGGTCAGTGGAATTCCGGGGAACTTCCACAATGGCATGTTTTTGTAGTAGGGGGCTGTTGAACTGGTTTTCATCACTAGTCTATGCCACACCAATAGGGTTATGTTTACTGGATCATATTGTCAGTCAGTTTAGTTCGCTCCCAGAAGTAACGTTTTCAGCTTAGTCTTGCCCTACAGTCCTTTCCAGCTTCACATAGGGTGGTTCCTCTCCCTCCCCGAACCAGTAGGATGCAGAATGCGCTTGGGCCGCTATCCAGTACATTTCCAAATGAGGGCCCATAAATCCCCTCGTGTGATATGGTTGTGCTATGTTCTCCCATTCCTCCCGCACCACATCGGAATGCCACAGAAATTGGGCTAACATCCTGTGTAGTGCAGAGAACAACTATCTCCCTGGCCAACTGGGTAGATTTGAAAATAAATATAACAATTTGGGTAGGATCAGCATCTTGGCCATTGCAAGACAACCGGCCAGTGATTGTGTTATATGCTTCCATTTTACCAGTTTAGCTCCCAGTTGTACCATGCATGTTTTGTGAGGAGCCAGGAATGAGACTCGGACACAGAAGACACATGTTTTAGATATAAGCTTTTATTTCAAATAATAAAGGGGTTGGAAGATGCCTCACTGTCCTTAATAGGAGGTATTTCCCTACCTCAACCAAAACTATTGAGTCTGTCCTTCGTCATGATGTCCAAAGCAAAATATATGTCCTGTGTCCGAAATCCTCACACTCTAAATCTAATTTTAAGTTGTGAAGGATATTGTCTCTGGTTCTAAAAGTGCACAAATGTTCAGATCCAACACAAAACAGCAAGTCCAACCAAAAAGTTCCAAGTGAATAATGTTCACAGTTCCATGGGAATGGCTCCCTTCCCCAGGTTCTTTTTAACAAACCACAAAGGTCCAACAAAAAATAATCCACGTTCCTTGCAACTCAAAGAGGTTACCTCTCTCCTCTTGGTGGGTTCACAGTTGTCTGGGAAGTGTCTCCCTTCGCCAAGTTTCTTTTTATATTCAAAACTGTTTAAAATCCTTAGGGCATGTGTCTTCCATGGGATTCTCTTTTCACTGTGTTAGTATTTGGGTGCGGGTACCAGACTAGGAGATCACCTGGTATACTCTCCTGCCAGGCTCTTTTCCACCTTTACAACCATTCACAATCTCAAAGGCATGGATCTTCCTTGAAAATCTTCGGTTACTGTCACACATTTGGCTTCACCTGGTATACTCTCCTGCCAGGACTTCTATATAGTTGCGTTTCCTTTTATCCACAAAAAATATTTGCCCAATGTTGGCTTATCATCCCTTTTTTTTTTTATCAAAGTCTGTTTCAATGCTTTCTCCTTCTTTCATACACTGGGTCTCTGCCCCGTTCTCAAGACCATTCACATTTACTTTGTAGCTTACTTTGTGAGTAATCATCACTACTCCCTTCCTCTTCCTCGTCTGAGCTGTTAACATACTGTTCCTCGGGTGATATTGGGGAATACTCGAAGTAGACTTGGCAAGTGGTTTAGGGGGAGTGTTACAATATGCCATCAGGACATAAGACAGGGAGGAGAACATCCCTAAAAGAGAATGGGGGTATGTGACTTTCTCCAATTATGCCATGTCATCCCCTGAGGGTCGCCTCCCCACATGTGGTTCTACCTCATATATCTGCCTCCAGGCTCAGGATCAGGTAGCGGCTGCTGGCCACAAGAGCACAGGCTGCCTCGGGGTAAGGAGTGATGACATCATCAGATTCATCACATGCCACTTTCCCTAATGCTGAGGGTTCTCTCAACATCTATTGGGAAACTGGATAGGAAGTCTACGTTCCCCTGCTCTCTACCTTTTCGGTGTTCTGCGGTGAAACAATAGGACTCCATATCTAGGAACTGGCACATGACTCGTGCATTGGTGTCTTTATATAGGCTCATCCAAGTGAGTGGAGAATGATCAGCGACCAACCTAAACTTTCTGCCAGTAAGATAATATTTGTATGACACTACCAACCTTATGGCTAGGGCCTCAAGCTCAATTGTGGCATAGTTCTTTTCTCTAGGGTATAGTTTCGGACTAATATAAAGAATTTGATGTTCAATGCCATTGTGATCTTGGGAAAATACAGCCCGTATTCCAACATGTGAGGCCTCTGTAAGACAAACTCTTTATTTTAATGCTGGCTCACTACATAGGATTTTCTTAAGTTTGTCAATACAGTTTTGATCTTCAGGACTCCATTTTATTTTCTGAGGCTCCACGTTCTTAAGTTTATCAGTGATGCAGGAGTTAATAGAGGAATAACTGGGAATGAATAGTCTATAATACGCCACTAACCCTAGGAAGGCTCTCCGATCTTCCCATACTAGCTCGCAAATACCTCTCCTGCTACGCTCCAACCTTTGCCCATCATTGATGTGCCTTTTTCTCGCATAGGTATGGACATAGTTGGGCCCCTTGAGACATCTAGGTTGGGAAATGTGTACATATTAGTAATTGTTGATTATGCTACTCTGATGCAATCCATATTTTTCCGTCGATGACCCTGATGATTCAGTTGACCCCGTCTACACGGAAGCCGGCGGCATCGATTATTTCAACGACCATGCCGCTTTATTTTCCCGAACTCAGGGTCTACAAGACACAGTGGTCTGGACACTTCCCCCAGACCTTGAGTTAAAGCAAAACTACCTCTTTACCCATGCTAATATTAAGTTCAAGGATCTGGTTCACAGGTTTGTTGACACCCTTGGGTTGAAGGCGTCCACTACACCTCTTCCGGGGTATGAGCTCAATCACATTTTGAATGAGGGTCCTACAGTCAAGCATAATATGCCATTCAACCCAGCCATTGCGGACCCTTTAGCCTCCTTATCGCAGCACCTTTGTACCATTCGCCCTGTGAATGCCAATTTTACAGGTAAGTATAGGCCGGCAAGAGGAGACTCTTCTTACCTCACTACACACCCTTCTAAGGAAGGGTTGGTCATACAGGCTGCCACGCGGCATCCACCTCTAATCTGCTTATGGACAGAGAGGGAATTAAATCTGACGCATTGGCCAGAAAGGTGTTCACCTCTGGTAGCATGGCACTCAAAGCCACTAATATTGAATGTGGATTTGCCAAGTGCTCTTTTGGCTTATGGAAGGCTGTGGAACATGCTGCTGAATACGCCCCTGAAGGTGCCGTGTGGGGCAGATTATTACAGCTGGTGGATGATGGGAAGGGGGTAGCCAAGCAGTCATTGCAAACTGGCCTGGATGTAGCAGACTGCGTCGGCAGAGCAATGGGGTCAGCAGTTGTAATGATACGCCAAGCCTATCTAAAAATGTCTGGCTTCTGTCCAAATTTTCAAAATAGACAGCTGGACATGCCCTTTGAAGGTGACATGCTTTTCGGTCAGAAAGCAGGTGAATCAAGGAATCCAAGTTGGCTGCTAAATCATCGGGCTTAGTGGCGCAGCCGACCAAACCTGCCTTCAGCTTCGCCTCCAGGAGTAGAGGCTATAGAAGTTATGTGCCCGATGGCAGGAAGCCACTTCGATTTTCCCCTCCCACGATGCAGCGGTTGGTGGACGGTTGGCAGGGCGTTGGCCCCTGTGGCAGGAAATAATTTTGATGCATGGGCCCTGCAGTTGATTTGGTGGGGTTATTGTCTGCCTTTTCTGAATAGGCCTCCAGACAGACCTCCACCTCCCCCAGTCTAACCGGGACAGGAGCTACAGGAGGAACTGAGGGCTGTTGTCGAAGGGTGCTGTGGAAGAGGTACCTCCCGATCAAAGTGGATCGGGTTGGTATTCCCGGTATTTTCTTGCACCCAAGAAGGGAGGAGGTCTCTGTCCCATCCTGGACCTCAGGGCCTTGAACTATTTCCTGAGGAAAAACAAATTCAGGATGGTGACAGTGAAAGAGATTTTCCATGCCCTCGAACATCAGGGCTGGCTGGTGTCAAAAGACCTACAGGACGCTTATTTCCATGTGCCGATACACCAAAGACAAAGGAAGTTCTTAAGGTTCCTCATAGGGGACAAGCACTATCAGTTCAAGGTGCATCCCTTTGGGTTGACCTCCGCACCAAGGGTCTTCAAGCTCATAGCGGTAGTGGCGGCCCACCTCAGGAGAGCCGGGGTACACGTATTCCTATATCTGGACGACTGGCTGATCCGAGGGAAGTCAGCGGAGCAGGTTTTCTCATCTAGAGGACACCTGCTTTCTACTACACAGGCAGGGCTTTTCCCTCAACTTGAGGAAGTCCCATTTGACAGCAGTTCATTGGCTCCAGTTCATCGAAGCAGCCCTAGATACCCGGGTAGGGAAGGTGTTTCCTCCTGAAGAGAGATTCAGCAACATAGCCCAGATGGTGCATTTGTTTGAGAACCACACCACCCTCCCAGCGGCTTCCTTCCCCCGCCTCTTGGGTCTCATGGCCTCCTGTATTTTGCTAGTGCCAGAGGCCGGGCTGCACATGCGATCCCTCCAGTGGCACCTGAGGGACCAGTGGTCTCAGTATCTGGGAGTGCTCACGGATCGCCTTTCAGTGTCCAGCCAGGTAGTCCGCTAATTCGGCAGAAATCGTTTGGTGGGGGAATCCTTCTGGCCACCTTGGCCCCAGGCCTGAGTGGTCATGGATGCGTACCTGAAGGGTTGGGGTACCCACTGAGGATTCGCAGGTGAGCGGCCATTGGTCTCCATCAGAAGCCAGGTGTCCTATCAACAGGCTGGAGTTGCGGGCCATCAGGTTAGCCCTGTGGGCCTTTGCCCTGTCTCCCAGAGGGAAGCATGTCCTCGTCCTGATGGAGAACACAGTGGCCATGCACTACCTCAACTCAACAAGCAAGGATTTGTGTGTAAAGACTGGAGGGGGTATCTGTACTCCTGCTCTCTATATGGCAGAATAGAGGCACAGGGCATCCCAGCCAAGATTCTCTATTTGGTATTGTTGATGAGCAATCAAGGCTTAAACTCTCAGGAGGTGATGCAGGCTGGTTCTTAAGTACAGTGTAGTCCCCAAGCACCCACAAAGGAATGTCCACACACTATGTTAGTGAAACACAGTTCTTTATATAAATTGGCTCAAGTTATGTACACATTCACAATAACACACTTTGTACTCAGCGTAATCTAAAATTATAAATATCTACAGTTTCTATGTGGTACCACAATTATACTTTGATTCCATTAAAATGCATTACTGTTCTCAGTTCAAATGTCATACAAATCAGTTATAAAGTGAATCAACAATAGACATGGGAGGAAAGCCGGTTGGTTAAAACAATATGCAGAATACTGGCCCCTACCACTAGACACAGCTCTGTGTGAGGATCCCCCACCTGGGCAACCTGTAAATAAAGATATAATACAAGCCCAGTCCATACATTGTTCAATATGAGTCTTATTTCCTTCTAAATAGTTCTATCACCTGAATGTACCTGGAATAGCAGAGTTCGACGTCGGGTCGACGATGGATCCTTCTTGAGCAGCTCCCTTTAAGGCAGGGGCCACAGATCATTGAGATCCCTCTAAGAAATGGTGTACAAAGGCATCAAGACAGCAGCTTCGGTCCTGGCAGTGCTTATCAATGATCGGTCGTGGACGTCCTGCGAAGACGAGGCGTGCTTTGCACCTCGACGATGATAGTTTGTTGCCGCAAAGAGTTTGTGAAGAACTTTGGTCCAGCAAGGGCATCGAGTCGTCGGTGTCTCTGCGGTCTTCGGGTGGCGGGAAACCCACCGGCCGATGCTCATCAGCGGCCTTGACTTATTCTGTGGGACAAAGCGGTCGGCGGTGCTGGTGAGATCGTCCTTGAATTCAAAGTGTCTTAATCAATTGGAGTGTTGCGGCTCTGGTCGTCGGCGGCACAGCGTCATGTGGGCCCGCTTCTGGGCAACACAGCTTTGACAGGCCTCCAGCGGTTATAGCAAACCTGCAAACCCTGGTCCACGCCGGTGGATGGCTGTCCGATGCTTCTCGTCGTTCTCCTCGGTGGTCCCCGTCTCCGGTAGACAGTCTTTCGAAGGCTTGCTTCCAGGGCGTTTCGGCAAAGGTTAGCGGTACACAATGGTCCCTCGTAGCTCGGTAAGAGGTCTCCTAGACAGGTCTTCTCTCAGATCAGTCTCAACATCACGGCAGCTTTCAGATTGCGGTAAAGGTAACAGCAATCAACCTTCTTCTTCGGGCTCGGGTCTCGAGATCAACCATTAAGTTTTGACTTCAGCTTCTGAAGGATTTCTACTAGTGAGAGGCCGCCAGATATATTGTTCTGTCTCTCATTTATTCTTCTGGGTCACGCTCATGCAACCAATCACTCAGAAGGGCATTCCTGCAGGGAGTCAGCCAATCAGGCTGACAGTGCAGTCAGGCCCTTCTCCTCCCTCCAGACACTCGCAACAAGGAATGTGTAATGGGACAAGTACCCAGCCATTCATCACTCCACACTGCATTCATACAAGTTTCGGGCAGGGCTGTCTCATTCATTGTATTACATTCCAGAAACCAGACACCCATAACATTAGGTGCATATTAGTCAAACACTCCATTCACCCAGGTCCCACCCACAGGGTGTACCCATAACATACAGTCACTGGGAAGGCTCCAGCTAGTATGGAACCTCCATCAAACAGCCAGTCAGGGGGAAGGGACAGAGTCATGGCTTCCCAGGACTTTGGGAAAAACAAGGTAACAGGCAATAGAAAGCAAGAGGCCACCGGCCATCTTGTCTCCTATCAGGAATCAACTAATTCCAATGGCAGGGCCTGGGTATCCCAAAATGGAGGATATTCAGAGCACCTGTCAAATCCAGCATGGAGATGCCACCAGCCCATACCCTGCTCTGTGGGCCACATATACTAGGGGCACAGGGTTGTACCCCTACCCATGGGTGCCATAAGGGTTTCTCAAGGGTCTGTACACCAAGCCAAAAAGAGGAAGAGCTGCACTGCCAGGAGTCCCACATAGACTCCTGGGCAGAAATCAATACAGAACACTCCTGAAAAAGGACTACAGGACAAGGAAAAGGAGGCCCTGTCCCTCCATTGCATTTCCAGAATCACAGTGTGCACTCCCACCCAGTCTGCACAGAGAAAATTTAGCTGTGGTTCTGGTTGTGCGAGTACCAAATCTCGGTCTCGGCAGTTCATCTGGCAGGGACACAGAACACCTTGGCGGATACTCTGAGCAGGCAGAGTTTGGTCTGCTTCAACAGGAAGTGAAAACAGCTTTGCTTGAGGGAATTCCCAGGGAATGGCGCACTGATGGACATGTTTTTTTAGTGGATTGGATATTCCCCCTCCACTACACCTTCCCCCAGATTCCCGTCATTCCTTGGGTCCTCAGGAGGTTGAAGAGATTTCGAGCAACCATGATCCTGAACGCCCCAGATTGGGCAAGGAGAACGTGGTACTCCGATCTCCTGGATCTGACCATCTGTCCACCTGATCGGTTGCCTCAGTGCTCGGGTCTCCAAACCCAGTCAGAGTGTTGAGTGCTCTACCCGACCCCACATTCACTCAACCTACATGCGTGGCGCTTGAGAGGAGGATGTATGATGACTGGGACCTCTCTGAGGAGGTAATTGAGGTATTGCTGGCTGCACGCAGACCTTCTACTAGATCTCTGTACGCGTGCAGGTGGAGAGGTTTTGAGGCATGGTTCAGGGAGCGCAAGACTGACCCTATCTCTTGCCCCACCAGCAAAGTGATGGAGTTCCTTTTGTCACTTGCCTCTACAGGCCTTCTGGTTGCCACAGTCAAAAGTGCATTTGGCGGCCCTGTCTGTGTTCAAGAGGTCCCCAGACCAAGGTTCCTTTTTTACTATTCCGATCATGGCCCAGTTCCTGAAGGACCTTCTCAACAAGTTTCCGCCAAACCCATTTGTTGTCCCTGATTGGGATCTTAATCTGGTTTTGACCTACTTGATGGCAGCTCCTTTTGAGCATATGCACTCATGTTCTTTACGACCACCTTCTTGGTCGCGATCACATCTACCAGGAGGGTTAGCGAACTTTAAGTCTGAAGTTCTTTCGTGAAAAAATCTCTCTTTAAGCTTCTATGTTGCTCGCACATCTGAGTTTAGGAAATCAGACCAGTTGTTCATGGCTCATCCCTTGTGTAGGAAAGGTTTTGCCATCACTAAACAAACTATGTCATGTTGGATTATTTTGTGCATATCCGAGGTTAACATTCGGTAGGCAAGGAACTTCCAGCGGGCATCAGGGCCCACTCGACCAGAGGGGTTTCAGCACCTATAGCCCTCCAGAGAGGGGTTCCTGTGATGGATATATTCCGAGTGGCCACTTGGTCATCCTTACATACTTTCACTGAGCACTATGCCTTGGATGGTGCATGGGGAGCGGATGCAAGGTTTGATAGGGTGGTTCTACAGAATCTACTAGTTTAAATCTTTCTGCCCTCCTCTGTTATCTTAACTGCTTGCAGAGTCTATCATGATGAGGATACTGCAGGAGAAAAGCAATCCATTGAAGGAGAAATTACTCACTGTAATGATCTTTCTATGGATTCTTCTCCCGCAGATTCCTCATGAATCCTCCCATGCATCCCCGCTCAGAAAGGTCTGTGGTGGTCGCTTCTGTCCAAACGAGAAGGCATCTGGTGATGGTTCTGGGATGAGCGCCTCTGTCTCATTGTATTAAAAAAAAATATATATATATATATATATATATATATATATATATTTCAATAATTGGTATGGGGGGGATCACCCTATTGGGCTTTGTCCTTCTTAACGTTTAAATGACTCTTTAGCCTCCTGTGTTTTTTCTTTCTGCAGCGTTCAGAGCAAGGGGGCGGGGGAAATTGAGGAACTGAAGGGGGCGTAGTGATGTACTATATATACCATGTCTGATGTCACTACCGGATCCGACTTTCGAGAGCCAGACAAGACTGATCGACAATGGACGGCCTAGTCGAGGTCCACTATACCCCTAGTCGAAATGTTTCTGAACAGCGGAGCTGGATGTTGGATATCTTTCTAAAAAACATTTTTTACACAAGTTTTATTAATTTTAACAGACAATAACATACAACATATAACGTTATCTGATGACACATCACATTATTCTGCTATTCTACGTTCCCAACTTACTCCCTCCCACCAGTATATTACACCTGCTATATCCTCCCATAATCTGAGTTAAACTGCTTGAACCTCCCACCCAGCTCTCATGCCGTTATTTGTGATGGTGCCTGTGTTTGTCTATGTGTTGTCTTGTGCAGAGGACTCTAGTTCCTGTATCATGTGTTTCCAAGCCGCCAGATTCATGTTTTGTTCTTCCTGGCCTTTTCGGGATGCCTCTTGCCATACCACAGTTTCTTCCTGTGCCCATTTCTAAAGGTCTTTCAGCTATGTGTTGTCACTGGGCCCTTACTTGCCTTCCACCCCATTGCAATACTACGTTTCGCCAAAATATACGCTAAATCTCACAGTTTGCTAACGTGTCTCGTCTGTTTTGGTCTCGGGAAAATGCCTGGTAGGCACGACTTTGGAGTGACCCATTTTGCCGATAGGCCAATCTTGGTTAACGTTTGGGATATTTTGTTCCAAAATGCATGCACTTCGGCACAGGCCCAAAACATATGTATCAGGTCCGCATTGAACAAGCCACATTTTGGACAAGTTTGTGTCGTTGTCGTGCTAAATTTTGCAATTCTTCCTGGTGTCAAATATGCTCTGTGGGTAACATATAATTGGATCAACTGTAATTTTGCATTCCTGGATGATGGATATCTATCATGATGAGGAATCTGCGGGAGAAGAATCCATAGAAAGATCATTACGGTGAGTAATTTCTCCTCTAGCAAGGAGTCATTCCCTTGAGAAAAGGCTAAATCTGGATTTATCTTGCTTTCCTCACCAAGGGGTTTAGTTTTTACTGCCCCCGATGTCATTGGGGGATTTTCAGCTGCCTCCCCAGAGCCTTTTACCCCTCTTTCAGTTTTATCCGCCTTTTTGATTTCCTCCAGTTTGGGGAACAAAGCTCTTTCTAGACTTCCCTGAGCTCTTTCCTCTTCTTCTTTAATAATAATAATAATAATACTAATTTAGCATTTATATAGCACTACGAACCCTCAGGCATCTGAGCGCTGCTTATTATTACCCACGGTGTGTGGTGCTCATTTATTGGCCTCAGAAGGATGAACGGCTGAGTTTGGCTCTGCCGGGATTGGAACCTGCGTCAGCAGGCTCTGCATAGATGTCAAAGCGAGCGCTCTACTTGCTGTGCTATCGGACCAGCTTGCACTTGATATGCTTCCTTCCCACTGTTTCGGAGTATGATTTTTACATCACCTCTATAATTAGGATCTATGATGCCTGCTAACATGTCTATGCCATTTTACCAAGCCACGCCAGATTTAGAGGTTAACCTAATGTAAGTACCTGGCGGGGGCACTAGAACCAGGTCAGTGGATATCAACATTCCTTTTCCAATTGTACTACTTCTTCTCTGCTACTGCGAAGGTTGATCCAATAGATCTTTCTGTAGCTGCTGATGGATTGGAGGCTCGATTGCTAAGCTTTTCAAACTTGGGGGTTCCCCATTTTGTGTCAACTGAGCCAGATCCGACTCCTGACACCATATGTGAGGAACCAGGAATAAGAGGTGTACACAGAGGACTCATGTTTTGGATATAAACTTTTATTTAAAATAATAAAGGGGATGAAAAAATGCTCACTATCGCAAATTTAGGAGGTATAGCTCGGGGCAAGGCATTTGTCTTGTAAGCAGACAATGCAGCGCGACATAGGTTCGAATCCCGATCAATCTCTGGTATTAAGAGCGTTATAAAAGAACAATTATAATAAATATATAATCTCAACCAAAACTAATGGGTCTGTCCTTTGTCAAGATGTCCAAGCAAAATATATGTCCTGTATCTGAAACCCTATTCTGCCCCTCACACTCTAAAATGAATTCTGAGTTGTGAAGAATATTGTCTCTGATTCTCCTAGTGCACTAATGTTCAGATCCAACACAAAAGGGTAAATCCAGCCAAAAGGTTCGAAGTGGACCATGTTCACAGTTCCAGAGAATAGCTCCCTTCCCCAGATTTCGTGTAACAAAACACAAAGTTGTTGTCACGTTGTTCCTGGTATGATATTGAGAAAGCTGATGTTGGACCCTATTGGGAGTAATCATTATTGCTCCCTGCCTCTTCCTCGTCTCAGTTGTTAACATGCTGTTCTGTGGGTGATATTGGGGAATACTTGAAGTAGACTTGGCAAGTGGCGGAGGGGGGAGTATTACAATATGCCATCAGGACATGAGAAAGGGAGGGCATCCATCCCTAAAAAGGAATGGGGGGTATGTGACTTTCTCGAATGATGCCTTGTCATCCCCCTGAAGGTTTTTAAAAAAAATATTTTTATTTTATTTTGAAATCAAGCAAACACACTACAACTGTTTCAAAACATAGAAAGCATCATAGTCCAGCACATTTTCATTAGAACTCCCCCCCCCCCCACTTTAAAATTGAAAATAGAGCCGGTTCTCACATGTCATTTACGGGAGCATCATTGGGTAGCACAGTACTTAGGCAGTCATCATCCGGGTCCTCTGTTCCGTTGTTACCCTGGTGAGGGTTTGCTAGAGAGGCCACCAATTGCCGCCAGGCCAGCAAGGGCCCTACTTCCTCCTCGCCCCCCCTGGTGACCGCTTCGAACCAAACTACAGATTCAGCTTCCGCCCACCTCAAGAGGTACGTCCACCATAGCTCCACCCTAGGTCTGTGGGCCGCCTTCCAGCCCATGGCAATCCTGCGCTTGGCCAAAACACAAGCCAGGTCCTTCATCTTGCTTATGTGTTTTGAATGCCGGGGTCTAGGAAAAAGCCCAAGCATGCATGACCAGGCCGATTCCACATCCAGCACCACCCCGCCACCAGCCAGTTTCGTCTTGACCTCGTCCCAAAATCTGTGCACTTCCGGGCAGGCCCAAAACATGTGTAGCAGTCCCGCATTCACCTCCCCACACCTGGGGCATTGCTGCGTAGCTGGTCCCCCAAACTTTACAATCTTCCCGGGGGTTAAATAAGCCCTGTGGGTAATGTACAATTGAAGCTGTTGGAATCTCGCGTTTCGGGACACCTTTTTGTGGTACCTCTGGGCCCGTTCCCATTGCCCGTCCGTCATGGGTCCTCCCACCTCCTCCTACCAATCTTGTCTCAATTGAAGCAACTCCTTCCCTGCCCTTACTCGCAGGAGCTCGTATATCCTCGATATTTCGTGCCCGCCCTCCGATACATCATACATGGTTTCCAGGGAGGCGTCAGGGTCTTCCGCTAGCACTGTCTCAGGCCATCTTTCTCTAGTCTTTTTCACAAGCCTAGTGTAGGTTATATATTGGCCACCGTGTACCCCCGTCTCTTCCTGCAACCTCTGAAAGTCCACTGCCTCCCCTTCCTGCCATATGTCCCCGAGGGTGGCCAGGCCTACCTGTTCCCAGTATCTACGGACCGATTCAAGAGCTCAAGTAGTTGAGAGTCGCTCCCGCACAGCGCCGCCAAAGGGGCCTGCTGAGAGTACTGCTCCGAGTCCCCCCCAATCTTCCATGTCCTGTGCCAGATCTCCCAGCCCAGCCTCAGTAGCCGCCCCTTGCCCACCAGTTTGTCTCTGCACAACCACACCACTTCCATCAAAAAGTATGGTGCTGTATCTCCACGCAGAAGCCTAGCTTCCGCCGAGTCTTCAGCTGAAAGCCACCTGGCCACGTACTGCAGCTGCCCCGCCAGGTAATAGAGTTCAAAATTAGGCAGGCCTATCCCCCCCTTGTCACATGGGTTCTGGAGCTTCCACAGAGCAACCCTATTCCTAGAGCTGCCCCACACGAAACCCCTACACACGCTATGGAGTTTCACAAATAGGCTCCTAGGTATCAAAAACGGGACGTTCACAAAAAAGTGCAAGAGTCTAGACAGGACCACCATCTTGAGCAAGGCCGCCCTCCCCATCATGGTCAGGGGCAATCTAGACCAGAATACCATGCTGTTCTTGATCCCCTCTATCGCCTTTTCCGTATTATGCTTGTGTTCTGCCTCGACCTTGTGGTAAATATTTATTCCCAAATACCTAAATGTCACGGGCTGCCATGGTATTGGCAGGACCGGCAGCCTCTGTACCGGGACATTCCTATATCTGCCCAAAGGGAACAGACTAGACTTTCCAGGGTTCACCGATATGCCCGAGAGGATGGCGTACCGTTCTATTACCTCCAGCACGTACTGCAGGTTTTCTTCTGGATAACGCAAATAAAGGAGCATATCATCCGCATATAATGGTATCAGGTGCTCTCCACTGCCAGTGCTTATGCCCACCTCCCCATATTGTTGTCGCAGGAATATTGCCAGCGGCTCTAATGCCAGTACATATAGCATGGGTGACCAGGGGCATCCCTGTCTGGTCCCCCTGCAAAGCTGCCAAGAATCTGAGACTGTGGACCCTGTTTTGACTCTCGCCATCGGGGTGCTATAAAACAACTAGACCCATCTGAGGTATCCAGGTCCCATTCCGTACCCCTTCAGGACCGCTTTCAGCCAGGACCATCGTACCGAGTCGAAGGCCTTGACCGCGTCTAACGACACTATAGCCAACTCACCCGTGTCTCCCTCAGTTTGGTCTATGACATGGTGTAGCCTCCTGTGGTTATCGGTGATGTTCCTGCCTGGAACATATCCCGTCTGATCTGGGTGTATCAGTTTCTTAATCACCTTCTTCAGTCTATTAGCCAGCACAGCCGTGAGTATTTTGCTGTCCTGGTTAAGCATGGACAACGGTCTGTAAGACACGCACTCCACGGCCTGCTTGCCTGGTTTCAAGAGTGGGATGATTACAGCCTCGCAGAGGGACAATGGGAGTTCCCCCTGCTCATAGGCCTCGTTGAAAGTGGCAAGCAGTGGCTGAAGCAACTCTTGCTTGTATGTTTTGTAGAACTCGCTAGGCAGGCCATCTGAACCAGGCGCCTTGCAAGTGGGCAAGTTCTGAAATCACTACCTCCAGCTCATCCGAGGTGACGGGTGCGTCTAACTCGGCGCATACTAGATCGTCCAATATGGGCAGCTCTATGTCCTCCAATGTGTCCAGTATGTCTTGACACATATCCTCCCCCGTGTCCTCATACACCTCTTTCTGGGTGTTGCATATGCAACCTCTCTCATCCTTAATCTCACTGATCACCGAGCGGGGGGTCTCACTCTTATACAGCCAGGCCAGCAGTCTGCCCGGCTTGTCGCCCCCTGCGTGTATCCTCTCCGTATATTTCCTGTAATTGAGTCTGCATAATCTATCCCAGAGTGCGCTGCAGGACAACTGTAGCTCCTTTACTTTGGTTCTGTTATCATGAGCGGTGCCCTCGCAAAGCGTGAGATCCTCTAGCTCCCTTTCCACCTCCTGGAGTTCCCTTTCGACGCCCCCCTATAGCCCCTTAGCTTGGGAAATGGCTACCCCGCGCACCACCACCTTAAACGCTTCCCACAGTGTGCCCACAGAGCCTACGCTTCCCGTATTTATATCAAAGTATTCTTCGATGGCATCCCTCAGGCCCTCCCGAAACCCCTCGTCCTGCAGAGCCTCGGTCCTGAGTCTCCATGTAGGGATCCGCGGTCTTGGGGGCTGGTGTCTCAAGTCTACCATCAAGGGCGAGTGGTCAGATAGTACTCGGGCCTTGTATTCCACTCCTTCTATGTCTCTCACTATCTCGGCTGTTACAAACATGTAATCTAACCTTGTGTGCAAATCATGTGGCGCTGCCTAGTGTGAATACTGCCTATCCGTGGGATGCAGCCTTCTCCACGCATCCTGTAGGCCTAGGTCTTTCAGTAAGGTACCCAGCGCTTTAGCCGCCAGTGCCGTTTTCCCTGCCCTGTCCTTGGACCTGTCCATTCTGGGATCCACGGTACAGTTAAAGTCCCCCCCCCCAGACTACCGTACCCCCTGCCAGGGGGCCAATTTTACCGGAGCGGGTCCTAAAGGAAGCCGCTGTGTCGTTATTGGGGGCGTACAAATTTATGATGTGCACTTCTCTGTTTTCCAGGAGACCCGTTACCACCACCATTCTACCCTCCGGGTCCACCGTAGAATCAAGCATCCGAAACGGCACATGAGGCGCCACCCAAGTAATGACCCCTCTAGCATACGCCGAGTACGCCACCCCCACAACATTGCCCTTCCATTTCCTCCTGACCACCTCCAGCCTTTCCCTAGTGAGGTGGTTCTCTTGCAGCAGGGCTATGTCTACGCGCATCCTCTTTAAGTACAACATCACTTTGTTACGTTTCAGGTAGCTGTTAAGGCCCCGGACATTCCAGGTCACAATTCTGAGATTACCCGATGCCATCCGGTCGGACCATCTCCATCCCATCCCTTCCCATAATGCTCCCCATGTTAGTTCGTTCCCTGGCTCTCTCCCTTTTATTCACAAACAATACCCCCCTTCCCCAACTTCACACCACTGCACACAACTCCCCCCCCTCCCCGCCAACCCCCAACAATAGCCCAGCTCCATCCCTGGATCTCAGGCCTACCCACGTCTGGACCCGTCTTGTGTCCGAGGACGAGGACCCCGCGGGCTGTCACCAATCTAACAGTGACCTAACTAAGTGTACTACTATTGGGTGCAGAGGGTGCTCCCCAGGAGCTCCCAGTCGTCTATTTAGGAGAAGTGCATTCAACGGGACCCGCCGGCAGATACCATGACTTCCTCCCCACAAGCACAATATCGTACTAAATTCCAGTCCCAATGTCGTTACTATGGCCTCACGGGTGCCTCTGCAACGTGCTACTTATCTCCAGCCGCTTCTGTCTGGGCATCCGATTCCTAAGGTCGAACTTGCATATCCAACCACTCCATCGCTTCAGTCGGCGTCTCAAAGAAGAGGGTTCTGTTCTTATACTGGCGGGGTAGAGCAACATGTAGCGGTGACCTGCTTCTCTAAGCCTCCTTTTCACCGTTCCAAAGTTAATTCGGCTCCGCTGTACGAGCAGGGTGTAATCCGGATACGTCGTTATTTTCGCTGACCCCCTTTCTATCGTATCTCCTTTCCAGAAAAATTTGAGAATCTTTTCGCGGTCACGATAGTTCAAGATCTTCGCGATCAGCGGCCGCGGGGCGGCTCCTGGGGCTGGTCTCGTGGTCAGGGCCCTATGTGCCCTTTCGACTGCGAACCCCTGGGTCAGCTCCCCGCCTGTCATCTCCTGCAAGAGCATGGTTTCAACGTAATCCGTGGGGTTCGATCCTTCCATTCCCTCTGGAACACCCTCTATGCGAATGTTGTTGCGCCTGGCGCGCCCCTCTGCCTGCTCTGCTCTGTCCTCCAAATTGCCCACTCGTTGCACAAGGGCATGAAGCTTCTTAGCGTGTGCATTGCACGCCTCTGTGGTCGGGGCCAACTCCTTCTCCAGTTCCCCAGTGCGCTCCGCGATCGTTCGCACGTCCTGGCGCAACAGGTTCACCACTTCTCGGACAGCTCCGATCTTGAGGTCTAGGCCCTCCTGCAGCTCTTTCATGGCCAGGCCCAACTTCGTCTCCCAAGCCACCTTCAAGTCGGCAATTGCTGCCAGCACCTCCTGGATAGTACCCGGCAGGCCCGTCGCCGCCGCGGGGGCTTCTTTGCTCTTGCCCCCTTCCGCGCCCGAGGGCGACCTAGCGTAGGCCTCCATCGTGGGCTGTTTGATCCGGGGTCGCACCACCTTGGAGGACATCCTGCTGCGTCTGTTGGGCCCACGTGCCCAGCTGTGTCTTCGGCGCTGCGGAGCGCCTTGCGGGGTTCGCTCGCCGGCCCCTTCACAGCAAGGTTCTGCTGGACTCGGGTTCACTCTGCTGGTCCGCCACGATCCAGGGCCTCCTCAGTGGGGGCTCGCACTTATGTTCTTGCCACCAGCCAGAGGCGCATGCTACGCGTCTATCTGGTTGGGCTCGCCCACGCTCCGGCCAGCTTTGTCTTCCTCAGCTCCACGGACCATTTATGGCCCTTAGTCCACGGGCGGCCATCTTGGGTGCTGCCCTTCCACTGCGCGACTGCCACCTTCTTCGAAGTCTAGTTCTGTGGATATGCAGTCTCTCTGGTGGGGAGGGCACTCACCATGTGCCCCCCACTTTCATGCACCCTTGGGTGCACCGTGGGCTAGAAAGTCTGCCGAAAACCATCACTTCTTCCCAGGATCAAGATCGGATCATCGGGAGCTTCTCCAAGGAATGTCCTGTCATGTAGCCATCAAGCCACGCCCCCCCATCCCCCTGAAGGTTGCTTCCCACCATGTGGTCCTCCCCCATATAGCCGCCTCCAAGGTCAGGATCGGGTAGCGGTGGTGGTCCCCTGGCCACATGAGCAGAGGCTAGCTCAGGGAAAGGAGTGATATCATCATCAGGGTCCTCACAGTATCAAAATTGTGCTTGTGCAATGACTCCAGCAGATTGGTGATCGTGACTCCCAAATATTTGATCCTGTCCTGCGCCCACTTTAACTGATATGCACCACATGGTTGAACTATTTTAATCGTAAGGGGTAACTTTTCTGACCTAATGTAATTAACCGTGAACCCAGAGTATTCCCCGAAGTGCACAACATCATGCACAACAGGATCCAGGTTATCTTGTGGGTTTCTTATGTGAAGTAGCATGTCATCTCCATATAAAGAGATTTCCGGAGAACCAGTAATTCAAATCCCCCGGCTTGCGTGCAGCGCTCTTAACAGGTCAGCCAAAGGTTCAATAGCTAAAGCAAACAGTAGAGGGGATAAAGGGCATCCTTGTCTGGTCCCCCTCTCCAGTGGGCAACCTGTTCATAGGGCTTGCATAGAGTGCTCACACAAAGCCTACATACTGAGAACTAAAATCACTTCTAAACAGCATTAGAAAAAGAAATTTGCATGACACCATGCCAAAAGCCTAGGAGCATCTAAGGAGACCGCCACTGCCTCTAATTCCGGAGAAATCCGAGACATAACATTGAATAAACGGTATATGTTCAAGGTGGTTGATCTACCTGGGATGTACCCAGTCTGATCCAGGTGTGTAATATATGGCATCAAGGTGAGCAGTCTGTTTGCAAATAACCTTTGCATACGTCTCTGTGTCTACTTTTATAAGAGATAGTGGTCTATATGAGGCACTCTCCTCAGCAGGCTTCCCTGGTTTAAGTAGCACCATTATGGTAGCTTCTCGGATCGTGGCAGGCAACATTGCCTGCTTCTGGGAATCTTCCCACACCCTCAACACGTACGAGGTTAGGGCAGCGCTATAAGCCTTGTAACACTTTGTACTAATTCCATCAGGTCCCATGGCTTTATTTCTTGGCAACACTTCTTTGGATTTTAGGACCTTTTCCACCATAAAAGGTGTGCCAACCTGTTCTCTCGCTGCCCTAGACAGTTTAGACATGGGTATACAATCTAGCAGATCACGTATTTCTTCCTCACTCTTAGTAACCTACTCCCTGTACAGCTCACTGTACAAAGTGCGGAATATTGCGTTCAGTATGACAGATGCTTCCCCCCTCATATAAATGGTATGCATCCATATCCCCTTTTGGTATGCATCAAGCGTGAGAGCCCACTACTAGGACGCTCTCCCTCTCCATATTTCATGGTGGCCATAGGTCTAGCAAAGTATTTTGTTTCCCTGTCTGCATTCCCCCTAAAGTTATCTAGGGTTGCTTTCATGTCTGTTAAAAGAGACTGCCTGCGGGTCATCGCATAGTTGTTCTCCAGTGCTGTAGTTTAGTCTCTCACTGCCATATATCTCTGCTAATGGTCTGCAGGACCCCCAATGTGGACATGGCAATGCTCCTTATGTACGCCTTAAAGGCCTGCCAGACTATCCCAATCTATGTCTCTCCATTGCCATTAGTTCAGAAGTAGTTGTGTATGTGTTCCCCAAAAGGAACTTTGAACATAATGTACTGTAGTGCAGCTGAGTTGAATCTCCACAGATTCCATCCCCCGTCAGGGTCGCTGAGTGCCATCGCCATCTTACTGGGCAAATGGTCAGAATAGGTCAGAGGAAGGATCTCAATGTGCCATATGCTCCTCACAAGTTGACGGGACATAAGTATTAGATCTATTCTGGAGGCTCATCGCATAGATCCAACCGATCCATGCTTGCCACTATTGCACCCATTGCCTTGGATAGCGGTCTAGTTGCTCTCCCTGTGCGGCCCGACTTCAAGTCTAGTTTTTTGTTCATATCCTCACCCCAAATAGTCAGTACCAATCGGTATGAATCAATCAGGTCCCATATCTTATCATAGAATTCAGGATCATCCACATTAGGACCATATGTATTCACCAGAAGAGCTACAGCATCCAGTATCTTGCAATGTACCAGCACATACCAGCACATACCTCCCACCTGGGTCAACATGTTTGTTGAGACACATACATTTCAATACCTTATGTATCAAAGTTAAAACCCCTCTATATTGGTTGGAGTAGCTAGTGTAGTATCTGTTGCAGCCATGCGTTTTGACAATATTTTCATTCAACCGCTCTGTGACGTGAGGCTCCTGGAGAAAATTGTTATTAGCCTTGTGTCTATTTACATAGGACATTATCTTGCATGACATTGTTGGGTTCCCCATAACCCTAATATTCCAATTCAATATTGTCACATCGGCCACCCCCTGGCAGTGTGCATTTGTACCGCTTTCGCAGTTTCGTATTATTCACCCCCCTGCGTACCAAGCATTGAAATTATTTATTACCCTGTGTATGTGCTGTCAAGCATGATTTTAAAGAACATACGTTCCCCCCTTCCCTACTCCCTCCCACCCAACGCACCATACCAAATAGAGCAATGTCAACCCAATTTACAACATACTCCAATCCCATAAACAATACCCAGCAACCTAGCATGGGGGAAAACGACCACTACCAGGTTTGACGACTCTGCTGTGTTAAGATGGTCAACCATTCCTCTCAGGATCACTTTAACCACAATGGTGTGAATATGCCATGCCTGGTCCTATATAGGAAAAGAGAACCATAGAAAGATGAATCTTAGCAGCATATTCCCCTCAATGTATGAGATTGTCTGCTGCCCGAAGTGTACATAAACAATCCTTTTGGGTAAAAAGTCTACCCCCTCATTCAATGCCCTTGCCTACTGCCACCCTTCTTTTCGCAGACGTGTTCTTTTCTCCCTGAGGGCCAGATATGTTCGCCTCAATGAAGTTTACTGCCTCTTCAGGAAATGTGAAAAAAAGGGCTTATCCTTGTATTGAATTTGCAGTCTCGCCCGGAATAGCATAGCATATTGTTCAGACGTTTCCCTCAGCATCTTCTTCAGCCTGACAAACGATCTCCTAGATATGCACTTTTCTCACCTCAGACTGAAGTGAGCCCTTCTCCATGGCCAATCGTAGGATCTTGTCCCTATAATTCAGTAGGCGGGCTATGACGTGTCTAGGCTGAGCCCCTGGCCTTGGCCTAGCGGCAGGTGTGCGGTGCGCTCTTTCCACAACAATATTTTCAGAAAATGCTGGGTTACCTAATATTTGCCACAGGATGTATTCTGTCAGTTCCTACATTGGGCCCTGACCAATTTTCTCTGGGAGCCCTATTATACGGACATTGTTGCACCGCAAACATGACTCCAGATCATCACACTTTTGAAGTGCCCGTTTGAGATCCCTAGTAGCCTTGGTCATCAGCGCTTTTAGATCTTTGATGTCGTCTTCCGTTCCTCTGATTCTTGACTCAGTTTCCATTATTCTAGTGATTTCCTGATCCAATTTAACCTTGAGGTGGTGACCTATGCTGGTCTTTATATCATTCAGCGTGGCATTTACAGCCATGTACAGGCATCTTGGTCTGTTGTTGCGAGTTTTTCCTCAAGGGCGTATGTGCTTGATGCGTGAATGACTCCATGCTGCTGTGTCATTTGCTCTCTCTTTAGGCATATTCAGTTGGTGGCCTGTGACGCCAGTAGCACTCAGTTGTGTCCAGCCAGCTGGTCTCTGTTAACAATCTCTGCCCTCTGCAATTCAGTGGTGCTTCCTGTTTTTACATAGGATCACTGGGTCTGCTTGATGTCTCCCAGCGTCAGCGCATCGTTTTTGCACCCAGCAATCCATGCCAGTGACATTCACCCATGGCGTGACACCCCGTGAGCCTGCCCAGCTTCATCTTCACTTAGGGTGAGGGCAACCCCGCTCTCTGCTCCAACAGATTTACCACTGCTCAGTGGCACTGGCTCATCTGCAACTGTGGCCCACCCACGCCCTCTTCAGTCCTCATCACCCGCATCTGCTTCCACTTTCTTCCAGGCCTCAGCTCTCGGGCCGGCCCAGGGCTCTTCTCCATACCGGTGCATGATGGAGCCTTTCCAATGAGCGTGTCCAATCAGACAGGATCCCAGCGGGTCCCTGCTTAACCCTCACTTTGTCCAGGAGTCGCTTTCCTGCTGCAGTCATCAGCCTCCCTTCACACTGCCCAGCGGGCCCCAGCCGCAGTCCGTTCTGCAAGGCTCAGCCCCCCAGTGCCGCCAGGACATCTGTGCGTTGTCTCGATCCGTCACCACCTTATATCGGCAACCGCCAGTCCAGGGATCCCCAAGTTTACACAACATGTGCCACCCAGCTTTACAAACTCTGGCTTCCTGTTCATACGTCTTGCTGCTGATGTTTAGCAGGGCATGTTTGTATTTCTTTAGGCTTTCATTGTGGAGCCCCAGCACTAGGGAATCATCTTGTAGGCTGCTCAACAGCGCCCTCTCCCCGTTCTCCCCTGCAAGCTTTCTTAGGCTCAAAAGGTCCCTTTTGAGCCTTGTCAGTCCACAAGTTAATGAGTTTGGTGCAGAAAATGAAGTTATAGAAGTAAATGTATCCCATCCTGATACTCTTTGCGCTTAGAAAGTTCTTCTTTTGTTCTACCTCCCCTGATAGGAATTTCTGCACTTCCTTGTCTTTAATAGAATAGTGGACCTCATATCAAGCATCTGTGTGTTCTGTGGACTACGTCATGACAGTGATTGCATTGTATGTATGCTTCTCATGCATTTTGCTGGATAGTAAAAATCTGCGGCAAAATCATTTTTCTCTCCTAGTTTCTGTTTACTTTTTGATCACACAGGCATAGCGCATGCATCCTCCTATTCTGGTGGGTCACTTCAGGTTTTAGCGTGTCTAGAAATGAAGGCTTGGTACATTGAACTCAAAATTTGTGATGATTAATGTATAAACTCAGAAGCCTAACATCTTCACAAGTATTTTTCTTTTTTAAGCACAGGTTCCTGTTAATCTGGCAAAATGTTGCCCATGCAATTACATTTTCGAAACTTGTGCTGTAGAACTCCAGCCAAATTTTGTAAATATCAGATGAACTGATCTGAGGTTGTATTTCAAAGTTGAGATAAAAGGTATTGCATTATCCTTTTCAGAAAGTCTTGCAAGCCAACCTGGATATTGAGTTTATTCGGTATGTTGTGTTGGGCCAGTGAGGAGGTAGGTCTATGTCATGGCTTTCATTGAAGTCCTCTCCGAAAGCACTACACCCATTCCTTCTGCTGTATAAGGCATTCCCTGGCGTCTGGAACCTCAGGTGTCGGGAGCACCAGAAATTAACTTGCGCAATGGGCAGGGGCTGTTTGGAACTGAATCTCTTGTTCCTGTTTGGGCAGGGATTCCTCTTTATTTGTGGAAAGACGAGGGACATTCTGCACCTGACCCTAGCTCATAACATCCCACTTCACGTATAATAGACTTCTTCAATATAGCATAGCAATTAAAACACTGTCTCAGAACTTTGCAAGAAGTGCCGGGTGTTCCCTCTGAGGATATCTGCTGCGTAGCAAAGGGGTGTTCTCCTCGAGAGCAGGTCTTGGTTGAATGTCTTCTTGTAGGTGTGCATCATGCACTACCTCATCTCCATCTCTACTGCATAGGGGGGGATCAATATGAGACGGGGGTCCCTCGACACCTGTTTCATCCTCTTCATCGACGCCATCTGTGCACCTGCCCATTTTTAACCCTGGGTTTACAAAACCAGCTGCAGTTCTTGATCACTTCGGCCTACCCTCATCCACCGCCCCCCCCCACTCCCGGCAATCACCATCAATCCTTTTCTTCCTGTGAAGTCCATTGAGTCATCTCCAAAGGAACGCAAAGTTGGAGCATCCAGTGATGAGTGCAGATTAGCAACTGGTCACTGCCGTCAATGGGTACATCCGGAAGCTATATCTTGATTCTTTCCTTATGAATGTTGTTCACTTGCCTCTGCCTGGTCCGGGCCACATCGACCTCCAACATCCGCCTTGTTGGGTCGCCTGGGTCAAGTGATCATACATTCCTGTTCCGTAGAGCTTCTGATGGAGCCACTTCTATGTCTGTGTGGGCCATTGTCCGGGTATGCCATGAGGAATGATATGATGGTGCCTCCAGGGGATCGTCTTTCTCATTTGCAAAATGCGTTCACCATCCCTGTTGACATAAGGCCAGCAAGTGGTGATTTACTTGTGGGTCACTTTGCAGAAACAAAGTCCTTGCTCTGAAATGGCACCTTTTTGTCAGAGCATACAGGTTCTGGCATCCCATGCACTGTAAATAGCTATCCCAAAAGTAGCACCATCACCTCGGCCACCGTAGACGGGACAAAGCTCAGTTATGGCTACCGGGAAGATTAATTAAGCACCACCAAAAGGTGCTGTGTGTAGCACTGTCCCAAAGAGAATGCTTATAGTCTGCCACAGAATGGTGCTCCTCTTTACGACTCAATACTCAATGGGGGGGGTGCTACTGTGAGGGAAGATTGGCACCACATGCAACTAGCCAGTAGTCAGTCAATCCCCTTCTCCACATTGGGAAAACAACTTTTCCCTTAACCTCACCTTGCTTTTCTTGCCCCCTGATTCCCCGAGTGAGTCAGCTGCACTAGGGAGGATCACCAGTCAGGATCTGCGGGGCAGAACCCCTTTTGAGCCAACCAACAGCTCTGTTTGCCACCTCCAGAGTCCTTGTAGAAAGGCTTGTGCCAACCCCGTCGTATGGCTGTCTCTCGCAAGGAAATGTCTCTGCTGCAAAGTTGCTCCATAACCATCGGTATACCCTCATGTCTGGAGGTGGAAAGCACTAAGTTTAGTAATGACATTGTCTAAGTCAGAAGCACCCTTGTAATCATGTGCGCTAGCTTCCTAAACAACGGCTGCTTCTTCAGGCATGGTGGCGAATGGGTCCCAAAACAAGTAGTCTGCAGGATTATTCGTGTTTGCCCTGAAGCCTGAACACTGAGGTGGTGAGACAGCCATGGTAGTGAGGCAGGGCAGGCCTGATTTGAGCATTGTAATGACTTGAAAGTGGTGTTCTTTTCACCTATGGTGCCACTCAGCAGTTAGTTTATTGCTCATCTGTGAGGCGCTTGGTGTGGCCTGCCTGTTTTGGTGTACCTTATCGGACTGCAGGAACAATGGATATTGGACTCCTCTTCATTGCTTTTTGCTACGCATACTGAATCGGTCATGGACATTGTTGCTGCTTCTTTTATGTATGTCATCTGTTGAAACTTGGGACGCTTTGCTGGTGTCAGTGATATTTTTACTTGCTCTTGATGGCTTATGTAACACAATGTACATTCCATTCTGCTTGGTCCAGTCCCCCTTTGGTCTCCACCTTTTGCTCCCCTACACATTTATTAGTTTATTTTCATTGTTGATTCATCTGCCAAATTTTTTACATTTGCCTGACCTTCATATTGTACCGTTTTATTGGATTATCTTTACATGTTCATCTTTCTTACTGTTTTCTTCAGTCATTCTTGCTTGTCTTTGTCCTGTATATTGCCACCATGTAATTTATTCTAACATTTCGCTAATTTGTGTACAGTGCTTTGGTGTAAATCACTGTAAAAGCATATACAATACAATAATCAGTAACCACTATAATGGGGTATGCGATTGGCCATGTCGTGCCTCTTTGATCAACTTGCACCAGGACCGCACCTGGGCCCAAGGGGCTGGCATCCACTATCTGCTCTGATTGCCCTATTCGATCGAAGATTGCTCTAGTTGTTTCATCGACAAGGGTGAATTTTGTATCCTCAAATACTACTTGCCTGTGGGGCACCACACCCACAGATGGTCTTTTTGTGAGAGCTTGTAGTGGCTCTGTTAATGTGGCAACGTTGGGTATAAAAAGACCACAAAAAATCACTGTACCAAGGAATCTTCTTTCCTCGGAAGGTGATCTTGGAAGTGTGACAAGGCCAGTAGCCTGGCCTTTTCAAGATAGGATGCAAACCCCTCTCAGCTGGGGGTGGGAGACCCATCAGGGAATAATCCAGAGACGGACATACCCCTGAAGAGGTTGGTAGTAGTTGAGGGCCACCATTCCTGCCTGCACTCCCCCTTTGTGCCATGATGTTTCTATGTAGTGCACTGTCATCTCAAGCCTTGCCTCAATCAGATACTTGCCAGGGTCACTTTGGTTTTGCAAGAGACTACTTATCTCCTCCAGGAAGCAAGAAGTGACCCCTGGGGAGAATCCAGAGCAAGTGCCTCACGTCCCGTGCATGGAATAACAGAAAAGGAGTCACGCAGAGAGAGGCAGCACCCCTGCAAACGTATATCGCCAGCTTTAGCAACATACTTCTCGAAAGAAAGAGGAGGCTGATAGAGCTGTCCTTATATGTGGCCAAGAGACAATCATTGCAGGGCTGCTGGAAGACTCTGGCAGGCCTATGCAACAATATCAGACCCCACTGGACCACCCAGACCATATTAACCCTGGGATGCAGAACACCAAATCCTAGTAAACTAATTCACTTACCATGGTAGGCCACCATGGCCGCTCCGCGGCAACCTGGCATGAGGGAAGTTGGCGAGGCTTAGCCCACTACGTATATATTTCCACCATGTACATAATGCCCGAGGTGGGGAAGACTGTGCCAGATTGGCCAGAGAAAGGAGGCCAACCCCTGGCATGAGGGGGACACATAAGAAAGGAACAGAAAAGAGGGTGTGTCTGTTATTACGGTGAGGTCTTAGGTGGAGGTGGAGTATGACCTAGAGACCAGCAGGAGTGAGGAAGAAGCAGCAGACTGTGAAGGTGATTTGTGGAGCAGGTGAGGTATTGGCTAGAGAGTGGAAGTAGAAATGCAGTGTTGGCGTGCGTGTTTGCGTGGCAAGTCTGTACCTTGTACCACGTTAATCCGGGGTACCGTTCTGTGGTACAGCGAGAATTGCCCTAATCTCTACCTCCAAGGTTTGTTTTACCTGTCGGACGGCAGGCATAGGGTGGCATTCTTATGTCGCTAACTCGTCCTGCCTGCTCTGGTTCTCGCCGTGGCACTTCCAGTCAAGAGGACCACCATATCAGGTACGCACCTGTGCTCAATAATCCTTGACAGGTGGCCCTAGGGCCTACAATGACGTCAATTACAACCCTTAAACTATCTGTGAAGCTTGGAGAGATTTTTGTGCCATCTGTGACATAGATGGTGCAGGGCTGTTTTGATATTTTTGATCTTTGTCGGGTCTGCTGAGTGTCCTTTCTCCAGAAACACAAATCCGAAGAAGCCTCCCCTCTTCTACATGAACCTGCATTTCTTCTTATTTAGCATTAGTCTATGTTGGTGGATATCTGCAACAAGTGTTCCCTATCTGAAGATGAGTGAAGGACAACATCACTGACATTGATTACCCCCGCGCCCCAGATCCCACCTTCATACCTCTTATTGTGTGTTGGTACACCTCATCCTCTGACAAGGCTCAGACGCTCAGCCCCTTGTCTCTGAAGAGGCCAACGTGCAACAAAAAGGTATTTATTTGCCGGTGAATTTATGAAGGGGCACCTGATAGTCACCAGATTTGAGGTCGATCATTGACAATCCCTGCAGGTCATCTACTATATAGCCTAGCGTGGGGGGCTGTCTATCCTGTAACAGGCCCAGTGTGGTACTCCTATATCCACACAAATTCCAACCTACTCAGGTTGTTTTGATTACTGGGCCACAAATATCACTGAGACTGCAAGGCCCTCGACTCTCTATTTTTTTTTTTTTTTTAAACGTATTTTATTGACTTTTGTTCCATTACATACAAATGGTGACAAAGGAAAAGAGAAACAAAACCATGAGAACAAATTAAACTAATAACCTAAACAGTCTTCGATTTTTGCTATATGATTTTCAAGTTCACATTGGGCAGGTGATCTAGAGGGCTGGAGCTCCGGGGCGCCAGGGGAGACCCGGCCAAGGGGCCCTTGACGTTAGAGTGGTCTTTTGCTCTTTCTCGCTGGCATAGACAGTCTGCCTAGGGGGGCTTGTGGTCGGCGGCAAAGTTTATGTCTCGGAGGAGCACTTTCCATGATTCAAGAGTGTCATTCCCGCCATCGTCTTCTGCATTAGTTCCGTCCTGCCATGCTCTGGTTTCCGCTTCTGTCCATCTCTCCAACTCTTTGATCCATCGCTCTTGCCTGGGCCCTCCTGGCACCTTCCATGCCATTGCTATTGTTCTTTTGGCTAAAATACAGGCAATGTCCATCAGCTTGGTTATGTGTTTGTGTTTGCTTATCCTGGGATATGTACCTAACAAGCATTCTTTCGGGCTCCATTCATATCTGGACATCCCAGCATCCGTGCAGGTCTGTTGTGCTTTAGACCAGAGTTTTCTCGTTCTGGCACATGTCCAAAACATGTGCATTAAGTCCGCATCATCCATACCGCACCAGGGACACTTTGAAGATGTGTTATTGCTGAAACCAGCCATTCTTTGTGGGGTCATGTACGTACGATACAATACATATAGCTGTATTTGTCTAAATCTGGCGTTTCTTGACACCTCTTTAGGGTAGGCTAATGCTCTTTCCCATTCGTTGTCTGTTAGTGTGATTCTTAGATCTGCCTCCCACTTTTCTTTCAATGGTGCACTCTTCGGGTTGGGCTTGTCCATTAACCGACTGTAAATTCTAGTTATTGGTTTCCAGCCATCTGTGAGATCATACATCTCCTGTAGGAGGGGGTCCGGGGTGGGTTCTTCCGGCCAGCTGTCCCATTTCTTCTTGGCGATTTGTCTGAGTCGGTGATACCACAGGAACTGTCCGCTAGTGAGTCCTTCCCTTATTTGAAGCGTTTCGAACTCCCTAAATTCGTCTTCATCGAACATATCTCCCCAGGAATAGAGTCCGGCTCTTTCCCAGCTTCTTGCTACCGTGAGGTCTGTTTGGGTTCTACATGTGTCCACCAGGATGGGGATGTTGGGGGAATAGGGGTGTTTCGTTTGTCGGATCAAGCAGGTTCTAGACCATATCTGCCTACCCAGTTTTGTGATCATTGGGTCATTCTGTGTCTGCTTCAGTGGGTTCCAGAGTGTCTCTTTGGGGAACAGCTTGGAGGGTGTTTGTTCCAGCATCTCTGATTCGGGGGTTGGGTCATCTGAGAGCCACTTCGTGACATGGGTGAGCTGTGCGGATAGGTAGTATGTTTGTAGATCAGGTAGCTGTATCCCACCTTCTTCGTACGGTAGTGTGAGAGTAGATAATGACAGTTTATGTCTGGATGGTCCCCACAGAAAGTCTCTGATTATTGCTTCCAGCTTTTTGAAGAAGGGAGGTCTGATATAGTGACTGATGTTAATAAAGTAATACAAGAACCAGGGCAGGATTATCATTTTGACAATTGCTGCTCTACCCATCATTGCTAGTGGCAATTTGGACCAAAATTTCATAGAGTTTCGGAGGCCTTTTATTACTGCTTCGGTGTTGTGTTCATGCGTTAGTTCCGGGGTGTGTCTCGCATTGACACCTAAGTATCTAAATGTTTCCGGTTGCCATTTCATCCCCACCCTTGGCAGGTCCGTTTCTTTCCGGCCCCTGAGCCTAGCCAGGGGAAACGCACAAGATTTCTGCCTGCTGAATTTGATTCCGGAGTAGCGTGCGTAGTTGTCCAGAACATCCAGTGCCACTTGTGCATTAAGTTGGGGGTCTTTTATGTAAAGGAGCACATCATCAGCATATAGGGATATTATGGTGTACTTGTTTCCCATCCTTATGCCCGCATCAAAAAGCTGTCTCCTGAAATATATGGCTATCGGCTCCAGTCCCAAGATGTACAGCATTGGTGACAGTGGGCATCCCTGTCTGGTACCCCTTTGTATGTCCCAGGGTTCAGATATCATACCTCCGGTCCGGACTCTTGCCACTGGTGAATTGTAAAGTACCTTGATCCATTTCACAAAGCCCTCTCCGAAGCCAAATTCTCTCAGCACTTCGATCAGCCACTCCCAGAATATGGAGTCGAAGGCCTTGATGGCGTCGAGCGACAACACTGCCAGGTCCTCGTCTCTCGTGTATGTCTCAGCCAGGGTGTGTTGTAGCCTTCTGAGGTTAGCTGTTGTATTGCGTCCCGGGACGAAGCCGTTTTGGTCGTTATGGACTATAGAACCCACCACTCTTGCTAGCCTCTTGGCCAGGATGGTGGTGAGGATCTTACTGTCATAATTTAACATCGCTATCGGGCGATAGGAGTCGCATTCAGAGTGGGGTTTGTTCGGTTTGAGGATTGGGGTTATTATCGTTTCCTTCATAGAGTTAGGCAGGATCCCGTTCTCATATGATTCTCGGTAGACCTCATGGAGTATAGGGGTGAGGGTCGCTTCATATGTTTTTTAAAATTCGGGTGGGAGGCCGTCACTTCCGGGGGTCTTGCATGTCGCTAGGGATCTAATCGCTTCAGCCACATCTTCCGGGGTGATCTCCATTTCTAGGGATTCTCTTTGTTCATCGGAGAGTTTTGGGAGTCCTATTTCTTCTAAGGTGTCTCTGATTTCATCCCTGGGCACCTGCTTGTCGTGGGCGTACAGTTTGGCGTAAAATTCCGCAAATGCCTCGTTTATGTCTTGTTGCGTTCTATGTGTTGTCCCATTGTCGTCTGTGATTTCGGTTGGGAGGTGTCTTGGGTGTTCTCGTTTGCAGAGCCAGGCCAGCAATCTTCCAGGTTTGTTGGCTTCTCTATGCGTTCTAGCGGTGTGGGTTGCGAAGTCAAACTTAGCGAGCCTATCCCAAGCTGAGGCACATTCTTCTCGGACTTCCTTCAGTTTAACTTCCCCCTCCGGACCGGCTTTGGGGTTTGTTTCCAGTTTCGTTATTTCCTCTTCGAGTCCTTCTAGTTCAGCCTTCAGTCTTTTGCGGATACCTCCCGCTTTTGCTATGGCTTCCCCGCGTGTTACCACCTTCATGGCTTCCCATAGTGTGCCCCAACTTGCCACTGAGCCTTTGTTGTTGTTAATGTATTCCTCCAGCGCTGTGTTCAGGTCTTCTCTGAATTCATGGTCAGTGAGTGCTGCGGCGGGCATTCTCCACGTTGGGATCGGTGGTCTAGGTCCCCTAACCTTCCACTGCATGAGTAGGGGGGAGTGGTCTGAAATCGTTCTGCCAAGGTATGTCGTTGAGTCTGCCTTCGAAATTTGTTCCCGGTCTATGAACAAGTAGTCAATCCTAGTGTGGATCTTGTGCGGGGCTGAGTAATAGGAGTAGCTCCGATCTGTGGGATGTTGTTCTCTCCAAACATCCACCAGATTTAGATGATCGAGTGCACTGTTCAGCGACTGAGTTGCAGCGTTTCGCAGTTGGTGTGGAGGTTCGGACCTATCCATGGTTTCGTCCCTGACGCAGTTGAAGTCTCCTCCCCATATAAAAGCTCTATCCCTGTGGTGCATCATTTTTTTGTACAGGGCCTTGAGATGTGCAGGTATGCCGTGTTGTGGGAAGTAGGAGTTTACCAGGCAAATGGTCATGTGTTTAATGGTTCCCCACATAATTAGGTACCTGCCTTCTTTATCAGCTTCAAAGCCCTGTAGTTGAAATGGCACGTTCGGGTTCACCCCGGTGAATACCCCTCTAGCATATTTGGAATAGTGTGCTCCCCTTCCAGTGCCACCCCAACGCTCCGATATTTTGGACGTGGATTCTTCTGTGAGGTGGGTCTCTTGTAGCTTTGCAATTGAGATCTTTTTTCTGCGAAGGTAGGATAGGATCCGGTTTCTCCTTAAGTATGAGCCCATTCCCCTCACATTCCATGTCATAACTTTAAGTTGGGATGCTATTTAGTTGGTATCTGGGTTCTGTCCCCTCAAGTGCCCCCCTGTTTTCTCAGGGTGGTTCTCCCTCCAGCTGCGGGTTTTCGGGTGTTGGTTCGGGAGTCTCTTTATCCCCGGATCCTGAGCTCGTCCTATCCTGTGCCTCTTTGGTTTTTAGTGGTTCGAAGACTTTATAACTAACATAACAATTAACAAAACTGGAACTGGTGCGCCCAGCGGCTGCATTCATCCTGCGGCACTCGGGCACTCTCGTGTCCTCCAGACCCATCCGGGTATCAGGCACGAGCGGGGTCCAACTGTCTGTGGGGGTAGCGTCCTGTGCCTGGTGGGAGGCCGAGCGAGGGCCGCTTCTATTTAGCCAACTGTTGTATGGATTACCTGCTTATTTTCTGGTCGCCCTGTATTTTGCTTCAGTCGTGCTGGTGCTTGGGTAGTTGTGATCCTCACTTACCCGGGCTGGGTGTGTCTCTGGTATCTGTTGGGTGGGCATATTTGCCTTCTGCGAAGTTATTGTCCTCCAGCCACATGTTGGCGCCTTCCGGGTTTTCCAAAAATATTGCTCGACCTTTGAAGATGACTTTTAGTCTCGAGGGGTGTTAGGGAGAATTCTCTGTTTAGGCTGAATTTCCCTACCTAGTGAGTCCCCCAGCAGCTTTGCTGGATTTCTGGGTTTATTTTTTCTCCCCTGCCCAGAGTGAGACTCTTTTACCCTCACTCTTGGATATGTTGAAGTGTGTTTTCTTGGTTAAACCTTGTGTTGAATGGGCTATGGGGTCTTTTACCCCATAGGGCCTCATGTATTTTTGTGATGTGGGTTACACAGCACCCTCTGTGCCGTGACCCAGGGGTGTCCTAGGGACTCCCCAACATAGACTCCATACCCTGGGACTGACTACTGTCTCCCAGGGCATGTAAAGTCACCAAAGACTTTGCTAGTCTTGAATCCTGAACAGAACCAGTACAAACCATCATATTGTGGACGTACTGGCTGGGGCAATTCGATTGCCCCAGGGTCTGTTAGTCGAGGGGGCACGTCTCCGTCCCCCCTGATCGAGTTTTGGCTGGTGGCAGTGGAAACTACTTTTTATATTCGACCGCGAATATTTCCCTATGGGATTTCCCATTGTTTTAGGCTAACACATTTAATTATTTATTTACGGTAGCCTTAAACATACCGCCGGTTTATATATTTATTATTATAACTCCGGTTGGGACTTTTTGCCAAAACTTGATTCTAAAATGGCGTTGGTGTTCGCCTCTGTAACTCTGACCCAAAGTGGAGCCCTTTGTTCCACTTTTGGCGGGCTTCTCCACAGAAGCCCTCCAAAGTGGTGCCACTCTGTCTGGGGTACTTAGGAGGGGTGGAGGGGGATTTAGGCACCCTGGACTGAGTTACCTTGGTAACTCAAGTCGCACTCCGTCCTGATTGGCCCAAGTGGTGAGCCGGCCGGCTCACCACTTAGCATGTTTGAGTGACAGCTAGGCTGGGTGAATGGGGGTTTGCTGCATAAAAGCAGGGCTTTGGGGACTGGAACTTCAGAAGTCGCCACAGGACCAAGAATCCGACGAGGGAAGAGCTGAGCCGACCTGCTTCGACGACACCACCCGGTGGAGCCCTGCTGCACCGTCTCACCACTTTTCCCGACGACCGAGGAGAACTCTTAACGGAGTGGCTCCTTCCCTTGACTGGTGGGGACAACCAGTTTTCGCCTTCTTTTCGCTTCTCGAGGTATCTCGTGGCCGCCTTGCCAGTGCCAAGCACCCCGGCAACCGGAACCCCACCACTTTTACCCCAACCACGAAAGTCGGTACAACTCTTTAACCGGAGGACTCCGCGGCTGGTTTCTTCCCGGGCAGTGCAACGACCTTCTTCTTCTGCTCTTCAGCGAGAACTTCTTCTCCCCTGACCGACGTCGAGCCTTGCTGCCACTGCCTGGAACAACTGCCACCGCTGGAGGATCCTTTCCACTTAAGGTACCGTGTTCCGCCTGGCTTCCCTTGCTTCCGACTGTACGGGGTAGATTTAGCCCCCGGCTTTCGACCCTGGGAGTGCCTGGGACACCCTGGCTAAACTTTCTAAGCCACTCTAAACTCTTTCTAACTCTTTGCAAGACTTTGAATCCCTAATAACAGTGTGATCTTGGGCACATTTTCGCTCCGGCTACTCTAAGAGTGGGCCCTGCCTAGTGACTTTTGCTCACCTGTGACTTTGTGCTTCTTTGAGCCTAGTGCAAGTGTTCTGGACCTTAGAGTGGTGTGTTTAACCTATTTCTGTTTCTTGTATCCCTTTCTTGAACCTACTAGAGTGTCATCTAACGTTAAGCGCTCACCTCTGTTTTAATTATGTGGTGTTAACTTAGAGTTGTCTAGATAGGAGTGAGGGTTGAAACTGCTTTCATTATAACTGTGTTTGAAGTGTTTGTACTATATTTTGCTAGAGTGATTTCAACTTATGTGCGTTCTTAAAAATAAATAACTATATACTTTTGAAACCAAGCTCTGGTCAGAGTTTGTTTGTGCTATTGTATTTGGGTACCTATTGTGTATACTTTACATACTGCCTAACTCTTCTTGAGGGAAGTCTGACTGCTCAGCCACAGCTACCAAGTAAATCTGGGTGGTGCGGACTGCTACCAAGTGGGTTTACTGCTATACCTGTAGTCTTAAATCTTTTGCAGTGTTCCCCAAGGGAACTGCACAGGTTTCTGCCTAACACTGGTGTACAGCGGTGGGATTTGTATTGAGTATACATTTTATTGTACTCTAGATACCTTAGTGCAACTAACCACAAAGCTTAGCACTGTAAAAGTAATCCTCTAACATGTCAGTTATGGAAAGCTATAGTCAAGAGTCCCTTGCAGCCAAAACTGCTGATTGTTTAAGAGTACTCTGTAAACATAAAGACCTCCTGACTAAGGGCAAGAAAATGGAGCTGATTGAAAGATTGTTAGCTAACCAAAGTCTGGGTGAGGGTTCAGAGGAACCTACCACTCCAGCAACTGTAGATGACAGTATTGAAATTAACATGGAGCAAAATGTTGATGATTCTGAGGAAGAGTCAGAAGAGGAGGGTGAGGCTGTTGTGACTGTCCCCCCTAGGCCTCTACCTGCTCTACCTGCTGTACCTACTGGACCTTTACAAGGTCCCACATTTAGTCCTCAGTACTTTGAACTGGAGAAAATGAAGCTAGAATTGGAGTATAAGAAACTTAATGCTCAAACTGACAAAGAACTAAGGCTAAGGGAAATGGAGCTCAAGTATGACTTAGAAATGAAGAAATTATCTGTTGAGAATGTCTCTCTCTCTGGCTCCTCTAGAAGTTCCAGTCCTAAAAGACCCCGGATGCCTAAAGAATTGATTGGTATGTATGAGCCTAAGTTGGATGTGTTGGATTGGTTGTCTCTGTTTGAATATAATCATGGGCTCCAGAACATCACAGGAAATGACTTACTCACCTGGTTGTTCTCTAGGCTTCCCCCTGTTGCAACTGATGTGGTAATGGAGATGGGGGAGGAGGATAGGAAGGACTATGAATGTGTGAAACTAGCTTTGATAGCTAGGTTTGGGAAGACCCCTTCCCAGTATCTTAAGAGGTTTAGGAGCCTCAAAAAGCATGATGGTACCCCTTGGGCTACCTGGGTGAGTGAATGTTTGAAAAACTTAGAGGGATGGATTAAGGGTTACAAGGTGAACACTTATGAAGGTATGAAGAATTTGTTTATGTTGGAGACTATTTATGATGCCTGCTCTCCTGAGCTCAGACAACACTTGGCTGATTCCAGGGAATTAGATTCCCGGAAGCTAGCTAAGGCTGCTGACTTGTGGGTTGCCAACAGGGCCACTCACAAGGATTCTGGGGTCACTCAGAAGAAGGATGGGGAGAAACAGCCTAAAAAGGACTCCAAAGAGAATTCTAATAATTCCTATCCCAAAGAGGGCCCCAAACCACAAAATAACCAGGGTAAGCCACATGGGAAACCTAGTCAGGCTACTGTACCTTCTGGCCACAAGCCAGAAGGAGGTCAGAACAAGCCACCCTTCCAGAGAGCATTTGGACAATGCTATGTCTGTCAGGGTACTGACCATATCAAAGGAGATCCCAAGTGCAAGGGTAAACCTGCAGGGATCAGCACAGTCTCCTTAGCCTTCACTCCTGAGGATGAAATACAGATGGCTAGTGCCCACTTTGAACTCTTTGCTGAAGAACCCTTGGGTCTTCAAGCAACTGTAAACTTAGAGCCTATGGGTCTGGTTAGTCCCCAGAATAGGGTTGTGTATAACTCCCTACCTGTTAATTCTAAGGTGTATTATGTGGACAGTGTTCTTGTCAATGGCCAGGATACTCCTGCCAGGAGAGACACTGGGGCCAGCAGAACAGTAGTGGATGAAAGCTTCTTTCAACCTGAGGATGTGGCCAAAGCACCCAAAGGTCCCACTAAGATGTCTGGAGGCCCTGTCCAAATGGTTCCTATTCTACCAGCCCTCATTCAATGTAACAACATGACAGTAAGGATCCCTGTCAGTGTTCAGGCTGAGGTACCTGGGAAGGTCCTGTTGGGGAATGACCTAAGAACTCTAGGAGTAGTGTCACATACCCCCAGGCCTCCCAGTATGGAGAAGCAGAACTTAACCAAATTGGCTAGAAAGGCTACCTTGAAGGACCCTTCTAAGCCTGTGGGACCCTCTACTGAGAACCCCACTACAAGCCCTGGGTTTAGTAAGTTGACCTCTGACCCAGGCACCTTTCAGGATAGTATGCTAGGAACATGGGAGCCCCAACCAAGCTCCATCATTGTTCCCCTAGTCTCAGAGTCTCTGACTCCCCCTGCTTCTGAGGAAGAGGTGGATAGACCAACTAGGCCCCTATCTGGACCTGAGAGAACTGGTAATTCTCAGTGCTGGTGGAAAACCAGAAAAGAAAAGTCTAAGGCCAAAAACCTTCAGACTGTTGGCCCTTCTACTGAAGAACCCAACTCAAATCCTAATATTAGGGGGGAAACTCCTAAAATAGGTAAGGGTAGATCTAAGAGGAAGGGGAAGCAGGTACATTGCCTAACCCCAACCCCTCCAACCAAGAGGCCTAAGACCCAACCTGCTCCCACAAGAGAGGTGGTGAGGAACCTTGGAGGCCCCTCTAGATCTAAGGGAATCCTTTATAAGGACCCCTTGAAAAAGCCTAACATAGGTTCAGAAGTTGTACCAACTTCTGAGGGACTGGTCAACCAGATCCCCTATAACAAAAAGACTGATGTTCCTCAAAGGGTCTGTAGGTCCGTTAGCTTGCAAAAGAAAACCTTTGAGTTCTCCATTGAACATAGGTCAGGGTGTCACCATCAAAATGCTGATGGACTCTCTAGGATGTATATCATCGACTAGAGGTATGAGGTTCATCCAGGAGTGGATTAAATCCTCCTGTCCCTTAGTCTGGGGGGGTCGAGTGTTAGGGAGAATTCTCTGTTTAGGCTGAATTTCCCTACCTAGTGAGTCCCCCAGCAGCTTTGCTGGATTTCTGGGTTTATTTTTTCTCCCCTGCCCAGAGTGAGACTCTTTTACCCTCACTCTTGGACATGTTGAAGTGTGTTTTCTTGGTTAAACCTTGTGTTGAATGGGCTATGGGGTCTTTTACCCCATAGGGCCTCATGTATTTTTGTGATGTGGGTTACACAGCACCCTCTGTGCCGTGACCCAGGGGTGTCCTAGGGACTCCCCAACATAGACTCCATACCCTGGGACTGACTACTGTCTCCCAGGGCATGTAAAGTCACCAAAGACTTTGCTAGTCTTGAATCCTGAACAGAACCAGTACAAACCATCATATTGTGGACGTACTGGCTGGGGCAATTCGATTGCCCCAGGGTCTGTTAGTCGAGGGGGCACGTCTCCGTCCCCCCTGATCGAGTTTTGGCTGGTGGCAGTGGAAACTACTTTTTATATTCGACCGCGAATATTTCCCTATGGGATTTCCCATTGTTTTAGGCTAACACATTTAATTATTTATTTACGGTAGCCTTAAACATACCGCCGGTTTATATATTTATTATTATAACTCCGGTTGGGACTTTTTGCCAAAACTTGATTCTAAAATGGCGTTGGTGTTCGCCTCTGTAACTCTGACCCAAAGTGGAGCCCTTTGTTCCACTTTTGGCGGGCTTCTCCACAGAAGCCCTCCAAAGTGGTGCCACTCTGTCTGGGGTACTTAGGAGGGGTGGAGGGGGATTTAGGCACCCTGGACTGAGTTACCTTGGTAACTCAAGTCGCACTCCGTCCTGATTGGCCCAAGTGGTGAGCCGGCCGGCTCACCACTTAGCATGTTTGAGTGACAGCTAGGCTGGGTGAATGGGGGTTTGCTGCATAAAAGCAGGGCTTTGGGGACTGGAACTTCAGAAGTCGCCACAGGACCAAGAATCCGACGAGGGAAGAGCTGAGCCGACCTGCTTCGACGACACCACCCGGTGGAGCCCTGCTGAACCGTCTCACCACTTTTCCCGACGACCGAGGAGAACTCTTAACGGAGTGGCTCCTTCCCTTGACTGGTGGGGACAACCAGTTTTCGCCTTCTTTTCGCTTCTCGAGGTATCTCGTGGCCGCCTTGCCAGTGCCAAGCACCCCGGCAACCGGAACCCCACCACTTTTACCCCAACCACGAAAGTCGGTACAACTCTTTAACCGGAGGACTCCGCGGCTGGTTTCTTCCCGGGCAGTGCAACGACCTTCTTCTTCTGCTCTTCAGCGAGAACTTCTTCTCCCCTGACCGACGTCGAGCCTTGCTGCCACCGCTGGAGGATCCTTTCCACTTAAGGTACCGTGTTCCGCCTGGCTTCCCTTGCTTCCGACTGTACGGGGTAGATTTAGCCCCCGGCTTTCGACCCTGGGAGTGCCTGGGACACCCTGGCTAAACTTTCTAAGCCACTCTAAACTCTTTCTAACTCTTTGCAAGACTTTGAATCCCTAATAACAGTGTGATCTTGGGCACATTTTCGCTCCGGCTACTCTAAGAGTGGGCCCTGCCTAGTGACTTTTGCTCACCTGTGACTTTGTGCTTCTTTGAGCCTAGTGCAAGTGTTCTGGACCTTAGAGTGGTGTGTTTAACCTATTTCTGTTTCTTGTATCCCTTTCTTGAACCTACTAGAGTGTCATCTAACGTTAAGCGCTCACCTCTGTTTTAATTATGTGGTGTTAACTTAGAGTTGTCTAGATAGGAGTGAGGGTTGAAACTGCTTTCATTATAACTGTGTTTGAAGTGTTTGTACTATATTTTGCTAGAGTGATTTCAACTTATGTGCGTTCTTAAAAATAAATAACTATATACTTTTGAAACCAAGCTCTGGTCAGAGTTTGTTTGTGCTATTGTATTTGGGTACCTATTGTGTATACTTTACATACTGCCTAACTCTTCTTGAGGGAAGTCTGACTGCTCAGCCACAGCTACCAAGTAAATCTGGGTGGTGCGGACTGCTACCAAGTGGGTTTACTGCTATACCTGTAGTCTTAAATCTTTTGCAGTGTTCCCCAAGGGAACTGCACAGGTTTCTGCCTAACAAGGGGTAGAGGAGCATATATTTCAGGTTGAGCTGACGGAGCCTAGCTTTTACTGGTACAAAGGAGTTCCTCTCCCTTTGGACTTTTTGGGTGTAGTCAGGGTAAATGGATATTTTGGAAGTGTCTCTTTCTATCGGCACTTCTTCCCTGGAGTGCCTCAGGATGATTTCTCTATCTTGGAAGTTGAGTATTTTGGCAATTATGTGGCGAGGGTGTGAGCCAGACGGGGGTCTCTTTTGTAGGGATCTATGTGCCCTTTCAACCGAGAATCCTTGTGTTAGTTTCCCGGCGCTTACCTCTTGCTGTATCAGGGACTCTATATAGGCAGTTGGGTTCGGGCCTTCACTCCCTTCTGGCACCCCGAGTATTCGGACATTACCTCTCCTCGCCCGTCCTTCGGCTTCCTCGGATCTTGTCTCTAGCATCGCCACTTTCCTTTCTAAGTCTAACACCTTTGCCTTCAGGACTCCTGTATCTTCAGATGTTTCTTTTATGGCCGTCTCAGTGCTTGCTACTCTCCCTGTTAGGTTTCGGGCATCCTGACGCATTAGTTGGAGTTCAGATTTAAATTCTTCAATCCTTGTATCTATGAACGTCCGTAGTGATGCAATAGCCTCTAACACCTGTGATTGGTTGTCGGTGGGCTCATCTGCCCTTGTATGTGGTGGTTCTGGGGTGGAAAGGCATGGTTGTGCAGGGTTTCTTGTCTTAGCAGAGACATAATTGTCCAGGGTTTTTGGTTTTCCTTTGTTTCTGTTAGCCATACTGTGGTTTTGTTGGGGTATTGCTCAGTTGTTCTGGCTGGGGTGTTTCTGAGCCAACTGGGGTGTTCCAGTTGTTGGTTGTTGTGCCTTTCTGTGTGGGAAGGGGTCCGTACCGTATCTTCCCTGGGATATGGTTAATTGTTTGGGTGATACCAGGTGTGTTGCCAGCGCGTTACTATATTGTGCAATGTCACCCTGGCGTATTGTCGCGACTTGGCAGTCAGTTCCTAGGGGGGCCTTTGGCCATTTGGGTGGTTCAAGCCCCTGCTTTACATCCCATGGATTGTGCGGCGTGTTACCGTTGGTGCACCCTCCCCACGGATCTCCTCACCTCTGGTTGCGCCTACCTGCCAGGTGCTGGAGCTAAGCGGGGAAAAGGGGCCCTCAGCCGGTTGCTCCGCGCGTTGTCTCTCGCTCCGTCTCTCCCCGTACCACTCCAGCCGCAAGCGTGCCAGCAGGCGTTCTCCGCCGCGGCGAGCGGTTTATTAGGATGGCCGTTCCTGGTGGTCCTAGAAGTCGTTCCGTCCTCCTTCCTCAAGCGGGAGGCGGAATTGCTGCCTCCGGGCACTTTTTTGCCGATTCGCGGGTTCAGCTGGGTCACTGCCGGTGGATGTCGGCTCACAGCTTTGTGTGTCCCTGGGCAGGAGGGAGAGGCAGTTCCTGGCCGCGACTGCTTCAAGGACTTCGCCGTGTGTATTTTGCGCAGCGGGGACGAGAGGCGTTGTTGGTGCCCGTGGCCCCAAAGTCACTGGGCAGGCGCCATCTTGGATGCGTGAGGAGGTTGGGGGGGAACCCCGTTCTCGTCGACCATCTACTTGTTCACTTGTTCGGCAGGGATAGGGAGGATCGCATGGAATTGCGTTCCCAGTGTTGGTGGGCAGTTTGTTTGATTAGTCGTGCCTCTCCGCTTCCTCAGGCAGGAGGGGGGTTTGCCGCCTCTGGCGCAGGCACCTCCCTGCCGATTCGCGTCTGCTGGGTCGCTGTCGATGGGTGTCCCTTGAGAGGACTGCTTGTTTCTGGGCAGGAGGGAGAAGCTCTCCTTAGCCGCAGTTTCTCCAGAAGGGTCGCCGTGGTTGAATCGCACAGAGGAGTCGGGTGGGGTTATTGTTGCCGGCAACTCCAGTGTCGCTGGTTAGGCGCCATCTTGGATGCGGGTGAAGGCTGGGTGGGGTCCCCGTTCTTTTGGACCTTCACAAGTCCCACTGGTCCGATTCTTCTGTGGGTTTGCAGAAGTCTCCAGCGCTGGGGGTGAGGATTAAATGCGGCGAAAGGATCTAGAAGCGGCGCCTCGGTCAGAGCTCTGTAGCTCAACCTCTACTCGCCATGAGCTCCAGGCCACGCCCCCCCTCGACTCTCTCTATACCTTTATACAGCTTTTTGTTGGTGGATAATCCAGGAGTACCTTGATGACTTCCTGATAGGTACTGAGCATGAAATGCACTAGCCCCAATTATTTGGCTATATCACAAGCCATCAATGTGTTTTTTGCTTCTGGGTGATGTGGAATTTCGCCAACGTGGACACATTGTCATGAGTCATTCTTTTATGGAAGGTTTCTTCAAATGCGGAGTGGATGTGTTCCTCCCTAGGTGAAAATGCATTGTTTATGGCTTTGTCAGACTTTGAGCAGGGTTGAGAAGGTGAAACTGGACAGTGGGCATCATTTTCGCCGATACGCCAGTGTTGATGACGACAAGCACCTAGTCAGTTAGTACTGTCATCGAACAGCATGGCTGGTGACGCTTCTTTGTCCTCCCTTCACAGATTGCAGTAATGGAAATCCCCTCTTTGCTGTCCTAGTCCTTTGTAATACTAGCGCTCCTTCACATCAGTGACTACTCTGTCCTGTTGCGGTCTGGTGGCACAGTTCTCCACATTCTGGATGTTCGCTGGCTTGCATACCTTGGAGAAATGGTTTGACTTTCCACTCCTCCCACTTGTTTGAGCTAAAGCTGGGAAACTTTGCGTGTGTTAGGGGGGGATACCCCGCACATGAAGATCTTCCGAGTTCGAGTATGTTCTGCAGCGAGATGTCCGGTTCTTGCTGGATCTCGGAATTTTCTGACCACGAATTTCATCCTTATCGCCAATAAGGAGGCAGGATATGGCCAGTATCACAGACTGGCATGAAATGCATCAAGGGACTCGGACACACCTTGGCTGGCCTGACAGAGCTTGAACCTTTCTCAGTCTTTGTTGATAAAGGGGTTGAAGTACGCATGCAGCGCGTCTTTCTCTGCCTTGTATGAGTTTGACCTATCTACAGCTAGAAACATCTTGAAGACCATGTGTACCTCTGTTTAAAGTGGGAAGAGAAGGTCCAACCCCTCTGCAGCATCATTCGTCTCATGGAAAGCAGTTAAGACCATTTCCAGCTTGGGCGCAAGTGTGGCTGGCATGCCATTGACATCACCTTCGTGACAGGGTTGCCATGAAACATCAGGCAGGTAGTAGCTGTCTCTCTGGGCAATGGGCCTAATTGTGTTGCAGCACGCCAGACCCGAGGGGCCTGAGCAGATGAAGAGGACAGAGTGTTGTCCTCCCCATGGTCGTCGCTGTCCATGGTCGACCAGAGAAACATAGTATGTCTCCTTCCCTCATTGTTTTTACGTTCTTTCCTTATTATATCTTTCTTCGATATATGCCCATTTGTTTTAGTTTTGTGTTTTCTTTGTAGCAGTTCACATTATGATGAGGTGCCCTCTGTGGTTGATTGGTGAGGCAGGAGTCAGTGAGCCAACCCCAAGGCAACAGCCCTCCCTTGCTGGTGCCAGAAGTCAGTGGATGTTGTGGCATGCAGAAAGAGAGTTGTGGTTCGCACGAGCACCCTAATCCGGGTTGTTGGCTGCTGTCTTACACTGAGGGATTTTGCTGGGTCTTTGTAACGGGCACATAGCATCGCGCTGCACCCTGCCCTCCTTCATCACCAGATGTATTCCTCGGTGTATATACCCTCTGGTGTCAGCAGCACCAGACATGAACATGCTTCTAGTAACTGAATCCTGTGCTCCTGAAAGGGCAGGGATTCCTCTTTATTTGAGGAAAGCTTCTGTGGTCATCATGAGCGACGTCGTCCACCGGGGCGTAAATCGTCAAAAACTGCAGTGCTGGAACACTGATATGCTGCTTCTGTGGATACATATTATTTTTCTGATGCAAGAAAAAGTGTGAATCTTTTCTAATACATTGGATTTACATAGCTGTCAGTCAACCTATTAAGTGTCTTTTTTCTCAAATGTGCATTTACTGCTAAGGTCGTCAATGGGCTCAGGCAATTACACGCATGGTCCAACTGCAGCTCCATGAATTTCACTTTAAAGAAGTGATTTGATTGTTGTTCTATTGACAGCCTTGCAGATTTATGGTTTGTTCTGAGCATTGTTAGTTTGTCAATATTCTCTCCAACAAAAACGGGTGAAGGGGGAGGCAAAGCTCCTTCATTGGATAGTCTTTGAGCTTTCCAAAGGGTGTAAATTATGGCTTTGGCTTTTTTGTTCTCGTTAACAATGAACTTTCACACAGACAGAACACGATGCTACCTTTCATTGTCTTACGCAATCGCCTCCCATAATGGCTTGTTCTAGTGCCATATTACTTTTCATGATCCTAGCCACTCGTTAAAAGATGGGGCGTCAGTTCTCAGCCAATATTTGGACATTAGGTATATAGCAGTTAGTGTTAGATAAAATATTAACTTGTATCTTATGTGAGAATGGTTCCTTGGGGCACAACAATATGAAATATCGTTTCTGTCCTTCCTCAATTTGTGTTATTAAGCACACGTTTGGAACATTATCTACATTTATTTTTTGTTTGTTTTCAGTGGCCGAGTACATTTTTCAATCTCATGTAGCAACCGTTTTAGCTTTCTGACTCGCATGCTTATGCACTAGAGTCATTATTTGCAGCGTTAATCTGTTATAGAGGTACATGCTTTGCAAATACTGCCATGCGCCGGTGTGGTACAGTAATGCACATAGTTCTTAATCGAAATTTGAAAATATAGTCGTTGACAGTGGACTTCTCTGAATTAAGACTCAATTCAACCTTGACTCGCTCTCCTCAATGCCTGTGCCACAATCTTTCAAATGGTATTTCATAAATAGTGTTCGGGGACTCAAAGGAATAGAATTATTTCTTCATTTGGCCTTTCCCACCATTTCTTTGGTTATGATACTCAACTTTTCCTTTCTTTATCCTCTGATATTCACCACACTCTCTCTACTTGTCTGTCAACTATGAAATCATGGATGTCTTGTCATTATCTCACACTCAATGCTAGGAAAACAGAGGTTCTCTTTTTCCGTGCTTATACGCTTCCACGCCTTTTATTTTGTTTCCTCCATCACATCTTCCAATTACCCCTACAGCTCAAAATCTGGGGCTTTATCTTGACTCTACCCTATCCTTCTCTCACCATATTTATCTAGCATCACGCGCTTGTTGCTATTACCTATACAATATCTGCAAGGCTTGTCCATTCCTCATTTTTCAATCTTCAAATCTCCTGATTTCTTCCCTGATCTTTTCCTGACTCTCTTATTGTTCTACTGCTCTCTTTGGTCTCCCAATCTCTATTCTTGCTCATCTGAACTCTGTCTTTAACTCATCTATTCGCCTTCTCTGTCTTCTCTTCTTTCGAGATTCTATCTCACCCTCCCTCACTACCCTCGGCTGGCTGTCTTTTCATTCTCAACTCACATTTGATTTCTTATGTCTTGTCTTTAAGTCTCTCTACTGTTTTGCTCCTGCCTATCTTTCTGTTCTGGTATCTTTCTAAATCCCCTCTCGTTCTCTTTGTTCCTCGTCTCAATGTCTTCTAGTGGCACCTCACCTCCTTTCCCCCATGTGCCCAATCTTGCTTTCGTTCTTTTGCTCTTTTAGCACCTTTACACTGGAACGGTCTCCCTTACTGTCTTCACTCTATCTCTGCCTATCCTCTATTCCATAAGTCACTGAAGTTGCATTTTCTCCAGCACGCTTAATATGATTGTTTTCACTGATTACGTCCATTCACTTTATTGTACCGTATTTCTTTTCTCTGTACAGCGTCTTGGCTTACGGCGCTATATAAAATATAAATAAATACAAATACAAGAGCAGATAATTGTACACACACAGTGGCTATCAAAAGGTGAAGGAAAAGGCCAGTTTTCTGTTTTGATAGGCTGTAGATAGGCTGTTTTGATAGGCTGTAGAGATTTATTTTACATTTTCAACACTTATATTTTCATTTCTATGGTTATATGTTTTTTCCATCGGAACGTAATCCAGAATTTTCAAACTTCTAATCAATGCCTACGCCCTGGTTCCACATGTACAAATATCCCTACGCTCCAGACTAGATCTTGAAAGTATTTAGTAATGCATTAGGTTGCACTGTAGTGACTATAGAGTGGAAAGATGCCTCTGGAATATGCCGCTTGCACTTCATGAATTCAGGTCCTCTTTTTCTTCAAGGCCTCTTTCACACCTATTCTAGCACTGCTGCTCAGTATAAGCAACCTCAAGTCTTAAAGCTAAGGTGTTCTCTGACATTGTTCCATCCACACTGTGACTCCTTTTTGGTGACAATGCTCAACTGTCTCCAGCTTGCAGTATGCACATTGAGGACCCTTCAACGGTGCATCTCCTAGTGCTGCCCACTTGAAGCTGCATGCCAGGCTGGCTGCTAATATGGCACCAGATCACAAACAAGCCTCCAAGCCACTTGCTAGAACTGCAGATCCTAACTTCAATTACATTATCTTCACAACAGAATCGACAGGTCCTCATAGAAAATGGGAATTTCCCTCTGTCCCTAATATTTCATTTGTTGTGAATATATAGTATTCAATCGAAGTATTAAAAAACAATTTCTTAAAAATCTACAGGGTAACTTAATTAGATAACATGGGAGAGTAGAGTGCTTATTTTCCATATTTTTCAGAAAACAAAAATTTGTTTTGTATAATAGTCTCTTGTCTACCATCTATCCCAGTCCCATGCTGTTTATTTTTTTTTTTATGAAAAGAGGATAACATCTCGCCCTCGCTTTTCAACCAATACCTGGCAAATCTCACCCACTGCATTGCCATTTTCTGCTCAAATTTCCAGTGCTACACCGACGACACTCAACTCATTTTCAGGCTGTCCTTGGCCACCTCCTCTCCCTCTCTCATCTCTGATTGACTAACTGCCATTCAAGATTGGTGTGCCGCCAATGATCTTTGTCTGAATGCCAGCAAGACGGAGATCCTCCTCATCAACACTCCTTCACCCTCCTTTCCCCTCACTCCTACCCCCACCTGTGTGGCTAAGAACCTCTGGGTCATCTTTGACTCCACACTTTCCTTCTCCACCCACATCTCTGATGTCTCTAAAAAGTCAAACTTCCTACTGCACCTCCTCAGAGGTACTCTGCCTTTCCTCTCCTTCCCCCAGAAGCTCATGGTCTCCCAAGCTCTGGTTCTCTCTAGTTTGGACTATTGTAACAGCCTCTTTATAAATCTACCTGCCTCTACTCTGCGCCCTCTGCAACTAATCCAGAACAGGACTGCGAGACCTGTCCTTGGTCTCAAGCCCTGGGATCGTATCTCTCCAGCTCTGTAATCTCTCCATTGGCTCCCATTGAATTCAAGGATTAAATTCAAAACCCCCTGCATTGTCCACAAGGCTTTCTGTGGCCTGGGTCCATATTACCGTCAGCTATCCCCCCGCAATTAGTTCCCCTCTCGAGCTCTTCTCTCCTCTATCACTAACTCCCTCAGGGTCAGTTGTTTTTCAAAGAAACGAGCTGGGGGTAGATCTCGGTCTTCGGCTGGGGCCTCCTTCTGGAACAGCCTCTCTGCCACTCGAAACTTGAGGAGAACCATCTCCGGTTCCAGAAGCACCTCAAGACCTTCCTCTTTGCTTCTGCCTTCGTTCCCCCTCTCCCCTGCTGATCTGTTCTCCCTTGGCACCGTGCACCTGCCCACACTTTGTCCTCCAGGCCTAGGCACCTGCTCACCCTGCCACCCTCCTGCACTGCTTCTGGGCCACCTCTTGTACTGGGGTCTGTATCTGTACCCATACAGCCCACCCTTTTTCTTCCTGCTCTTTCTCAGACCTACCCTGTCTGCTGCCTTAAACCCAGCACTTGCCAATTGCTGGCTGCGCTACCACTGTTCGTTGCCTTTATTATTCATTTATTTATTATTTATCTGTTTCTTCTTTGCTCTGCACTTTCTACTTCTCCCCCCCCTCCATGCACTTTTCCCTTACCCCTCTCCCATGCACTTCCACATTCTCAATGTCACTGGGCCTAGTAACATCATTGTTTTGTTCTCCCCTGTTCCCCTCCCTTGCCTCGTCGCGCTCTGAAACACTTGTGTACGAGTGCGATAGAAATAAAATACCAATACCAATATCAATATCATTATCAATAGTCTAGCCTAGAGAGGACCAGAGCTCTGGAGACGGTGAGCTTCTGGGGGAAAGTGAGGAAAGGAACAATACCTCTGAGGAGGTGCAGCTGATAGTTTGACTTCTTATAGATGTGAGGAGAGAAGGAGCGGGTGGAGTCGAAGGTGACCCAAAGATTCTTAGCCTCACAGGTAGGAGCAGGAAGAGGGCCCAGAGTGGGTGGCCAGAGAGAGAGAGGAAAGGAGGGAGCTGGTGTTCCGATGAAAAGGATCTCCGTTTTACTGGCATTAAGGCAGAGATCATTGATGGCACACCACTCCTGAATTGCGGACAGACATTCTGGAATGGGAGAAGGAGCAAAGGTAGTCGAGGGGAGCCTGAAGGGGAGCTGGATGTCATCCGCATAACACTGAAAGTTGGAGCAGAGAGCAGCGATGTGGTGAGAAAGAGGTGTCAGGTATTAGTTGAACAGCCAGGGAGAAAGGTTAGACCCCTGGGAAACACCACAGGTAGAGAGAGTGATAGAAGAGATGAAGGACACCAGCTGGACCCGAGAGGGTCGATCAGTGAGGAAGACGGTCATCCAGGCCAGGGCCAGATCAGTGATACCCAGGTTATCAAGGAGGCAGTTGAGCAGGATGGCATGGTGGACTGTATCAAAGGCAGAAGAAAGATCGAGGATAATGTGGACAGAAGGAGGTTAGAGTCAAGGGTAGAGAGCAGCTCTTCATGGATGTTCTGTGCTTCTGGCTGCAAAGCCAGACTGGTGGTCATGGAGACAGCCAACAGATTCAGTGTGAAGATTAAGCTGTGAGATAGTTATCTTTTCCAAGAGTTTGCCCAGGAAAGGAGTGATGGAGATTGGGTGGTAGTTAGCCGTAGAGGAAGGATCAGCAGAGGTGCTTCATTAGGAGGGGGTGCACAACGGAGTGCTTAAGGGGGAGGGGAAGGTTCCAGTGGCAAAAGTGTGATTGCAGAAGTCGGCCAGGGCGTCGATGCAGTCCTTAATGGTTCTGGATGAACAGAGAAGAATATATTTTGACAAGACTTTCATAGATCAGACTTTTCTAGAAACGTTGTCAGGTGTGAACAATGGAAAGGAAGAGAAGGGAGGAGGAGAGGCGGCCACAGGCAGGCCAGGAGTGGAGGATGAGGAAGAGGAAGAGAGTGTGGTCAGGATGTCCTGAGTGTTAGTGATGAAATGAGAAGCCAAGGCCGTACAAAGGGCCTGGGAGGGAACAGGAGATGTTGAGACTGCAGCAGGATTGGCCAGCTCCTTGCAGATTTTGACGAGTTCGGCCGAGTTGTTAGATGCCGCAGAGACGCAGGCTTGGATGTGCGCTCTCTTCTTGGCGAGCACAGAGAGTCTGTACTGCCTTTGGAGCAGGTGGCAGGCCAGTTTGTCACAGGGTGCTCCTGTTGCCCTTCACTTCCTCTCAGCCACCCTGCACTTGCTTTTGGGGGTGACGAGGTCGGAGTCGTACCAAGAGTTGCACTTTGATTTGGGCTTCAAGCGGATCCGCATGACAGGGGCAAGGACATCAAGAGTATCAGAGATAGAAAGATGAAGGTTAGATAGTGCTGTGTCAGGATGTGAGTCAGCCAAAGGTGCAGATGGAGGAGAGAAAGTAGCCAGGAAAGTCTCAACTGACACACGCTTCATGGGTCGGATGACCGAAAAGGTAGGTGGCAGTGCTGGAGTTGGCTTTCCCTGAGGGGTAGAAAGGGAGAGATGGTAGCAAAGGAGAAAGAGATCACATCAGGAGAGAGGATTGGTGAGAGGGTTGAAGAGTGGGAGGTCCAGGGTGTGCCTAGCCAGAGGGAAGAATAGAGAGCGAGAGAGTCGCAGAGGTTGCTAAAGAGGAAGCATCAAAGTGGAGGAGAAGTTGAGAGGTAGAGCAGAGGAAGGAGGAGGAGAGGTACCGCTCAGTCAGAGAGCAAGGAGGCAACCTGGCCGGGCAGCCGCTAGATAGTGGCCACAGTGACAGAAAGGCCTGGAGAGATAGAGAGCCTGCAGCAGACGGTGTCCAGTCAATTGGTCGAAAAAAAACTGGTCGACTGCAATTTGGTCGACGCAATTTGGTCGAAAACCAAATGGTCGAATTTTTTTATTTATTTATATATTTATTTTTCGGGTTTTCGTTTAGTAAAAAAAGGGGTTTTTAGAGAAAAAAAGGGGGTTGGGGTGGGGACCCCCCCAAAAAAATAAAAAAAAAGGGTTAAAATAAAAAAAAATTCGACCATTTGGTTTTCGACCAAATTGGTTCGACCATTTGTCTGGTCGACCAATTTTTTTCGACCAAATGTCGGGCAACCCCTGCAGACCAGGCATTCAAAGAAGTAGCAGGGATTCACTCCGGGAAAATCAAGGCCACACCCCCACCGGGATGGTTGGTTCTGGGTGCAGCGAGGAGCTTGTAGCCATCAGGAAGGAGAGTGTCAAAGCTTGTGACAGAGCTGGCCGTGAAGCATGTCTCGGTCAGATCGAGTTCATCCAGATAGAGTTCTTGCAGGAGACGGAGGATGTCAGAAGAGTGTTTGACAGCTGAGCGAGAGTTGAAAGTAGCAATGTGGAGCAGGTTGGTCCCTTTCAAGGACTTCCGTGGAGGGCTGCAGGTCAGAGGTACGCCCTGCAGAACATTTATAGGCACCCGAGAATGGGCATAGGACGAAGGAAGAGAGGGCAAGGTAGCCAAGTAGGAGGAGGTGAGTGCCAGATGGATGGCGGAGGAAGGAGGCAACAGGGTGGCCGGAGAAGCAGCAGCAGCAACCGTAGAGGTGGCAGAGGATGGAGGAGGCAGCGGAGCCAGGGAGGGGAAAGAAGGGACAGCAGGAGAAGAACGGAAGTTGAAAAGGTGCGGGAAGTGTCTATCAAAAAGTAGGAGGTTGGCCTGAAGGCCTTGGACCAAGATGGTGCCATTTAGGTAAACATTAATGATAGTCTTAGAGGAGTGGAAGGGGGCTAGGAGGGCCTCCCATTGGGTGCCACCATTAATGGGTGAAGAGGAAAAAGGAGAGAGAACAGAGACCATATGGGGGTCCATAGGCCTGGAGAGGGAACGACAAAGGATGTCGGTAAGGATCTGTCTGGAGGAGGCACAGGTGTAGGTATCGGCGATAGGGAGGCCTGGGTTGGAGACCAGAATATTCCATTTCGACTTCTTTCTGCCAGACTTAGTGAGAAGGATATGATAGTAAATAGAAAAGCAGTTGGAGAAGATAGGTGAGACAGAGAGCACCATAGAGGATGCAGAGGGAAGAGTGGGGGGGAGAAGGGAGAGTGGCGAGTTGAGGGGGGGGTGAGCTAGGGAGCAAGCAGGCCGGGGGACACAGAAGGAGGAGGGGCACATAGAGGACAGAAAACTGGCAGAGAATCAGATGCAATACAAAGTCAATTGCCAAAGGAACCTAGGAGTAATAATGGACACAGCAGGGAAGCAGGCAGTGCAATGTAAGCAAGCAACCATGTGGCAACAAAACGAGCGAACCAAACGATCACTTAGGGACTCTAGAGGTAAGGAAGAACACAGCAGGGATGCAGACAAAACAATGTGAGCAAACAATCATGGGTAACGAAAACGCCAAAAAGCAGAACAATCGACAAGGGAATCTGGAAGAGAGAATGAACACAGCGGGATGCAGGCAATGCAATATAGCCAACAACCGTGAAGAAAAAAACCTCAGGAACAGTACACAATAGGTCAGGGGACGGGTGCTAGGAGACGAGAAGTGGGAAAGGTAGGGGAAAGGGGCTAGGAAAGGAGAAAGTAGAGGGCCCGCGGGCAATGAGGGGTGCATGTGGCCGAGTGGAGAGAGAGCGGCCTAGAGAGCGGCAGGGGAGCACACGCAGCCTAAAATGCGAGTGCTCATGAAATCAATGATTGGAATGAACCTCAACCGACAACCCTTCATCTTTAACTAGCTTTAACAGCGAGATTCCTGAATGTGCCAGAGGAACTGTTAAAGATTCTAATCGGGTGTCACACACCAGACCAGGACTCTTGCCACTAGCCTAGGATCCAGTGCACAATTAAAACACTTTTACTTAATTTCCTAGAATTCAGATTGAGCTTGTACCCAACCCGTCTCACACCCCCTTTTACAAATACCCCGGGTCACAATGGACCATGAACCAGGCCGGTGGGTGGTAATACAATATTTATTTATTTTAAATTTAAAGAAAATCACACACATTTAATATTGGGCAGCAATCACCAATGGGGTGATAATTACAAGGTCAATTGATGAAATACACTTAGTTTGACCTTCTACTATAACATATCCAAAGCACAAATGAATGGGAGAAATTTTACTGTTAGGGTAGATAGCACCAGAGTTAAGATTTGCCCCTGCAATGCTCCCTCAAACCCCTATTAATCGAATTTTGAGTAGATAGAAAGGAGCAGCAAGGAGTCAGGTATACTATGCAGAAAACAGAATCAAAATCCGACCTTCCCCCACAAAACGGATTTTAAAACCTTTGCAATTGCATAAAATGGCATTCAGAATTACTAAATATTTAATTTAAATGTGCAGTTAAATGAATGAGGTAAATATGAGTTATGAACAGTATCAGGGATGTAAGAAAGCTAGCAACTACAAGGCAAGGTTCCAACAACGGGCATACAGTTCAAAATTCAACTTTGAAGCCACAACACAGTGCAGCCAAATCACATGCATAGAAATTGCATTTGCTAATTTACACAGGTTTAAATGTCAAAACGGTTTGAAAAACGGGTGAAATAGACAGAATCGGAATGCGGTTTTTATGCTGAATGACAGATGAACATCACAGGGATAATATGCAAGTGAAAGAGTGACTCTAAATTAATGACAGGATGAGATTCTCAATGGGAAAGGAAATTCGGTTTTAAAAATAAAAGCAGTTGACAGAGAAAATCAGTTTGGAAAGGAAAGGGCAAGCTTCACTTTAACTAGATTTTTGTGGCTAGAAAAGAGAAACGCAACCTGTGAGTAGAAACGTTACGTTGCAGTTGTAACCCTTCACGCAGTGTGCCTCTTTTTAGGGAGAATTAATTTATTTAATCAAATTAGTACTAAGGACTTACACAAGGACAGAAATGAGTGGAAGAATGGCGCTAACACTTGGAGATCAAGGACAGGATACACAGGGGATCCTGACAGTTTTAATGATTTCCACTAAGGCAGTTATGGGATTTCTATGGGATTGGACCTAATACAAGTTAACAGAGCAAAGGATGCAGTTTTTGGATGTTGGGGAAGGGGAATACTCGCAACAAGCACTTCAATGGGGTATTTTGGACAGCGCACCAGGTTTCTGGAAAGCGAGGCAATATCTGGTCACTGGTCACAGCGGTGAACTCCCCCAGAAGCAAACAGCTGGGCAAAGGTCTGGTCACGGCACAGCGGCACCTCGGCTGGATAGAGCCGGTGGCAGGGCAAGCAGCCAGCACTGGATATCCCAATGAGTATTCAGGCACCTTTCCCCTTGAGTTAGTGGTTTTTTTTTCTGGATCAAAGGTCCTGCCTGGACAGGGTCAACTATGCTCTGTCCTGGCAATGTGATCTGGAACCTTGCAGAGTGAAGATGGAATATCTGGATGCGTAGGAGCTGGAAAATCCTTTTATAAGGCGGGTGACATCACATGATTTACCATGGGGGCAGGCTTTTGGCTTGACATGCCTCTAACAACTGGATGTTGAAAGCAAGACTGTTGGTATTAAACATCCTATATAGGTTTTAAAACAAACCCCCATCACATTTATATGCAGGGTCAGGGCCTTAATTCAACGTTTCACTTTTAAACATATATTTTCTTGTTTGTAAAAGCACCAATTTACACATGGTTCATTTTCCTTGGCTGTCACTTTCAAATACAGCTTTTTTCTTGGTATCTTTATTCTGAGCATTTCCATGGCCATAGTCGATTTCTACTACACAGAAATCTGTTGGGAGCAAGGGTCCAATGAAACCGACATGAGCAAAGAAAGAGAGAGCTTCTTATGAAGGGTTTATCTGTGTCAGTCTGTTGCAAAAAGGAAAGCGTTTTGCTTACGGCTTGAAGAGAAGTTTCTTTGTTATTTCACAGATCTTGCCTGACAAAGCCTGTAATTTAATGAGCAATGCCCCCTTCTTGCTGGAGCACAACCTGAATATGCAGGGACCTAGCTGGGTCTCACTGTATCAGAACTGTGTACTGTTGAACAGATGAAAAAGAGCATCAGGACGTAGTCATTTTAAAAGGCAGAATATTTTCTTTCTCAGTGAAAAGGTTTTGAGCTGGCAGCATTGAATTCTTTTCTTTGGTGCAATTGAAGAAACAGCTGGCAGCAATTCTCTGGGTCTTCTGAGTTTCATCTTGGCCCATGTGTGGCTGGTAAAATGGCAGAGCCATCATTTTGGAGACTGCAAAGCGCAGTTTTAATGCAATGCATTTAACAGAATATTTTTTTTTCCTCTCCATTTAATCAGTGCATCCAATGTGCTCAAGCCAAGTTCATAATTAATTATTTATGCCAAATCAAACCCTCCAAAGATGATATCCTACAAGGAACCCATAAAGAGAGGAATTCTGCACCATAACTTAAGCATGGTAGAGATTTATAAAATTCAGAAGCGGGAGCAAGAGAATTTACGGAATACAAAATGTATCCGCCCCATCATGAGGCCCACAGGCATGTGGCGCATTACAAGAATTAAAATAAATAAAAATAAATCTGTGCAGCATAAACAATTGCTTTTAATCCTAAAATGTTAAGACTTTTCTCAATATTAGCGTTATGTAAAATATTATAACACAAGTAAATACAATTATCATTCACCTCATGTTTCAGTGATTTTAAACTGCACAGATAGAACTGGATTTTCGTAGTAGGAGCGATAACCATGACTTTCGTTTTCAGAATATTGTTTTATAGATCATTAGTTGCCATATAGTCATCCAGTGTTTCTGAAGACCTTTGGAGCCCAATTGGTGTCTGATCAAAAATGTGCAAGTCATTGATGTGCGCCAACCAGGGGGAACACTAGAGACCCAATTTAGGCAGAAATACCTGAACTTTCCCCTGCAAGTCTTTCAAATCAGAAATATATCAATTAACTAGCGCAGGGGCCAGAACGCACCCCCTGATGCAGAGTTTCATAGGTCTTATTTTATCAGACCTACAGCCAGTAGCATTCAGTCTCACTGGTCCAGGAGTATCCAAGAGCACGTTTTTTAGAATATCTACCAGAAAAGGCGGGAAACCCCTGAAAGAGGTTTAAACCATAGCATTACTCTATTGACATTATCAAATTCAATGGATATGTCAATATAGGCAATGTATATGTGATTCTCCTTTCTCCATGCTTGTACAAGTAACCAGTATACAATTAGCCTATTTAGGCCAGTTCCGAATCCGTTTCGGAGCCCTGATTGATTTGGATCCTGTTTTTTTAGGAAGACTTCCCATTATTTCACCTGTTTTAGCATCAAGGAAGAAAAGATCTTACTGCTGAAAGCCAATAATTCTATAGGGTGATAGTTGGATGTCAGAAGATGGTCATACTTTTTAGAGATAGGGACAACAAAGGAAGTTTTCCAAGACAATGGAATCCTTTTTAACATCAGAAACCTCATGATGAGAAAAAGTAATACTTTTGCCCATACCTCAAGGTCCATCTGAAATGTTAAATTAGAGAGTCCATCCGGCCCAGCCGTCTTGACATTTTCTAGACTCTTAAGTGAAATCCTGGAAGTCAGTAGTTGGTTTCCTAGAGTAAGCAGAAGAATAAAAGTCTTTTTTAATTTTATTTTAATTTTTTTAAGTGTTTGTGGTTATAAGAAAAAAACGTAAACACTAGATATTGAGACAGGCATGATATCAAGCGATGACACATACAACAGATGTAACAGTTTTGAAAATGTCAGGATGGATATAACTTCTAACTTGCCCTATAGCTATGGTGGGGTTTGCCCTACCTAACGAAACTAAGGAACATCTATGTCCAGAAGTCCAAAACAAAATCTGTGTCAAAACCTATGCTTGGCCTCTCGTCTAATACCTAAGTGTAGTGCAGGGATGTTCTATCTCAAAAATAGTGTCTAAATTAAAGTCTGGAGCAATCTCTGGCTCCCTTCCCCAAGTTCAGGATACAGTTCCAAAAACAATGTTCTCAAAACAAAAACAATGTCTGCAAAAGGAGCTTGTAGCTCTTTCCCTAAATTGCAGGCACTGGCTCACCAAAACAAAGTTCCACAAGAGTTTAGGGTTCCTTTCCCCTAGTTTCAAGCCTGGATTCACAACACAATGTTCCCAAGATACTGTTCCATAGAAGCTCAGGATTCCCTTCCCCAAGCTTATAGTCCTTCTTCACCAACAATATCACAGTATTCAATAGGGGCTTAGGTTTCTCTTTTCCCCAAGCATGTTGCACTGATTCAAAACCAATATTCAGCTATTTCTGGTTTCTAGGTTGCTTGTACAGTTCTTTTTATTTGTTGGGGCTCCCTGGTGTGGGCGACGTTGACAGACCGCACGGTTTACCCACTACAGGTCGTGCAACCAGTTGCCCTTACCCAAGCACTTTATCCTGATAATTTAGGGTTGTTGGAATATTCACACTTGGTAGTTTCAAAATGCAGCTTAAACTTTCAATTCAGCCTTTTGCTCACACATTGTTGCTCCTCTCAGTTGCTCACTTTTTCATGCGTTCACTAGTTCGCATTGTTCATTTCTGTATTTTGCTCACACTTCATTGCTCCCCTTGGCTGCCTTTGCCTCGCATTCTTGTATTCCATCATTCAGGTTTCATCAGAGGCTTTCGAGAACATGCTGCCAGCATGCGACCACTCCTATACAATGTTGCTTCACAAACTTTCAAACGCACACCAGGTTTCTCTCATTCATTGACACTGACTGGTCGCATTTCAATTCTTTCTCAGCTTTGCCCATTGACATCCAGAGACTGCTGCCTCCAGTCAGGGAGCAAGCATCTCTCGGCCACAGCATAGGGACCACCTCCCTAGGCCACAGCTCCCTTCTCTCACTCTTCCTGGCTCCTTGGAGACACAGCTCCATCGCCACGCATTGACACTCTACTATACTGTGTCCTTCTCCAGCGTCTCAGCATTCCGTCCTTCTCTAGATGTCTCACGGGTTGTACTGGCTTTTCTGCTCCTCTTCCCCACAGGCTTCACGCTCTCTCCAGCCTTCTCGTTCTTCCTAGGCTTCCCTGTACTGTTCGTGGACTCCACCTTTTATACACCTGTGAGTCTTTAACAGACTGCAGGTGTAAAGTTGCAGGCTCAATTGCCTGACCACAATTAGTCCAATTAACAGGACATTCCTGACATTCAGCTCTATAGCTTTCAGGCTCCCTCTTCTTCATCTCAGTACTATAGTGGTGTCTCCTATAGGTAATCTTCATTACTCGTGGTATTAGTTTCTTCTTCTCAGTACTTGGTCTAACTTCAGGGAGAGAAGTAGGATATGGGCAACAATATCCTACATCTGCTGAGGGAGGGTAAGATAAATCAATATCAGGAAATGAGGGATACCATGTCTCTCCCTCTGGCACCCTCTCCCCAATCCCCAAGGACCCTCCGCCCAGGTGATCCTCCCTCGCTAGACCATCCCCAAGGTCAGGATCCAAAAGTGATGGCCCGTCCCTGGTGACCTGACCAGAAGATCCTTGGGGAGTGGAAGTGAGAGTACCTTTAGGTTTCTCGCAGTATGCACACATATAACAAAAACATATTATGAAATACACTAAACAGTAATTCATAATATTTCATTATCTTTCAAACTAGATATTAAAATCCATTTGAGTAAAACATTACTTTCGTAATTCAATAATTAAAAAGATGTCCTAAAATCAATCATTTAATTCATCGATCTTCTTAATTTAAGAGTTGCCACATATAATATAATTTACAGCTTAGATGTACTTTTTGAACCGAGTAGATATACGCCCAAGATTGATTTTCTCGTATGTTGCAAATGCCCTTTAATCCACCATACCCTTTGCTGTAAATTTCGGTCAAATTGGGGCAGCCAGTTAGGAGATGTTTGGAAGTCTCTATCTCAGAGCAGCATAGTCTGCATAACCTTTCCTGCTTGGGAATGCCCTGCCAGGCACCTAACCAAGACCAGGTAGGAAGCTGTTCCACCCATAGCTGGATGATGCATCTTCTCACCCTAAAATTCTTAATATTTATAATGTACTTTGCTCTGCTATTGTAAAACCTTGTTTAACATAATTAACAAAGGTGGATTTTTTCCCTATTTCTCTCATATTTCAATCTCTGTCTCAAGTAGTCGCTTTCCTTTTTATTTCTTTGGCTGCAACTGGGCTATTAATGGGGTAAGTAATTTCAAAGACAGTTAATTCAAAAAATATCTTCATGTCTTCCAACCATTTCTTTAGAGTCGTATGCATGGTGTTTAAATTGAGCAACTTGTCAAAGCTATTGTAGATGGAGGCCGGTGGAGAACTTGCAACAATCATCTTTAGATACAAGATGCTTGTGGCTATCTTTTTTAGGGTGTGAAGAGATATAAGGCCTATGTCGCATCGGGCTGCTTTTATAGGAGTTTACGAGGACAGCCACAGGGTAGCACGCCACACTCTACCCTCCAGCTTCGGAAGCCGCTTAACATCCTCATTATTATATGCCTCCATCCCATAAACAGCACTCAGTATGGTACAGCTTTTATATTCCCTTGCCAGACTCTCGGCGGATAGCCCACCCTTATATGCGACAAACCTTTTGATCACATTGAAACTTTTAAGTATTTTCCTGGTGGTTCCAATTGCCAGATTACTAACACTAAGAGAGTATGTAATGGGGATACCCAAATAGATGTATTTCTTGACTCATTCAATTACCTTGTCTTTAATTTTCCACCTTTTTTTCTGGTGATTGATCACCATCATTTTAGTTTTTTTTAAGATTGATACTCAGGCTTCTGCATGTTCATCTATTATCGTAATGCTGCTTCTCTGAAGACCAATGGGTGTGGTGTCCAGAATCACAAGGTCCTCTGCAAAGGCTAACCAAGTGATACCATTAGTTTTAATTTGGCAAGGGAAATTCCTACGCTTATTCATAGCGACCTCCAAGTCAGAGATGTACAAGTTAAATAGCATAGGAGCTAAACTACACCCCTGCTTTAGGCCATGATTTGTTTGTATTCTTTGGCTAAGATGACCTTCTTGATTAAGACTAACTTGTGCCGTGGTCTTGGTATATAGGCTTTTGATAAAATGCGGAATCTGGGATTTATACCCAGTCCCTCCAACTTATGGTCTTACGTATCAAATACATCAGAGACCAAACGCAGGCCAAGTGATGGTATTATGTCATGATGTTATATGAAGCTGGCCTTTGATAAGCCTTTGAATAATTTTATATAAACTTTATATTATTTCTATTTATAAAATATTTGATAAAAAAAGTATATAAAAATGTTTACAAAATTTGATATCAACATTTTTTATATCAAACATTTTTGATATTGGATTTTTTTTATTGGATTTATTTTATATCAAAATGATAAAGTATATAAACAAATAAAATGTATTTTTTATCAAAATGATTTTTTTAGATAACTCATTTTTTAATATCAAAATTAAGAACCATTTTGGGGGGGCGCTGTTGCGCACAACGAAAATGGCCACTTGATTGTGAGCTCCCGCTCCGACTGAAAATCCTAGGTCCAGACATCCTGATAGATGCCGCCTGGAAAGCTGCAATTTAAGGCACAGATGGCCTAAACACCTGGCTATAACCTGTGAAAATCCTGGTCAGCTGTGTGGTTGCTGCTAGAAGTTGTGCCCGTCGGATCCTGGTCCGGCCCGTGCCGTGGGCGCGATCCGCCTCAGTGCTCGGCGGCGAAGTCACCAGCAGCCGCGGGTGCGGGAAGACGCGAGGCCGCGGTGGGCGGGGCTTGTGCTGGTGAAGAGCGCGGAGCCTCCGCACACGGCAAAGGACTGTGCCGCTGGCCGCAGGGGGACGGGACGGTGTCGGCGAGCGGGGGGCCTGCCTGCGGCCTCCTGTGACCGGAGCGGGGACCGCACTGCGCGGTTTGGAGCCCCGAACTGTTTGAACGGCCCACGACTGTGGTGCACGTGTGCCCGGAGGACACACACGAAAAAACACAAGTAAGGAGCCGGTGAAGTTGGGATCGAGGAGGGGGAGCCCACTCCTCTAGAGGCACGGAGTGGAGACCGTTTGATCCCCTGGCCCCTCTGTTGCCGGGCGGCTGGACGCACATGTCCCGACGTCTGCGGGGAGCAGTGCACATCCGGAGCTGTGTGTTCCCGGGCTCCAGTGGGTGCCCGGACTGTGGGGTGTGGACTGTCCCGGGCTTGTTGGGACAGGCTGTGTTGGCCCTGCCTGGAGCACCCGAATTGGAAACCCGACTCATCGGGCCCCTGGGCCTCCCCCCGGAGTGGAAACATCAGCTCATAATCAGCCGCAGAGGCCAAAGGGATGGTGGAACCCTCCTGAAATCTACTGTTTGAGGCTGACGTGACCTCGTTCCCTTTGTTGCTCTTGAGCTTGATATACTGGGCCCTCAACCTGTCAGGCCTATGGTGCTCACGTGGCCCTCAACTTGTAAACACCCTATTCTCCAGCATGGGGTCTGGCATGGATTCACATGCTCATGAATATTCCCCGTCGTCAGGCTGGGAATCCTCGGTAAAGAAAAAACCAGTATCAGTTTCGTTTCTGATCTGTCTTTCGTAGTAGTAACCAATCACTGATCTCTGCGTCATACTGACCACAGCCAATGACTGCCCTCTACCTAAGCCCCGCCCCTGGCAGCCATCTTCAGATTTTTACTGCAGGTTCAAGTGTTGGGATCCTCGTGCTATTGCTCTCGAGCGTTAGTGCTATTTTTTTCAGGTTTTTTCTCAAAAACTTCGTTTTTTCAGTCAAAAAGAGCCTCAAGCTCCACCGACTCTTCATCCGATCAACGGGGACCCGTGTCGGATTCGTCTACGCCCCTCAAGGGTGAAGATTTCGTCGAGCTACGCTTTTGGAGGACTCCAGAAGTTTCTCAGGCCCGTCTCGGACATGGCCCAGGAGAAGGGACGCTCGACGCCCGGAAAACTGTTCAGGGTCTGCCCTGGATGCCAGCTGCAGAATGTCTTCAAGGAGGACGAACACTCCTTTTGTCTTTACTGCCTACATGAGGACAAGACGCACGTGGAGAAGGACTGTGCGTTTTGCGGCAACATGTCGGAGCGGACCATGAAGGACCGCCATCAACGTCTCGCCAACTTGCTGGAAGGGAAGAGCCCGTCAGGCGAGAAGAAGAGGAAGAAATCCGAGCGGTCTTCTAAGACCTTTGAGGACGCCCCGGCGACGGGGGTCCAACACAAGGCCAAGCACCGCGAGTCCGCTGGCACCGGGAGCGCCGAACGGTCAGGCTCTACGGGCGCCAGGCAGGGCGCATCCTCCCCGGCACCATCAACCACGAGCCAACGCTCTGGTTCGGGTAAGAGGAAGGCCGAGCACCCGGCGAAGCTCCTGGAGAGACCCGGTCGAGCTCGAAGGCCCCATCGGAGGGGGAGCGAGGCAGTGTCCCTCCCCCAAGGAGAAGGCGGTGAACACACCTAGGGTGGTGAAAGCCTTAATCCATCCGGCCAAAGCCTCTATCGAGACAGTTGCGGCGGCCCTGGCTCAGCCTGTGGAGGCTACACCAGTGGTGGCGACCTCGGGGCTCAGAGTTTCCCTGCCACCGCGGAGGGAGTCCTCTTTTATGCCCATCGACAGGACCCCCGTGAAACCTCCGGCGGAGAAGAAAAAGGGGGGGCAGGAGGTCATCGTGGATTCGGCCTCAACCTCTGAGGAAGAGCTGATCGAGGTCTTAAGCCACGGCGTTGGCGTGGAGGAAGACCAGCCCGTCGGGAGGGATCCCAACGCAGGAGACGACGATATCGTCGAGGGTGCCGACGGGGCCCCTGACCGCCCGTCGGACTCCCCTCAACCAGCGCCGCAAGACAACTCGGCGGCCATTTTGTTGGCTATACAGTCCTTATGCTCGGAGATGAGGACGAGACTGCCGTTACCACCAGCGGAGGAACCACTCCCGTCGGGAGACCCGGAGCCAGGCCCTTCTGGGAGCCCTCCCCCTAAGAGAAGAAGGATTCACCCTCCACCTCCTTTTCAGCCGTCGCGCCCTGTTCAGCCCTCCTCCCCGTCCACGACTCGTGGGGATGATACGGGGACTGACATGGCCGCGACGGGTACGGACGACGAGGTTTACGACGAGGATCTGCCGTCGTCACCTCCCACCCGGGCTTCCCCGCCCGACGAGATTGGATCGTTTCACTCCATGATCGCCAGGGCATCCGAGCTCTTCCAGCTCTGCCCGGGGGAGAAGAAGAAGGAAGGTTTCCTTTATCAACGGCGCGAGGCCAAGAGTAAGACGGTCCTCTCCGTGCCTCTACTGGACGATATTTGGGATGAGGGCCTCGCCCTCCTCAAGAACCCATCCACGACACCGGCTAGAAGGGATCGGTACGAGAAGAAGTACTGGGTCCCGGACGCGGCCCCCTTGTGCCTCCGGGCACAGCCGACCCCGGACTCCGTCGTCTCTGTGGCAACCAGGAAGAAAGTGGGGGGGGTGCGGCCTCCATGTCGACTTCCCCGCCGGACGCCGAGGGAAAGAAATTGGATACGATGGGGCGCAGGGTCATCTCGTCTGCAGCGACGACGATTAAGGCGGCCAACGCCCTGGCTATCGTAGCCCGCTACGACAGGGAGCTGTGGTACAAACTGGCCCCCCTCCCTACCGGACGACAAGAGGGCGGATGCCCTAGAGATCTTGCAGGAAGGTGAGGTGGCGTCGGACCACACCATTACGATTGCGACGGACATCGCCGACACCGGATTTCGCCAGTTGGGCAACGGCATGTGCCTTAGGCAGCGTGGATGGCTCAAGGCTACTGACTTCCGTCAAGACGTGCAGACCAAAGTCTTGGACATGCCGTTCGATGGAAACAACCTGTTTGGGAAAACAGTGGACGATTCCCTTCAAGCCATCAAAGCAGACACGGAGACGGCCTGAGCTCTCGGGGTTCTCCAGCAACGGCGGCCGCCCTTTCGGAGCGGCGGAGGCAAGGGCGCCTCCAAAGGTTCCGGCGGTGGGTTTTCCACCTACCGTCAAGCGGCCCGTTCGTCGTCGCAGGAAGCTTACAGGGGACGAGGCAAGTCAGGCGGACCCTGCCGTCGTCGCCAAAGAGGTCAAGGCGGCAAAGCCTCGTCGAAGCAAGACTGAACCGGCCGTGGGGTCGGGCCCCACCGAAGCACCCCGGTGGGAGGCCGGCTGGCGAGCTTCGTCAGCGTGTGGGAGTCCATCTCCACCGACCGTTGGGTGCTGGACGCCCTAGCCCAGGGCCACGCGCTCGAGTTTCAAAGAAGGTGCCCGCGCGTCCCCCCCTGTGGCCAGGAAAGAACTTCACGTCCCTCAACTTCTCTTAGAGGTAAAGGCGATGCTCAGGAAGGGCGCCATCGAACTCGTCCCAAAGAGGCTTCGGGGCTCCGGAGTTTACTCAAGATACTTCCTCGTGAAGAAGAAGACGGGAGGATGGCGTCCTATCCTGGACCTACGACGACTGAACAAATTCATCAAGGCACAGAAGTTCCGGATGGTCACCCTCCAACACATCCTGGGTCAGCTGGAGGAGGGCGATTTCCTGTCGTCGTTGGATTTGGAGGATGCCTACTTCCATATTCCCATCCTAAAGGGACACCAAAAGTTTCTCAGGTTCGTGGTCCAAGGGCGTCACTATCAGTTCAGAGCCCTTCCCTTTGGACTAAGGTCGGCACCCAGGGTGTTCACCAAGTGCCTCGCACCGGTGGCGGCGTAGCTGCGCCGAGAGGGGATCTACGTCTACCCCTACCTGGACGACTGGCTCATCCGAGCCAAGTCGAGGGAGCTCGCCGTGGAGCACATGGCAAGGACCGTCCAACTTCTCACGGACCTGGGATTCTCCGTAAACTACGCCAAGTCCCACCTGGTGCCCGCTCAAGACGCACTGTTTCTGGGAGCGAAGCTCGACACAGTGTCCCTTCTGGCCTCCCCGTCGGAGGAAAGGACGAGGGCCATTCTGGGCAAGGTGCAGCGGATGCTGGTTGCGGACGCGGCCAAGGTGAGGTCCATCAACTCCCTCCTCGGAATGATGTCTTCTTGCATCTACCTCATCCCCCTGTGCAGGCTCCGGAAGCGCCCGTTGCAGGAGTTCCTGGATGCGCACTGGATTTAGACGACGGGCAGCTTCGAGGAGAGGATCACACTCGACGAGAGTTTCCGACGAGCGATCCAGTGGTGGGGCACCCACGCGCATCTGACGGCGGGCATGGACTTCCAGACCCCCGGCCACCAGGAGACAGTGACCACGGATGCCTCCCTGGAAGGGTGGGGAGCACACACCGAAAATCTGCACGCGAGAGGCCTTTGGCTCCCGATGGAGAAGTCCCTCCATATCAACGTCCTGGAGCTCTGTGCAGTATTTTGGGCCCTCAGGTCCTTCCTTCCGTCCCTCAAGGGCAAGGTGGTGAGGATCTTCACCGACAACACCACCACCATGTTCTACATCAGGAAACAGGGCGGAACCAGGTCCCCAGCCCTGTCCAGGGAGGCCCAGGACCTGTGGCATTGGGCCGTCGCCCAAGGGATGTTTCTGGTGCTGTTTCATCTGGCAGAGATAAAAAACACCATCGCCGACTCACTCAGCAGGGAGCTGCACTCGTGCCACGAGTGGGAACTACGACAGGATCTAGTGGACCGCCTCTCCCGACGGTGGGGCACACCCCAGATCGATCTGTTCGCGACGGCGACGAACTCCAAGTGCCGGAGGTTCGCCAGCAGGTTTCCCCAGCCGAGGAGCATGGGCGATGCTTTCTCGTTCCCCTGGGAGGGCCTGTTCCTATACGCGTTCCCTCCATTGCCATTGCTGATCAGGCTCATCAACCAGCTCAAGAGGTCCCGGTGCAGGATGATCCTCGTCGCACCTGCGTGGCCGAGGCAGATATGGTTCCCGGACCTTCTGGATTTGTCAGCGTCCCCGTCAATCAAGCTGCCAGTGGACGTGGATCTGCTCTCCAGGGAAGGAGGCGCCATCCTCCATCACGACCCGAAGTCGCTGAACTTGCAGGCCTGGCTCCTGCAGCGTTAGAGTTTGGAGGATACGACATACCGGCCGACTGCAGAGAGGTTCTTGCAAAGGCCAGGGCGTCCTCGACTCTTAAATGCTACGGACACAAATGGAAGAGGTTCTCTGTCTGGTGCCACGCACAGAAGATTAACCCTCTGCGGATTACGGCTCCCCAAGTACTGCCGTACCTACTGACGCTGGCCAAAGCTGGACTGGCGCACGCGTCCATCAAGATTCATCTTGCGGCGATCTCCTGATACACCAGAACTACGCGGCGGATGTCCTTGTGGTCTCATCGTCTGGTGAAAGAGTTCATGAAGGGACTGTTCAGATCGTTCCCGCCGGTGAAGGCTCCGGCCCCGGCGTGGGAGCTCAACATGGTGCTGACCAAGCTCATGGGACCTCCGTTCGAGCCTCTGCACTCGGCCCCGTTGAAGTTCTTGTTGTGAAAACAGCGTTTCTTGTGGCCATCACCTCCGCACGATGGGTGGGAGAGATCCAGGCCCTTTCCTGCTAGGCCCCGTACTTGACTTTTCACGACACGAGGGTAGTGCTCAGGACGCACCCCTCCTTCATGCCCAAGGTGCCGTCGGACTTCCACCTCAACGAACCCTTCGTGTTGCCTGTCTTCCTCCCGTCGCCTTCGTCGCCGGCTGAGAGGACCCTGCACTCGCTGGATGTGGCTAGAGCGCTGAAGTTCTACGTGGACCGCACGAAGGGTTTTCGGAAGACGTCACAACTCTTTGTGAACTTTGGACCTGTCAATCAGGGGAAGGCTCTCTCGAAGGCTTCCATTTCCAGATGGCTCTCCGGCTGTATCATGTACTGTCATCGGTTGACAAACCGACCCCTGCCTGGCCGTCCGAGAGCCCATTCCACCAGAGCGATCGCAGCTACCACAGCGTTCCTATCTGGTGTGCCCTTGCTGGACATCTGCAGGGCTGCTACGTGGAGGTCGACGCACACCTTCACGAAATTCTACTGCGTCGATCGGGATTCCAGGGAGGAGTCCAGGGTCGACCAAGCAGTGCTGCGCAACCTGTTTGCCTAAGGTGAGCCTGGTGAGGAGGTAAGATTTGCTTAATGTTGAGTTTGATGTAATGCTTAATGTTGAGCCTTTGCCACCTCCCGTGGTTGTGCATGTGTGTACTGCTATGTATTCTTTATTCATGAGCATGTGAATCCATGCCAGACCCCATGCTGGAGAAGGAACAAGTTACTTACTTGTAACTGTTGTTCTCCAGCATGGGTCTGGCATGGATTCACATGCGAACCCTCCCGCCTACCCCTCTGCGGCTCTTCACTTGGTCATACTGCCACTTCACGTGCTACCAAATCTGAAGATGGCTGCCAGGGGCGGGGCTTAGGTAGAGGGCAGTCATTGGCTGTGGTCAGTATGACGCAGAGATCAGTGATTGGTTACTACTACGAAAGACAGATCAGAAACGAAACTGATACTGGTTTTTTCTTTACCGAGAATTCCCAGCCTGACGACGGGGAATATTCATGAGCATGTGAATCCATGCCAGACCCATGCTGGAGAACAACAGTTACAGGTAAGTAACTTGTTCCTTAGACAACTGGGGGCCAGGTAACCTTCGGATTTGGCCCGTGAAGAGCCCGAATTGGCCCTGCAACATAAGTATTGCGCAGGAGGCTCCCTGCGGACTTTCAGCTGACGTCAGCGCTAGATTGCTCCATACTGGTATCCTCTGTTAAATATACGTTGGAGAACCCAGTCCACTAACGGCTTATACCTGCTGATCCCCTGGCCTCCCCCCTTTTTTTGTTGCTAGATCCCCCCCTTGCCAAGGTCCGTTTAGTCACACAAAGTGGGTCAAGGGGAAGGAAGAGGGGAAGGGTAATGCCAGAGAGCTGCATAACATCCGAAAATACCATGAGTGAATCACAGAAATCTGGAAGAGGAAACAAGACCCCCAGCAGCAAGAAGAAAGGTCCAATGGATGCCTACACAGGCGGCCAGGCCCAGACTACGGCCACAGAGGTACCCACTAACGCTAGAGAGGCCCTGAGTGCTGGGGGTGAGGAACACGAAGACAGGTTAACAACAATAGTTCAAAGCGGGTTCCGGGCAGTGAATATTAAGTTGGATGACATAGTATCCACCATAGGCTCACTTGAGGCAAGGGTCGAAAAGGAGAGTGCACGTGTCACGGAAACAGAGAACAGAATAAGTACTAACGAAGATACTATAGCACACCACAGCCGAGACATCAACCAACTTAAGGAGGCCATGTCAAAAATGCAAAACAAGTGCGAGGACCTGGAATCGCGATCAAGGCGTAACAACATCCGGGTGGTAGGAGTGATGGAATCGTTCGGCAAAGGCCAGATGGAGAAACAGCTGCAAGCACTGCTTAAAACCGCGTTCGGCTCGGAGGCATTTTCAGAACATTTCCTAGTGGAAAGGGCACATCACACTTTGGCTCCGGCCCCTAAACCTGGCGCCGCCGCACACGATAATTGTGAGGCTCCTTAATTACAGGGATAGAGACACGATCCTACGATTGGCGAGGAAGGCTGGAACACTCCACTATGAAGGGAGCCGTATCCATACATACCCGGATTTCTCCACCGGGGTTCAGGCCAGCAGAAGATCCTATGAGCCGGTTAAAAGACTCCTCAGAGGCCGCCAAGTGGCATACACCTTGATGTTTCCGGCTAAAATGAGGATACAGCACGCAGTAAGGGCGCACTTCTTCGAAAACCCCGGCTGAGGACACGCAGTACATTGAGACTTCTATACCTCTTCCGCCCAGAGGGGGCAGACTAGCACAAAACAGGCAGAGGCCGGAAGACTAGGACACACGTGGCATGTGCTTAAGTGGGGGGCCACTGTGCCGAACGGAATTCAGATTGGTTGAAAAACTGGTCTGGTCGGCTCTGTCTAAGGTTATCATTGGAGTGTTGGGGCCAAATTGGCGGTCATGTGGAGCGACTTGTCCACCCCTGGAATGCTCCATTAGTTAATTGGGACATGTCATTAAGTTGGGGGTGATGATTTGGGTGGTGGGGAGGGGAGCGGGGATGGGAGTGTCGTTTCTGAAGGGAGAGGTTCTGGTCACCAAGAGAAGAGTGACCCAGGTTACAGTTTGGTTATGGTTGGCTGTTTGTTTTATGTTAAAAAGGTTTTCGCATTGGGAGTGGCGCTGTTCGGCTGGTACAGGAGGCGCGGCCTCAGTGGTCATGGCTCTGGGATGATTTGTTATTGCATAATACTGCTGACGGGTTGCAAATAAAACTGCTTACATGGAATGTAAGGGGACTGAATAACCAGGTGAAAGTCAAGAACATTTCTAATTATGTTACTAGACATGGCCTCCAAATATTGATGCTGCAAGAAACACATACAGTGGGAAGCAGTAATTTGTGCATAATGCCTAAATGGGGTGCCCAGCGTTTCCATACGGACTATTCCACGCAGGCCAGAGGGGTAATCACTCTTATCCATCCAAGTTTGGGTTTTGGGCTGGAGGGCCACAAGGCGCATAAACAGGGTAGATATGTGGTCGTATGGGGCAGGCTCGCTGGACAACAACTGCTTCTGGTTAATACGTATGGGCCAAATATAGACGACCCTGCATTTTATGTAAATATGTACCAGATGATTACTGCCTATGGTTTGTCCAACGTAATATGGGGAGGTGACTTTAATGTGGCGCTGGACCCTGTGATGGATAGGGCCTCCAGGGTCAATAGAACCCCTAGTAAAACAGCCACCGCCCTGTTTAGCATTCTTTTACAATTGTCAATGGTAGATGCCTGGCACATGATACATCCGGGAGGCAGGAAATATACATATTACTCCTCGGTTCACGACTCCTAGTCCTGGATAGATTATTGGTTTGTTGCATCGGGTATGTCCTCTACACTGCAGAAATGTGAAATCTTTCCCCGCACGTTGTCCGACCACTCCCCAGTGACGGTAGAATTGAAGATTCAGAATGCCCCCTGTCCCACTAAAAGGTGGAGAATGCCGAGTGGAATGTTGGGAGACTCGGGGGAAGGGGGGTGGAAACACTACATGTTAAAATAAAAGAATTTTTCATTAATAATGTGGCAACGGTAAGCAGGTACTCTACTGTGTGGGAATCCTTTAAAGTATGGATCAGAGGTGTACTATTGTCCAAGTCCGTTGGCATGCTGAAGAGCGCTGAACTATCAAATATTGAAAGTAAATTGGCTGTATTGGAGGGAAACTACACTCTAACACATAACAGGGAACTGTTGGCTGACATACACACACTCTTGCAGGAATTTGATAACTGGCCGCTAGAGAGGTGCATTATGTGGCGGCTCCCATGTGTGCATGTAGATATGGGGAGGGGAACAAGGCTGGTAGAACGCTGTCTAACCTTCTCAAGGGTGATAAACAACCTAACCAAATCACTAGTATACAAACAGAACTGGGGGAGGTGCTCCTAGGGGAGGATGAGATAAACCAAGAATTTGTGAAATTTTATACCAAGTTGTACTCCAACCAAGATAATAAAAATCGCCGTAGACATTAAAAACTATCTTGCGACTCTTAGCTTACCCCAGTTATCAGAGGCGGAACGCGCCGCGTTGGTTCAACCGATAACGGCGGAAGAGGTCACAGAGGCCATTAAAATGTTGACATCAGGTAAGGCACCAGGGTCTGATGGGATAGGGGCAGAATTTTATAAAGGATTCCGGGAGGAGCTAGTCCCAGTGCTTCTCCAGGTGTGGGAGGAATCCCTAGAATGCAATATACTGCCCCCATCTATGAGAGAGGCGGTGATTACGGTCCTCCCCAAGCCACGACGACCGGCACAGGATGTGTCATCCTACAGGCCCCTGTCACTTATAAACACAGATGCCAAAATATTCGCAAAAGTAATGGCCAATAGACTCTTACCGGCGGTCCCCGGGCTGATCCACCCTGATCAAAATGGGTTTATTCCCGCCAGGTCCACAGCCCTGAATCTCCATAGGCTCTTCGGTCTAATGGCGCAAATAAACCCCAAGAGAAGTGCAGCTGCTATATTCCTAGATGCTGAGAAAGCCTTCGATTCTGTGTCCTAGGTCTACCTCCTGGCGGTACTAGAGGCATTTGGGATGGGCCCTAACTTTATTAGGTATGTTAAGCTGCTATACACCGAACCGGGAGCTGGAGCTCGAGTTCTGACCAATAGATCCATCTCTGACCTGTTCTTACTGGGCAGGGGCACCAGGCAGGGCTGTCCATTTTCGCCCCTGCTGTTTGCATTGACTATAGAGCCCATGGCTGCCACGGTGAGACTGAGACACGCCGATAAGGGCATAAACATAAAGGGGACAATCCAACTAGTCTCATTATACGCCGTTGATACTTTATTGTACATCCGTGAACCCAGGACAAATATAGCACCCATAATGGCGGAAACACAGGAATTTGCGGTTTACTCTGGGTACACGGTGAATAGAGCCAAGTCCGAAATATTTCCACTCACGCCATCCACCGAGTGCCCGGACGTACTGCACGGACTTAAATGGTCGGAACGACACATTAGGTATCTGGGGATCCTGGTGTCCAGGGACAGGAACACACTATACCAGGACAATCATGAGACTACAATGCAGACCATTACTACGAAGCTCCAGATGTGGGGGCAATTGCCAATCTCTTTACACGGCAGGGTGGCGGTCCTTAAAATGATAATCCTTCCCAAGCTGCTTTATCTGTTTATTAATATTCCCATATGGCCGGGTAGAACCTTCTTCGCCATACTTCGCTCCATGGTGGTGACGTTCCTATGGAACGGGAAAACTGCTAGGATCAGCTGGGAGAAGATGACTGAATCGTACTCCACGGGCGATATAGCAGCTCCCGACTTTGAGCTGTATTACCTTGTGGCTCAAGCACAATTTGCAAAACATTGGTATGACACCACACAGGAGACACCCCATGCACTAATAGACGAATACACCACACACCCCACAAATACACAGTCAGCCATTTTTAATACACAATACAAAGACACGTGTGAATACAACCCAGTCAGCTGTACGGTTAAAGCATGGGAGGCCATATACAGAAAATTGCAATTGAAAACGCCCTACAATCCAGAGGTACCCCTCTGGAACTACCCAGGCATACCCCCCACACATGACAGTTCAATACAGGAATCCTGGGACCCCAACACGGAAATGAAAATGGGTGATATGTTTATAAATGGTAAATTTGCGGCCCTGGAGGATATACTGAGAGCGTTTGGAGGTGGTCAACTCAGGCGTTCCAAAAGAAATGGCCGCTGTTCCCGGATGAGCCCCATCCACACCCATGTCTGCAGATGGTGACGGCTGTGGGAGGCCTAGGTATTTCTAAACTGTACACGGCGGTACAGGCCCACACCCCCACTGTAAACCATATAAAAGAGAAATGGGAAAGAGACTTACAGTGGCCCATAGATGACGAGAAGTGTAACAGATATTGCTCACTGACAAAGAGGGTCTCTCTGAACGCGGGCCTACGATTAATCCAATTCAAGATTCTGAACAGATTACACTATACCCCAATTAAAATAGCAAAATGTATTCCTGGTGCGTCGGATGCATTTCCCAAATGTAATATGCCACAAGCAGGAGATTATCATATGTATTGGGAATGTCGGGTGGTGAGGAGCTTCTGGAGAGAGGTTGCTGAAATGTTGGGAGAAATTACACAGAGTCTCCCAGACCTGAAGCCCCAAAAATACCTATTTGGGGACATAGGTAAGTGTTCCGAGAAAACTAGACGATTCTTTAATGTTACATGTGCAATTGCCAAAAAATGTATTTTAATGAAGTGGAAAAGCGCCAGCCCACCCAGCATGAACCAATTTCTTCGTGAACTAACATATGTAAATGAGGCAGTATGTGATGACACGACCCACAGCCTGCAGACCCAAAGATATATGGGGCCCATTCAGGACTTATTTGTGTAACTTGTCCTCTTATGATGATGAATCTATGTAAGACTAAGTAAATGTCATGACCATGATTTTATGATTTGGTTTGTACACTTATTGTGCAGGTTCAGGAGTGCTGTGTATCCCTGTGTGGCCACTAATGAAAAGAGTTTTTTTTAAAAAAAGTAAACAACCATTTTTATATAAAAATGTTACAAAATGTTATATCAAAATGACAAATTGATAGCAAAATGATATCAAATTATTTAATCAAAATAAAAAAAGGATAACAATATTATTTTGATAAGCCTTTTAATAATTGTTTGTTAACTTTATATAATTTTTATATGAAGCTAGAAACCATTTGATAAGCCCTGAATACATTTATATAAACTTTATATAATTTTAATATAACATTTTATTGAAAGGGCCGACTTAAGGCTAGTGTGACACATGGGGTGGGCTTTAGAACCCATATATACAGCTTTTTGCGACGAGGTGGAAAACACAACACTTTCTGAGCTAACCAAGGGCTATTCAGAAAATGGCGACTATGAACAGCTATAGCTACGACGCAGGGGGGAATAAGCCCAGGAGCCCCTGTGGATTTTATGGTGTATGAGGGGATGGAAATGCTCAGATTTTAATGGCCGGTAATGAACCGAAGAGTTTTGGGACAATGACGATGCGGTTATGGAGCAGCCATTTGCGGATGATGCAAGCTTTGAAAACAAAGACTGTGAACCTATGACACTGCATGCGGATGCAACGATAACGCCAGAGACGGATGCCGCCCCCGAAACCATGTTGAAAAACAAGGGCGTGTGTGCGGGGATGGGATAATCCAGGCAGCAGCTGGGACTATTAACACTTATTGTGTTGGTTGTTCAAACCAACATGAACACCTAGTTTATTGTGAAAAAAGCCTATGTAAGACCTGTCTTCTGCTGATGGTGACTGATAGCCTTAAAGACAGTGCTATTATTCAGTGGGCTTGCTGCTCAAAACAAATAAACAAATTGAAAGCCCGGGGTAGGGGGGTAACAGTCTGTGTAAGGACTGTCTTACGCAAAATATATATATATATATATATATATATATATAATTTTTATTTATTTGCATTTGTATAGCGCACTTGCAGCCCGGAGGCATCGAGGCGCTGTTACAATGATTTTGTAGGAGGTTTTGATTCATATGTTAAACGGGTGACCAAAGGTCTCTTGGTTACAGGCACAAACTACTTGAAATACAGGTATGATCAGATTTACATACAGATACTTAATAAAATGACGTCATTATACATAGTGATCATTCAAATTTTCCTTTCAGACAAAAAGCTTGGTTTTGATTGCTTTGCGGAATGCTTGGTGAGACTCGATCATTCTTAATTGAGTGGGGGTGCATTCCAATGGGTGGCGGCCAGTGTAGGAAAACTGGAGCCCCCGCGCAGACTTTTCGAGTCCTAGGCGTAAGAATCATGTTGGAGTAGCCCTTCCTCAGAGGTCTTATGGCGGTGTGCATGGTGATTCTTTGAGCCAGTGGAGAGTGGCATGGACACAGCGGCCCCGCTTCGCGCCTATATTCAAGCCGTTCAGGGGGCCACTGCCATAGCGGCTGAGGCGTGTTTAAAACACCACATTTACAGATGGTGCTACGGGCACAAAATTAATGACCCCCAACAGGATGCTCACGAATGTCTGGAACTATCTTATGTGGATAATTCGCTACGTAAAATATGTTTTGTGTTGAGCCCTAAACGCATTGTAGATTTGCTCTGCTTGACGCAGCCATTGACACAGATAAGGATTGGTACTGGGACTGAACGATGCATATCGAATACATTATGGGGTATAGAATCTGAGAATAACCCTCTCTTGATGAATGAAGCCGTCTAGACGTATGTGTTTGATGGGGGTTAGAAACATAATTGAGAAAATAGTTCCCAATTGGGTGGGGATTAAGTACATATAAAAAGGCACCTAATAGAGTGCAACACGATTGCTTAACGAAGCGGTGGCATGCAATGTGCTTGTGCGGTGTTCAAATATATTATGGATTCTATAACCGGGCTGATTATTTTAGTATTTTAGTATGCATATATTTTGAATAAAAAGTGCTGTTTTAAATGAAAATAAAAATCTGTTCTTTTAAAAACCTGACTGTGTCTTTATGTTGAGCTGTTACGGGGTAACATGTCTACCCTGAATCTGTCAAAAATATATAATGATGAAGGAGGTTTCGGTAGTTATGGATGGGTTGACTGCCTGTGTCGCAAACTGGGTCTCACGGGGAGCGGTTAAGATGTGGTTTTCAGGGGAGGATGCCTACACGCCACACAAACCGGCCCAAAAACATTTTAAACGGCAAATGACAGTGGTATGCGATGTCAATCAGCAGTGGCAGGCATATGTTATGGATCTGAGTCAGTTTCACAAATATATTGATGGTTTTTGATATATTCTAGCTGTCATCGACGTTGTATCAAAATATGCTTATGTTGTGGCTTTGAAGGACAAGGCGGGCTAGAGCGTGGCAATCGGTTGTAAGCGCATATTTAACAAAGGCAGGGTTCTGTCATGATCTCTGCTTCCAAAAGGTCAGGGTTTTCCCAACTCCCTTGGAAGCAGATCCATAACCCAGGTTCTGAGTGCCAACCAGTCCCAATTGGGACCTTTTGGACCCAGTCCTGGCGCCAGTGGCACCAGGCTCTTAAATATGCCCAGTCCCAGCGCTGGAAGCGCCGGGCTCATAATGCTTGGGTGGACTTACCTGCAGCAGACCATGCTGCTTACTTGCCTGCCAGTTGAGCCTCTGATCCTCTTCTGTTTGGAACTACTTTTCCTGTTGGGTGGGGCAGGAGCCACTCCCTAGATTCAGAACACTGGAACTCTTCTGGAAAGCAGGAACTCTTTTTTCTTACCTAGGCGTGGCTGTGGAAGGAGACACCTAAGCACTACAGGAGGCTATTTAAACCACACCCGATGGATGAATCTTGCTTTGCGTTATTCTGCATCCTCTGCAGCAGAACGCTCATCGTGTCTTCTGCATCTGATCCTGGGCCTAAGGAAAAAGGCTTACCATCCTGAATCCAGTCTTCAGCAACACCTACAAAGACAAGAAAGAACAGGTTAGCATTACGGGCTTCAGTGACAGCTCTTCACTTACCTGGTCCATCGGCTGTCACCAACGCCTCGCGCTGCATTCCGGCATCTGAAAGACAAAGGCTTACCTACTCTTCGTGCGCTCCGGAGGTCTTCACACTGCATTCCGGCATCTGAAAGACAAAAGCTTACCAACTCTTCGCACGCTCCGGAGGCCTTCGGCGCTGCATCCCGCATCTGAAAGACAAAACAAGGTGCGTTTAAAGACATTGGGGAACTTTAATACTCATGTGCCATTACTCCTTTCCACATCTAACCCAGTGGGTATTCCGGCACCCGGCAGCCGCTCCGAACTTGTACCTGCAAAATAAAAAGACAGTTAGAGCGCATCGTGAAGCAGGCAACAAGCGCTTACTTACGTGCTTCCAGGCGCTTCTATTCATCACACGGGCTCCATCTTCAACTCACTTCAGCCCGTCATCCGCCATCGCCGGAACCCTGCAAAACAAGAAACATCATTACTAAAGACTTTAAAGACATTAGAATTACTCGAAACTTACCGTTCGTGCAGTAAACGACGGACAGCAGTCCTCTGAAGTCAAGAGGCCTGCTCCCCTTATCCAGTGAAGAAACTGGTTACAGCACCCTGCCCCGAGGCAGATGGAGAGCACGGCGTTGACTTACCTAAGGTGAGAGCGTTAACCTTTGGGGTTCTACAGGAGAAGAGAAAGGGAAGAAGAGAGAGACATTCAATAACCCAGTTCCTTAATCCCATATTTTCTATCTGCAGACATCTTACCCTTCAAGTCAGACATACAGTGCACAGAGGTCCAGCCCAAAGAGCCAGCCGTGTGTTACACATCACCTTTGAAGATACGGTATACGCCCAGTCAAGACCGGCGCCTCTACGGGAATCAGGTGAGCGTTACAGAACGCAAAGCCTACCACAAAACTCCCGTCCAGGCGCTATGGAAACCTCGGATACCGACCAGCTAGCCCAGTTACTTGGGGAACTAAGGGCAGAAGTGCATGCAGCCCGTCAGGAAATGAACGCTCTAAGAAGGGAACTGATTATTTCCAAGGAGCGAACAGATGATCTCGCTAGACAATTGCTACAGTCACAAGCCGGACAGACCCAGTTACCCGCATCTGGGGGAAATCTTCCTTCTACATCCTCTATGAATCCAGTGCAGATCAACCTACCTGGGAATGTACCTCTGGCTCCGCCCGAACGATTTTCTGGTGACCCAAAAAGGTTTGCAGTATTTATCAATCAGTGCCGGTTGCATTTCTTATGCCGGCCAGCAGCCTTTCCAACTGATCAAGCTAAAGTAGCTTTCATGCTTTCGTACCTTAGTGGCAATGCGGCATACTGGTCGATCCCTCTAGTAAATCAAGATGATCCGGTCCTCCATGATTTTCAAGCTTTTTAGCTCAGTATGGAAAAACTGTTCCCAAGACATTCACAGGGGCAGGCCTTGGACAATGAGCTTCTTTCTTTGCGACAAGGTAATCAAGACCTTTTGGCTTATATTGCGTCTTTCAACAGACTGATAGTGGAAACTCAATGGCCTGAGGACAGAAGGATTACGCTGTTTTATAAAGGTCTACGTGGAGAGCTCAAAGATGTGTTAGCCCAAGTAGTGAATCCCCCACAAGATTGTTCGGACTATATAGACTTAGTCGTTCAAATAGATCACAGACTGCAGAACAGGAAGGCCGATCGTTCCAAGTTTGATGCTCGAGTATTTTCCAAACCGCCAACTCCTTCCAAAGGAGTAGACTCCGGGGAACCCATGCAAATAGGGGGTCTGAAAGGTCCTCTAACACAAAAGGAGCGGGAAAGGAGAAAACAGTTGCAATTATGCCTCTATTGCGGAAACTCAGGGCACTTTCTTCGAGACTGTCCGGTGAAACCTGCCAAGAAGGCAGTAGGAGCTGCAGTTACCAAAGTTACAAACTCTGAGCAGGGAAACGACCTCGCCCGACAAGAATAGAGGTCCTCTTGCCGAGCGTGAAAACCAGTTCCGTGACCTCGCATTTCGTGATACCTTTGGTCCTCATTAGCCCTGATAATCCGGGTCGATTACATGCAATTGAAGCTTACGTCGACAGCGGTGCCATCGGCAATTATGTGGATCATGAAATGGTTTTGAGGATGAATCTAACTTTGTCCCAAGGCTGTAAAGGACGTCATTACTACGGTGGATGGTACGGAGATAGCCTCCGGGCCAGTAACGCATACCACTCAAGAGGTGACGCTAGTAAGTCGAGATGGACACCATGAGAAGATCGTGTTCGATGTGATCAAGGCCCCTCAGTTTCAGATTATTCTAGGAATACCTTGGTTAGAGAAACACAATCCTCTGATCGATTGGCGAGCAAGAACGGTCCAGTTTCCAGAATGTGTCTCTACTTGTCACCCTCCACCTGGTGTTGCACTGGCAGCAATTTCTTCAGAGACTCCCCAGTTACCTCCCGAATACCTAGAATACCAAGATGTTTTCCGGAAGGATCAGGCTAACTCTCTACCTCCTCATAGGTCTTATGACTGCCAGATAGACCTGATACCTGGATCTACTCCTCCTTGTAGTAGAATTTATGCCCTCACCGAGCCTGAGAACCTTCACCTTCGACAATACCTGGATCAATACCTGGCAAATGGGTTTATTCGTCCTTCCAAGTCCCCTGCTTCTTCAGCTTTGTTCTTCGTTCCAAAAAAGGAAGGAGACCTTAGAACTTGTATAGATTATCGCTCCCTGAACCAGATCACCGTTAAGAATAGATATCCGTTACCTTTGATCCCTGAACTCCTGGACCAAGTCAGAAAAGCATGCATATATACAAAGCTGGATCTTAGAGGAGCTTACCACTTGGTACGAGTAAAAGAGGGCGATGAATGGAAGACGGCCTTCCGCACCAAGTATGGGCTATTTGAATATCAGGTCATGCCCTTCGGACTTTGCAATGCCCCGGCCGCCTTTCAATATTTTATGAACGATGTCCTCAGAGAGCTCATAGATGTGTGTGTTGTTGTTTACATTGACGACATCCTCGTTTATTCTTCATCGGAATCTGAACATCGGAAACACGTGAAAATGGTCCTTGAAAGATTGCGTCAACACAAACTTTTCGCTAAGTTGGAAAAATGTGTTTTCAACGTGACTGAAGTTGAATTCTTGGGATTCATATTATCACCTGGCGGAGTGCGTATGGATTCAAAGAAGGTCGATGCAGTTCTCAAATGGCCATCACCATCCTCCGTAAAAGGTGTGCAAAGCATGTTAGGCTTCGCTAACTTTTACCGCAGGTTTATCCCCGAATTCTCTCGAATAGTCCAGCCCATCACTGCCTTGTTAAAGAAAAACAAACGTTTTGAATGGTCTACCGAGGCGGAACAAGTTTTCCAGGATTTGAAGACTAAATTTATCTCTGCACCAATCTTAAAACACCCTCGCCCCGAACTCCCCTACATCGTGGAAACTGATGCTTCAAGCCTTGCCATGGGGGCAGTTCTATCACAAAAGGACCCGGTAACCAATCAGTTGCATCCCGTGGCATTTTGGTCCCGCAAATTCTCGCCTCCTGAAATCAATTACACGATTACTGACAAGGAACTTCTGGCTATCAAGTCTGCCTTTAAGGCTTGGCGGCATTATCTGCTGGGAGCCCGACACACCGTTACCGTGATTACGGATCACCGAAACCTGCAATATTTGAAAACCGCAAAAGCCCAATCCTCTAGACAACTCCGTTGGGCATTATTCTTTGCCGAGTTTGACTTCATAATTACCTATCGACCTGGTACAAAGAACGGTAAAGCTGATGCCCTTTCTCGGATGGGAGTGGAAGAACACTTGATCAACCCTAAACCTGTACCAATCATTCCCGAACAAAGAATTCTGGGTGTAATCGCCACAGAATCCATAGAGGAAGTTAAGGATAAAGCCAGGCAACTTGTAACTCCAGCAGACATACAGAATTGGCATCTGCAGGGAAAGGACTTTGCAGTAAAGGACAACTTATTGTATTTCCAAGAACAATTATACCTACCCAGCACAGATTTACAGAAAAAAGTAATCTCTTGTTATCACGATTCTTTAATGGAAGGACATCCCGGTATGGCCAAGACCTCAGAAAAGATCAAGCGCTACTTCTGGTGGCCGTCTTGGAAAAAAGATATCAGAGACTTTATAATGTCCTGTGGAGTATGCGCCCAAAACAAGAGTCAAAAGGAAAGACCAGCAGGCCTCTTACGCCCTATTGACATCCCACCTCGCCCTTGGCATACGCTTTCTATGGACTTCATCACCGATCTACCTCCATGCTCCGGATACAATACGATTCTAGTAATCGTGGACTTATTCTCCAAGATGGCGCATTTCATTCCGCTCAAAGGCTTGCCAACAGCAGCAACTCTGGCCCGAGAATTTCTCGAAAACATCGTCCGACTGCACGGTTTTCCTTCGGTTCTAATTTCGGATCGAGGTAGTCAATTTATTTCTCATTTTTGGCGAAGTTGCTGTCGGTCGGCTCAAATTGATGTGAGACTATCGACAAGTCACCACCCTAAGACCGACGGACAAACCGAGGGGACCAATCGAACTCTGGAACAGTATTTACGCTGCATGCTGCAACAAACTGAAAAAACTTGGAAAGACATCCTTTGGATAGCCGAATATGCTTACAATAACTCTGTCCATTTGGGAACTGGGAAAACCCCGTTTTTTCTTTTGTACGGCAGTCACCCTCGAACCTCGGAGTTGGATCCCCTCCAAGATCTTGAAACACCAGCAGTAGACTACCTGCATTCTACAATCACCCAAGCCTTTAAGGAAGCTGTTTCTCACCTTCAAAGGGCTAAAGAACAATACAAGAAAGGAGCAGATCAACATCGGAAGGAAGCCCCTCAATATCAAGTAGGGGATCAAGTCTGGTTATCCACCAAATATCTACCTCTAAAAGAGCCACGCACATTCAACCCAAGATACCTTGGTCCCTATTCCATCACTACCATAGTAAACCCAGTAGTGGTCAAGTTGGACTTGCCCCCGCACATGAAGATACATCCGATCTTCCACGTCTCTCTATTAAAACCCGTGCAACCTCAAACCCGACTAACTAAATCTCCAAAACCTATCCTAGTTGATGGAGAACTCGAGTTTGAAGTCAAAAGCATTCTGGACTCCATGATCTCCAAATCTAAACTATTTTACCTAATTGACTGGAAAGGCTACGGCCCACAAGAGAGATCCTGGGAACCTGCTGAATATGTCTACGCTCCTCGCCTAATCAAAAGATTTCACCGAACATTTCCTGACAAGCCAAAACCCCCGGAGAAGCCCGGTTTGGGAGGGGCCTTGAGGGGGGGTACTGTCATGATCTCTGCTTCCAAAAGGTCAGGGTTTTCCCAACTCCCTTGGAAGCAGATCCATAACCCAGGTTCCGAGTGCCAACCAGTCCCAATTGGGACCTTTTGGACCCAGTCCTGGCGCCAGTGGCACCAGGCTCATAAATATGCCCAGTCCCAGCGCTGGAAGCGCCGGGCTCATAATGCTTGGGTGGATTTACCTGCAGCAGACCATGCTGCTTACTTGCCTGCCAGTTGAGCCTCTGATCCTCTTCTGTTTGGAACTACTTTTCCTGTTGGGTGGGGCAGGAGCCACTCCCTAGATTCAGAACACTGGAACTCTTCTGGAAAGCAGGAACTCTTTTCTTACCTAGGCGTGGCTGTGGAAGGAGACACCTAAGCACTACAGAAGGCTATTTAAACCACACCCGATGGATGAATCTTGCTTTGCGTTATTCTGCATCCTCTGCAGCAGAACGCTCATCGTGTCTTCTGCATCTGATCCTGGGCCTAAGGAAAAAGGCTTACCATCCTGAATCCAGTCTTCAGCAACACCTATAAAGACAAGAAAGAACAGGTTAGCATTACGGGCTTCAGTGACAGCTCTTCACTTACCTGGTCCATCGGCTGTCACCAACGCCTCGCGCTGCATTCCGGCATCTGAAAGACAAAGGCTTACCTACTCTTCGTGCGCTCCGGAGGTCTTCACACTGCATTCCGGCATCTGAAAGACAAAAGCTTACCAACTCTTCGCACGCTCCGGAGGCCTTCGGCGCTGCATCCCGCATCTGAAAGACAAAACAAGGTGCGTTTAAAGACATTGGGGAACTTTAATACTCACGTGCCATTACTCCTTTCCACATCTAACCCAGTGGGTAATCCGGCACCCTGCAGCCGCTCCAAACTTGTACCTGCAAAATAAAAAGACAGTTAGAGCGCATCGTGAAGCAGGCAACAAGCGCTTACTTACGTGCTTCCAGGCGCTTCTATTCATCACACGGGCTCCATCTTCAACTCACTTCAGCCTGTCATCAGCCATCGCCGGAACCCTGCAAAACAAGAAACATCATTACTAAAGACTTTAAAGACATTAGAATTACTCGAAACTTACCGTTCGTGCAGTAAACGACGGACAGCAGTCCTCTGAAGTCAAGAGGCCTGCTCCCCTTATCCAGTGAAGAAACTGGTTACAGCACCCTGCCCCGAGGCAGATGGAGAGCACGGCGTTCACTTACCTAAGGTGAGAGCGTTAACCTTTGGGGTTCTACAGGAGAAGAGAAAGGGAAGAAGAGAGAGACATTCAATAACCCAGTTCCTTAATCCCATATTTTCTATCTGCAGACATCTTACCCTTCAAGTCAGACATACAGTGCACAGAGGTCCAGCCCAAAGAGCCAGCCGTGTGTTACACATCACCTTTGAAGATACGGTATACGCCCAGTCAAGACCGGCGCCTCTACAGGAATCAGGTGAGCGTTACAGGTTCCCGCTAAACTACAGACAGACTCTGGTAAATACTTTTAAAAAAGCTGTTGCAGAATCTTCTAAAGCAACAAGGTGTGTACCACTTTGTAACACACTCTGAAGTTAAATCCTCCATTGTAGAATGTTTTATACGAACATTTAAAACACAACTGGCGATTTTTTTTCTTTACGGCTAAAAACACCTGAACATATATAGAGGTGCTACCCACATTTATAAATGTATATAACAATACGCACAGAATGCCCTGGAGGTATGGAATTTGTTTTACGGTGAAAGACTTTTTAAAAAGACGAAACTTATACCCCTTAAAAAAGGGCAGCATGTGCAGACTTCAAAACACAAGGGTATGAGCAGAACTACAGCGACGAGATCTTACCGTAGAAGGAGCATCTCAGAGGGAGGGTGTATATATAAAATATATATGTATGTATATATATATTTCTGAGGCTTGTGGAATCTGCTTAGATCACATGCTGTGCATAGGCCGACATCTAGTGGAAGCTGCGGAGTATTACAGTTTGTTTTTCGAAACTCGAAAATGGGCGTCGACACAGGCGTGCCAGTAATACTATCCCTAGTGTGACGTCCACTGTACCCAAGATCCCTCACACGTCTAGGATCCTCAGATTGTTTTTTTCCGCCATACTGGTCGGAAGCATCTTGCGGAGTCCCCTGGCCTTAGCCATACTTTTGCTAATAATTATAATATTAGAATTCTTTATTGACATCCTTCCCCACCCCAACGTCGACCTTCGACACTCGACGACGGCTGGAGAAGACATCGACCGTCGGCTGCTGCACGATGGATTTGGGCCTCGGAAGGCCGCTGGCCTCAGCCCGGGCCTGGTAGGCCGCTGGCCTCGGCCCTGCAAGTAGGGAGAGTGGGGGGTGGTACATACTCTTCACTCTTGTTATATAGGTACACCTTAAATATTTCCTACACTTATCAGCCCCGCTGCCTCAAGGTGCGTATGGAGGGTACCCCTTTTCAATTCTGCCCCAAGTGCAACTGCAAATACCCTTGGGTCGACAGGCACGCCACGTGCAATCTCTGCTTGCCGAGGGACCACCCCGAAGCGAACTGCAGAGCGTGTAGTAGGTTTAAACCTAAGACACTTAAGGACCGTTCGACAAAGCGTTGGGCCCACCACGCCAGGCAGGCGGCCATGGCAGCGGAGGGCACCTTCAGCGATGGCAGCGACGCCGTACTTTCGGACGGCGAGGGCATTATGGCGTCGAAGGACAGCCGAGCGCAGGTCCCCGACCTCGGAAGGTCGTCCGGCAGGGCGGCTATGGGGAAGACCCCCGGCGACGCAAGCGCTACACAACCTACACACACTAAGCACACTAAGTCCAACTGAAACTCGACGACGTCGACTTCTCGGAAAGAGGCTCAGATAGAACGGTCCGACTCGGTGTCCTCTGGGCGCTCTAGATCGAGATCACCGCATGACGCAAGGCAATCATCCACTCTTGCCAAGAGTGCCTCGCTCCCTAGACTAACGGAAGTTCGATCGTCGGAGGACGAAGACGACTTCCACCCCCAGGCCGCGCTCCAAGAGACGGAGCCCGCAGTTAACACCAGCGAGGCCCCACGCTCGATGGACAGGGATACCTCTCCCAATCCCCTACGCCAGGCGTCGAAAGTCTCCAGAGCCTCCAAGGGACAGGGAAAACATTTTTCCACGCACGGGGAGGGGGGGGAAACAGCAGAAAGCACTACCTGCACATTCTTCCACACCTGTAAGACTATCCTTCCCCCCTAAGCAGACAGACAAATCCAAGTCTGCTGAGAAATCAACAATCAGCAAGGGTACCCACGATAAGTCCCTTAAACTGCCTACTAAAGTCATCCCCAGTTCAAAGAAATGGTCCAGTGAAGACATAGATAGAGTCATGTCAAGAATGTCTTCCTTGGCTGATTTTTATGACAAAAATCCAGAACATTTCCTCTCGTATGACCCACAGGGGGCCACACCCTCAGGTTCCACTGATCCTATCCCCCTAAGTAAGAAGGCCCGGTTCGAAACCTCTATAAGACCTGAACCCTTCGAGGTGCAGCCTTACTCTACTCCATACTCTACTCCATACTCTACTCCATACTCCACTCCATACTCCAGGTACCAAGGAGAACCTTTCCTTGCGGAGGTCCAGGAGTTTGAAATTATGGAGGAACAAACCGGGACGGAATACTATGTTGATGAGGAGGACCAGGAGGAGGAAGAGGATGAACCGGAAATATACAGAGTAGATTCCCCGGTAGAAAACGAAGCCCCGGTTACCGACTCGCCAGTAGATAACCAGCCCCTCCTAAATGAAGTTCTCGCTCGCGCAGCAGAACATTTTCACATCGACACCCACGGTGTACAGGAGGAAAGGGACTTCGCAGAAGAGTTGGTGGGAGAAAGGAGGCTGGTCGCCCAGACCATCCCTATCCTTAAATCCATCCAGCGAAGAATAGATCCGTCCCTGGTGAACCCAAACCTCACCAGAGCAGTCAACCCCAGGGTCGAAAAACTTTTCTGGGCAGCCCAGTCTGACCCCCCTCTATATAAGAGGACATCTAAAACCAGACTCCCTGGTTGTTACCAACACTCGGAAGAGGGCTGGAACACCCTTGTCTTCGTCAGAAGCTCCTCCCGACAAGGAGAGCAAAAAACTTTACGGTTTTGGCAGGAAAGTAGCCTCAACGTCCGCCTACCAAGCAAGGATTGCTAACTCCACCACCCTGTTGGCCAGCTACAACTGCCATCAGTGGGAAGAAGTCGCGGCACTCATAGCCTCTGCTCCTGAACCGCTAAAGGGCCAGTTGGCTCGGATTTCTGCAGAGGGTAGTGCCGTGTCTGGTTGCCTCTTAAAAGCAACTTTCGACTCCGCGGACAACGCAGGAAGGTTGATAGCAGAAGGTACTGTTATAAAAAGACAGCGTGGTTACGGCAATCGGGGTTTAAAACAGAAACTCAGGCTTCATTGTTAGACAAACCGGTGGAACCCGATCTATAGTTTGGGAAAGCGGTCGAAGACGCACTAAAAAATGCCAAGGACGAATACGAGACACTCAAGTCCCTTGGCCAGCTAACAAACAAACCCCCTAACCAGAGAGGGAATAGTAATTTCCGTCGCCCACGTGGCCAAAATTCACAAAGAGGCAACTATTCCCAGGGGCAGGGTACACAGTGGAACAACAACCAGCAGTCTACCCAGAGTTACGGCAGGGGTAACAAGAGAGGTAGTGGGAAAGGCAGAGGCAGCCCCAACAAGGGAGGCGGCACGCCTCCACCAAAGCAGTGACGCTCAGTTCAGGGTCCCTTCTCACGCAACCCCAGTAGGGGGGCGCATTTCCAACTTCACCCAGGCTTGGGAAGAGATCACCTCAGACAGATTGGTGCTGTCAACAGTATCCGCAGGATATTGTATAGAGTTACTGCAGCGTCCCCGAAACCATCCTCCACGACAAAAAGTACACTCCTTAGAACATCAGAAGATCCTTCTCGAGGAAATCGCCATTCTGCTAGAAAAGGACGCGATAGAACTCGTCCCGGGACACCAGGTAAACAAGGGTATCTATTCAACTTACTTTCTTGTGCCAAAGAAAGATTTGACTATGCGCCCAGTATTGGATTTACGGCCTGCCAACAAGTATGTCAAGCCCCAAAAATTCTGTATGACCACGCTACAAGAGGTAATCCCCCTCCTAAAAAAGGGGGATTACATGGCAACCATGGATATGAAAGATGCTTATTTTCATATTTCCATGCTCCCGGCGCACAGAAAGTACTTGCGCTTCAAGGTGGACAGTCGCCACTACCAATTCAAGGTACTGCCCTTCGGGATAGCTTCAGCACCAAGGGTATTCACCAAGGTACTGGCGGTGGCAGCTGCACACCTACGCAGGGAGGCAATTCCAGTGTACCCTTATCTGGACGACTGGCTCATAACGGGGGAAACCCCAGGAATATGCAGGTCAAACATTCAGAGGACTATCGACCTCCTCCACGAATTAGGTTTCTCAATCAGCAAGAAGAAGTCAAGCCTAGTGCCAAGCACCTCAAAACAGTTCCTAGGAGCAATCCTAGATACTCAGAAAGGGTTGACCTTTCCTTCGGAGGAAAGAATTTGGAATATACTACTACAAATTCCACATTATCAGTCCGGTCAACAAATAACGGTACGCAAGGCAATGCGTTTACTGGGCATGATGGCGTCATGCATTTACCTGTCCCCCATGCGCTCCTGCGCATGCGTCCCATGCAGGAATGGTTGGCGAAACAGCGAAACAGTGGTCTCAGGCAAGTGGTCAGTGGGACGATCTAGTGGTCGTTTCGCCAACACTTGTACAGAGCCTACACTGGTGGACAAGAGAGAATCTTGCAAGGGGAAAACCCTTTTACGATCCCGAAGTACAGGCAGTGGTGACTACAGATGCATGCCTGACTGGGTGGGGAGCTCACCATCTCCACCACACAGCTCGGGGCCTCTGGTCTCACTCAGTAGCCAAGAACCACATCAACCTGCTAGAGCTTCTGGCAGTATTCAGAGCGCTTCAGGCGTTCGAGCCCCATCTACTAAACTTATCGGTGCAGATCCGGACGGACAGCACGACAGCCATGTTCTACCTGAACAAGCAAGGAGGGACTCGTTCGCCAAATCTGTCCAAACTTGCCCAGAAAATCTGGATATGGGCATCTTCCTGTCATCACAACATGTTCCAGGGGAGCTCAATTCCCTAGCGGATGCTCTAAGCAGAGACTCCCTCCCAGAGGAACACGAATGGGTCCTTCACAGAGATATCGTAGAAGATCTCTTCTCTCAGTGGGGTTTCCCCGCTATAGACTTATTCGCCACAAGCGAAAACAAACAATGCCCAGGATTTGCATCCAGGTTCCCCCAACCAGACTCCCAGGGGAACGCCCTATGGATGAACTGGTCAGGGATGTTTGCGTATGCTTTTCCACCAACTCCTCTTATCATGAAAGTGGTGTACAAGATGAACAAGGAATCGATGACACTCATCCTAGTTGCTCCTATGTGGGCGAGACAACCGTGGTTCCCACACCTTCGCAGGATGGCGGTGTGCGAGCCCATCAAACTTCCAGCCTGGTACAACCTACTGTCCCAGCAACAAGGTCAAACAGTGCACCAGCAACCCAACTCAATGAACCTGGCAGCATGGCTCCTGAGGTCATAGAGTTTGGACATCTCAATTTGCCACAAAGGTGTATGGACATCCTAAAGGAATCTAGGAAACCAAACACAAGGCACTGCTACTTTGACAAGTGGAAGAGGTTTGTTATCTGGTGCCAGAGTAAACAAATCAACCCGGTTGATTGCACTCCTTCCAACATTGTTACATACATGCTCCACCTGCTAGATGCAGGATTGGTTTTTAACTCTCTGAAAGTACACCTGGCAACCCTCTCGGCTTACACCACTTCCCATAGCAAAGTGTTGTGGTGGAAAGTACCAGTAGTTAAAGCCTTCATGGAAGGAGTAAAGAGACTTCACCCTCCTATTTCAAACCCACCGCCAGGGTGGGACCTTAATGTGGTGCTAGCTAAGCTCATGGGCCCCCCTTTCGAACCCATGCATAAAAGTAGTCTCAAACACCTGACTTATAAAACGGCCTTCTTAGTAGCCATTACCTCTATAAGAAGGGTCAGTGAAATTCAGGCTCTGTCAGTGCAGGATCCTTTCTTTACTATCCACAAAGACAAACTGGTTTTACGCACACACCCTAGGTTCTCACCTAAATTGATATCAAAATTCCATGTAAACTAGTCCATCGAGCTTCTGGCTTTCTTCCAGAACCCGCAAAGCTCGGCTGAGGTGAAACTACACACCCTAGATGTGCGTAGGGCGGTCCTCTACTATATAAATAAAACCAGACCGCTAAGGAAAACAGATCAACTGTTTGTCTCCATAGCTACAGGCAGAGAGGGAGATCGTGTCTCTAAAGGCGCTATCTCGAAGTTGATTATCAACTGTATACAGCTGTGTTACTCTCTTTCTGAGAAAACTCTGCCTTTTACGCCAAGGGCCCACTCTACTAGAGGCATTGGAGCCACTCTGGCTTTCATTGCAAATGTTCCCCTCGACACCATTTGCAAAGCAGCTACTTGGAGCTCTATTCACACTTTTACTCAGCATTACTGCATTGACACCCATTCCAAGACAGATACACAAGTGGGACAAGCGGTTCTAAGACACCTGTTTGCTCATGACCCTTCTCACATCCCACCTCCTTCTTCTGGTACTGCTCGCTAATCTATGCACAGCATGTGATCTAAGCAGATTCCACAAGCCTCAGAAGGGATACATTACTCACCGTAATCGTATTTCTGATGCTTGTATCTGCTTAGATTCACATGCGACCCACCTTCCTCCCCTCCGAGAGAAGGCGCATGATTACTTGTAGTCTTACCTTTCTGTCTATCTGCTTGGATTATCTGTACTCACGCTACTCCTCATGCTTCCTCATGTCAGAAAAAATACAATCTGAGGATCCTAGACGTGTGAGGGATCTTGGGTACAGTGGACGTCACACTAGGGATAGTATTACTGGCACGCCTGTGTCGACGCCCATTTTCGAGTTTCGAAAACAAACTGTAATATTCCGCAGCTTCCACTAGATGTCGGCCTATGCACAGCATGTGATCTAAGCAGATTCCACAAGCCTCAGAAATATATATATACATACATATATATTTTATATATACACCCTCCCTCTGAGATGCTCCTTCTACGGTAAGATCTCGTCGCTGTAGTTCTGCTCATACCCTTGTGTTTTGAAGTCTGCACATGATGCCCTTTTTTAAGGGGTATAAGTTTCGTCTTTTTAAAAAGTCTTTCACCGTAAAAAAATTCCATACCTCCAGGGCATTCTGTGCGTATTGTTATATACATTTATAAATGTGGGTAGCACCTCTATATATGTTCAGGTGTTTTTAGCTGTAAAGAAAAAAATCGCCAGTTGTGTTTAAAATGTTCGTATAAAACATTCTACAATGGAGGATTTAACTTCAGAGTGTGTTACAAAGTGGTACACACCTTGTTGCTTTAGAAGATTCTGCAACAGCTTTTTTAAAAGCATTTACCAGAGTCTGTCTGTAGTTTAGCGGGAACCCTGCCTTTGTTAAATATGCGCTTACAACCGATTGCCACGCTCTAGCCCGCCTTGTCCTTCAAAGCCACAACATAAGCATATTTTGATAGAACGTCGATGACAGCTAGAATATATCAAAAACCATCAATATCTTTGTGAAACTGACTCAGATCCATAACATATGCCTGCCACTGCTGATTGACATCGCATACCACTGTCATTTGCCGTTTAAAATGTTTTTGGGCCGGTTTGTGTGGCATCCTCCCCTGAAAACCACATCTTAACCGCTCCCCGTGAGACCCAGTTTGCGACACAGGCAGTCAACCCATCCATAACTACCGAAACCTCCTTCATCATTATATATTTTTGACAGATTCAGGGTAGACATGTTACCCCGTAACAGCTCAACATAAAGACACAGTCAGGTTTTTTAAAGAACAGATTTTTATTTTCATTTAAAACAGCACTTTTTTATTCAAAATATATGCATATTATAATACTAAAATAATCAGCCCGGTTACAGAATCCATAATATATTCGAACACCGCACAAGCACATTGCATGCCGCCGCTTCGTTAAGCAATCGTGTTGCACTCTATTAGGTGCCTTTTTATATGTACTTAATCCCCACCCAATTGGGAACTGTTTTCTCAATTATGTTTCTAACCCCCATCAAACACATACGTCTAGACGGCTTCATTCATCAAGAGAGGGTTATTCTCAGATTCTATACCCCATAATGTATTCGATATGCATCGTTCAGTCCCAGTACCAATCCTTATCTGTGTCAATGGCTGCGTCAAGCAGAGCAAATCTACAATGCGTTTAGGGCTCAACACAAAACATATTTTACGTAGCGAATTATCCACATAAGATAGTTCCAGACATTCGTGAGCATCCTGTTGGGGGTCATTAATTTTGTGCCCGTAGCACCATCTGTAAATGTGGTGTTTTAAACACGCCTCAGCCGCTATGGCAGTGGCCCCCTGAATGGCTTGAATATCGGCGCGAAGCGGGCCGCTGTGTCCATGCCACTCTCCACTGGCTCAAAGAATCACCATGCACACCGCCATAAGACCTCTGAGGAAGGGCTACTCCAACATGATTCTTACGCCTAGGACTCGAAAAGTCTGCGCGGGGGCTCCAGTTTTCCTACACTGGCCGCCACCCATTGGAATGCACCCCCACTCAACTAAGAATGATCGAGTCTCACCAAGCATTCCGCAAAGCAATCAAAACCAAGCTTTTTGTCTGAAAGTAAAATTTGAATGATCACTATGTATAATGACGTCATTTTATTAAGTATCTGTATGTAAATCTGATCATACTTGTATTTCAAGTAGGTTGTGCCTGTAACCAAGAGACCTTTGGTCACCCGTTTAACATATGAATCAAAATCCTTGTAACAGCGCCTCGATGCCTCCGGGCTGCAAGTGCGCTATACAAATGCAAATAAATAAAAATTATATATATTTTGCGTAAGACAGTCCTTACACAGACTGTTACCCCCCTACCCCGGGCTTTCAATTTGTTTATTTGTTTTGAGCAGCAAGCCCACTGAATAATAGCACTGTCTTTAAGGCTATCAGTCACCATCAGCAGAAGACAGGTCTTACATAGGCTTTTTTCACAATAAACTAGGTGTTCATGTTGGTTTGAACAACCAACACAATAAGTGTTAATAGTCCCAGCTGCTGCCTGGATTATCCCATCCCCGCACACACGCCCTTGTTTTTCAACATGGTTTCGGGGGCGGCATCCGTCTCTGGCGATATCGTTGCATCCGCATGCCGTGTCATAGGTTCACAGTCTTTGTTTTCAAAGCTTGCATCATCCGCAAATGGCTGCTCCATAACCGCATTGTCATTGTCCCAAAACTCTTCGGTTCATTACCGGCCATTAAAATCTGAGCATTTCCATCCCCTCATACACCATAAAATCCACAGGGGCTCCTGGGCTTATTCCCCCCTGCGTCGTAGCTATAGCTGTTCATAGTCGCCATTTTCTGAATAGCCCTTGGTTAGCTCAGAAAGTGTTGTGTTTTCCACCTCGTCGCAAAAAGCTGTATATATGGGTTCTAAAGCCCACCCCATGTGTCACACTAGCCTTAAGTCGGCCCTTTCAATAAAATGTTATATTCAAATTATATAAAGTTTATATAAATGTATTCAGGGCTTATCAAATGTTTTCTAGCTTCATATAAAAATTATATAAAGTTAACAAACAATTATTAAAAGGCTTATCAAAATAATATTGTTATCCTTTTTTTATTTTGATTAAATAATTTGATATCATTTTGCTATCAATTTGTCATTTTGATATAACATTTTGTAACATTTTTATATAAAAATGGTTGTTTACTTTTTTTTTTTAAAACTCTTTTTATTAGTGGCCACACAGGGATACACAGCACTCCTCAACCTGCACAATACGTGTACAAACCAAATTATAAAATCATGGTCATGACATTTACTTAGTCTTACATAGATTCATCATCATAAGAGGACAATTTACACAAATAAATCCTGAATGGGCCCCATATATCTTTGGGTCTGCAGGCTGTGGGTCGTGTCATCACATACTGTTCCTCTGCCTCATTTACATATGTTAGTTCACGAAGAAATTGGTTCATGCTGGGTGGGCTGGCGCTTTTCCACTTCATTAAAATACATTTTTTGGCAATTGCACATATAACATTAAAGAATCGTCTAGTTTTCTCGGAACACTTAACTATGTCCCCAAATAGGTATTTTTGGGGCTTCAGGTCTGGGAGACTCTGTGTAATTTCTCCCAACATTTCAGCAACCTCTCTCCAGAAGCTCCTCACCACCCGACATTCCCAATACATATGATAATCTCCTGCTTGTGGCATATTACATTTGGGAAATGCATCCGACGTACCAGGAGTACATTTTGCTATTTTAATTGGGGTATAGTGTAATCTGTTCAGAATCTTGAATTGGATTAATCGTAGGCCCGCGTTCAGAGAGACCCTCTTTGTCAGTGAGCAATATCTGTTACACTTCTCGTCATCTATGGGCCCCTGTAAGTCTCTTTCCCATTTCTCTTTTATATGGTTTACAGTGGGGGTGTGGGCCTGTACCGCCGTGTACAGTTTAGAAATACCTACCCCTCCCACAGCCGTCACCATCTGCAGACATGGGTGTGGCTGGGGTTCATCCGGGAACAGCGGCCATTTCTTTTGGAACGCCTGAGTTGACCACCTCCAAGCATGTGAATCTAAGCAGATACAAGCATCAGAAATACGATTATGGTGAGTAATGTATCCCATATATATGTATATGTATATATTACACTGCCACAACAGTGGCAGTGTAGTTATGGTTAATTTGCTGTTTCCATAGGAAGAGCACTTTTTGGGTGGCTTATAACTTCGCTTCCCCTGGACCAATCCTCACCAAACTTTGCAAAAAAAGTATATGGCCCACTCTGAATTTTATTGCAAAGTTCGTGAGGATTCGTGCAGGGGGGGAAAAGTTATAGGGGGGGCCCCAAAATTTCTGTTTTTCCCATAGACCGAATGGGAAAGAACTTTTCTCGCGCCTACAGCCCAAACTGCTGGACGGATTTTCACCAAATTTGGACCAGGAGCAGCGGCTTGGTCCCGAAAGCGTGCTTTTGCAAATTTGGTGAAAATCAGTCCAGTAGTTTTTTTTTAAAATGACCAAAAAGTAGGGCAAAAAAAATTAGTGATATCTGTGTTCGGTCCGCGGACGGACTTCCCTGTTCACTCCGCAGACAGGACGGTGTTTGGGCCAGCAGCTTGCGTGATGTCCGCGGACATCTGATGTGCTCTCTCATTGGATGCAGTGAAAGCGTGCAGTGTGTCTGGCTTCAGAGACGCCCGCCATCTTTCATTCCCGCATGAGAGGCTTTGTCAGGTCAGCAGGAGCGTGTCTGTCTCCTGTTCCTCCGACCCCCGCTCATGCCCCGTGTCTGCCCCACCCCCGCTCATGCCCCGTTTGTCCTTTCTGTCCCCCCCACCCCCGCTCATGCCCCGTGTGTCCTTCCTGTCCCCCCCACGCCCACTCATGCTCCGTGACTCATCTGTTCCTCCAGCCCCCCGCTCACGGCATCGCACACGGTGGTCAGCGGAGGGCCGAGGAGCGGGATCTGCCGCACGAACTCGTGTCCATGCGGCATGTCTGTGTTTTTGTTTGTCCCCCCCACCCCCCCGCTCATGCCCCGTGTGTCTCTCTCCCTCCCGCCCACCCCCCGCTCATGCCTCGTGTGTCTCTCTCTATTCCGCCCACCCCCGCTCATGCCTCGTGTGTCTCTAGCCCTCCCACCTACCCCCGCTCATGCCCCGTGTTTCTCTAGATCTCCCACCCACCCCCGCTTATGCCCTGTGTGTCTCTAGCCCTCCTACCCACCCCCCGCACATGCCCCGTCTGTCTCTAGAACTCCCACCCACCCCCGCTCATGCCCCGTGTGTTTCTCTCCCTCCCCCACCCCCGCTCATGCCCCGTGTGTTTCTCTCCCCCCCACCCCCCGCTCATGCCCCGTGTGTCTCTAGCCCTCCTACCCACCCCCCGCTCATGCCCCGTGTGTCTCTAGCCCTCCTACCCACCCCCCGCTCATGCCCCGTGTGTCTCTAGAACTCCCACCCACCCCCTGCTCATGCCCCGTGTGTTTCTCGACCCTCCCGCCCACCCCCGCTCATGCCCCATGTGTTTCTCCCCCCCGCCCCCGCTCATGCCCCGTGTGTTTCTCTCCATCCCCCCCACCCCCCGCTCATGCCCCGTGTGTCTCTAGCCCTCCCCCCACCCCCTGCTCATGCCCCTTGTGTCTAGCCCTCCCCCCACCCCCGCTCATGCCCCGTGTGTCTCTAGCCCTCCCGCCCACCCCCCACTCATGCCACGTGTGTCTCTAGCCCTCCCGCCGACCCCCCGCTCATGCCCCGTGTGTCTCTAGCCCTCCCGCCCACCCCCTGCTCATGCCCTGTGTGTCTCTAGCCCTCCCGCCCATCCCCCGCTCATGCCCTGTGTGTCTCTAGCCCTCCCGCCCACCCCCCGCTCATGCCCCGTGTGTCTCTAGCCCTCCCGCACCACCCCCGCTCACGCCCCATGTGTCTCTAGCCCTCCCGCCCACCCCCGCTCACGCCCCGTGTGCCTCTAGCCCTCCCGCCCACCCCCGCTCACGCCCCGTGTGCCTCTACCCCTCCCGCCCACCCCCCGCTCATGCCCCGTGTCTCTAGCCCTCCCCCGCTCATGCCCCGTGTCTCTAGCCCTCCCCCCGCTCATGCCCCGTGTGTCTCTAGCCCTCCCCCGCTCATGCCCCGTGTATCTCTAGCCCTCCCCCGCTCATGCCCCGTGTGTCTCTAGCCCTCCCCCACCCCCTGCTCATGCCCCGTGTGTCTCTAGCCCTCCCACCCACCCCCGCTCATGCCCCGTGTGTCTCTAGCCCTCCCACCCACCCCCGCTCATGCCCCGTGTGTCTCTAGCCCTCCCACCCACCCCCGCTCATGCCCCGTGTGTCTCTAGCCCTCCCACCCACCCCGCTCATGCCCCGTGTGTCTCTAGAACTCCCACCCACCCCGCTCATGCCCCGTGTCTCTAGAACTCCCACCCACCCCGCTCATGCCCCGTGTGTCTCTAGCCCTCCCACCCACCCCGCTCATGCCCCGTGTGTCTCTAGCCCTCCCACCCACCCCGCTCATGCCCCGTGTGTCTCTAGCGCCCCCACCCACCCCGCTCATGCCCCGTGTGTCTCTGGCCCTCCCACCCACCCCGCTCACGCCCCGTGTGTCTCTGGCCCTCCCACCCACACCCGCTCATGCAACGTGTGTCTCTAGACCTCCCACCCACCCCCTGCTCATGCCCCGTGTGTCTCTAGCCCTCCCACCCACCCCCTGCTCATGCCCCGTGTCTCCCTGCTGTTGCCCCCTACTCCTGCCCCGCGTCTCTCTCTCCTGTTACCCCCACCCCCTCTCATGCCCCGTGTCTCTCTCCTGTTACCCCCCACCCTCCTCTCATGCCCCGTGTCTCCCTCGTGTTCCCCCCACCCCCCGCTCATGCCCCGTGTCTCCCTGCTGTTGCCCCCCACCCCCCGCTCATGCTCCGTATCTCTCTCCTGTTCCCCCCACCCCCCGCTCATGCCCTGTTGTGTTCTCTTTATACACCCCGCCTTCCCTTTCCATGGTGGCCATCTTGGTAAAAGATTTTCCTTCCTGCAGGCGTCCCGGTTTGGGAAGAAAAATCTTTTTTTTACCTCCAGGGGTTCCCACTTTGAGGACCTAAGATGCTAGTGGTCTTCATCTATTGAAAAGGATGTTATGGTGACGTTGCACTAATAAAAATCTATGAAATGCAGTAAAAAAAAATTGTGTTACAGGGACGTTATGGTTAAGTTGCACTAATAAAAACCTATGAAATTCAATGAAAAAATTGTGTTACAGGGACGTTATGGTTAAGTTGCACTAATAAAAACCTATGAAATTCAATGAAAAAACTTTGTTAAAGGGACGTTATGGTTAAGTTGCACTAATAAAAACCTATGAAATTCAGTGAAAAAACTTTGTTAAAGGGACGTTATGGTTCTAAGTAAAACCGAAAAACCCTTGAAATTCGCCAGTTATGGTAAGCGAAGCAACCATAACTCGCGCCACCACCGTGCACTGCTAAGACTAACACCCACGACATCAAAGATTACATCACAAATGTCATTGATGACATCACTGATGACCTCACATGTCTGGCTCACTCTTTTTTCTTTTGCTGACATATCTAGGCCACATGGTTTTCTTCAGTAACAGTCAGAAACTAAAAAATGTATTTTATTTGTAGACGTATCCTTCAAGTAGGTTCTTACAGTAATTCCCTTAGAGTCCAGTCACATCATATGAAACATATACATAGGGGAAGACACAAGCTTGAAAGACAGCAATCCTTTTTGTGCATAAAGATAATGAATAGACTTATCAGCACTTTCTGATAGTTCTGTTGTTTTTTTATGGCTGTACTTTCCCTGTATATGGTCATATTTGTATACATTGTACTCACACTACTTTCCTTAGGGTCCAATCACATCAAGTGATACATATACATAGGGTAAAAAGCAGCTTTGAAACAGCAATCATTTATTTGCATGAAAATAATCAGTTAGGTTATGAATTGTTTCTGCTACTACTTGTGCTTTTGTTCTTGTCTCTTTGTTTTGTCTATAGTAATGCAATTATGTAATACATGGGTTTTATTAGCTACTTATTACATATTTCACAGTACACAAAAATCTATTAAGAAAACAATTATCATTTCATTATTCAACATATTAACATTACGAATATTATACCTTCATCTTGTGCGCTGCACACAATGCTATGTTTCTGCATGAGTAGCTTAGTATACTAGATAGAACCCCATAATAGAATGTTATTTATATCAATGCATCGTTCAATGCACTAATTAGGGTATGATATTTATTGCAATGATCCTTGACACTTTTTTCGCAACATTATAATAAGAATCCCTTGTACACATATTTCATGAAAAGTACATACACATGTGATGTCATCAGTGATGTCAACAATGACATTTGTGATGTCATCTTTGATGTCGTGGGTGTTAGTCTTAGCAGTGAACGGTGGTGGCGCGAGTTATGGTTGCTTAGCTTACCATAACTGGCGAATTTCAAGGGTTTTTCGGTTTTACTTGGAACCATAATGTCCCTTTAACAAAGTTTTTTCACTGAATATATATATATATATATATGTGAATTTATTATTTGGGCAAGGGTGTTCAAGGTATTTTTTATAGGGAGATCATCCAGAAAGTCAGTAAAGACCAAAAGCGAGTTTATAGAATCGAAACAGTCAGAAAAAGTAAAGTTTGTGGAGCCAGAAAACAATATCTAGTTAAATGGCTTGGGTGGCCTGACAAATTCAACAGTTGGGCGTCAGCCGGATCCCTAGAGGCCACAGGTGTGTAACGGTGGTCAAAATGGAGTCTGTATCTTTTTATATCATGCTTCCCAGCAGCGCTTCAGCTGAGACATTTCTAGGAAACAAAATAATCAACTTCACCATGAAGCTGGCCAAACCCGTAAATCTGGAGGGGCAGTGGACGGTGGCGCTCACCAAAGTTCAGTGCGTCCGATCGTGGGACACTTTAGCCCCGAGGGAAGCAACCTTTATTATAAAATGAACAAACCCTCCAAGGTTCTGGGTGGGTGGATTTCCAGAGGGGCATTATTCAAATATAACGGAACTTGTGAAAGTCATCAACAAGGCCGAATCAAACATACCCGAATATGAGGACACAACGCTACAACTAGACCCCCAGCAGCATAAAGTTTTTCTACAGGGTCCAGACTTGTCTGTTAGGTTTTCAACAGCGGGGGTACTGTGCAACATATTGGAAGTAAAGAACTGTGGGATAATACCTGCGCCGACATTAACAGGGGTTTTTATAGCTTATTGCTCTATAGCGATGTTGTGGAGTATCACCGGAATTGGGATAGCTACGCCCCGCTACTTAGAACCATGGAGATTAAAGGGAACAACAACGATATTGTGAACATTCAATACAACCAACCCGACTATGTTCCCGTGTGTAAATAAAACATTTTGACACCATCAACATACTGATAAGAGACGACCAAGGGTAGTTTGTATCATTTAAATAGGGAAGAATCTCACTGCTGTTGCATTTAAGACCGCTCCGGCTGAAAGAATAATAAAACAGCATTATAATGGCTGTGGTAAAGAACTATGGAGGCCCCGTTCCCTATATGGAATATTACATGAACCAAGCCGGTTACGGCAATCAACCCTATTTTAGCAGAACTCCCGTTATTTATAGGGCAGGGCTCGGTGGTATTTTTAAAAGTCTTTTTAGATGCGCAATGCCCTTTCTATGTTGTGGTTTTTAATTAATTAAACCGCATGTGAAAACGGCCATCGGCAATATTGCAAAAGACGTTGTGGGAAGCGTGACAGCAGCGGTTGCTGAGCGGCTCGCCCAAAAGAAAAGGCAGGGCCAAGGCAAGTTCCGGCCTCATTTATAAACCACATAGGAGCGTTAATAGCAAGAGGTTGGTAGTCTCTGCTGTATGGCCCCCTGAACACCACCAGAAAAAGCAGATCAAAAGCCTGAGGCGCACAGGCGGATACGAAGAACAAACGTGTTATTTCTAAAAGACACAAGGGCTGCAAGATTTTTAAACCACAATGACCTTCTTACACAGAGCCTCAGGGAATGTGTAAAATCAGAACTCTTTTTACAGTTCCCCCGACACAGGCCAGCATCGATAACAGTTTCTTTATCAAGATCTTGCCTCTGGCTACTCTGTCACCATTAGACTCCATAGAATTTTTTGTATCAGGCTCGTATCGGGATTTGAACGATACGCTGCTGCATCTAACCTGTAAATTAACAAAGGTGAATGGAATCAACACAGCAATTACAGCATGTGTGGGTACGATCACTTACCTGATAACCAGCATGTTTAATCAGGTGGATGTGATGTTGGGCCATCGAATGATAACACATAGCGGTAATATGTATGCCTTCAGGGCCTACATAGAGAGTCTGTTAAATTATGGCCATTATGACTTGGATAAGCAGCTCTCGGCAGGGCTTTTTTACAGTGATAACATGGAGCATTTTGACAACACAGCTCTGGACAGCGATAACCAGGGATTCGTGAAAAGAGCCTATCATGCCACAACCAGTTTAGTATTTGATTTACTGGGCCGCCTACATGCTGACCTTTTCTTCCAGGATAAACTATTGATCAACAGTGTTGATCTTAAAGTGAAACTATCCAGAAACACTGATGCTTTTTACCTCATGACCGGGGACGCTGAACAGTACAAACTAGTCATTGCATCGGCCAGTTTATTAGTTAAACATGTAAGCGTCTCTCCGACTGGTGTATGCAGAGGCGCTGCAGATATCGAACGTGAAATATCCTGTGCAGCGAGTCGCTCTTAAAGCCTTCAGCATTCCTACCGGTCGCCGCAGCACCAGTCAAGACAACCTGTTTCTGGGGCAGCTCCCAAAGATGATAATCATGGGAATTGTTGAAACAGCGTTGCTTACCGGTGCATATGATAAAAAACCTTTTGACTTCAAACACTGTAACATGAACTATGCGGCTCTGCACAAGGACAGTGTTCTAATTCCTGCCAAAGCATATACACCCAATTTTGGACTGCAGAACATATTCAGAGAGTACATTGGGTTGGTGGCTGTCACTGGAAAGCATATGCGTGATGTACCAGTTTCATTTACACGGAACGAGTACGCGCTCAGCTATACCTTTCTGGCCTTTGATCTAAGACCCAATAACATGTCAGCGGGTCATTTCAACCTCATGAGGAGCGGAAATCTATGCACTGAAATAAAGTTTGAAAGAAACCTAACCGCCACACATTCCCTGCTAGTGTGGAGCATTTTCCCTGGCTTCTTGAGATCAACGCGCAAATAAATATACTTTCTGATATTTAATGGATGCTCTACAGATAAAGGATTTTTGCGTAAACATAGACACGCTTGAAGAACATTTCATGGTGTGTATGCCAGCGATTTATGTCGCAGACGCCTACCCAGAAATCGCCCAGTTAGCCTCGTGGTGAACACCGATCCTCAGGTCCAGGCTGGAACACACTGGATAGCTTTGTGGCTGGAGGGAGATGTGCTAACAGTGTTTGGCAGTTTGGCGCACTTCCCACAACACCCCCTTTGCACAGTAGTTTTAATGGACTATGTAAAAAGCATTGCAAAATATTCACGTTATATTACTGCACCGGTTCAAGACTCTAAAGACGTAACATGCGGCCAGAACTGTATATTATTTATCAGCCAAATGTCAGAATGTAAATTGCTGGCGGCTGTTTTGAAAATGTATTCACGCAATTGTATGAGAAACAACCAAATGGTGACCAGATTTGTTAACAAAATGTTATCTAATGTGTATAGATCTCGCAAAATGTTTACAGTGTCAAAAATGTAAATGTGGATGGTCTATACACTGATACATGTATCAATAAAATAGGTTTAAAAATCAACATGCATTGAACGTTATTATCCATACTAAATAATATAACACAATCAACAACCAGTTATGTTTATTAATTGAAAACTTTTATTAATAAAAAGACATATTTTAAACTGAAAGAAAAGAAATGTTATAGCAGAATATAGCGGCGAAGAAACGTATATGTTAAACAATGATTGGGGGTCGCGTTATTCAGATAGCCATATAGGCCTTCCGCGTCCCTGACATGGTCTAGACGTTCCAGAAGCATGCATGCCAGAGGCGGATAAAGAATCTGTAAGCCAACTGGTATTCCAATCCTTTTCGGGGCAGGGTGAACGGAGACTGCTTGTGGGGGGTGCTTAATGGGCTATGTTGTTGGCGAGGAGTTGCAGGAATCCCAGTTTTTAGCTGCTCCAGAAGGCATCGCTGGGCGACATTACCCACGACCAAAGTCAGAATTTTTAAATCGCCCACCACCTGCATAAACTCATTCCAGCCGGTGGGTGCATTTATTGTAACAGTGGGGTTTTGGTTTGTAACACTTTGTACTAGATCGTGCAAGTTCGAACCCCGTAAATCCCTGCCTTTATAAATAAACTCCCCTCTATCAGTCAACGCAACAACATCCTTTGCAAGTTGCATCATATGTAGCAATAGTTCCGCATTAGGTTTATAGCATTGGCTAAGAGTGTTTACCACATCAGCCACAAGCGGATCTGTCCACGGTGCTTCCCCCGCACTGCTAGATTCTTTTGGCGTCATCTATAAAGTTAATTTGTTTTTCCCTGCATCACTGTGTCAGGCGTGGTTTAAGTATCTCTGTGGAAAATTCAAGTATAATGCCGCTTTATCATGCGCTGATAAATCAGATCTGTTTAAAACATCCTTCATTTCCGAGTCCAGACGCATGGTAGCAACTTTTCGTATATCCCAATCCATCGGGGGGGTGAGTCAGAGTCAGTTTTTCTAACTGACGCTTGTCCACCAGATACATTTTATGGGTTTGTTCCGTTATTGACCCTGAGCAAGCTGGTGTTTAGCGGTAAGGCTATGCCAATGAACGATCCTATGAACCCACCGGATTGCGAGACCACTTTTCTTTTAGCCCTTAGCAATATTTTCTTATTTCACAGTTTCTTGATGACCCTCTTTCACATTTTCAACACACTTATTTGACGGGGTGTTAGAGGATGAGGCCCTTTAAAGTGTTCTAAGCAATCTCCCGATAGCAGCCGCCAAGTCGTCGGAGGCCGCAGCTAGAATGGCCACGCGTTGTTGAGGGGTGGCATTTACAAGCATTTTCAACAGTGCAAGGTTTCTCGGTATGCGTGTTGACCTAGTGAAAGCGTGACCAGGTACTGACGCAATATTGCACTTAATGTTGTTTTTTAGATGTCTTACTTGGGATATAAACAACATGCAGATCTGGCGGAAATGTGTTGGTGCGCAATCTACAATCCTCTAGAGTGGTTATTTTTTAAATCAACCAGGAGATATCCGTAGGGCTTACTGGTCACGTCTTCAGAAGCTTCCATGAAAAAATGTATTTTGGTCGGATACATCTGGCGGGCTAGCACGGCTAGTTGCTGTTTATCCTGTAGGTTTTTAAATAACACTATATAGCAAGCGTTTAGTGTTATCGATCTGTTACTCTTCCCCTTGTTAAATAAGTTTTGCACAATATAACATATGCTAAGATTGTGATGATGGGCATATTGAATAAAGGCTTTTTCTAGTTCCGCGTTCTGACCCCCCTCAGTCATCATATCGTCCACAATAATCATTTTCACCATGCTCAGAGGTAATAAACGATCGCCGTTGAGACTCTCTGGCATACCTTCTGCCAACCGAAGGTGTTTAAACTGCTGTTGTAGGGTGTTGTAAAGCGGTTGCCAGCAACTGTAAAACCAAATGATATTTTCACTGACATGTGATACTGCGGTATGGGCGTTTTCTAAATGTTTTTTTACAAAGTGACTCTTCCCACAGCTAAAGGGACTGGCCAGCACACACGCGAAGGGGTGTTGTAGCCTGCTATCCATAATGACAAATACCTACGCAGTAGTGAAGTATGCACAGATGTCAATGTGCAAGCTTCTCGGGTGAGTTTAAATCACCATGGATGGCTAGCCTTTCAAACTTCTAAAAGTTGATAAAACAAACATCACTATATCTGCGCATTTCTATTTACCGTTTAAGCGCTACGTGGAAACTTTCACGGAATTGTAAATAAAAAAGATGTAAATAAAAAACCTGATGCAGTATACATCTTGAAAACTCTATAAAACACATGCATTATATAACACACACAACATAGTTTAGAAGTTATGAATCATTCAGCATATAGCATTGTAAAAATGAGGCAGGAAGGCAGGAATAAAGAAATTAAAATCCTTTATTCAGGTAGAGTCAGCAATAAAAATAAACCAAAAATCAGAAGATTAGACCGGTTTTCTTATTCCTTCTTGGGTATGGGTGAGCCTTCAAACTCCTCCTCTTAGTCCTCGTAGGCCCAGAGCGTCTCCGGTGTGTCTCTCTCTCCCTCAGGTCGAAGATTCTGAAAGAGCATGGAGAGAATACACACAGTCCTTTGTTAGTTTCACCCTTAAATAGGGTCTGAACACTTGTTAACCAATCAGAGGCGGCATAGCTACCAACTCTATAAATGGCTCCCCAAGCCCCGCCCCCTTTTCCTCTGTTCACGTGTGGCCATACCTTGCTCTCCCCCATCCCGTCTGCCTTGACGTGAATGCTGCCGAGGGAAATCACAGGTGAGCTAGTTACAAAACCTGCCCGGGGAGCGGGTATCATTGTCGCCCCATTGTTGGTGTCCGTGTCATCTGTCCAACCCCAAGTACCTGTGGCCGTACTGTCTGACACTTGGTCGCGGCTGCTGTATGCTTCAGAATCGTGGACGCCGTGTTCTCCCGACTCATGGTCAGGCTTGCTAACGTCTGCCACGCTGTCGAGTTCTGTACGGTGAATGCCGTCTGCCTCGCGGTCTCGTTCAAACGACCCGCAACCGCGGTCTTGTTCAAATGACCCGCGACCGCTCCTGGACTCTGTACGGCGAACGCCATCTGCCTCGTGGTCCCTTTGATCTGGTTTGCAGGGGCCGTCCCCTGACATCTCATGTTCACAAACCCCCCCCAAAGAATCGAGCCGTTCGGGACGATCTACACTTCTGGACAAGTAGTCCGGGACTACCTGGAAGGCAGCGGGTTTATGTACAGTCTTGAAACAATATGCCTGTAGAGTCAAAAACCACCTCAAAACACGTTGGTTTGAATCCTTCTAAACCGCTAGCCATTGTAAGGGCACGTGATCCGTAAAGACTGTGACTGTTCGTCCCAGTAGATAATACCTCATAGTCTCCACAGCCCATTTAATAGCAAGACATTCTTTCTCCACTGTCGAATATGACTCTTCATGTTTCAAAAGTTTACGGCTTATAAAAGCAATGGGGTATAGATTTTCCTCAGTGCCTTGGGAAAGGACTGCTCCTAAGCCGGAACCGGAGGCGTCCGTCTGTAGGAAGAACTCCTCCTTGAAGTCGGGACACCGGAGTACAGGTAGTGCGGAAATGGCCTGCTTCAACTGGTGGAAGGCTTGGAGAGCCTTGGGGTCGGAGGTTAAATCCTGTTTATAAGAGGATTTTAATGCTTCTGTCAAGGGTGTTGCAATTGAGGAAAACATGGGAATAAATCTCCGGTAGTACCCTACAAAGCCCAGGAACGCACACACCTGTTTGCGATTGTTCGGTATAGGAAGTTTTAGGATGGCATCAACTTTGTCCAACTGGAGTCTAATTTCTCCCCCACCAACCAGGTATCCCAAATACCTAGTACGTTGTGCCCCTATAGTTGTTTTCTTGGGGTTGATTTTCAAACCTGCTGTGTCCAGGTCTGTTATCACTTTCTGTAGGTGTACGAGATGATCACTCCAACAGGTACTATACACAATTATATCGTCCAAGTAGGCTGAACAATAATCCCCATGAGGTGCTAAGATCTGATTCATAAGGGACTGGAATGTAGCCGGGGCTCCATGTAGCCCAAATGGCAAAACAGTGAATTGGTACAGTCCCGATGGTGTTGAGAAGGCGGTTTTGATTTTGTCCTCCTTTCTTAAAGGGATCTGCCAATAACCTTTGGTAAGGTCTATTGTAGTCAAATAGTGTGCAGCCCCCAGCCTTTCTATAAGTTCGTCTAGCGGGGCATAGGGTAGGCTTGATATGTTGATATGCCATTCAGTTTCCTGTAGTCCATACAAAACCGAGTGGTTCCATCCGGCTTTGGAACTAAAATGATTGGGGACGACCAATGACTTGTGGATCGTTCGATGATTCCCATTTTCAACATTTCGTCCACTTCTCGTTGAACCACCTCTCTTTTGCTTTCGGGCAACCTATATGGCCGTATCCTCACAAATTGATTTGGAAGAGTCTCAATTCTATGTTCTATTAGGTGGGTTTTTCCGGGTATATATGAAAATACATGTTCTAACGGGGTAAGTACCTCCAGCAGTTCCTTTCTTTCCTTTTCTGTCATTTCGGACCCCCAGTGTACTGACTGAAGTGCAGGTTGGTTAAGCACATCGCCGGCATCTGATACGTTCATGGTCTTGATTTCCAAGGGTTTGTCAGTAGCTTCTTTCCATTCTTTTAACAGATTTATGTGGTAGCTCTTTGACATTTCCTTTCTGTCTGGCTGTTCTATTAGGTAGTTGATGGGACCTAATACGTCTAAAACAGTATATGGGCCTCTCCATTGGGCCAGCATCTTATTGTAGGAGGGAGGTAACAGCACCATTACTTTATCACCCTTTTTGAATGATCTTACTCGGGTGTGGCGGTTGTAGTACTTTTCCTGTGTTAGCTGAGCTTTACCAAGATCGTCTTGTGCCAATTCCCTTAGTTTGGTTAGGTTTTCTCTGAGTTCTAAGACATAATCGGTAAGCAGGGTCTCCTCTTCCTGGCTTTCCCATTCGCTCCTTACTATGTCTAATACCGTTCGAGGTTTGTATCCGAAGAGCAACTCGAACGGAGAAAAACCTGTGGATGATTGGGCAGTATCTCGTAGTACCATGAGTACCCATGGTAGGACTCTATGCCAGTTTGCTCCTGATGGTTCAGTGATCTTCTACAGCATGTTTTTAATGGTTTTGTTATATCTCTCTACAAGGCCATCTGTTTGAGGATGGTACACCGAGGTTCGGAGCTGACGTATTTTCAGTTGTTTACATACGGCCTGCATGACACCAGAGACAAAATTCCTTCCTTGGTCGGTGATGATTTCTGCTGGTAATCCTACTCGGGCAAAGAATGGTACCAAGACATTACATACATTAGCTGCACTGATTCCCCTCATCGGGAAAGCTTCGGGATACCTTGTTGCATAGTCCCGATGACCAGGATGTACTTGTGTCAGTGACTGGTAGGTTCCAAGGGTCCCACTATATCGATCCCAATCCTATAAAAGGGTTCTTTTATCAGTGGCATTGGATGCAACAGAGCTTTGGGAGGTATCGGTGGATTGGTCTTCTGACACACTGCACATTCCACACAATTCCGCCCCACGTCCCTGTAGACCCCTGGCCACTAAAGTCTTTTTAACACTTTCTCCAGGGTTTTTTCCTTGGCCAGATGTCCGCTTGTAGTGGCGTCGTGAGCAAGTTTCATCACTGTTTTTCGGAAAGGTAGGGGTACTAAAAGTTGTTCAAGTTCTTTATCAGTCTGATCCTTAGTTACCCGATATAATAAACCCCTTGAGGACTTGAACCATGGATATGTCACACCTTTATCGGGATGGGGAACGGACTGCTCCCATGCCACCTTCAAGGTAGGATCCCTTCTTAACTCACTGCGGTATGTGGGATACTTGGTATCTGGCATCCAATCAATGAACCCTGTATACTTGGTCCCCTCCACCCACTCCCTTTTCGTCTTTCTGACTTCTCTCCTGCTTTTCTTGGGTCGGTGGGTTGGGTTGCCCCTGATGTCTACCTGTGCGAAGGGAGCAGTTCGTAACCATTCAGTTTCTTTGAGACATTCTTGAAAGGAAGGTAGGTCTGTCCCTATCAACACAGGGGAGGGTAAATGGGGCATGATGGCAACCTTCATTCTATTTTCAACCCCTTTTACCTCTATGACAACTTCTTTCGAGGGGTAAGACTTTGTATCCCCATGTACACATCTGATTGGAATTCGTGACAGTCCCTCCCCCGGACCCACTTACTTCCGGTCTGACTGCTGTCTGTTCGCTTCCGCTATCCAGGAGGGCTTGTCTGTTAACTCCGTTCCCTCTCAAGTCTAGGAAGTATGGATCTCGACTTCTTCGGTATTCTTTTCCTTGTAGGAACCCGATTTCCATTGGTTCAGGCTGCTTGGCTTTCCTGGGGCAAAACCTCCCGATATGTCCTCACTCACCACAATCAAAACATTGAGGCTGTCGGTTGGTATTAGGCCAAGTCACAACCTTTGGTTCTCCCCTAACGGATTTTTAGCTCTCCCTTTCCTTTTCCCTTCATGAGGGTTCCTCTGGGTAGCTCAGGAGGTCCTCCCCTGCTGGGACCGGCTTTCTGGAAGGCAGAAGCGATATCGATGGCTTCCGGCAGTGTGGGCCGGTGGTGTTGCCTTACCCATCGTTGCATGGGAGGTGGAAGCGCCTCAGTAAATTGCTCCAATTTTATTTTGTCCACCACCTCTTGTACACTGCTACTGGCGGGTTTCAACCATTTGTCGGTAATATCATGGATGCGATAGTATAGTTGCCTTGGAGTTTCCCCCGTCTTGAGCTTGGTGTCCCTTAACTTGATCCGATAGGCTTCATCGTCCATTCCCATCCTTTCGAGGATCGTCCTTTTTATCTCAGCGTAGGACGTATCTCCGGCTGGGTTGGCTGCCTGATAAGCCCCTTGCATGCTTCCGGTTAGCAAGGGAGCTATGAAGTGGCCCCACTTATCTGCTGGCCACTAAGCATTCCTGGCCACCCGTTCAAAGTTAGTGAAAAAATAACAGGGGTCCTCGCCGGGTTGGAATTTCTGGAGGACCGCCGTTGGGGCCGTAGGGTTTCCTCTAGCCACCCCTGCTTCTGTCATTTTCTTTAAAGCTTCTTGGTTGGCGGCTTGTAATTGCAACACTTGCTGCAACGCCTGGCGATCCGTTTGCGCTTGGTGGGACTGTACTTGGATTGCCTGTTGCAGTTGTTGTTGACCTTCCACCAGGGCTTTTATAATGTTCTCCATTGTGTGCTGCCTGTCCCACCGCTGCCACCAAATTTGTAAAGATGAGGCAGGAAGGCAGGAATAAAGAAATTAAAATCCTTTATTCAGGTAGAGTCATTAATAAAAATAAACCAAAAATCAGAAGATTAGACCGGTCTTCTTATTCCTTCTTGGGTATGGGTGAGCCTTCAAACTCCTCCTCTTAGTCCTCGTAGGCCCAGAGCGTCTCTGGTGTGTCTCTCTCTCCCTCAGGTAAAAGATTCTGAAAGAGCATAGAGAGAATACACACAGTCCTTTGTTAGTTTCACCCTTAAATAGGGTCTGAACACTTGTTAACCAATCAGAGGCGGCGTAGCTACCAACTCTATAAATGGCTCCCCAAGCCCCGCCCCCTTTTTCTCTGTTCGCGTGTGGCCATGCCTTGCTCTCCCCCATCCCGTATGCCTTGACGTGACTGCTGCCGAGGGGAATCACAGTGAGCTAGTTACAAAACATGCCTGGGGAGCGGGTATCATTGTTGCCCCATTGTTGGTGTCCGTGTCATCTGTCCAACCCCAAGTCCCTGTGGCCGTACTGTCTGACACTTGGTTGCGGCTGCCATATGCTTCTGACTCGCGGACGCCTTGTTCTCCCGACTCGCGGTCAGGCTTGTGTAACGCTCACCTGATTCCCACGGAGGCGCCGGTCTTGGCAGGATGGTGTCTGTGACTCGAAAAGTGAAGTGCAGGACTCGATTGGCTTCCGGGGCTGAGCCTCTTCGCACTGTGTGTCTAACTCGAAGAGTGAGATATCTGCAGGTGAAAGAATATGGGGTTAATGATCTGGGGTTGTCGGGTATCTCTCTCCCTTTCCCTTCCTCGCTTTTCCGTGGAGCCCCAAGGTCAACGTGCTCACCTTAGATAGGTGAATGCTGGACTCTCCATCTGCGTCTGGTGCAGGGTGCCGTTGCCAGTTCCTTCACTGGGTGAAACGTAGGCCTCTTGACATCAGAGGATTGCTACCGTCGTTAACTGCACGAACGGTGAGTTTCCGGACACCTTTTAAGTCCTTACAGTCTTTAGGTGCGTGGGCACGTTAATGTGGAACAGGGCTCTGTATAATGCTTTTTCTATTTGTCTTGCAGGGCTCTTGATGTAGAAGATGGTGTGAAGAAAGCCGAAGTTCGAGCCAGAGTCTTGGAATGAAGCGCTTGGAAATGCGTTAGTAAATGCCGGTTGCCTGCTTTACAAAAGCTCTCTAACTGTCTCTTTTCCCTTGCAGTTGTGAGTTCGGGTGTTGAAGAGACGCTGGAAACGCCAGAGTATTTGCAGGCGCCCTATTGTGGCGGGCGCGATGGCGCGTAAGTAAAATACCTGTCTAATGTCTCTTCTTTTGTCTTTCAGGTGCAGGATTGCAGCGTTGAAGAAAACCGGAATTCGCGGAGTGCCGGTAAGTAATTCCACACAGGAATAACTATGCTTTTGTCTTTACAGGCGGAGGAGCAGCGTGAAGAGATGGTAGCTGCCGATGGATCAGGTGAGGAAAGCGCTGCGCGTGAAGGTTGCCGTGCTAACCTGTTGTTTCTTGTCTTTGCAGGTGCTACTGAAGGCTGGATACAGGAATGGTAAGCGTTTGTTCTTGCAGGTTCAGGATCGGAAAGAAGAAAACTGGAACAGACACGGTGAGCGTTCTGCTGCAGATGCAGAATAACGCGAAGCATGTTTCATCAATCGGGTGTGGTTTAAATAGCCTTGGAGTGATGAGGCGTCTTCCTCCATGGCCTCACCTAGGTAAGAAAAGAGTTCCTGTTCCAGAAGAGTTCCAGTGTTGTATCCAGGGAGTGGAGCTTGCCCCACCCAGGTAAGAAAGTAGTCCCGGCTCACAGAGGATTCCTATGTGGCTGGTAAGTAAGCAGCATGGTCTGCTGCAGGTAAGTCCACCCAAGCATCTTCATACAAATTATGAGCCCGGCGCTTCCAGTGCCGGGACCAGTGACTTTGATGAGCCTGGTGCCACCGGCGCCAGGACAAGGTCCAAAAGGTCCCAGTGGGGACCGGCTGGTGCCTAGGATGAAGGTTAGGGGCCTGCTTCCAAGGACGTTGGGCTGGTCCTAGCTCCTTGGAAGCAGTGATCATGACAGCTTGCTAACGTCTGCCATGCTGTCGAGTTCTGTACTGCGAATGCCGTCTGCCTCGCGGTCTCGTTCAAACGACCCGCGACCGCAGTCTTGTTCAAATGACCCGCGACCGCTCCTGGACTCTGTACGGCGAACGCCGTCTGCCTCGCGGTCCCTTTGATCTGGTTTGCAGCAGCCGTCCCCTGACATCTCATGTTAACAAGCATTCCATCACACCTTTAAAAAAAATTGGGTTGGCATTATTTAGCAGTGCCATGACACGTTTTCAAAAATAAAATAACAACTCTGCTTGTTGGGGCCTCGGGCCCCTCTGAATGAATCAAAAGGATTCGGGACAAAAATAACTCCACATTTCGGGGTGCCCCAGACATTCCTAGGGCTCCTCCGGATGAATCAAAAATAACAAAAAACAACTCCAATGTGTGCAAGCTGTAATCCAGGCATGCATACTGATGAAATTACAAAACAACTCCTTAGCGTTGGGACCCCCCCCAAATCATCAGTCCTTGCTGCTGCACCAAAAACATTGGACCATCCATCCTTGGGGCATTTAAAACATTCAAGAGAGCCAGGCAGGCCGGTTAATGAATTCACAAAAGAACTCTGCAGCATATGCCACCCAGATCCATTGGGCTTCACCGCTGTAACAGCACGTTGACCCAATCCATGGGTCGTTGAAACAGTCCAAAGCTGTTCTGTGCAAAACAGGCCCCATCGCAGAGTCTGCAAGAGATCTGGTAGGGACAGGCAACCCATCCCTGTACCCTCAAAACATTCAGAATTTGCTGATCCACACAAAGCACCCCACCCGTTGGAGACTTTTTGATCACTCGTTAGGCCCCCGGACATTCCGGCAAGAACTCCAGAACCAAGCGGCCCCGGTGATGATTTCACAAAAGACTTCTGTGGCGTCGGGGCCCCCAAATCCATCGGCCCATGCTGCTGTAACAAAAACATTACACCCTGTCCTGGGTCGTTAAAACACCCACGGTTTGTTGATCCAGAAACAGGCTTCCCCATTCCAACACCCCAGAGTTGTCCACCGCTGCAGGGTGTTTCTCCAGGAGCGCCCTGTTGCAACATCCAATTATTGGAGCCATTTCTGTAAAAACATACAAAACAACCAAACACAGGATGCTGACAATTAAAATGTTAACCCATATATATATATATATTTATATATGAGAATCTCGGCTACAACACTTTGTCAATGTGTGATCTGCGCCACATTGGCAAAAGCACCATTTTATAAAAGTTGCAATTATATTCTCAATTCCTGGCACACAATGAATAAACCCACAGTTCATCTCTTACATGTTCAAAAATACTAACGCTCTAATTCAGCCTTCACATGTTCTCCAAACACCCCTGTGCACCTGCACAACCATAGTAAACGCATATAACAACCTAACACCCAGTCCTGAAAATTGAAATTTCAATCCAATGAATCTCGGCTACAACACTTTGTTAATGTCTTTCTCTTGTGAGCGTGTGCATACAGGTTCAGGCCCTAGGTGCATAAGTTATCATTTTCATTTTGTCACTGTGGTTACCTTAATCAGGGCTCACCCCACCTATTTGCTTTTTCACGGGACCACAATTAAAAACCACGCCACACAAACCGCCTATAGCATGTGTGCACAGCTGTTTTCCTAGAACCAAAAGTGTTCTGCACTTTCTAAATACCGATATATGCCTAATACCCTCTCCAACCAAAACAAATATTTGTTTTAAAATAATAAGTGTGTTATAAAATAAAACAGTGGCTGCTTTAAGCATTCTTCTGTGTCTGTATAAATGCTCTGTCTGTTGGGTTTGCAATGGCTTTTTTTCTTCTAAAAATGTGCTCATTTGCACCATTGTTTGAAGCAGCATTTTTTAGGGCAGTGTCACAAGAAAGTGGGATTTCCTTCATAGCGCCTCATGTGTGCAAAGTCAGAGCTGAACATTTAAAAAAAGTTTAATTGCATAAAACCACACAGCTTGTCATATTATTGTGTGCGCTGTGTCAGCGCTGTATGTGGTGATAGACCCTAGCCCCAAGGCTTTCATTTTACATAAAGAATGTCCCCCCTGCTGGAAACTTTGTAAACCTGCTTGACTTTAAAAAAACCTTAATTATCTAAAAGCCAACATGTCAAAGGCCCTCTCCAAAAAAGCAACATAAAATGCGGATTACAAAATGACCTTATTGCACCAGTCAGCTTCCAAAGACCGTTTTTCCATTTCCAGGCGCACTTTAACTTAAATATATAAAAATGCAGGCTGGCAGTTAATCCTGCAGCAGTTAAAGAATACACACATGTTGTTTTAAAAGCTATGTTTGCACCTTTAAATAAAAATACACAGTGCTAAATTTTAGAACATGCTTTTTTAAAATGGTTTTCATATCTTGTTCAAATAGTTTACACTTTTTTTAAAAACCTTGCTATTTATTTACAAGCTTGCAGAAAATACATAGAATCAACTCACTTTTTAAAAGTAGAATGCCTCTTTCAGCACTGGACTTTAGATGTCCTGGGGTCTTCAGATCCAGTCGGGCTTGCGAATGTCCCGAAATCTGCAGTGATGTTCTGGCAGGCTTCCAAAGCATGGGTTTTAAAGACATCCATCCCCCTCATCAGCAGAACAGCCCACCCTCCCCCGTCTCCTGCCTTTTCCCCGTGAAGGCTGCTGGGGAGCTTTGAAAACCCCTAGTCACTGGGAGTTTGGAATACAATGGGTCATTCACATGTCCTTTAGGCACAGCAGTCACATGCCGGCTGAAGATTACAGGTGCCTTGGAGCTATGCTTCCTTTACATTGAACGGGGCCATGCAACTACAGTTTAGTCACACCAGGCACATGGCGGCACATTATTACAATAGCCTCAGGGCTTCATTGCAAGGTTGGATCCTTCTGATGTGGCTTCATATCTTTTGTAATAAACAGAGAAACTGAAATAGTTGAGACAGAGCTCCGGCCCTCGTGTGTGTCATCATCTGTTAATTCTCTGCCCTGCCGCAGCATTTTCATAAAGGCAAGCTGCAGCTGTGTGGCTTGAACACTGCTTTCTGCACAACCGCATCAAGACCGCTGTTTCTGGGATAAGCAGGTCTGAGCCTGTATGTAATAGATCTACCACCCCGCTACCGCTGCCAGGAAAGACCATTTGCCGCTGCAGATTTAGCAAGAAGCATTTGTGGCCTTCATTGTGCCATAATCTCTGTGTATTAACATGAGGAGCTGCCCAAAATGGCTGTCACCACCACTTGTTTACAGGTTGCCTAGCAACCGCCTCATAGCTTATTGGTGCGTCCACAATATGTACCGGGCCCAGCTCTGCCGGAAGGCGCAAGCCAGCCCTCCTTCAGAAGGCACCTACATAAGGCACAAGCCTGTCTGTCCCTGAGGGCTGTGGGCCCACATACACTGCCCGAATTACATTATATACTGTCAGCTCACCTCCAGCACTGGACACCACTTCTCAACTAGCGCTGTAAGTACTCCTTCACTCCCTTTGAAGCACGACACCCTATCACATGTCACATTCCCCAGTACATGCCTGCTATCACTGAAGTCATCGCTAGACATACTCCTATAATCTAAGGCATGAGTCATCGGACCCAGAACCCTGTCTCTACCTTCATGACTCCATCTAGAGTACCTGTACCGGATGCAGTCAACTATCCGTTCACCCACATTTGCATATACGCTGTGTTCGCTGTCGTACCTGCACATTATTGGCTTTACTGATTAAACTAATGTACACCGATCTGTGACCGAAATTGTGATCTGTTCCATGGAATACTTCATGCTATCCTGTACTGTATTGCTTTTCCTACTGTTCGCTTGATTTAATGTGTGTTACCCTCTACATATAAGGTGGTATGCTCTACTAACTAGGCACTTTGCTGAATCTTGAATCTAGCTATACCCCATCCTGGACATATTCTCTAGTGTAGCACCCAGCTGATTGAAATACAAGTCTCCCCCGCTGTCACTGCATCAGTATGCACCTATTATCTGTGCAGACACTAGCATCCTGTCTCTAGCCTAAGTCATAACTAAACTACGTATGTAACTAGTTGCAGCATACCCAAGGCGGTGCCTATTGAATCAGTACCTAGCCAGTCATGACATACTACAGCTGTCCATGACGGCGGATGCACGTATTGACCCTGCTCCTAGCTGCTCCTTAATATTGATGCATGTCCTGCGTCTGAACATAATTGCTGAATATATCGACTCTGCTCCTAGCTGCTCCTTCATTGTTGTTGCACTCCGCTCTTAGTTGCACCTCTAATATTGATGCACATATTTCATCTGAACATAATTGCTGAATATACTGACTCTGCTCCGAGTTGCTCCTTCCACGTCGATGCACTCTGCGCTTAGATGCACCCTTAATATTGATGCACGTACTGCATCTGAACATAATTGCTGAATATCTTGACGCTGTTCTGAGTTGCTCTTCGTATGCTGATGCATGCACTGTTTCTGAATATAATTGCTCATGATATACTATTCCTAGCCGTTCATGTTATATAACAATAGCCCCTGAATGTTGTAATCTACAGAGTCTTTGCTATGACAGGTCTCTCAGGTCTCACACTGATGTTTTTGCTACCAACTGCTAGCCCAGTCTAACTACACTCAAGAGAAACGTCCACATATCAGTCCTGTTATGGACATCTACACTAGTAAGGATATGCCTTGCACAGCATGCACCTATCTACAGATAGCAATAGGCTTAACTCGCCTATGGTGTGACCGTCACCACCTTATCCCTTGTCCCACTCCTTTTCTCAGTACAACGGCACCTTTCCCGGACAGCCGCCCCACAAATGACATGGCAAGGCCATACCCCTACACCAATGCCTATCCCCTAACTACTCTGTCATGTGATGGACTAACAAGATCATACCGGATATCTGTGCGGACAGCCCAGAGATACTCCCACACTTCCATAGTCCATTCACCTCCTGCCTGCCCTACACAGAAAACTGTACCATATGAGTCACAAATTTACAGCCTACCACCATCTTTGCGTCCTATTTTGGGACTCATAAGAAGGCTGATGAAGACTCCTATCAACGGATCAACAAGTCACGTATGTTACTCATCCACAACCATCAAAAGCCCGAGACACAGTCATCCTAGTGCAGCTCTAACCCTGTGTTAGGGAGAATTCTCTTATAAGGCTAATTTCCCAAACCTAGTGAGTCCCCCAGCAGCTTTGCTGGATTTCTGGGGTTTGTTTTTTTCTCCTGCTAAGAGTGAGACTCCTTTCCTCCCACTCTTAGGCATGATTTTAGGTATGTCTTTGACTTTTTGTGTGCTTATGGGCTATGGGGGTCTTTTACTTCATAGGGTATCATCTGTTTTTCATGTGTGTTACCCTCAGTGCAGTAACACTGGGGTGTCATAGTGACCCCAGAACATAGACTCCATACCCAGGGACTGACTACTTACTCCGTGGGCATGTAAAGTCACCATTGATTTTACTAGTCCAAAATTGTGAACAGAACCAGTACAAACCATCATATTGTGGAAGTACTGGAAGGGGTTAATTTGATTGCCCCTGGGTCTGTTTTCAAGGGGGCACTGTCCAGTCCCCCCTTGTCCAGTTTCTGGCTGGTGGCAGTGGTTACCACGCAAAATATTCCAACAGAATATTTCCTATGGGATTTCCCCATTGATTTTAAACGCACCACTTTTTGGTGCAATGTTGAAAATAGCGCCGGTTTATTTACTTAATATTAATTCAACGGTTGGGTCTTTTTGCCAGAACTGTTTTCTAAAATGGCGTTTGTGTCCGTCTCTGTTACTCTAACCAAGGTCGAGTCCTTTGTTCCACTTTTTGGCGGGCTTCTCCACAGAAGCCCTCCAAATGGTGCCACTCTGTCTGGGTTCCACAGGATGTGTGAAGAGGGGAATTGGCACCCTGGACTGCGTTGCCTTAGCACCCCAAGTCGCACTCTATTCTGATTGGCCCAGTGGTGAGCCGCCCGGCTCACCACTTAGCATGTTTGAGTGACAGCTAGGCTGTTGAATGGGGGGTTTTCTGCATAAAAGCAGGGCCTTTGGGACTGGAACTTCAGAAGTCGCCACAGGACCTAAGAATCCGAAGAGGGAAGAGCGAAGAGGGAAGAAGCTGAGCCATCTGCAATGACGACACCACGGGTGAAGCCCTGCTGCAACTACCTCTCCACTTTCCCGACGACAAGAGAAGATCTTCTGCTGGACAAGTCTTCTTCCTCTGAGCTGGTGGGACCAACCAGTTCGCCCTTTTCGCCTTCCAAAGACGTCTCTTGATCGAATCGCCCGTGCCAAGCACCCCGGCGTCCGGATAGCCAAGCTTCACCACTTTGACCGCGAATAAAAGGAACGCTCCTTTTATTGACGAACTCCGCGGCTGGTTTCATCCCTGTGCAGTGCAACGACTTCATGTTTCCCCTGGTCGAAACAAAGAACTGCAACCACTGCCAGGAACAACTACCACCGCTGGAGCTTCCTCTCTGTTTAAGGTACTGTGTCCTGCCTGGCCTCCCTTGCTTCGGTTTGCCCCAGGTGACCCTTAAATCCTTGGCTTGCCAACTGGGTTGACCCCAGACCTCCTAACTTTACCTTCTTGAATCACCCCAACCTCTTTTGAACATTCTGCAAAGACTTTTAGTGCATTTTTAAACAGTGTTATCCTGGGCACATTTCTCTTTGCTCCCTTTTAAGTGGGCCTGGCCTATGAACTTTGGCTCTACAGTCTATACTGACTTTATTCCCTTGCTGAGAACTCCTAAAAGTGTTGGGACCTGTTTTATTTCTATGCTCTGCCTTTTTCTCTCCCTTTAACTGAACTATTGGAGTGCCATCAGGTTATGCGCTCAACTCTGTTTAACAAATTGTGGTGTTTTAATTCTGACTTGTCTAATAGTTATTAAGGGAGGTGTTTATACTTTACCTGACTGTGTTTTAACTTGCTTTTGATTTAGAGTGCTAGTATATTGCCTAAAGTGTGTTTGAAATAAATAATTATATACTTTTTATACAAAGCTCTGGTCAGTGTTTGTTTGCTCTATTGTGTTTTTAGCCCTATTGTGTATACTCTATATACTGCCATACTCTTCTTGAGAGAAGTCGGACTGCTCAGCCACAGCTACCAGGTAAATCTGGGTGGTGCAGACTGCTACCAATTGGGTTTTCTGCTTACTCCTGTAGTCTTAATCGTTTTACAGTGTTCCCCAAGGGAACTGCACAGGATTCTGCCTAACACCCTGCATTCCAACAACAATCTTGCTATCCCTAAAGAACCTTCCACCCACACCTAAATCGAATTAATACCACACATCAGATGACTCAAAACACCTCACAGATGCTTACCCACTTGCCAAGGTCCCAGTCAAGTCTAATTAGACCTCACTTAAAGGTGCGCTCAACAACGCCAGATCTATCACTGCACATGCACGGGACATTGCAGACGTCATCAAAATTAACAACCTTGATTTCATAGCAGTCACCGAAACGTGGCACCACACTGCCTCAGGCCCTCATCTCCCTAGCCATTCCGGAGAGGTACTCCATCATCAGGAAGGACAGAATTGCATCAAAAGGAGGCAGAGTAGCCTTATTAGCTAAAGAAGCCCTGAACATAGGAATCTCCACCGAAACTCCCCTTCACTGCAGGTGAAATCATCACACTAAAAATCTCCCTCACACATACATGTACTCTTACACTACACATCATCTATAGGGCCCCAGGCACTATATCCACATTCGAAGACAACATCACATCTCTCCTGGCACTTAATATAAAACCCCACTCTAACGTCATCATAATGGGCGATTTCAAGTTAGACTTGAACAACCCATTGGATACCCATGCTGGCCTACTGGCCAATTCCATGAACGCCCAAGGCTGTACACAAAGAATCTGCTCACCCACCCATGAAAAAGGACGTACTCTAGACTGGATAGCAGACACCAAATGTGCACCACAGACATCCTCTCCAACAACCCTATGCCCTAGTCTGATCATAACACCATAATCTTCACCACTACTATCGCCACTTAAACTGCCAAACCTCCCATACTAGCACCCACAGCACCATCTAGAAGTCTGAAAACTATTAACCGAGACAACATGTTACCACTCCTAACACCTTGATTGGACCCCTCGCACTTTCACAATGACCCTTAATACATTTGCCTTCACACCGCTGTCCATCTCGGACACCATTCATATTATCAAATAACTAAAACCCTCTAGATGCAAGGGAGACACCTGCCCTGCAACCTTGGTAAAAGAATGTGTACTTGAACTTGCACCCTTCATTACCAGCCTTATCAATAGCTCATTTGCACCTAACCTAATCCTGAAAGATTTAAAAACGGCTTTGGTTATACCATTACTTTAAAATCCCACATTCGACCCTAACATCCCTACTAATTTCCGCCCCATCACCACAGTACTATTTTTACTAAAAATTCTGGACCGTGCAGCCTATCTACAGATCCAAAAATTCTTGGAATATAACAATCTATTGGGTTTAAGACAATCAGGTTTTGGACCAGGTCACTGAATGGAAACAGCCCTATTAGATTTGAAAACACAGATGGCTCAATATAAAGACAAAGGCGACCTGTGTAGCCTCCTTCTGCTAGACCTTTCTGCAGCTTTTGACTTGGTTAATCACGATATCCTATGCCAACACCTTGAAACGGCGGCCTACTTCTCTCCTGAAGCCATTAAATGGATCAAATCCTTTCTTTCCAATCGGACCATGGGGTCTTCTCTGATACCGCAGCAGCCACCCCCTGTTTCTGTGACCTGCGGCATACCACAAGGATCTTGTGCGTCACCGACACTGTACAACGCAGTCACTAGGCTTCTCTTCGATAAACTCGACAAAATGGGTATCACGTATACAAATTATGCAGATGATACTCAAATACTCATTCCAATTACTGGCTGTTGTGACACAGTTTCTAAAAATGTACACAAAATGTACCTTGCAATCCAGGCTTGGATGGCCCTTAATTAATTGTGTCTTAATGACGACAGGACCGAGTTGATCCTAATCGGTAACAAAACTGAATTTAGCAATCTCCCACACGAGTATAAATCATTCAACATCGACGGCAACACCATCATGGTCGCCAATAACATAAAAACACTTGGGAGTCTACATTGACTCTTCCCTCACCTTAAATAGACAGGTCAACACCATAGTACCCTCTGCTGCCTACACAGCTAAACTGATAAGAGCCAGCAAACTGTACAAAACAACACCATCAGAGCAGCGCTGAACATACCTATCTACGAACACATCTCGTCCACTAGGAGAAATATACACTGGCTCATAGTCCAAGACAGGATCAAATTCAAAATTCTCATGCTCACACAAAAATCTATCTAGAACAAAGCGCCTGCCTACCTTAGCAACCTGATCAGTAAAACTCAATCCAATAGACCTACTCAGCCTAGTAACACTAAGCTGCTTATCACTCCTAGATACAGAAGACAGAAAGCAGGAGGCTCAAGCTTTCCAGTGATTGCACCCAAATTGTGGAACGCACTCCCCACACAACTTAGAAACAACACATCCATTTGGTCATTCAGGAAAAACTTAAAAACTGTACCATTTAAGTCCGACCTCCCCTCACAGACACCATACCCTTTAGTTCCTAGTGCATGTATTGATGACCCCACTGCCACTAAGACAATTACTTAGTATACCTAGCCATCATAATGGTAACTGCTCTCTGTATGTAACTCTCTTGTGTAACGGATATATGTTCTTACTATGTATGTGCATACTCTACGGAAGCCTTTTTAAAAAAATCTTGTAATCCTCGATATGTAACAGATATGTGTTTTTTACTATGTATATGCATTTTCCAAGGAAGCCTTTGGAAACAGAAAACCTGTAACCATCTTCTTCAGTTTCAGTGCCTAGTTGCCTTTGGGCTTTGCGTGCTTTACAAATGCACAAATTAATAAATACTAAATAAATAAATAAACTGGGAGAATGGTAGAATCTAGTGTCCCAGCATTTTGCATGTGTTTGTCTGTGTTTTATTTTGCAGCCCAGGAATTAGAGCTTCATTTATATATTATAAACTATATATTCCCAGGCACTGTAACTCAGCTGTTTAAAAAAAAAAAACACAGAGCAGCTTTTGGCATGATATGTTCACAATGCTTACGTGTCAGGGCATGCCTGGGCATGCCCTCTGATATAATTTTGATATCAAAACATTTGATATCAAATGCTTTAATATTGATATAATAAAATGTTGATATGAAAAACTTTGAATTTTGATATACAAAATTCCAATATAATTTTGATATAAAAAAATCGATATTATTTTCACATCAATTTTTAAAATTTTGATATAAAATGTGTGTAACATTTTGATATACAAATTGATTTTAATTTTGATATAAAAAGGTTGCTATACAACTTTTTTTCATTTTGGTACACAATTTTTGTAACATTTGTACATTAAACATTGTTTTTAATTTTGATATAAAAAATGGATATACATTTTTTATTTTTATTTAAAAAAATAAAATGTTTATATAGTTTTGAATTTGAATATATAGATTTTTTTATATCATTTTTTTTTCATAACATTTTATTGGGTTTACATCAGTGAGCATTACATTAAGTGCAAGCACAACAGATCAACAATCGTAAATCATGGTCGAGTGTCAGTGTCTCTTAGTAGGAGCGGTGAGTAATCACGTCTGTGGGCCGGACTGCCCTAGGCTGTTGCGGGGGTCCTTGGCGAGCTGGATTGCTGCAGCCCGCGACTGGGGGTCAGTGAGGTAGGTTGATTTGGAGCCATCTGGTTAATTGGGGTCTTCTGGTGAGAGACAAATTATTGGCGGTTTAGTCCATGAATGGGTCCCATATGTTCAAGGCCCTATTCAGAGAGCCAGATCGTATCGCTGTGATTTTTTTCGGCGACCGCTATGTCCCAGCATTTCTCCCACCAGAGTGCCACCGAGGGCCCTTCTTTGTCTTTCCAAACCCTGGCCATTGTGATTTTCGCCGCTAGAAGTAGGTGAGAGCATAGCCGGGGGATATGGCCCGAGAGTGGGAGAGCGCCCTCGCCGGTGTCACCCAGAAGGATGATTCCGGGGTCCCAAGGGATGGATAAGCCAGAGATGTCTTTGATATGTTTGATTATCTCTCTCCAGTATCGCTCGGCTTTCGGACAGGTCCATACCATGTGGAATAATGAGCCTGGGGTCGCACACCCGCGCCAACATGACCCGGGGATGTTAGGGTGGGCCTTATTGATTTGAGCGGGGGTGATGTAATACCTATAACAAAGTTTGTAGCCCCCTTCCCTGTTTGTGATACATTGCGAGCTTTTATGCAGCCTAGTCAAATTTTCCCCCAGTTTTCAATGTCGATTTCTTTGCCCAGGTCCTTTTCCCATTCAAGCATGTATCTTTCTTTTATAGAAGGGTCAGCCCTATCTAGGAGTCGGTAGAGGGTCGAGGTTCTGCCTTTGTTAGTGGGGGTCGTGAGAGATAGTTCCAGTGCGGTTAGGTCTCTGGAGCATTTCTCTCTGGTCGCTCTGTGGGATAGCCAGTGTCGGACTTGGGCGTAGCGGAATCTCTCTTGCTCATTCACCCCGAATTTCGCTTTGCACCTTTCAAATGAGATGGGTGTGCCTGCCTCAAGGAAGTTGCTGGTTATTCCTAGGCCTCCCTCCCTCCATGATTGAAGTTCTGTGGGGACATGCCTGGAGAGAATTCTGTGTTATTCCAGATGGGGGTTAGGGGACCCAGAGAGCAGCGGACACCCCATCTGCGGGCCGCAGCCTTCCAGCATCGAGCTGTAGTTCTAGTCGCAATTAGGGGGCCGCCAGAGGCTAGGGATTTTAGGTTGGGCAGGTGTGGTAGTGCGGAGGGTGGGACCGGGCACCAGGCTTCTTCGAGGTACGACCATTTCGGTATGTCTGATTCTTGGACCCAAGCGAATGCATGGGATAGCTGCGCCGCTAGGGTATATATAGCCAGGTCTGGGACTCCCAACCCGCCCTGTGCTATCCCTCCCATCATTATTCGTTTACTGATGCGGGGTTTCTTCCCCCGCATACGAATTCTTGAATTTTCTTTTGTAAAGCTATTGGGGCTGGGCCGGGGATCTGAGTTGCTAGTGCTGTGCATGTCATGATCTCTGCTTCCAAAAGGTCAGGGTTTTCCCAACTCCCTTGGAAGCAGATCCATAACCCAGGTTCCGAGTGCCAACCAGTCCCAATTGGGACCTTTTGGACCCAGTCCTGGCGCCAGTGGCACCAGGCTCATAAATATGCCCAGTCCCAGCGCTGGAAGCGCCGGGCTCATAATGCTTGGGTGGACTTACCTGCAGCAGACCATGCTGCTTACTTGCCTGCCAGTTGAGCCTCTGATCCTCTTCTGTTTGGAACTACTTTTCCTGTTGGGTGGGGCAGGAGCCACTCCCTAGATTCAGAACACTGGAACTCTTCTGGAAAGCAGGAACTCTTTTCTTACCTAGGCGTGGCTGTGGAAGGAGACACCTAAGCACTACAGGAGGCTATTTAAACTACACCCGATGGATGAATCTTGCTTTGCGTTATTCTGCATCCTCTGCAGCAGAACGCTCATCGTGTCTTCTGCATCTGATCCTGGGCCTAAGGAAAAAGGCTTACCATCCTGAATCCAGTCTTCAGCAACACCTATAAAGACAAGAAAGAACAGGTTAGCATTACGGTCTTCAGTGACAGCTCTTCACTTACCTGGTCCATAGGCTGTCACCAACGCCTCGCGCTGCATTCCGGCATCTGAAAGACAAAGGCTTACCTACTCTTCGTGCGCTCCGGAGGTCTTCACACAGCATTCCGGCATCTGAAAGACAAAAGCTTACCAACTCTTCGCACGCTCCGGAGGCCTTCGGCGCTGCATCCCACATCTGAAAGACAAAACAAGGTGCGTTTAAAGACATTGGGGAACTTTAATACTCAAGTGCCATTACTCCTTTCCACATCTAACCCAGTGGGTATTCCGGCACCCTGCAGCCGCTCTGAACTTGTACCTGCAAAATAAAAAGACAGTTAGAGCGCATCGTGAAGCAGGCAACTAGCGCTTACTTACGTGCTTCCAGGCGCTTCTATTCATCACACGGGCTCCATCTTCAACTCACTTCAGCCCGTCATCCGCCATCGCCGGAACCCTGCAAAACAAGAAACATCATTACTAAAGACTTTAAAGACATTAGAATTACTCGAAACTTACCGTTCGTGCAGTAAACGACGGACAGCAGTCCTCTGAAGTCAAGAGGCCTGCTCCCCTTATCCAGTGAAGAAACTGGTTACAGCGCCCTGCCCCGAGGCAGATGGAGAGCACGGCGTTCACTTACCTAAGACATCTTACCCTTCGAGTCAGACATACAGTGCACAGAGGTCCAGCCCAAAGAGCCAGCCGTGTGTTACACATCACCTTTGAAGATACGGTATACGCCCAGTCAAGACCGGCGCCTCTACGGGAATCAGGTGAGCGTTACAGAACGCATAGCCTACCACAAAACTCCCGTCCAGGCGCTATGGAAACCTCGGATACCGACCAGCTAGCCCAGTTACTTGGGGAACTAAGGGCAGAAGTGCATGCAGCCCGTCAGGAAACGAACGCTCTAAGAAGGGAACTGATTATTTCCAAGGAGCGAACAGATGATCTCGCTAGACAATAGCTACAGTCACAAGCCGGACAGACCCCGTTACCCGCATCTGGGGGAAATCTTCCTTCTACATCCTCTATGAATCCAGTGCAGATCAACCTACCTGAGAATGTACCTCTGGCTCCGCCCGAACGATTTTCTGGTGACCCAAAGAGGTTTGCAGTATTTATCAATCAGTGCCGGTTGCATTTCTTATGCCGGCCAGCAGCCTTTCCAACTGATCAAGCTAAAGTAGCTTTCGTGCTTTCGTACCTTAGTGGCAATGCGGCAGACTGGTCGATCCCTCTAGTAAATCAAGATGATCCGGTCCTCCATGATTTTCAAGCTTTTCAGCTCAGTATGGAAAAACTGTTTGCAAGACATTCACAGGGGCAGGCCTTGGACAATGAGCTTCTTTCGTTGCGACAAGGTAATCAAGACCTTTTGGCTTATATTGCGTCTTTCAACAGACTGATAGTGGAAACTCAATGGCCTGAGGACAAAAGGATTACGCTGTTTCATAGAGGTCTACGTGGAGAGCTCAAAGATGTGTTAGCCCAAGTAGTGAATCCCCCACAAGATTGTTCGGACTATATAGACTTAGTCGTTCAAATAGATCACAGACTGCAGAACAGGCAGGCCGATCGTTCCAAGTTTGATGCTCGAGTATTTTCCAAACCGCCAACTCCTTCCAAAGAAGTAGACTCCGGGGAACCCATGCAAATAGGGGGTCTGAAAGGTCCTCTAACACAAAAGGAGCGGGAAAGGAGAAAACAGTTGCAATTATGCCTCTATTGCGGAAACTCAGGGCACTTTCTTCGAGACTGTCCGGTGAAACCTGCCAAGAAGGCAGTAGGAGCTGCAGTTACCAAAGTTACAAACTCTGAGCATGGAAACGACCTCGCCCGACAAGAATAGAGGTCCTCTTGCCGAGCGTGAAAACCAGTTCCGTGACCTCGCATTTCGTGATACCTATGGTCCTCATTAGCCCTGATAATCCGGATCGATTACATGCAATTGAAGCTTACGTCGACAGCGGTGCCATCGGCAATTATGTGGATCATGAAATGGTTTTGAGGATGAATCTAACTCTTTGTCCCAAGGCTGTAAAGGACGTCATTACTACGGTGGATGGTACGGAGATAGCCTCCGGGCCAGTAACGCATACCACTCAAGAGGTGACGCTAGTAAGTCAAGATGGACACCATGAGAAGATCGTGTTCGATGTGATCAAGGCCCCTCAGTTTCAGATTATTCTAGGAATACCTTGGTTAGAGAAACACAATCCTCTGATCGATTGGCGAGCAAGAACGGTCCAGTTTCCAGAATGTGTCTCTACTTGTCACCCTCCACCTGGTGTTGCACTGGCAGCAATTTCTTCAGAGACTCCCCAGTTACCTCCCGAATACCTAGAATACCAAGATGTTTTCCGGAAGGATCAGGCTAACTCTCTACCTCCTCATAGGTCTTATGACTGCCAGATAGACCTGATACCTGGATCTACTCCTCCTTGTAGTAGAATTTATGCCCTCACCGAGCCTGAGAACCTTCACCTTCGACAATACCTGGATCAATACCTGGCAAATGGGTTTATTCGCCCTTCCAAGTCCCCTGCTTCTTCAGCTTTGTTCTTCGTTCCAAAAAAGGAAGGAGACCTTAGAACTTGTATAGATTATCGCTCCCTGAACCAGATCACCGTTAAGAATAGATATCCGTTACCTTTGATCCCTGAACTCCTGGACCAAGTCAGAAAAGCATGCATATATACAAAGCTGGATCTTAGAGGAGCTTACCACTTGGTACGAGTAAAAGAGGGCGATGAATGGAAGACGGCCTTCCGCACCAAGTATGGGCTATTTGAATATCAGGTCATGCCCTTCGGACTTTGCAATGCCCCGGCCGCCTTTCAATATTTTATGAACAATGTCCTCAGAGAGCTCATAGATGTGTGTGTTGTTGTTTACATTGACGACATCCTCGTTTATTCTTCATCGGAATCTGAACATCAGAAACACGTGAAAATGGTCCTCGAAAGATTGCGTCAACACAAACTTTTCGCTAAGTTGGAAAAATGTGTTTTCAACGTGACTGAAGTTGAATTCTTGGGATTCATATTATCACCTGGCGGAGTGCGTATGGATTCAAAGAAGGTCGATGCAGTTCTCAAATGGCCATCACCATCCTCCGTAAAAGGTGTGCAAAGCATGTTAGGCTTCGCTAACTTTTACCGCAGGTTTATCCCCGAATTCTCTCGAATAGTCCAGCCCATCACTGCCTTGTTAAAGAAAAACAAACGTTTTGAATGGTCTACCGAGGCGGAACAAGCTTTCCAGGATTTGAAGACTAAATTTATCTCTGCACCAATCTTAAAACACCCTCGCCCCGAACTCCCCTACATCGTGGAAACTGATGCTTCAAGCCTTGCCATGGGGGCAGTTCTATCACAAAAGGACTCGGTAACCAATCAGTTGCATCCCGTGGCATTTTGGTCCCGCAAATTCTCGCCTCCTGAAATCAATTAAACGATTACTGACAAGGAACTTCTGGCTATCAAGTCTGCCTTTAAGGCTTGGCGGCATTATCTGCTGGGGGCCCGACACACCGTTACTGTGATTAGGGATCACCGAAACCTGCAATATTTGAAAACCGCAAAAGCCCAATCCTCTAGACAACTCCGTTGGGCATTATTCTTTGCCGAGTTTGACTTCATAATTACCTATCGACCTGGTACAAAGAACGGTAAAGCTGATGCCCTTTCTCGGATGGGAGTGGAAGAACACTTGATCAACCCTAACCCTGTACCAATCATTCCCGAACAAAGAATTCTGGGTGTAATCGCCACAGAATCCATAGAGGAAGTTAAGGATAAAGCCAGGCAACTTGTAACTCCAGCAGACATACAGAATTGGCATCTGCAGGGAAAGGACTTTGCAGTAAAGGACAACTTATTGTATTTCCAAGAACGATTATACCTACCCAGCACAGATTTACAGAAAAAAGTAATCTCTTGTTATCACGATTCTTTAATGGAAGGACATCCCGGTATGGCCAAGACCTCAGAAAAGATCAAGCGCTACTTCTGCCGTCTTGGAAAAAAGATATCAGAGACTTTATAATGTCCTGTGGAGTATGCGCCCAAAACAAGAGTCAAAAGGAAAGACCAGCAGGCCTCTTACGCCCTATTGACATCCCACCTCGCCCTTGGCATACGCTTTCTATGGACTTCATCACCGATCTACCTCCATGCTCCGGATACAATACGATTCTAGTAATCGTGGACTTATTCTCCAAGATGGCGCATTTCATTCCGCTCAAAGGCTTGCCAACAGCAGCAACTCTGGCCCGAGAATTTCTCGAAAACATCGTCCGACTGCACGGTTTTCCTTCGGTTCTAATTTCGGATCGAGGTAGTCAATTTATTTCTCATTTTTGGCGAAGTTGCTGTCGGTCGGCTCAAATTGATGCGAGACTATCGACCAGTCACCACCCTCAGACCGACGGACAAACCGAGAGGACCAATCAAACTCTGGAACAGTATTTACGCTGCATGCTGCAACAAACTGAAAAAACTTGGAAAGACATCCTTTGGATAGCCGAATATGCCTACAATAACTCTGTCCATTCGGGAACTGGGAAAACCCCGTTTTTTCTTTTGTACGGCAGTCACCCTCGAACCTCGGAGTTGGATCCCCTCCAAGATCTTGAAACAACAGCAGTAGACTACCTGCATTCTACAATCACCCAAGCCTTTAAGGAAGCTGTTTCTCACCTTCAAAGGGCTAAAGAACAATACAAGAAAGGAGCAGATCAACATCGGAAGGAAGCCCCTCAATATCAAGTAGGGGATCAAGTCTGGTTATCCACCAAATATCTACCTCTAAAAGGGCCACGCACATTCAACCCAAGATACCTTGGTCCCTATTCCATCACTACCATAGTAAACCCAGTAGCGGTCAAGTTGGACTTGCCCCCGCACATGAAGATACATCCGGTCTTCCACGTCTCTCTATTAAAACCTGTGCAACCTCAAACCCGACTAACTAAATCTCCAAAACCTATCCTAGTTGATGGAGAACTCGAGTTTGAAGTCAAAAGCATTCTGGACTCCAAGATCTCCAAATCTAAACTATTTTACCTAATTGACTGGAAAGGCTACGGCCCCCAAGAGAGATCCTGGGAACCTGCTGAATATGTCCACGCTCCTCGCCTAATCAAAAGATTTCACCGAACATTTCCTGACAAGCCAAAACCCCCGGAGAAGCCCGGTTTGGGAGGGGCCATGAGGGGGGGTACTGTCATGATCTCTGCTTCCAAAAGGTCAGGGTTTTCCCAACTCCCTTGGAAGCAGATCCATAACCCAGGTTCCGAGTGCCAACCAGTCCCAATTGGGACCTTTTGGACCCAGTCCTGGCGCCAGTGGCACCAGGCTCATAAATATGCCCAGTCCCAGCGCTGGAAGCGCCGGGCTCATAATGCTTGGGTGGACTTACCTGCAGCAGACCATGCTGCTTACTTGCCTGCCAGTTGAGCCTCTGATCCTCTTCTGTTTGGAACTACTTTTCCTGTTGGGTGGGGCAGGAGCCACTCTCTAGATTCAGAACACTGGAACTCTTCTGGAAAGCAGGAACTCTTTTCTTACCTAGGCGGAAGGAGACACCTAAGCACTACAGGAGGCTATTTAAACCACACCCGATGGATGAATCTTGCTTTGCGTTATTCTGCATCCTCTGCAGCAGAACGCTCATCGTGTCTTCTGCATCTGATCCTGGGCCTAAGGAAAAAGGCTTACCATCCTGAATCCAGTCTTCAGCAACACCTATAAAGACAAGAAAGAACAGGTTAGCATTACGGTCTTCAGTGACAGCTCTTCACTTACCTGGTCCATAGGCTGTCACCAACGCCTCGCGCTGCATTCCGGCATCTGAAAGACAAAGGCTTACCTACTCTTCGTGCGCTCCGGAGGTCTTCACACTGCATTCCGGCATCTGAAAGACAAAAGCTTACCAACTCTTCGCACGCTCCGGAGGCCTTCGGCGCTGCATCCCACATCTGAAAGACAAAACAAGGTGCGTTTAAAGACATTGGGGAACTTTAATACTCACGTGCCATTACTCCTTTCCACATCTAACCCAGTGGGTATTCCGGCACCCTGCAGCCGCTCCGAACTTGTACCTGCAAAATAAAAAGACAGTTAGAGCGCATCGTGAAGCAGGCAACTAGCGCTTACTTACGTGCTTCCAGGCGCTTCTATTCATCACACGGGCTCCATCTTCAACTCACTTCAGCCCGTCATCCGCCATCGCCGGAACCCTGCAAAACAAGAAACATCATTACTAAAGACTTTAAAGACATTAGAATTACTCGAAACTTACCGTTCGTGCAGTAAACGACGGACAGCAGTCCTCTGAAGTCAAGAGGCCTGCTCCCCTTATCCAGTGAAAAAACTGGTTACAGCACCCTGCCCCGAGGCAGATGGAGAGCACGGCATTCACTTACCTAAGACATCTTACCCTTCGAGTCAAACATACAGTGCACAGAGGTCCAGCCCAAAGAGCCAGCCGTGTGTTACACATCACCTTTGAAGATACGGTATACGCCCAGTCAAGACCGGCGCCTCTACGGGAATCAGGTGAGCGTTACAGTGCAGTGATATAGCCATCTAGGGATTAAGTTCATTTTGATGGCGGTATTTCGCCCAAACCAGGAGATTTCCTGCGGTTTCCATCTTTTAAGGTCCCTCTGGAGCTCTCTAATCAGTTGCGGGAAATTGCTGGAGTATAAGCTTGATGGGTCATTGGGGATCTGGACCCCAAGGTAAGCAATTGGGCCTGGTGATCATGGAATTGGCATGAGGGGACTGAGAGAGGCTTTTTCTTGTTTTGATAGGTTGACTGCAAGTGCGGTGGATTTATTGAGATTTACCTTGAACCCCGATAATGTCCCGAATGCTATGATCTCCTCCCACAGGGCACCCAAGGATTCTGCTAGATTTGATGCGGTTATTAAAACATTGTCAGCATATAGTGCTATTTTGTATTATTGGTTTCCCACGAGTACTCCCCTAATTCTCGGGTTATGTCTGATTTTTGCTGCCAAGGGCTCCATGGATAGGGTGAAGATTAGTGGTGAGAGTGGACAGCCTTGTCTAGTGCCCCTGGATAATTGGATTGTCTCTGACCTGGTGCCGTTGACTCGCAACTGTGTGGTGGGAGATTGGTAGTTGGCCATTACCCATGTGATGAAGTTTGGGCCGAAGCCGAAGTGCTCAATAACTGCCCGGATATATCCCCAATCGACCATATTGAAAGCTTTGTGGGCGTCTAAGGAGATGACCGCCATTCCCACTTTTAGTCTATGGGCGCTCTCGATGATATTTATCGTTCTTCTGATGTCGTGGGTCGCTCACCCTGGTATGAAGCCAGTTTGGTTCCGGTTGATCAGGGATGGTAGGGTCGGGCCTAGTCTAGTAGCCCGAACTTTGGCGAAGATTTTGCCGTTGTTGTTGAGGAGTGAGATTGGGCGGTAAGAGGTGGCCAGTTGGGGGTCTTTCCCGGGTTTATGCAGCAAGACCGTGAGCGATTCCGCCATTGAGCCGGTGACTGATTTCGAGAATAGGAAGGAGTTGAATAGAGCTGCCATTTGTGGTGCTTAGATTCGGGCAAATATTTTATAGAAGTTTGCGGACAGGCCGTCGGAGCCCAGGGCCGTGTTTTTGAGATTTTTAATGACTTCCATGATTTCTTCGCTCGTGATGTGGGATTCGAAGGCTTCCAGCTGGGACGAGTCGATGGAGGGCGTTGTGCGCAGGTATTCTGGCAGATTGTCTAGTGTGGTAGGATCCCCTGACATGATAGATTTGTGGTACTTGAGTAGTTCTTCGATTTTCTCTGCCTCGGTGTAGTGCAGGTTACCGTCTGCCCCCCTTAGTTTCAGGATGTTGTTTCGGGAGCAAAGCTTTTTCAGTTTTTGTGCTAGCACCCTATTTGCCTTATTACTTCAGCTGTAATAGAATTGCCTTGTGTAAGCTAGCGATTTGGCCGTGCGATCGGCACAGCGCATTTCCAGTGCAGTTTTTGCTTTTCTCAGGGTTTTCCTGGAGCTGTGTAATTTCAATTCGTTCCCCAGTTGTTTTACTTTGTCCTCCAGCCCGGCCGACACAATGTTTGAAATTCTTCTCTGTTCTGTTCCGGCGCTGATTAATGTGCCTCGGACGACTGCTTTCATGGCATCCCAGATGATATTGATGGGAGAATCCTCTGTTGTGTTTTCTTTGAAGTAATTGGAGATGGTTTCTTCGATTTCTGCTCTGATGCATATATCTTATAACAGTGAGTCATTGATCTTCCAATGTCTTTGAACAGGGTGCTTTTGGCCTGAGATGGTTAAGGTAGCTGATACTGGGGCGTGGTCCGATATCATACCAGTGTGGATTTCTACATTGTTAAGGCAGGGGAATATGACTCCCGAGATTAGAATGAGGTCTATTCTTGAAAATCCTTTGTGGAACGAGGAGTAATGGGTGTAGTCTCTCGCATTGTCGTTGAATAGCCTCCAGGTGTCGACCGTTTCAGTTTCTCTAAGCAGCTTGGCGATGGCCAGTGCATGCGTAAAGTCTGCATTTGTGGGGGGAAGAGTCTTATCCATTTGTGGGTTTGGTATGCTGTTGAAATCCCCACCTATGATGAGGTGCCCTTCGCGGAATGCTGTGATGGTGGACGTTAGGTTAGCAATGAAATTAGCTTCAGCTGTGTTAGGGCTGTAAATCGAGACGATAGTGATCGGGAGTTCTTCGAGAAGGCGCTTTAGAAGGAGGAAGCGCCCATCTGGATCCCTCTTTATAGTAATCTTTGACAGTGGGATTTTGTCGCTTAGGAGGATTGCCACTCCTCTTTTCTTTTGCCCAGAAGAGGCAAAATATTTTCTTTTGTACCTGTTGAATCTGACCCGGCCCTCGTCTTCTTGCAGCAGGTGAGTTTCTTGGAGAAGTATGATATCTCCCGATAGTTGGCCCAGTCTGTATTACACAGATTTGCATTTGCGTGGTGAATTTAGGCCTTGGACGTTCCAGGTGAGGATTATGTCATTGGCAGCGGACATTGGTTTTTATGCTTGGCGATAGATGTGCCTCTATCCATGATTCTCCGCCGGGGTCGAGAGACTGATGATGAAGGGCGATTGTTGCTTTGAGCTCGTGGAGATGTTGTTGTTACGTCGTACTGTTGTGAGGCCAGTGTCCGTGGGGGCCAGAGCCCCACTCCATGGCCTATAGTCAATGAACCCCATTTAACCCCCCCTCCCCCCAAAAACAAGAACACGTAGGAGAACTGTCATCTCACTGCCACCGGGGAACTGGTGGCACCAAAGCGCATGATAATGGCCAACTGGGCCGTTGATGAGGAATAAGCTGGAGCTCGAACGGTGCTCCCGCACTGTCGGTGAGACTGAATGTAGTGTTCTTTGTGAACTGTCTCCCTCCGGGGCTCGCATTAAAGGCTAGTGTGGATCAGGTGGTGTCCCTCACCTCGTACATGGCGGGCCGCAAAGGCTGCGCACTAGGGGCTCGCAAGCCGGGGAATTGCCGGGTTGTTGATGGTTTAGTCATCCTGGTTTGTTATCTTTCTTCGGGGGACCTCGGAGCCTGAGCCGTCTGCCCACTTTTGACCATTCCCCTGTTGAGGGTTTGTCCTGCTGATAGCGATTCGGTTCTTCAGAGCCGGACTCTCCGTCCGAACCCCCAGGCCCATGAAATTCGTTGCTTCTTTCGCTGAGCTGATTTGCTTCTGTGATCCGTTCCATTTGAACCTGACCGTTGCAGGAAATCCCCATTGGTATGGGGTTTGTTTCTCGCAGAGCCATTCCGTTAATGGACGCATGATTTTTCGTTTTTGTAGCGTGGAGTCCTGATAGAAGGAGATTGTGGCTCCTCGGAAGGTTATCTGTCGCATTTGTCTTGCCTCCCGCATGATTTCTTCTTTTAGCTGGAAGAAGTGGACCCTGACCAGGACGTCTGGAGGAAAGTTGGATTCCCGTCTAGGGGAAGTTCTGTGTACTCGATACAGCTCCAGGGGAGAGGTGTCCGGGAGGGTGATTATGAACCTGAGGAGTTCAGAGACGTAGAGTTTTAGGTCTGCGTCTGTGATGGAGTTAGATATGCCTCACAAGCGGATTTTATTCTTCCAGGAACGATTTTCTGTGTCTTCCTGTTTCGTTTCTAGGAGGTTACATTTCGCCTCTAAGGCTGTAATCCGGTCCCTGTCCATTTCCCCTTCGAATCTTTGGTCGCAGATCTCAGATTCCAATTTGGCTTTTCGATGTTCTATTTCACCCACCCGCTTATCCAAGACCGTGATTTTCTTTGTGACCTCTTCTGTGCTTTTGTGTATTTCTTTTGTTAGGGCTGATAGAAGGTCTTGTAGGTCGGATTTGGTGACCGATTGGGAGGGATCCAGGATTGGCGTGGGTGCTATAGACGTGGTAATGCTGTTGGGTTCTTCTGAGGAGTCCCCCTTTTTTGATCTATCGGCTGCTGAATTGGCCATCATGGAGACAATGTCCGCTTGCTTGGGTGCTTTACTGTTTCTGGACATGTTGGTGCAGGGGTTGTCTGGCTCCCGCCGCCTTCCAGGCCCAACAGGACCCAGAGTCTAGAGGACAGCTGTATGAGGATAGAGGTGAGTGGACTCTTTCTGTTCATGGATGGGCACGAGGAGCCCCAGAGCTAGCCACTGTAGGGCCGTGAAGAGGGTGGGAGGGGTAGATGAGGCGAGCAGAGTGGCCGTGTCCCCAAGGGGTGAATGGGCCCGGTACGAACGATCCAGGAGAGGCCGATGAGCGAGATAGACCGGGCCCGTTTAGCTTGGGGACATATGGCCCAGGTGGTTCCACTCACCACCCACCCCCGCTCCTCACCTCGTCTATTCTGCTTTGGCGGTGGTAGCGATGAAAGTTGAGACCTCGGGGTGGGCAGACTCCTGCAGCGCTGGAGGTTCCTTGTTCCGGATCCGCTGTGCTGTAAACGTGGTGGAGGGGAGCCTTGGGGCTCCGAAGTTCAAATGCGGAGGTCGGAGCAGAGAAGCCCCGGGAACAATGTGTCTCCCCTTGCCTCCGCAGCGGGATGTATGCCGGGCGGGATCTCCAGATGCTATAGGCGAAGGGCCTCCTGAACAGCGGACCCACGGGGGGCAGGGCGCCAGACCTGGACCCGGGTGGCGAGGTGGTGTTTCGCTGGAAGGTTGCGTGATGTATCTCCCTCGGTTTGAGGCCCCTGGCGAATGCTAGGGCCTGTACCCGGCGCACACAAGCGCGGGGGGTGGCGAGGGTCCGTGAGTGCTGCGGTCTTCGTGCGGGGAGGAAAGAGAAGGCTGCCCAGGGCTCTGGGGCCCATATGAGAGGGCCGGTGCGGGGGGCACCATGAGAGCGATGATTTCTCCCCCGCCTATGCAGTGGGATGTATGCCGGTGCCGAGATGCTTCACGGTGGGTCCGTTGCAACCGATGCGCGGCGGACGCTGCCCAGGGGATCAGGAGCTGTCACTGCTAGGCACGATGAGAAGGTGCTGAGAGAAAGTCCGACAGAACGGGAGGACGGACCGGGATTGCTGGGCGGCTTCAGTTACATGAGTGCGCTTGCCCCTCCCCCACATGGGGAGGCCTCCTTCGACCGCGTTGATGCCGCCATCTTGGATTTGATCGGGGCCCGAAGAGATAAACGAGCCGAATTGACCTAAATCGGACTCGAGGCGGGAACCCTTTTTGATGATAGGTGCGGCGAAGTTTCATGAGCAATCGCTGTTAGTTTCTTCCCATAATGGGGTCTGGAAGCGGCGGAGATTATGTTGGCGCCTCGGGCCGTGCAGGAGCTCCTAGGAAGCCGAACCAGTCATGGCGGCTCCGAGCCACGCCCCATATCAATTTTTTAAACATTTTTATATAAAAATTCTTTTTAATTTAGATAAAAAAATGTATTAATTTTTTTCATTTGTATATACATTTTGTTCATTTTTATATAGATTTTTTTAATTTTGAGTTAAAATCAGATATAATTTTGATATTAAAATAACTGATATCAAAAATGTTTGATATCAAAAAGAATTTGATCTAAAATGTAAAAATATGTTTGTACTTTTTTTATATCACACATTTATTATTTCAAACCAGATATTTTCATAGCACATTTTTATTTAATTATTTTTATAAATACAAATAATATAACATTTACATAAAATGATCTAAAGGCTTAGCAAAGGCCAGCTTTATATAACATCATGATGTCATACACCCACTCCCGCGTCATCAAAGCATCCCCAACACCTCACACTCGCCGGCTAACTTCTCACAACTCACTATGCCCTCGACCAAGCAGCAGCGAATACACGCTCTCGTGTTCACAGCGGTTCTGCTTATTTTAGGGAATCCCGGGCAGAGGTTCCATAGTGGCAGGTCCCTGTGAAATGGGTGAGGGTTACCGATCAATCTCGCCCCAGGATCTTTTCACAATGGGGGCAGTACCAGAGAGCGGAGGTCTCAGGGTCTGGTAGCATGTCGCTCGATTTTTACGTGTGGAAGTGGAGGGCCATCATCAAACCAGTATGCTGCATATTGTGCCTAGGCTGCCAACCATTATTTTCCAAAGCCTGGGGCCGCTAGGCCACCCTGATTATATGATCTCGTGAGTGTCCCATTTTAGTCTTCCAGCATGCCACAGGAATCTGTTTATCTCTGACCTCAGCTCATCAAACAGCGCAGTACAAGGCCATATTAGGATATTCAGAAAGCGGTACAGTAATTGCTGCAGTATTATCATTTTGACGAGGGACACGCTGCCTTTGAGGGTTATGGGTAGCTTAGCCCAAGTACGCAGCTTCCGCTTGAGCTGTTGTAAGTAGTATCCAAAGTTTTGAGTGTACAGTGAACCCTGCTGCCTCGTGATTATAATCCCTAGATACTTGGTCACAGTAGTTGCATTTTTCGAGCACTGCCCACAGAAATCGCCAGGATACCGAATCAAAAGCCTTCTCAACATCCAGTATAGGAGCAACTGCCCCAACATCAGGATCAATTTGGGTCAGGATGTTAAATAGGTGCCTCAGGTTGAGAGCTGTGGAGCGGCCGGGAACAAATACAGACTGGTCAGTATGTATTAGGTGTGTCAAATCGGGGGCGAGCCGGAGGGCATGCACCTTTGCAAACATTTTAACATCACTATTGATGAGTAGTAGAGGGCGATATGAGCCACAGTGCATTGCAGGCTTACCAGATTTAAGAAGCACAGTAATCGCAGCTTCTCTGAGTGTGGGGGTAGGAGGGGGGTAGCTCTCCCTTCGCACAGGCTTCGTCCCAAAAGGCAGACAGCTGAGTTGTAAGGAGGGACTAATAGCATTTATAAAACTTCATGGTGAGACCATTCGGACCCGGGGCCTTACTAGAGAGCAAAACTTCAACAGCCCGCTCTATTTCCAAAGCCTCAATCGACCTGTCAAGGGCCTCCCTAGTCTCATCGGAGAATATTTATAACGGCAGTCCATCTAAGAATTTAGCTATATCGGAGTCGGGTGCCTCATCTTTATTTGAATAGAGCGCTGCATTAGGCAGAATACCTAATTAACACCCAATTCGGAGTGGAATTAAACCCCTTCAGAATCCTCAATTAGCAGAATGTGGCGACCACCCTCCTCCTGCCGCATTACCCTAGCCAGTAGTCTACCCGGCGTTCCCCCGTCTGCATATTGCCTTATTCCTGGGTTATCAAGGAACTTCCGCTCCCTTTCTGCATGACCTCTGAAGCTGTCCAGTGCCTCTTTAATTTCACCTAGTGTGGTGGAGCTCGGATCAATAGCGTATTGTTTTTCGAGTTGCTTAAAGGAAGCCTCGCTCTCTCGAAAAGTTCGGCGGATCGCCCTGAGAATCCCTGATTCTTTAGCCAGGGCCATGCCGTGGATATAAGCTTTAAAGGCATCCCAGAGGGTAGCCAGGGAGTAATATGTGCCTGTATTTATCCTGAAGTAGTCGTCTACACATTCCCCTAGCTCGGCCTTAAATACAAATTCTAATAGTGCCTGAGGCTTCAGCCTCCAGGGGTGTCTGGGGGACTGTTGTTCGACCCAGACCATCGTCAGGGTGATCAGAGAATGATCGGACTATGTCCTGGGGAGTATGTCTGCATACAGAATCAAGCCAATTAGTGTCCCAGACACGAGCCACCGGTCAATTCTAGAATGGGAATCATGTACTTTTGAGTCTGGGGATGTAGCCGTCTCCAGGCGTCCTCAACCCCCAGTCCAGTTTGTCTCTAAAATATAGTCCGGACGGCCCTAGTCAGCTGCCTGGCTCTATTCCCGGATCTGTCCAGGCTAAGGTTGATAATGGTATTGAAGTCCTCGCCCCACAGGACAGGGATTAGAGGGTACATTGCCAGCAAGTCTGCCATCTGAGTTTAGAAGTCTGTGTCATCTATATTAGGCCTGTAGATATTGAGCATTACCACCTCTAGGCCAGCTAGCACACCATGCATCAGTACATAACGCCCAAGGAGGTCCACCTGTGTGGCCTTGGGTACATATTGTAATCACTTATGGATCAGGACACCATGGCTTTGAGTATAGTATTGTGTGTAAAAGCGCTGTGTTCCCCAGCTTTTAGCAGACCTATTACAGCCTGTTGCCAGTGCATGCGCTTCCTGCAGGAAAAGAATGCAAGCCTTGTGTTGTTCAGCATATAGCTGCAGCTTCCGCATCTTAGCATGGTTGCCCAGACCTCCAATATTCCAACTCATGCAACTCAGTGTGTCAGCCGCCATCTGGCCATTGTAGGTGGTAAGTCCCAGTGTGGCCCAGTCGTAAACACCTTGTCAAAAGAGTGGTAGCCCACCAATAGCCCTAATGCACATGTCAAGCATTTTCCTTTTACCCTTCCCCATCCTCCCTCCCCCTCTGCCACCCGCTCCCAATCAGGGTGGTGAAAACGCCATAAGTGAGATGACGACATTATTTACAATTTAGCATGGGGGGACTTTTTGCGTCATACAGCCCGGTCCGCAACACAGCAGGGTAGAGAGTCGCAAGTGTAGAATGCACAATATCATACAGTTAGAACCTTTGCAGGGGGTAAGCAGTAGTTGGCACTGGGGACCCAGTGCAGAAATACTTATGAGTCATGCGCTGATTCCTTAACAAGGGCCAGTAAAGTCAGCCATTGGTGTGGTGAAAGGTTAAGCAGGTACACCCAGGGAAGTGTTGGTCCAGGAATTTCATTGCTTCTTCGGGGATTGTGAAGAAGTAAACTTTCTCAGAATGCTCTACCCTTAACTTGGCGGGGAACAGCATAGCATACTTGACACACAGGTCACGTAGTCTCTTTTTCCCAGCCATGAAGGTCTTTCGTTCCTGCTGCCCTGTGACGGAGAATTCCAGATACATGTGAATTCGGTTAGATCCCAGCAGGAGCTCTCCCTTGGCCCTGGCAGCCCGCATCAGTGCACCCCTGTCTCGGTAATTCAAGACCCTGGCAATAATTGGGCGAGGAGGGGCCCCTGGTTTAGGCTTTGTGGTCAGCAAACAGTGAGCGTGTTCTAAGCCAAATTGAGGTAAGAGCTTGGGGCCCTGAAGCAGGTAGAGAAGGGTGCTCTCCACATAATCCTCCATGAAGCCAGTGATGTTATCCTCAGGGACCCCAATTATGCGTATGTTATTACGCCATGACCGGGACTCTAAATCCTCATTTTTCTTGCTGACAATTTGCGCCTGCTTGGTGAGTGCAGTCAAATCAGTTCTGAGCGAGTTGATGCCCCCAGCTAGTCCAACTCTGGACTTTACCTCAGTGACACGAGTATCAATTTTCTCCATGCAGGCCTTTATGGGCTAATCGTGCCACTCATGTCGTCAAGTTTGGTGTTGAGAGCTGTGAACCCCTCATGCATGAAGTCCATCATCTGCTGCATCTCCCTGGGCTCACCAATGGAGGAAAGGAAGGGGCCCGCCCCAGCTTAATCTGTTTCTCCTGGTGCTCTGGTGGCAGTTTTGGTGAACATTTTTATGGAGCTTTGCTTTTTGCCCCCTCCTTTGGTCATGATTGCGCCTCTTATTAGGATGTTGGGTGGGTGATCTGATTGAGACAGTAATTACCAGTAAGAGATTAGGATCGACTGCAGGTATGTAGGGTGCAATGTCCCAATTATTACCCCCAGCCCCGTGGGCTTGTAGCCACTAGAAGCTGCTGAGAATGCAGCCTTGCTGGAGAAGCAATCGCAGCCCGTATATAGCGGTTCTTTTGATGATGTGCCACAATGCGCAGAAGAGGAAAAACAGTTATAAGGTACGTAGCTGTCATGATGCCAGCAGCCCCGGAAGCAGGCATCATGCCACTTGGAGCATGCCCAAAAGCCCCAGATAGGGGCTGTTTGGGTGCAGTCCTGGCGCCTATGGCGCCAGGCTCATAAAGATAAAGTCAGTCCTGGCACCATGGGCGCCAGGCTCATTATTGATAACTTACCTGAAGCAGACCATGCTGCATACTCAACTGAGGCAGACCATGCTGCATGAAGACTCAAGCAAAATGAGGCTTAGGAGGGACTATTTTACTGAAGGGACTATTTTGTTACTTGGGTGGGGCTGTGGAAGAATACTTACCTGGATCTTCTTCCAAGGCTATTTAAACCACGCCCGGACAGCCACACATGCTTCGCGTTATTCTGCTTGCTGCAGCGTAACACTCACCGTGTTTTCAGCAGCTCCAGTCTTCAGCCACGCCCGCTTCAGTCCTGGGACTCCTGAAACAAGAAGAAAAGAAGGATAAAGGTTAGAACTGGAGTTTTAACTTTAATCCTTACCTGAATCCTGATCCATTTCGCCACGGAACTGAAAGACAGAAGTCTTTGAAGCATCGCTTCGCATTCCTACGGCGCCGCGCTGAACTCACCTGCTTGGCGGTACTTCAGCATTCCATCACGCTCTCTCCATCTCGCGGCCGCCCTACGACACCTAAGGAGACAAAGACAGCAAGGTGAGCAAGGGGACTCTCTAAGGCTATAAAAGCTACCCCCAAGGACTTACCTGATTTACCACGGGAGGTACTCACCTCATCTTGGGTCGGCGCAATCAACTCTGCTTCATCGCCGTACCCCGGCCCCTAAGGGGAAAACAACAATAGACCTATCTTACCAATTGCCATTTGGAAATCTTCGAGTGGACTAATCGGCAACCTGCAAGGAATCGGACAGAGTGAAGATCAGACATTTGAACTCTTATGAACAATTGGACTTTAGAGTCAATACTGGAACTCAGCAATTCCTCTATGCCAGTGAAGTAACTGGTCATCAACGCGCCCTTGCGGTCGACGCAGGATGGAGAGCTCATCCTTCCAAACCATCAGGTGAGACTAAGGAGGGGACGTCAAGAGTGATCTGTGGGAAGACAACAGGAGTGGGGAAGGTGGGTTGACACTCAATTCCACGGGTGGTTAATTCCTCTTCTCCTTTGCAGAAGAATATTCTTGCGAGCCAGACAAACTAGGCTGAGCGGGCCAGTCCAGTCAGTTATCTCGGCGCTACACGTCACGCTGGTGGAAACAACAGCGGCCCAGTTCCGGTCGACGCCCCCGTGGGAACCAGGTGAGCGTAACAGTAGCACTCTGGTACAGAATCACCCTGGAGAAGGTGGCCTTTTTATTCGGGGGAGGAGCGGATGGATTCCCCAGCAGGTGTCACGGGAGATAAAGGATTAGGGTGCATGGGTGCACAGTCACTTACCGCACTGATGTTGGTAAGGGTAGATGGTCCGCTCCATGAGCTAGAGAGTGTTGGGTCGACAGAGGCAGCCAAGGCTAAATAATTGTGGGTGCACATGAGCCCCTAGTCTTCAGGGTCAGCAGGCAGCCACTCGTGGCATGGCGCGGGTCTGTACATTCAGGACAAGTGTCACTTGTCAGAGCGGGGGGCACAAGTGCTGACAATGTTCAGGTCCAGCAGGGGAGTGAGCGCATCCCCAGGGATCAACCCACTGTTGTTTTCAGCAAAGTTGTGCACAGTTAGGGCGTTTATGCTGCTGTGTCAGGGTCGCCAATCACTGAGCCACCAGTTCAAGCGGCCATATTGTTCACACATTGTGCAGTGTGCCCAGCAGGGTGGAAGTACGAAGATCCCGGTAGGCAACTCCTGTCAATGTTGGGTATCTGTCTAGGTGATTCATTCACAAGGAGTGTGGCTAGAGGCCGGAGCGAGCATCAACCCCTTTCCCCTCCTCAAGCGGGGCACCACCACAGTCCATAGGGGATTCCAGTAGGTTATTTGCTTCTCAGAGCTCCGGTGACACAGGGCAGTAGAGTTATGTTTAGCGGATCCGAGATTCCTTATGTGTCCTGTCTCTCCAATGAGGATAGGCTGTTTCTTGCTCTGTTGTCTTCACAGGGGTTGACCTTGCAGCCGGGTCCAAGATTCCTGGCTGTTGGGCCTGATGGTGCTCGATAGCGGTTATTTCCCAGGCCTTGGTCAGCCCCAGTGGTAGCGGGGCACCTCTCGCGTCCCTCTCCAGGGCTATCCTCCCGCTTTGGCACCTCCAGCCCCCACCCCAGCCCACTGGGAGCTGTGGCGTGGGCACATCGTCAGGTGCAGCCATAGCAGAGCAAGGTGAAGGTTGCACACAGGAGGGCCCCGGCAAAAAGGAAGGGGGCCCGTTTGCTGGGTCACCCCTGCACCCGCCCCACCAGCACCGCCATGGAAGCGGGACGTCTGGCTGGCCCGGGCTGCTGTGTCAGCGGGCATGCAGGAGTTAAGCGAGCGTGGGGGTGCAGGTAACGATCGGCATCCTCTGCCACAGGCCACCCCCGCACACCCCCAGTATCAGTCCTCTGCTTCGGTGCCTCAGATGCAGCGAACTTTGTAGCGTAGCTTTTGCTAAAGCACCATCGGTTATTGAAATTCTAGTGCTTGAAGGATGTTCATGTTACAAGTACGGGATGACCAAGTCAGGTAACCTTAAATAGGGTCAAGGCAGGCAATGGCTAAATTCACCAATAGGGCGGAAGTGCTAATCATCAGGTATAAGTGTGGTACAGTAAAGTATAGAAGTCATTAGTGGGACTGAAAGTGATTTGGGTAATGTACACAGTGTAAGGGTGTCGAAGAAGGAAACTGGCACACAGGCAGCATGATTTTGGTCATAAACTTTTATTATGGAAAAGAGGTCCACGCTATCCCTAACTTCGAAGAGGGATTTCCCTGCCTCAAAACTAATACTAAAATGGATGTCAGATAAAGTATAAACCACCGTCCTGTATCAAAAATGTACTTCTATCCCTCACACTATAGAACTAAAGTGTAAACTAACACAAGGGGGTCTCATCACGAGTTGGGCCTTAGCCCTTAAATGCAGCGATAACGCTATTACTGCTGCATTTAAGGGCTGGCCTATTCTTGAGTTTGGCCATAACTGGACGCATTGACCTCCAGCTGAGAGCTGGAGGTGAATGCGCCGGTGCAGAGGACATTTTTCAGCGCTATTTGTGCCAGCGCTAATAGCGCCTTCAGCGGCACTGGGTCCAAAGGACCCCGTCGGGAATGGGCAATTACAGCTAGGCTGCTTCTCGTGGTTCGGTGCAAATTGTGCCAGACCGAGTAGCTGTAACACTAATTGCATTGGCGGTATCCCAGTGCAATTAGCTCTGGGTTACCGCCAACCTCCTGATGAGGCTCAATGTTTCTTCTTTAAGGAGAGTGGCTTTTTTCTCCTGCTTCTGGACTGTTGCTTTACAAAAAAGGGCTGGCCCAATCTCGAGTTTGGCCATAACTGGACGCATTCACCTCCAGCTCAGAACTGGAGGTGAATGCGTTAGCAGGTCCTTTTCAGAGCTATAAGCGGTATCCCGGTGCAATTAGCTCTGGGATACCGCCAACCTCCTGATGAGGCTCAATGTTTCTTCTTTAAGGAGAGTGGCTCCTTTCTCCTGCTTCTGGACTGTTGCTTTACAAAAAAGGGCTGGCCCAATCTCGAGTTTGGCCATAACTGGACGCATTCACCTCCAGCTCAGAACTGGAGGTGAATGCGCTGGCAGGTCCTTTTCAGAGCTATAAGCGGTATCCCGGTGCAATTAGCTCTGGGATACTGCAAACCTCCTGAGGAGGCCAAATGTTTCTTCTTTAAGGAAAGTGGCTCCTTTCTCCTGCTTCTGGACTGTTGCTTAACAAAAAAGTTAGTTCAAACATAAACACCAAGAGGAATGACTCCCTTCCCCTGATTTGCAGGTTTCAAAACATTATTTACACAATGTTCTGTGCAGGAGAATGGCTCCCTTCTCCTGGTGAGATTCTGTACAGGTTCCAATAGAACCAGGCGGAATGATTCCCTTCACCTGCTGTCTTGATATAATGCACATTAAGGCCAGGGGGAATGACTCCCTTCCTCTGGTGTGACCAACTTGACTTATTTTTCAAGACCAAGAGAATGCCTCTCTTCTCTTGTTCTGCTCCTGACACACAAAGCCAGGGGAATGACTCCCTTCCCCTGGCGTCTTTCAACTTCTGCTGTGTTACCAGGAGAATGGCTGCCTTCTCCTGGTATTACTTGCCATTCAGGGCTTTCAGATTGACACACGCTTTGCCTTTGTAACTTGCTTTCAACAATGTCCCAAACATTCTTAGAATTCCAGATCCTTCTTGTGCGACTAGTGGACTTATCTCCGTCACTATGATGAGGAAGATTTCCTCTCTGGTTTAATGTCTCTTTGTTGGGGTCCCAGACACTTCTTATATCACTAGTTGTTTCCTGGTCCCCACTGTTTGTGATGGACAGTGTCCCGGATCATTACCTGGTGGCCGGTGGGCGTTTCTCCCCCACTGCAATTCTGCAGCGACCTGGTGGTCAGTGGACTTATGTCTGACACTCTCTTGTGGGGGATTCCCTCTTGTACTTGCTTGGTTTTGCTTCGGGTCCCAGGTCCTTAAATTGATTGTGTTCCAAACCCTGGCTTTTCTCCTCTTTATGCTAGGCCCACTTGGTTCACTCTCCTGCCAAGTACTACAACAAGGAAGATTACTTGTATCATCAAGTTCAGTTAATTTGCATTCAGTATTTCCAATTAACTTATATTTACTCCCAAACGTTATGCCCCTACTGGTTCCCGCTTTATACCCGTTAACTTAGCTGGCTTCGGGACGCTCCACCGGTTCTTCCTGGGTCTTGCTTTGTTAGGGCGCATTGCGCAGGCCTTCCTTGTCGCCCCGCCTCCTGCTCCATGTTCTTTGTTCCTGCTCGCCGGATCAGCAGTGTAGGTGCTGTTGTAGGATCTCTACCTTCTCAAGGTCACGCCACTGCTTCTCAGCCTCCAGTCACGTCGCGACCAGCTCCACGCCACCGGGCAAAGGATTCTCGCTGTCTGCTTCTCTTCTCCAGCGGATGACTGTTTTGGACTTCTCTGGAGCATTCTCTGTTCCACCTTTGATTCTCCCGGGCTGGACTGTCTCCCATGCTGCTTTCCCTCTTGGCCTGCCCACATCCAGGATGATTCTCTCTGTCACTGTGTCCTTCGTTTGTTTTTACATTGGTTTGGTGAACACTTCCCCGCAGAACACTAGAAACGTTTTCTCTCATTCCACAAGTCACTCTTCATGGCTCCCTGGAGCCACCTCCTCTCAGTACTTGCATTAGAGTTCATCTTTGCTTTTCTGACAATATTCTTCATCTCAGTAGATGAAACTGACATTTTGTTAGATTGTGTGTCTTGGATGATCTTCTTTGTCTCAATTGGTGAAACCGACCTGATATTACAATAGCACATGCCTGTGTCAGTCAGAGGGTGTGTGTGAAAGGTTGCTAGAGGTTTCGGGTAGGTTTGGGTTCATGTGTTGTGCCGCCTATCGCCCAGGTGGTCGTCATTATCCCTAGTAGGGGAGTCCCTCACCATGAGGTTCTCCCGCATTAAACCACCCCAAGCAGGACTATTGGGTAGAGGCTTCACCTCCCTAGCCTCATGAGAAGGGGTTCCACCCTGGAGGGAAGTCATGTCACCTAGTGAATCGTCACACCAGGCATATCTGAGGTAGATCTTCTGTTCATGGAGCCAGATTTTCACATTCCTTTTGAACCTCTTGAGGGCATATTCTTTTTTCAGAGTTATGGGAGGTTGTTCCAGAATTTCAGATCTTATACTTAGAGATCTTCTAGGGACATCATTTTTGTGTAGCGGTTCTGTTATTGAGGAGCAGCATAAGTCGAGCTACTTTATTTTGTATAAGGCGCAGTTGGTTTAGTGTGTTTTCCTTTACTTCTAGATAAAGACTATTACAGTAGTCTTGATGGGAGAGGGTTAAGAGCTCTGATCACCTCAATCTTCTTTGTCATTTCCAAGTAGAAAAACGTTCTACTAACGATGTGCAATTGGAAGTGTGATTTTTGGGGTACCAAATATATTTGTGTCTGTACTGATGGTTTGGTGATTGAAAATGATACCTAGATTCTTTACCTGGTCCAGCAGGATGGGTACTGTACCCAGCCCTACAGATGCAATACTCCCCAAAAATAAAAATAGGCAGTAAACATACTTGCAACAAAAATTGGAAACAGATAGTTAGAATCTTTTGCCCCCGCTTTCACCCACACAGCTCAATTGATATGTTTGGACCAGTAGTGCATGTAGTACCACAGGACGAAACTACTATTATTAGTGCCTGATGGGAAGAAGTAAACATATATCTATTAATGTACACGAATAACTAGGTGCAAAAAATAATTATTACTAAAACATTTCTGTTTTCCAGTTGAACCATATTTTTACTTGTTTATGAAATAATCCCATTGAGAATAGGATTTACATTTTTCTAAAACATATTTTTATTGATTTTACACATATCTTCAGCAATAGTTAACATTGATTGCCCTCTCCCCCTTGCCCCATCCTCCCGGAAAGTTCCTCTTCAATGTCTCTGCGTTTCGAGGTAGCTCCATCCTCCCTTAATTGAACAAGTCCAGTATCCTTATTGTGTGCAAACACCATTGTTCCATATAATCTCCTTGTAATATTTCCAGGACCGTACCCCAGTCTTTTCTAAATTTCGGGTATTCCCCTTGGACATTGTACATCATGCGTGTTCTATGGCTATGTGTGACAAGACTCGTCGTATCCAGTCAATTGCCACTGGTGGCTGTTTCTGTCTATATTTATGGGCTATTTCCAGCCATGCCCCTATTAGTAGCCCCATAAAATTGTGTTTCTATATTGTGGTTGTGTTTTTACCTTGAGGGTCACATAGCCACACTTCTTCCCCCTGGTTTCCCATATCTGGGAACATTGTCTGTATTTGTGCCTTGACATCCCTCCAGTATTGCTGTAGGGCCTGGCACTCCCACCATGTATGTCTCCAGTCCCCCTTCCATCCGCATTCTCTCTAGCAGGGGTTGGGTCTGTCACAGTACATCGTGTGGAGTCTTTCTGGCATGTAGGGCCACTGTGTGAGTATTTTCATCCACATTTCTCTAGTCTGTAATGCTCTTGTAAGTTTGTGTATTGCCCCCCCATAGGTATTTCCATCGTTCCTTTGGGATTGCACTCCGTAGAGTCTTTTCCCATCTTACTATGTATTGCCGTCTAACTACTTCTATTGGGGCATTTATGAACTTATAGGTGTACGAGACAAACTTTTTTTCTCCTGTGTCTGTCATGATATATGCTTCGAATGGGGTTAGTTCCCTTGTTGATGCTTTTTTGATTCGGGGGGTGTTCAACCAGTGACATAGTTGCTCATATTTGAATCTGTCAATGGTGTTGAGGTTTAGCATAGTTTTGCATTCCGCAAATGTTTTTATCTGTTGCGCCTGATAATGTCCCCGACCATTTTACATCCCGCCTCCTCCCATTTCTGGAATGCCCTTTTATTCATTCCCGGGGGGAATTCTGGGTTTTTAAGTATTGGCATAAATGGTCCTGGGTCTATGATCAGAGTTCCCCTCTGTGTTGCTTTGTCCCAAATACTTAATGATGCTTTAATAATTTCGCTAATATGTTCGTTGGGGTGTCTGTGTTGTTTCCCTAACCAGATAAGGTGTCTGGTGGGAGTTGGCGCTACCACTCTATCTTGAACCACCCACATTTTTTGTGACTTATCTTTTATGCACTCTTTTAATACCCACAATTGGGCTGCTTCGTAGTACTTCTAAGTGCGGGAGGGCACAGCCCTCATCTTTCCTTGACCGCACTGGGTACTGTTTTTTTTTTTCTCATATATAATCTACGATCAGTTTCGTCAGAGATTTAAAGAAGGATGGCGGGACTCTGATCGGTATAGCTTGGAACAGATACAGGAGTCTAGGTAAGATGGTCATCTTAACCGCTGTTATCTTATTCCACCAAGATATTGATAGAGGGTTCCATCTCATTAAATCCTGTTTGATCTCATCTAACATTTGGGGGTAGTTTTGGGCATATAGTTCCTATATCTTTCCAGTCAATGTAATCCCCAGGTATTTGACCCGACCCTTCGCCACTTTCAGCTGTAAGGTGGAAGCTATTGATTGAATATGTAATCTGTCCCCTGCCAGGATCAGGACTTCCGATTTTTGTCTGTTGATTCTGAAGCCTGATAAGGAGCTGTATGTCTCTATTTCCTGCATCAGGCTCTGGAGTGATTTTTCTGGGCTTCCTAGGGTCACCAGCATGTAGTTCGCATATGCTGCAATTATGTGTGTGTGCCCTCCATATCTATACCCTCTATTTCGGGGGTGTCTCTTATTTGTGACATTAGTGACTTCAGAAATATCGCATATAGAAGGGGGGATAGCAGGCACCCTTTTTTTGTCCTTTCTCGAACTGTACTTTCTTGGACAGCCCCTGTTCACTGCTATTCGTATTGTTGGGGAGTTGTTGTAGCCCCGGATCATATCTATGTAGGATTCTCCCATGCCCATTTTCCACAATATATGGAAGAGAAGTGTCCATTCAACTCGATCGAACGCTTTCTCCGCATCTAGTGCCAATGCTAAAGCTGGGGATTGTTATTCCTATTTTCTCCACTAGGTGAAGCATTCTCCTTATGTTGTCTGTTCGGTACAAACCCTGACTGGTCTTGGTGGATTAGTTTCGGGAGGACTTGCGCTAATCTATTTGCCAAGATTTTGGTGTATAACTTCGCGTCTATGTTAATTAGCGCTGTCGGGCGGAATGAGCTAGGAAGATGCGGATCCTTTCCCTGCTTGTGGAAGACCACCACTTTTGCCTCATTCATAGATTGTGTGACATTGCCCTTTTCTTTGAACGTATTAAATAATTCTGTTAGGATTGTGGCCAATATGTCCCTATATGCTTTATAAAATTGTGCCGTGTAGCCGTCTGGGCCTGGAGCTTTGTTCCTCGGGAGGTCCCTTATTACCCTATCTACCTCCTCCTCTGTGACGTCTTTATCCAGTTGTTGCTTTTCCTCTTCCAAAATTGTCGGGAGGGATGCCCCTTCTAAATACGACTTTTGTTGCCTCTCATCGGGATGATCCGAGGAATATAGGTTCTGATAGAATTGCTTAAATATTTCCCCAATGTCGGACGTTTGTGTTTTCATTTGCCCTTTATCATCTATTAGCGCTTTTACTGTGTGGTACTGCTTCTTCACTTTAAGTTGCCTAGCTAAGAGTTTATCAGCTTTATTTGCCTTGACATAGTGCCAGTGGTTCAATCGCAGCAGATCTCTCGCCGCTCTCTTTAGTGTGGAGTGATTCGTGCTGTCCTTGGAAATGTCTCTGTGATTTTTGTAATTTAGATGTTGGTTTTTGCATCATTTCCCTTTGGATTGCGCTTATGTTTGCCTCTAGTTCCTTTTCCCATAATCGGTTTGGTCTCTCCCTCTGCGTCTTGAGTGCTATCAGGTGCCCCCTTGTGACTGCCTTAAAGGCTTCCCATTGGGTGTGTTTTCGTATCTCTGGAAGGGTATTGTGTGCGAGATATTCTAGCATATGTTCCCTAAGAATGTTTCCCATTACTGGATCCCGTATAATTTCCTCTGGGAGTCTCCACCTCCATAGCCCTGTGTGGTTTTCTGCCAGCGATAGGTCTACCCATAGTGGGGCATGGTCGGAGAGCGAGATGGAGCCCATCTCCGCCTGCCGTAACTTCCCCAGAAGACCTGTCGAGACCCACAAATAATCTATCATTGACATAGTTCCATGAAGGTGTGAGAAGTATGTGAAAAGTTTTTGTCTGGGATTCACTTGTCGCCACGTGTCTTCCAGCGCTAAATTATTCATTTTTGGGTGCAGAGTATTAGATATGGTTCCCTGGTTCCTCTGACGAAGGCCGGATCTGTCTATGCTGATGTTCAAGTCTCCTCCCAGGACTATCTCCCCCTCTGCAAAGTGCTCAAACTTGTCCAGTGTGTCTTTAAGGAATCTTTCTTGTCCTGTGTTGGGGTCATATAGCGCCGCCAGCGTCAGGGTGTAGCCCTCCACTTTCGTTTTCGCAAATATATATCTTCCTTGTCTGTCTGCTTCTGTGCGGAGTATCTGTACATTATAGTGTCTTTAATGGCTATCAGCACCCCGCCCTCTTCTATTGTGCGTTTGCCTCTATTATTTGATTGTACCCTTTCAATCTGACCTTGCTTTTATCCTGTTCTTTAATGTGGGTCTCTTGAAGCATTATAATATCGTATTTCCCCTGCCATAGAAAATATTCCACCTTCTTCCTTTTGACTGTGGAGTTTAGCCCTCGGACGTTGAATGTGAAGATTTTTATCCCCATCCTATCTTGGGTATTCAGATTTCTATTCGGAGCTCTTGTTCCCATATTGTGTGTGAGTGGTCTTTTCTGGTTTCCCCCTCACCCCCTGACTCTTCCGCCCCCAACTTGCGAGTCTACCCTTCCCCTTCCCCCCCCCAAAACTGCCCTGAGGAGGGCGCTGTTTCCTATGATCGCTCAGGCGTACGGCCTTCTGTGCCGTGCCCCCTATCATCTCAGGGATAACTTGTAGGGTGTTCTAAAACCCCTCTGTATTCCAAATTACGTCCCAAGTGCCCCCCCCCCCCCCTGGCACCTGAGTTTGTGTGGATGGTTCGCTCCTCTCTTGCCCTCGAGTGTTCGAAGTGGAGGTGTCTTGATATTGGGCAAAATCTTCCTCGGGGCCAGCCCTTTGAGAGCAAAAATACCCAATTCAGCCCAAAATACAGGTTCTATTGTGCTGAGCAGTGATCTCATGCTAGTGACAAATGACACCCTCAAAGTGTTATTAGCATATTTATTCTAAGCAGTGAATTTCATATACATTTGGGATTCAAGTTAGAGAATATTACAAAGCATAAAACAAAGAGCAATGCAAAATATAGTGAAACATGGAACTTAGATAAACATAGAGAAACATAGAGAAATATAGAGAAACATAGAGAAACACAGTCTTACGTCCCTTAATCTCAGCCCTGGGAGACCTGGGTTTCTCATAAGCTAGCTGTAAAACAAGCCCCGCTCAGAGAAAAACAAGGCTGGAGGACACCGTGAGAGCCAATTCCGGGCACCTGACTGTACACGAATCAAGTCCACAGGCGATCTCCCCCTGATCCCATGTGTGCATGGATACTTTATAATCTCTTGCTGTCAGTCACCATGACGCATAGTTCCAGAACTTTCTCTGTGAGGCTGGTTCATGGAAAAAACCCAGCTCTCTCTGAGATGCTCCCTGCTCGCTCCTACCCCCTCCCTTGTTCCCATCTGCGCTGGCTGAGGAATGTCTTATCAGTACCTTCCCAGAGAAAAGGAAGATTAGCTTGGAGCCAGGGCTAACGTTAGTGAGGCTGAATATTCTAAGGGAAGCAGGGATGTATTAACCCCATCTGCAAGCTCTAAAAGGCATGCACTCATAGCTTAGTGTTTATAGCGCTTAAGACTGGCTATCTAAGCGCTATATAGGTGCCATGATGTTCCAAACACTCCAAAAACCTATTAGCTACATAGCTAGGGGCCCTCCCTGCCTGTCTATCAACAATGCTTAATTTGACCTATTTCATACTAGGCCTGCATATTCCTTGTAGCTCACTACTGCATAATGGAAGTGCTACAACAGACTACTGTCAGCATTTTTAGCACATACTTTGAATACACTATTGGCTTTCAGCGGCTAATGCTGTCATCTAAAGCCCTGATTGGCAAGGTTGCAATTTCGTGTATCACTACAGGAGGGTCCTGCCAAAATGAGGTCCCTCCTCTGAGAGTGTTTGTAGGTCTGATGGTGGCCTTCTATTTCTTTGTCGTTGGCCGCTTTGCCTTTTTATCAATCGTTTTCCATTCCATGCTGTTTTCCTCGAGACTGCTCTCCATCTGCTTCTTTCTTGGTGTTCGCCTTCTTGGTCTTGTATGTCCATTATTTACATTCCTTCTTCACAAGTTGTTATCCTCCGCTGTTTTCCTTCCCATGAAAACAACAGACCAAATGGCAAGGTCCATTTATACCTTATTTGTTTCGCTGTTAGTTCTCGTACCACTGGGCCCATTTCTGTACGCTTTTGCAGCGTGGACTGCGCCAGGGAATAGGAGGTGAGCGCTACCAGGACATCTCGTGGGCGGGATCCCGGTTCTCCTGTTCTCTTTGGACCCACTCGATGCACTCTATCGGCACATCCTCCTCTTCCTTCATATCCAGGATTTTCTTGAAAACTTGTTGAACTGCTTCTTTTAAGTCTTTCTCTTCCGTCTCTACCATATTTTTAATCCTTATGTTCTTCCTCCTGGCACGGTTTTCTAGATCCTCACATTGTATTTTGAGGTTGTGGGTCAAACATACTAGATGTTCTGGGTTTCTGCGGATTGTTGTGTTTCCTTCTCTAGGTTTTGCATTATTTTCTCCAGGGTGTCTGTTCTCTCGCCAAGGTTCGACACCTCTGTTATTAATTCTTGCACCACAGTTTTGATCTCGCCTTTCATTGTCTCGAATTGAGTCTGCACTTTGGCCATGAATTGGGCTTGCAGTTACCCAAACCACTCTTTCATGTCATCCTTTGTCGCCATTTCTGCGGTTGAAGCTTCCGAGTGTGTTTTCGTGGTTCTCTCTTCTTGATTCCTTTTCCTCGCCTGTAATGTAGAATCCGGCCCCCAGAGTTGTGGCAAGTTCTGCTCTTTACTTCCTTGTGGGGTCTGTTGGTTGGCTGTGACTGTTTCCCCCTAGATCTGGACATTGATGCTGTTAGTCTGTTGACTGCTGATGCTGTCGACGTGCTTGCCTTTTCCGGATGGGTCCATCCTATCTGGGTGTCCGCCTTATGGCTCCGGTTACTTTCTTGTTCTCCTTGTTCTCTCCTTGGCTTCATGTGAGTTTGGGGTTCACTGTGGTTATCTGTCGCCTTTACCCCCGACTTTCTGGGGGTCCCCAGTATTGGCGTCGGTGTTGTGTCCTGTATCGCAATATTCCCCGTTGCCTGTTCTCTCCCCTTCTGCAAAGTGTCCACTGGGGGGGTCTTGCGCGGTCGTGGTGAGCACCTCGTGCTATGCCCCAGCCCTTGATGGTTCTGCAATCCGAGGGGTGCAGATGGAGGTAGCTTTCCCTGTGTGACCCTGCTGGTGGACAGGGAGGTTGCTGCTGCTGCTGAGATCACTGCTGGATCGATCCCTCTCACTGGCGGTCCTCGTTCTCCCCAGGGTGGAACCCCGTTCTCACCGTGCCTGTGCTCCATCCTTGCCCTCCAGTGCTCTGAGGGGGTTGGTGGTGGGGGTTGACTCTGGTGACCCCCCCCCTATTGTCTCTGCGCTCACTCCACGTGGTGTGGGGAGCCCTTTCCCGGCAAAGGGTTGTCTGCTTGTGTCTTTGGGTCCCCTCCCCTCTGCATGCTAAAGACCCCTGTGGAGTCTGCTTTTTTTTTTTTTTTCAGCCTCAGCTGCGCCCCATTCCCGCTTCACCCACTGGCCGTCGGTCTCAGACCTGATCTCTAACCTCTTCCGGCGTCCGGAGCTTTTGCTGTGCTATCCTCCGGATTTACGCTTCCTCTGTGGGCTGTGTTGTGGGACCTCGCGATGTTCAGTTCATCGAAGGCGGGGATGGGGGCGTCTGTTGCTTGTAACCCGCTGCTCCGGCGTCACTGCGCGGCTTTCCTGAGTCCCTCTGCCTCTGGGCGTGGAGGCTCCTCTGCTTGTCCGGTCCCGGTGTCTGGTCTGGCGTTCTTCTCCGCTTCCGACCGCCTTCTTGCTGCCATGACACTCCGACTCTGACTTCTGGCAGACCTTTAAAGTAAGGAGAGTGGGGTCGGGGTGGCCATATTTTCGGTCTGTCTTTCCTCTTTCCCCTTTTGGTCTAGTCATCTTCCCCTTTTGCTATGGAAAGGACTCCTTTTAGGTTGTGCCCTAAGTGTAGGGTCAGATATCCTTGGAAGGACGAACACAGGACGTGTAACGCCTGTCTCCCCCATCATGATGAAAAGCGGTGTGCGGCCTGCAAACTCCTTTGGCCTAAGACCTTTACGGAGCGATGTGTAAAGCGGTGGGCCGCGTACCGTATGTTGCGGGTGGAAACCCCTTCCCCCACCGCCACACCCGTTGAGAGTGACGCTGGCACTTCAGATGACCAAACATCCGTTGCAGATGTAATAGACCTTGAAGCGGATACTTCTACGTCCGCCACGCACGTCCCCGACTCTTTAAGGCCTGACCCTGGTCACGCTTCAGGGACAACTTCAGGTGACAGGGGTGTACAAATGCATCTCACTAAGCACACAACCCCTACGCCTGTTTCAACGTCATCGTCGAAAAAGGCAAAAGCGCCAGCAGGGCCGTCAAAAATGTCAGCGGTTTCCTCGGATCATGCAGATCCAAAGCCTTCCCCGCATCCGCATCAGCGTCTTGCGACTGGGCAATCAAAAACAAGTAAGGGCGCTAATCCAAAAGCTTCACACATCGAAGCGCGGAAATCGGATGCTATGACGGTCCCGAAGGCCGCGGTAGGCCCAAAAATCACGACTAGGCCTCTAGTCGAAAAACGACCGCTAGGTGCCCTAACGCCGCAGAAGGCAATACACCTACCAATAGACCGTCGGAACCTTTATCTCATGCCGATTCGGCGGTTATCGAGGACAGAATTGAGAGAATTACAGCAGTTTATCCCGGTTCTGCCGAAAATCATGGGGCAAGCCGCTGACAAATCCTTTGATACACCATGGGGGTCCTGATTCTCACGATACTTATGAGGACAGTCAGGAGCCTCTTTCCAACACTCTTAAGAGACACTTTTCGGTGCTGTATGGAGGAACATGACTTTTTTTAACCCATAGGCCCTCCTGGTTCCTCCAAATGGACAAGGGAGAAATTTGAAGGGTGTATGGACCGTCTGGAGAGAATTATCAGTTTTTCTGACCATCCTTCCCCGAAAAGGTCTCGGGGAGAGCCTAACCTGCAACCTACTCATTATCAAGAAGATCAGCCTTCTGTCCCCGTCCAGCAGGAAGACATTGTCCACATGGACACCTATAGGGACATTTACAATGAAGAGGAAGAAACTTCCTTTCTACAGGATTATGAGGAGGAACAGACGGATGCCACAGACAATTGGGAAGAAACCCAGCACAAGGGAATGGACCCATGGACACTTCCCCATCAAGATCAGGACACTGATGTATTGTGTTTGGTTTCCCCTCCGTCCACTCCCGCGCGTCAGGCCTCGCCTGTAGATGACCAGATGGCCTTCAACTCTATGTTGAAGAAGGCAGCTGAACATTTTCAGATCTCTACTCAAGAGGATGTGCCTGAGCAGGACTTTGTAGAGGATATTCTTAAGGAGAAGCCTCCATCTAGCCAAGCCATTCCCCTCCTTAATTCCATCAAGAGAAGGTTGGCTCCCTCCTTGGTATCACCAGCTCAAACCCGGGCAGTGAACCAAGAGTGGAAAAATTGTTTCGCCCGTCTCCTTCCGACCCACCATACATTAAAGGGCACGCCATCCCCGATTCTCTGGTAGTGACTACCACCTGGAAAAGAGCAGGGGTACCCCTTGCCACTGGGGAGGCACACCCAGACAAGGAATCCAAGAGGCTGTATGCCTTGGGCAAACGATTCACCTCGGCTGCCGCATACACTATGCGTATAGCAAATAATACCACGCTGTTGGCAAGTTATGCCGACGCTCAATGGAACCTACTCCAAGAGGGCCTCCAGGAGGACCCAGAACCTGCCAGGTCCAAACTTCTCTCTATTGTTACCGAGGGAAGGCAGGTGAACCAGAATGTGATAAAGAACACTCTGGACACGGCTGAGACAGCAGGCAGGCCTCTGGCCCAAGGGACCCTACTCAAAAGACACGCTTGGCTGCGTACCTCAGGGTTTAAACCCGAAACTCAGGCCTCACTCATCAATAAGCCTATTGAAGAAAGTAACCTCTTCAGGAAAGCGGTTGATGAGGCATTGGAAACAGCCAAAAAAGAGCATGAGACTCTTTAAGTGTCTGCAGCAGATCACACAAAGACCTTCCCCCCCAGAGAGGTAATAACGCCCGGCGGTCCTTTCGACGGCAGTCCCGTGCAAATCAAAGTAACTATGGCACAGGGAGTTTCAATACAGGACAAACTTCAGGAAGCCCCGCATACTACCCTTCAAGCGGGCAGCGACGCGGCAAAGGCAAAGGGAGAGGCCCCAGTCCGAGAGGAGCCACAGGCTCCGGTCAGAAATGACCATCAGATCCACGTCCCCTCCCATGTTTCCCTGGTCGGGGGGCGATTAACATCTTTCCTCATGGCATGGAAGGGGATAACATCAGACCAGTGGGTCATAAAGACGGTTGCCCACGGGTACTGCGTGGAATTTGCCCGACCTCCACAATTCAGACCACCACGCTCACGGCACCTTTCACCGGACCATCTGGAAATCCTGAATCGAGAAGTGGAAGCGTTGCTGGGAAAGGACGCCATAGAAGCCGTCCCTATTCTTCAATTAAACAAGGGTATTTATTCAGTGTACTTCCTTGTACCCAAAAAGGACCTCACCATGCGCCCTGTTCTAGACCTGCGCCTAGCGAACAAGTTCATAAAACCTCAGAGGTTTTGCATGGTAACACTACAGGAGGTAACCCCACTGTTGAAACAAGGGGACTACATGGCAACATTGGGCATGAAAGATGCATACTTTCATATTTCAATGTTGCCAGCGCACAGGAAATATCTATGGTTTATGATAGAGGACATGCATTACCAATTCAAGGAACTCCCCTTCGGCATCGCTTCGGCACCAAGGGTGTTTACCAAGGTCCTGGCGGTGGCTGCAACACACCTGCACAGACTATCCGTCCCAGTTTACCCTTACCTCGACGACTGAATCATCACAGGGGATTCGTACAACACCTGTTTTTCAAACACCCAAAAAACAGTAGATCATCTCTTCAGTCTGGGTTTCTCGATCAACGAGAAGAAATCCAGTCTACTCCCCAGTCAAAAAAAACGATTTCTGGGAGCTCTAATTCGGACGGAAGACGGCCTCGTCTTCCCCTCCAACGAGCGGGTTCAGAACATGCTTTTCCAGATCCCTCAATATGTAGCCAGTCGGGAGGTGACGGTGCGCAAAGCCATGCGTTCACTAGGAATGATGGCGTTGTGCATATACTTGGTTCCCCATGCGCGGCTGCGCATGCGTCCCATGCAAGAGTGGCTGAACAGCCAGTGGTGTCAGGCCAGCGGAAATGGAAAGATCTGGTAGTTGTCTCGCCAGCCCTCATTCTCTCTCTGCAGTGGTGGTCAAGAGAAAACCTCTTGAAGGGGAAGACCTTAACCACCCCTGCAGTGGAACCCACTCTGACACGGCAGACACATCTCTTACAGGGTGGGGGGGGGGGCTCACCTGCTTCAGCAGACAGCACATGGAGTGTGGTCCCCTCAAGTAGCATCCAACCATATAAATTTACTGGAGCTATTATCGTTGTTCAAGGCATTGAAGGCCTTTCAGATGCAACTGCAAGGGAAGCCAGTGTTGATTCTAATGGACAGCCAGGGCTATCCAAGCTGTCCCAAAACATTTGGATATGGGCTCTCAGACACAAGATGTTTCTGTTGTCCCAACATGTTCCAGGGGAACTCAAATCTTCTGGCAGACGTGCTCAGCAGAGATTTTCCTCTGCTCGAAGAATACGAATGGCATCTGCAAGAAGACATTGTTTCCAACGTCTTCACAGACGGGGGCTTCCCAAAGATCGACCTGTTCGCAACTCTGGAGAACGCACAATGCCCAGATTAAGCCTCCAGGTACCTGCAGAACCGCTCCAAGGGGAACTGTCTCTGGATAACATGGCCAGGGAAATTTGTCTACGCTTCCCCCCCCCCCCCCGACTCCCCTTCTCAACAAGATGGGGCACAAGATGCACCAGGAACCAGTTACCATGATACTGGTAGCCCCCATGTGGGCCCGCCAACCCTGGTTCGCTCATCTGATGGAAATGTCCCTCTCCCCTCCAGTGAAACTACCCTGCCTGTACAACATGTTGTCTCAGGACAGGTGAGAGACCCTATACCCATGCCCGCAAACTCTGAATTTAGCAGCTTGGCTCCTGAGGTCATAGAGTTTGGACACCTACAGCTCTCTCAGGGGTGCATGGCCATACTCGGGGAAGCTAGGAAACCAAACACACATTATTGCTATGCCAGCAAATGGAAACGTTTTGTCATCTGTTGTAATTCCAAGGGTGTCAATCCCATCGATTGCTCACCCGCACACATTGTGCTATACCTAACCCATCTGTTGGACACTGGGTTGGTCTTCAATTCCCTAAAGGTTAATCTGGCTGCACTGTCAGCCTACACCACATCACAACAAAAGGTGTCGTGGTGGAAGATACCAGTGATGAGGCCTTTATGGAAGGGGTTAAGAGGATTTATCCTCCCATTTCTCACCCAGCTCCTGGGTGGGACCTAAATGTGGTTTTGACCAGGCTCATGGGAGCTCCCTTTGAGCCTATGCATAAAGCAAGTCTAAAAGACCCGACTTATAAAACGGCCTTCCTAGTGGCTATCACTTCTATCAAAAGGGTTAGCGACCTACAGGCACTTTCTGTTCTAGACCCCTTTGTCACAGTCCACAGGGATAAGGTAGATCTGTGCACGCACCCCAGATTTGCGCCCAAATTCATCTCGAAGTTCCATGTGAACCAATCGATTGAACTACCTACCTTTTTGCAGAATTCCACTAGCATGGCCTAAAAAAGCCTACACACACTGGATGTGCGCAGGGCAGTCATGTTCTACCTGGAAAGAACTAAACCACTGAGGAAAACAAACCAATTTTTCGTTTCAGTGGCAGCTGGTAGAGAAGGGGATCCTGTCTCTAAATCGGCTATCTCAAGGTGGATTGTCAAATGCATCACACTATGTTACACTCTTGCTAAGAGAAAACTGCCCTTCAAGCCCAGAGCACACTCTACTCGAGGCACTGGGGCTTTCTTAGCATTCATTGCAAACGTTCCCATTTGCAAAGCGGCAACCTGGAGTTCTGTACGGTGTCCGGTCATTTGGTTGAAAATAAATGCTCGAATGACCATTTGATCGAATCAAAATGGTCGAAAAAAAAAGGTTGAATTTATTTATTAATTTATATAATTTATTTTAGTTTGGGTTGCTTAAAAAATATTTTTTAATAAAGAAAAAGGGGGGTTGAGGGAGAACCCCCCATAAAAAAAAACATTCGACCTTTTTTTCCCCACCATTTTACATCGATCAAATGGACATTCGACCATTTGGTTTTCGACCAAATGACTGGTAACCGTTCTGTACACACCTTTACAAAACATTATTGCCTAGACGCTCGTTCTAGGTCTGATTCTCAGGTGGGAAGAGCAGTGTTAAGACATTTCATTTGTATTTTATTGTATTTATATCGCCCTTTACTCCAAAGTGCTTTACATGAGAACAAGTAAACATACAGCAAGCATAAAATGACAATTGAACCACAACCTGATAACAGCATAAAGAACAACCTACAATATTACAACGGAGAGGAGGGTGTAGGAGGGGGGAGGTGAACAATGGAGTGGTAGATGATAGAGGAGTTAAGGACGGGGGAAAGTGAGGGAAGAAGGGCGGAGAAAGTGAGACAGGAATGAAGCGGGGAAGGGAGGAAGGGGATTGGAAGGATGGAGAGGGTAAGGAAGAGGAGGAGTATGAGGTAAGGGTAAAGGGGAAGAGAGGAGGTAGAGAAGGTGGGGTGCTAGGGAGGTGAGTGGACGAGGTAAGATTTTAGAGAGGAGCGAAAGGAATGGTAGGAGGGAGAAGAGCGGATGTGAAGGGGGAGGCGGTTCCAGTGGAAAGGGGCAAGGAGTTGGAAGGAGCGGAAGCGGGAGGGGGTGCAGGGTGGAGGAGGAGGAGAGAGTAGGAAAAGATTAGCAGAGCGGAGAGGACGAGAAGGGGTGTGAAAGGAAAGAAGGGAGGAGAGGTAAGGGGGAGCAAGATCATAGAGGGATTTGAAAACAAGACAGAGGAACTTGAACTTGAGTTGGGAGTGGAAAGAGAGCCAACCTAGAGAGGTGAGGGAGGAGGAGATGGAGTCAAGAAGTGAGAGAAGGCATAGGGAGCAGAGGGACGAGTGGTAGATGGATTTAAGAGGGGAGAGATGGGAGGATGGGCGTCCGAAGAGAAGGGAGGAACAGTAGAAGAGTCTGGAGAAGAGGAGGGAAGTAACTCAAAGTTTAGTGTCATGAAAGGTAAGGAGGGGTCGAATTTTATGAATGTTATAGAGGTGAAAGCGACAGGATTTAGCAGTGAGAGAAATGTGGTGAGATAGAGGTGAGGGTCAAGATGGAGACCAAGGTTGCAGGTGTGGGGAGAGAAGGAGAGCTGGGCGGGGGGAAAGAAAATGAAGTGGGGAGGGGATGGAGGAGGAACAGTGATACCAGGGAAGAAAAGGAGTTAAGTTTTATCAGTATTCAGAGTAAGGAAGTGTGAGGACATCCAGGGTTTAATAGCAGAAATGCAAGAAGAGAGTTTATCATGAATGTCAGGAGAGAAGGAGGAGAAGGAGAGGAAGAGTTGGGTGTCATCAGCATAGAAGTGGTGCAAGATGCCAAAAGAGGAGATAATAGGAGCTAAGAACGAGGAGAGAGAAAAGGTGCGATTAGAAAGATAAGAGGAGAGCCAGTTAAGAACGCTGTCCTTGAAGCCAAATGATGAGAGGGAGGTGAGGAGAAGAGGATGAAGAGAATGCAATGCTCTGTGGTTACCACTGGATGTTGGACTATATGCACAGCATGTGAATCTAAGCAGATACAATCATCAGAAATGCTATTACGGTAAGTAGTGCATGTCATATTTTAAACGTCAGGGTGCTATCATCAAGGTAGATGGTGATCCACTTAAAGACAATACCATCTACTCCCAACTGAACTTATAATCTTTGTATTAGTGCCTGATGGTTGTCTGTATCATAGGCAGTTGATAGATCACGTGGTACTAGGGCTGTTAGTGTATTCTTGTCAAGTGATTTTAGAATGTGTTTTTTCATGAAAAGGGCACTTGTTTGGAACTCTCTGCTGTTTGAGCACCAAGCTTACTCTGCAGATTTAGAGCAGTATCTGTATCAATGTTATTCAATTTGCTTTTCGCAGTTGTCTGTTACTCCCAATCAGTAGTAATCAGTGAGGATTTATGACTTTTTTTCTCACTTTTTTAGGAACGGACTGAAATTATTGACCAACAGTACAAGATTGAGAAAGAGAAACTGCAGAAGATTCGGCTTCTGCTGGTGAGTGAAACATTTATTTTGTCTCGTTATTAGCACATATTCTTATTTCTTTGAGGCGAGTCATTTTGGGGTTGCTGCATAATGAGGAAACAGAGAGGTGTGTATAAATCTATTTTCTCAGTTTGTTGACTTGTATTGCATTATGTTTCCAGGATTATTTTTGACCCTGGTACCTTTCTATTTGTACCCTATTCCTGCATTTTTCTCTTTGCTGATTTCTTCTGAAAACACGAATTAAAGAGTTCAATTGAGTGCTCCGGGTGAACCCACATTTCTCTTGCTAAAAGAGTACATAAAGTTAATTAAAAAGCACGACTGGCAGGGTACTTAATGGCCCGCGCGTCACATGTTTTTTCCCCTGCACATTTAACCAACTACAATAGTGAGATTTTGGAGCACTCCTGAAAAATATCCTCCACATGTTAAGTGAGGTTCATTGTATTTCTGTTTCCTTTGGGTGCTGGAAAATCTCAAGCATGAGGTGCTTGTTCATACAACCGCAAACTGGTGGGTGGGAGTTTGTGTGGGGGTGTGTGTGGTTAATCTAAATTTGGAAACTAGGATGCAATGGACATTCGTGCTTAATGTTTACAATTGGGTATCTCGGATGGTCTTAAGAATCTCAAAACTCTGATAGATGGTTCAAGGGTTTTTATTGGCAAAACTTTAAAATTCACTTGGAGGTTTTTGCGACCGCAAATACATCTGATTAATGGGTTTCTCTGGCAGGTCCCTCAACCTACTGTGGGCTCCCTCCACCCTAACCTAGGCTTCCCTAGCACCCAAGGTTATTGTGAAACCTAGAGATCGGTTACCCCTACTTTATAGTGCACTTCTTTCTCCGATGGATTCCTCATCTATGATACCTATCTCACAGCACAGCTGCTTTTTGGAAACTTTTCTGCCGCCAGAGGGCACAGCGCAGCTCTGTGTGGCTCCACCTGCCACATCTACACCCCCCACCTTACATGACGTTAGGACCAGTATATAGCCAGTATATAGAGAGGCTCAGCACCCTGTGACCTCCATTCCTTTTTTCCGCACACTCTGCTGGCTCTTGGAACACCACTCTAAATTTGTATTCATTTTACTAAATATTTTTCTGTCTCTCTCGAATTCATCAAGATTTATCAATAAATCAGACGAGGCCTTCGGGGTTCAAACCCTGCATGGATTGCTGGCGTCTGATGTCTATTTCAGACCCGCACCACGTTTGCCTTTACTGTCTTGGTGTGACCATGGCAAAGAGAAATGGTCCCCTGTCCGGAAGGACAAAAAGGAGAAGTAACACTGCAAGAGGTCGAGATCCCCACACAGTACTTAAAGGCATCTTTCTTCTTTGCCTTCGAAGAATAGGAGCCACCCTTCCGAAAACGACAGAGAGAAAGCAACTTGTTGTAGGTCAGAAGAAGGAGCCGGACAAAGTAGTGGCATTCTTGAAATTATACGGGAAAAAGGCCTATTTATCCCTAACAAAAGGGTTTACACTACCTAACACAGAAATAACTACAGTGCTCGTCGTCAATGGTGCAGTCCAAATCAACAGTCCGTCCCCCGTCCACTAACCTATGCTGACACTACCACTATTCAAAACATCAAAAGAAAAGAGGTCCAGGAGAATGACTGCCTTCCCCTGGACAGGTTTTTCTAGTCTCATTATTCTGTCTTCAAATAGTTTTTTGATTACTTGAAACAGTTCCTTAAGTTCCTCTAGGGGACTTTTCAACCTCAAAGGCCTCCCCTTTTTTTTCCTTAGATACAGTTCTTACGCTTTTCAAGAAAGTGTCTTGAACCCTGTTCTTTTGGGGACTCTTGCAGTGTCTCTTTACTACTTTCCACGCTTGGTTCGATTATCACCCTCTTTCTGGGCTGACTGACTTGAGCTTCAAAATGTCCTTTCCTGTTTTTATGATGTTAACTCTCACTGTGACAATTCTACTGAGTCTTTCTGTATTCTCCACTTTCTTTAAGGTATTCACAACCACTGGGACGAATATGAGGAGTCTTTTGGTCATCATCCTGCCCTGCACCCCTCCCAGATCTCCCCCGCTCCTGTTACCTCTGTACTGCCGGGTCGGCATCACCAGGTCTTCCTGTGTTGTCAGGCTTCCTCGGGTTTGCCAAACGTTTCTTGTGTTCCTTACTTCTTCCTGCTTTGACAAGCGGCTCTGCAGAGCCTGTTCTCTCATGGTCTGCTTTGTTTGAGGATCGGATGGCCCAACTCTTCTGGGTCACGCCACCGCCTGTATTGCTCTTGGGCATCCACAGATTGGGTTACTGCCCTCTCTGTGCCTCCTTCCCTTCTTGGTTGCCAGTGTCCTCTGTGATGAGGACCTCCCGGGCTCTTCCTATGTCTCTGTCTAGACAGCTTTGAAACTTCCGGGCTCCACCAACACTGTATGTTGGTCCTTCTTTCCTTTTTTTGGAAAGTGCTGGGTCCTCCCAGCGTATATGTGAAGCCCTTCGCCACACTTCCTGGAGCATTCTTTATTACTCGCTTGATCTTCTTCAACCAAGTATAGTTGGCTTCCAACCACTGAGTAACCTTCATAACTCTTCTTATTCCCAGTATGTTTGTCTTCCTGTTGGTTATATTCTGTGATGTTGCAATAACCAACATTGACGTGGGTGGGATGGTTCTCAGGAGGTCCTGATGATATTAAGGACTTTTGACTGAGGGGGTTAAGGAGTTTGTTGACGGAACGGGAGTCCTTATCCCCCAGAGGGGAGTCTCGTCCTGCAAGGTCCCCCCTTTACCGCCACCCCTGGGGGGAATTTTGCATAGCAGGGTCACCTCCATAGTCTAACAGAAAAGGGCTCCCATCTGGGGAGAAGGCACAAGATCCCATGAATCGTCGCAGGCTTAACAGTTACCTTTTCCCACTCATTCCTTTACCCCAGAGGAATGGAAGGTGAAGGTTGAAGATGCTCAACATCTTCACCAAAGCTCCAGTGGTTCTGGCTCCTATACCAGTGCGCCAGAAGCTTTGGCCAAGCCGACGGATCCACCTTTCTTGGATTAGCCGGCAGAGACTCCACAAGCATGCACAACTAGATCACGTCTAAGGGGTGCACCGTTCCGTCTCGGGGCATCGGCACCCTGACTTCAGGTCCCTCTTCAGCAACACCGGCGATGCCAGAGTCATGAGATCATTTGTTCCGCTGCCCAGAAGGACATATATGTCCCTTTTGGAGGGCATTTATGATGTAGAGGGGGATCCTGTGCCTTTCAGGTAGGAATCCCTCAACACCAATTAAATTAAAGACTTACCTGAGGAGTTTTTTGGGGAACAAGGAGGCTTGGTGGACCTGGCGGCAGACTGGCAGGAGGCAAGTGGCCTGGAAAGATCACCAGAAGTGGACATGCTCCCTGCTGGCACACTGGGCAAGCCACAAGCTGCTTTCCAGCTTCTGATGGCAAAGGTGGTCAACACCTTAGGACTATCCGCCCCTTCACGTATGAAGGTGCAATATGACTTAACTGACATCATGGACTAGGGTTCTAGAAAGGAGACACTATTGTTTTCAGTTAGGCCGTAGAGTAGCCAATGATGGAACTATGTGCCAAACCACCTTCAGTTCTCATGGCGGACCGCGACCTGGCTAAGGAGGACATGTTGGAACCCTATGTTTCTTTCTGCCCATGTTTCGCCAGAGAGCTTAGTGATCCGGTCTGCTATGGCGATCCTTAATGCCACGTCTTACTCTTATGTCCCGTCCCCTTTCCTCCATACTGTATGGGCGTCCCTTCCAAGGGACGGGAGACGGAACCTTTTTCACCACAAAAAACCTTCCTCCCCTTTAAATTTAGAGACGTGCAGCGGCGCGGCCCAGGGAGCATGCGCCGCCCTGATGTCACGCCCATGTGTCCCCGCACTCATTCCCCTTCAGACCCTCAGCAAAGACCTGATTCCCACTCCAGATCTCGCTCAAGGAAATGCCCGGAGCCCGGGTCTGGCACTCCCATCTCCCCCTTTCGCCTGCATCAAGGTTTTATTCCCTCAGTGGGGAGAGCATTGCCAAATCACTGGAGAGGGTGCCACGGGAGGAGCCACCGTATGTACTCGAGGTGGCGACTCCCGTGGCGTCTATATGCACAACAGAGAACCGGTACACAGAGCCTGAAGAGTACCTTGCCTCCGGGAACACTGTCGTCCAGACGCGAGCCATGCCTACGGCTGCAAGGGTCAAACACACCCATTGCTACAGGCTCGCGTAGCGGAAGTCGCGGTATAAAACAAACGCTACCTAACAAGACCGCGCTTCTCAGCTGTTTGTTTACGGCATTTGGTGTTCCAACTTGGATGTTTTGCTTCTTCGTGCTACCAAGACCTCTGGACTACGTTCTACGCACTACCTTTTGCTTCATCCTTCTTGTACTACGCCCGAGGACTGTTTTCCTGGTTTTCTGACCTTGGTTTGTCTACAGATTGCTTACGGATTGTCCATTAATTACCATGCCTCTGGATCCTTGCACCTGATTGTTAGGCAGAAACCTGTGCAGTTCCCTTAGGGACCACTGCAAAAGATTTAAGACTACAGGTGTTGGCAGTAAACCCACTTGGTAGCAGTCTGTACCACCCAGATTTAACTGGTAGCTGTGGCTGAGCAGTCAGACTTCCCTCGAGAAGAGTTAGGCAGTATGCAAAGTATACTCAATAGGCACTCAGATACAATAATACAAGCAAACACTGACCAGAGCTTTGGTATCAAAGTATATAATTATTTATTTAAAAACACACAGTTGAAACACTCCACCACTCTTTTTGTAAAAATCTTCTAAACACAGTTACTATTATGATATATACACCCCTTTTTCCCTATTAGAAAATCACAGTAAAACACCACTTATTTTCATACAGAGGTGAGCGTTTAACTAGATTGCACTCTAATAGTTTGTGAAAAAGGGGAGGGGGGTAGACAGAATATGCAAAGGTACACCACTCTACAATTCCAGAACACTGTTAGCAAGGCAGAGAGCAAAAAGTCACTGGTGAGCCAAAGTCCAAAGGCTGGGCCCACTCTTAGAGAGAGCAGAGCACAAATGCGCCCACGATCACACGGTTACACTAGGCTTAGAAACTCTTGCAGAGTGTTCAGAAAAGCGTTTAGAGAGGCTTAGAAAAGTTTAGCCAAGGTGTCCCAGGCTAACCCAGGTTCAAAAGCCGGGGGCTAAATCTACCCCGTACAGTCGGTAGCAAGGGAAGCCAGGCGGGACACGGTACCTTAAGTGGGAAGGATCCTCCAGTTGTTCCTGGTAGTGGGTGCAAGTTGCGTCGTCGTCCAGGGGAAGAGAAGATCTCGACTTGGAGGAAAGATGAAGGTCGTTGCACTACCAGGGCAGAAACCAGCTGCAGAGTTTTCCGGTTAAAGGTGGTACCTTTTTCTCGCGGTCGTGGTAAAACGTGGTATCCCGGTTGCCGGGGTGCTTGGCACGGGCAAGGCGGCCACGAGGTACGTCGGGAAAGCAAAAAGACGGTGAAACTGGTTATCCCCACCAGTTAAAGGAAGAAGACTCTACGGCGGGAGATCTCCTCTGTCGTTGGGAAAAAGTGGTGAGACGGTCCAGCAGGGCTCCACCGGTAGTGGTGTCGTGGCAGGTTGGCTCAGCTTCTCCCTCGTTGGATTCTTAGGTCCTGTGGTGACTTCTGAAGTTCCAGTCCCCAAAGCCCTGCGTTTACGCAGCAAACCCCCATTCACTCAGCCTAGCTGTCACTCAAACATGCTAAGTGGTGAGCCGGCCGGCTCACCACTTGGGCCAATCAGGATGGAGTGCGACTTGAGTTGCCTAGGCAACTCAGTCCAGGGTGCCTAAATTTCCCTCCACCCCTCCTAAGTACCCCAGACAGAGTGGCACCACTTTGGAGGGCTTCTGTGGAGAAGCCCGCCAAAAAGTGGAACAAAGGGCTCGACTTGGGTTGGAGTCACAGAAGAGAACACAAACGCCATTTTAGAATCAGGTTTTGGCAAAAAATACCAACCAGAGAATTAATATTAATTAAATAATCCGGCGGTATGTTCGAGGCTACCGTAAATAATTAAATAAAGATAGTAGCCTAAAACAATGGGAAATCCCATAGGAAAATATTCGCGGTTGAATATAAAATGTAGTATCCACTGCCACCAGCCAAAACTCGATCAGGGGGGACGGAGACGTGCCCCCTCGACTAACAGACCCCGGGGCAATTGAATTGCCCCAGCCAGTACGTCCACAATATGATGGTTTGTACTGGTTCTGTTCAGAATTTGAGACTAGTAAAGTCAATGGTGACTTTACATGCCCTGGGAGACAGTAGTCAGTCCCAGGGTATGGAGTCTATACTGGGGGGTCACTATGACACCCCTGTGTTACTGCACGGAGGGTGCTGTGTAACACACATCACAAAAACACATGAAGCCCTATGGAGTAAAAGACCCCATAGCCCATTAACCACATCTACATTCAAAGAAACACACTCAAATCATGCCCAAGAGTGAGGGTAAAAGAGTCTCACTCTTGGCAGGAGAAAAAAATAAACCCCAAAAATCCAGCAAAACTGCTGGGGGACTCACTAGGTTAGGAAATTCAGCCTAAACAGAGAATTCTCCCTAACACTGATTTTGATCTCAGATTGCTTACGGACTGTTTACGGATTACCCCTTGTTTGGATCAACAGACCTGGGCTTACCATCTTTTGCCATCCTATCAGCCACAGGTCCATTTCATCAGACTACAGGCATTCCAGTGTGGTGTAGAGGCACTCCCTCATTCATCCCAGTGCTTTTGTATGTTGCTTGACGCACTGAGGGAACAGGTATTGCCCTATCTATCTGTTGGCCACCATTCCTCGGCTTCTGGTAGGTGCCCTTTCTATTTTCTGCATAATAGAACCTTAATTACCTTTCTGCCATTATCTAATCTGCCCTTTCCTTTCAGCAGCCATCCGGAAGCCCTGGGTATCCTGTTTCTACCACCTTTGGCCCTAATCTTCGAACAGCGAGTAATTCTTTATCTCGCTGTTGGCTGCTTAGGGACGGAGGTATTCCTGTTCCTCGCGACCATCAAGTCTTGACACCTGACTCCGACCACCAGCGCCACACCTCAGTCGCCTTTTCCACGTTGACGGGAAGGGCCGAATTCACCAGCGCTCCTGGGTTTGGCTTCGGCCATGTAATTCCACGTGCGGATACTTCTTCTCTTTGTCTTTTCTTTTTGTCTTATCTATCATTCAGGTACTCGGTCCTCAAGCATCACGCCCCTCCCCGGCGCATGTCGACTTCTACAGGGTTCAGCAGGTGTCCATCCTGCAACAGGCTCTTCCTGACCTCAGACCTCCACGCCCTCTGCCTACATTGCCTTGGTTCGGACCACAGTTGGCAATCATGTTCGGCGTGTGACTTGCTGTCCTCGAAGGCGCTGAAGAACTGGCTCGCCAGGTGGAGAGAGCTCTTCCAGAGGTCACCTCCAGAGGATCTCAAGAAATTTGTGAAGCATCGAACCAGGCCCAAGGTAGGGCTTATATTTTCCAGCGCACCCCGCAAGGGAGGCCCCTTCCCAGTGACTCTCCCGTGCAGGAGGGACCGGCCAGGTCCTTCTGCCGGCACATGCCCCGAGGCTGCTACAGCTACCGGCCTTTGGGTCAAGGGGTCCTCGGATCCTCCCGGTCGCAGTGTTGAGGACCGTAAGGTTCTTGTACCGGATCTGCACGCGAGGGACTACCTCCTTTTACTGACACAATGGCCGAGGGGCTACGCCCTAAAACCAGCAACATGTCCGAAGGGCTACGCCCTAATACTGCCAATACATCCATGGGGACGCCTAAACGCAGCTCTTCCGACCCCTGGGTCGAGGGTGTCACACCTATCAGGCCGAGGCCCGAGGAGTAGGGTAGGCCTCGTGATCCACACGCAAGAGTCTTGGACGAGGCCGGGCCGAGCAACATGTCGCAGGCACGTGGCAGGCAACTCGACAAAATGGCTGCCGTGCCAGAAAGGGGCACCGTCTGACGCTATTCCATGAATTTGGCGAAGAACGAGTGTCGAGGTGGGACTGGCCTCAACCAGGTACGTGGCCTACAGTCTACCCTTCATTTGTGCAGGACAACTTTCCTTTGCGTCCCTATGGACAGGGTACGCAGCGACTCCAGCAGTCTCCCGCTACCCTGTCGGTAACCCCTGTCACCTCTTGGGCCAGTGAGGAGGTGTTCTTCGAGAGGTTTTTTGGCCTCATGAGAGGTCTCCTCAGATGGTGTTATCATCAAAGAAGCAGTCAGGGAAGTCATCCCCGCCATGCTAGAGGCACCAAAGACGCCTTCATCAGCCACCTCCTCCGGCTCCTCGGCCAACTCCGCAACCTCTGCCGCCTCCGGGTGCGGTCCCTGTACCCCAGCCTCCGGCGCCATGTACCCCTCCTCCTCCACAAGGATCCGGACACTCCATCCTCAGCTAGGGCCTTCCATGAATGACTTGCTGGCCTGGCGGAATACCTGGACCTCCCCAGCCCGAGGTCGAACAGCCAGCAGAGGGGGTTCTGGCTGAATTCCTCATGAAACGTCCCTCTGCCAACACGGGGATTCCACTGCAAACCAATGTCTCCCTTGCCAAGAAGGGTTGGCTCAAGCCCCACTCGTCCAGCCGGTCAATCAACGCCTGGATGCCAAGGACTGGTAGATGGAGGGGGATACACTCATGCTCTTGACCCATCCTCAGCCACACTCTTCGGTGATTGCTGCAACACCACTATACTCCAAGCCTCAGTCGTCCTCAGCCTCTTCCTCTGCGGCGCTGCTAGTCAAGGAGGAGAAGATCTTGGAGGCGTACGGCAAGATCTACTCCAACGCCTCCTTGCACTACGTCAGGCCAACGCAGACGCCATGCTGGCTGCCGCCAACCAACGGTTATGGTGGGAAATTGCGGACTTCCTCCCGGAACTCCCCACCCAATGCCAATCACGATTTAAGGCGGGGCTAGCCGAAGCCAAGCTTGTGGCGCATGACCTCATGGAATCCACAGTGGCGCATATCGATACCTCAGGCCATGCCATCTGCATTGCCACGGACATGATCTGCCATTCGAGGGGGGACCTCTTCAACTCCTCTACGGACGAAGAGCTGGACAAAAAGAAAACAGCTCACAAACGGCAAAGTCTTTACCCATTCTTACAAAGACCATGTCCAAATCGTACACTCAATCTCTGCAGCACTCGGAGAAGGGTCGTAGATATGGATGGTTCTGCGGCTTCCAGGAATGCAGATCCAGGCAGCCGGACCGCTTGCCGACTCAGAACCAGCGCAAACAACAAAAAAGGGGTGTGGGGGGGTAAGGGCTTTTTCCAGTCTTCCTCCTCAGCCTCCGAGGGAAAGAAGGCATGACACGCCCCTTCGGGTCCACTTGTCTCTGCTGGGGGGCAGGCTTGCTCTCCATGCACAATTCTGGCACCAGAATTTTGCGGGCCCCTGGATCCTCTCCGTAGCATCCACGGGGTACTGCCTTCCTATCCCAGCCTCTCCTCCCTACTCCCCTCCACTCCCACAGGTTGGAACACCAACTCTGTTGGCAGAGATCTAGTCGCTCGTAGAGATCCAGGCAGTGGAGGAAGTTCCAGCCTCCCAGCGAGGCTTTGGCTTCTACTCCAGGATTTTCGCCATTCAGAAGAAGAACCAGGTGGGCCTGAGAGTTGTGCTGGACCTTTCCACCCTCAACCTCTCCTTACCCCTACAAAAATTCAAGATGGTTACGCCAGCTTTTATAGCCGAGAAATTGGACAGGGGAGACTGGAGGTGCTCCCTGGACCTGAAGGATGCATACCCACATGTCTCGATTTGGCAGCCCCATCGTTCTTTCCTACGGTTCAGGATCATGGGCTACCATTTCCAATACAAAGTCCTTCCGTTTGGCCTCAACTCGGCCCCCAGGGTCTTTAGCAGACTCATGAATGCTGTAGTGGCCCTCCTCAGAGCGCAGGGCCTCCACATCTACCCATATCTCGACGACTGGCTTGTCAGGGCTACATCTCCGGAAGCAGTTCACCACTCTTCCCATACCCTTATGAACACACTGCACAACCTGGGCTTCTCGCTCAACCTCAAGAAGTCACAGCTGCAGCCTACGTGACACGTGCTCCGAGAGGGTTTTCCCGTCGGAAGACAAGATCTCGATCATCAAGAGGGCCACCGCCCACTTCCTCAGCAGAGAGGTGACCTCAGCATGTTGGTACCAACATCTCCTGGGTCTACTAGCAGTGGTTCCTTTAGCTGTGCCGCACACAAGACTAAAGATGAGATGGATTCAGCTGCACTTCGGGGCCTCATGGAATCGGGAGCGGGGGCTCGCAATCCGAGATCAACGTTCCTCCATCTCTCCACCCGGACCTAACTTGGTGGTCCATGGACTGCAACCTTTGGACCTGTCGAGCCCTTTCGGCTGCCCTCTCCCCAGGCCACCATCACCACAGACTCCTCGATCAAGGGCTGGGGAGCCATCCTGGATGATCTCTCGGTCCATGGCACCTGGACTCGACAGGAGCAGGAATACCACATCAGTTGGTTGGAGATGAACGCCATCTGGCTAGAGCTCAGAGCATTCCTACCACTTATCAAGGGAAGGGTTGTCCTCATCCAGGCAATTCGACCAGCATGTACTACGTCAACAAGCAGGGGAGGCAAAAGCTCCCCTCCTCTGTGCAGACTGGCGATCAGCATGTGGGAATGGGCCTTGGAAAACAAAATTTACCTCTCAGCGGTCCACCTCCCGGGGGAATCCAACCTGGAGGCGGACAGGCTCAGCAGGCTGTGTGCAGACAATTACGAGTGGCAGCTGAACAACCTTGTTATTCATGAGATCTTCAACAAGTGGGGACACCCCCAAGTGGATCTCTTTGCCACCTGGCACAACAAGAAGTGTCCCCAGTTCGCATCCCGGCAGGGTCCCGTCTCCGGCTCTATGGGCGACGCATTTCACCTCCAGTGGACAGGCATGAAAGCCTTTGCCTTTCCACCTACCCCCCTGATCCAATTTCCTCATCATTCTGATAGCTCCATGGTGGCCGGCCAGACCATGGTTTTTGGAACTACTCATCCTCTCAGAGGTGCCCCCATACACCTTCCGACGGGCCCAGCACATCTTCTGGTGCAGCAGGGGATGTTCTCTCCCCCCCCCCCCATTTTGTGTGCCCCTGCAGGAGATCTCTGATTTAGTTCAGTCATTCTGAACTTTTTGGATTTCTTCTATACATTGAATCTTGATCCTGAGGAAGATGGCATCATTTCTATATGCCCTTTTACCTTGCCAGGCTTTTCCACACTTTTGAAATACAAGTATCTCCAATTTGATGTGACCTATGGGAATGATTAAAAGACTGACACGCAAAAAGGAATACGAATAGTTGACCTGATATCGGGTCGTTTAAATGACATCAAGTCTACTTCAGAATCTAATCCTAAATTCTGGACAGTGCTGAAATAACCAAAGTGGACTTGCCTCCCCTTCGTACACTCCCCGCCCTGTACTTGAGTCTGAGCAAATTGTATCACCAGTTTTCCTGTTTCGCAGCAATGAATTGCTCTCTTCCTACAAAACCGTTGTTTTTGTGCTACCATGCAATCCTATTAACGGTTTAAAGGAACCCAACGGCTTGTCCGTGTCCTCTTGCTTACAGTAATTGACCCTGTTTGTTGTTATTTTGCACATACCTTGCAGCCATCAGGGCTTACAGGAACTCAGAGGAAGGCCTCTTTTCCTCCTCCAACCCTATAGTCAAGAAACATCTGACTGATCTCGCTAGGCTCTACCCACCCGTCAAGAGACCGCACTCTGTGTGGGACCTTAACATAGTCTTGGGCACCCTGGCGCACAAATCATTCGAGCCAACGTTGTCCGTGGACATTAGGCTGGTCACCATCAAGACAGCCTTACTAGTCGATCTTACCTCGGCTCGCAGAGTCAGCAAGATCCAGGTGCTGGTCGCCTCTGAACCATATACCACCTTTCACAAGGACAAGGTAGTCATGCGAACGCACCCGGCATTTCTGCCCAAGGTTCCATCTGCATTTCACTTGAATGAAGAAATAGTTCTTCCTATGTTCTTTCCCGATCCCAAGGATGAAGCACAGAGAGTGCTGAACTGCCTGGATGTCAGGTGTGCCCTAAAATTTTACTTGGACAGGACCAAGGGCTTCCGCAGGTCAGACGTTCTGTTTGTCACTTTCAGAGGCTCGAGGCCAGGCTATCAAGCCTCTAAGGCCTCGTAATCTCACTGAATTGTCTCTGCCATCAAGGAAGCGTACGGGGGCCAGCACAAGCCGCTCCCGGCCAACATGCATGCCCACGCAGTGAGGGCCAAGGCAATGGCCATCGCATTCCAGCGCCATGTCCCTTGGCAAGTCATAAGTAGGGCGGCCACTTAGGGCCTCTCCCTCGGCTTTCTGCAAGCATTACTGTTTGGATGCCAGCTCTAGATCTGATGCAGCTTTCGGACAGGCAGTTCTCAGTAACCTATTTGCTTAAGGAGGGTCTCCTCTCCACCCAGAGGGTACAATCAGTTGGAATCGCCCATACAGTATGGAGGAAAGGGGACGGGACGTAAGAGTAATTATAAGTTAAACACCGTAGTGACTAACATACTCTTAGTCCATAGTCCCCTTCCCTCCATACGTCCCACCAACCTCCCCCCTAATAATACTGGTGTCATTAGGCAATGTTAAATCTATTATCGATGCGTCAATGGGGACTGAGTTGTGGCGCTGGAGGGCGGAGTCAGGCCAGCGCCCCCTCGTGCCTCGAAATTTTTAAAGGTGAAGAAGGTTTTTTCTGGTGAAAAAGGTTCAGTCTCCCGTCCCTTGGAAGGGATGCCCATACAGTATGGAGGAAAGGGGAATATGAACTAAGAGTACTTTATTCACTACGGTGAGTAACTTATAATTTCTGGTCTTTGCTCCCCGACAGGGAAAGCAAAAATTGAATACATGGAGTATGAAGTTGGTCTCCAGTGTGTCAACGCCTCTTGTGCTCTGGCTAAGTTCTCCTTTGGCATGTGGTCAGTCATAGCACGTCCCTGAAGGATAATGTTGTGAGACCCTTATCAAGAACGATCAAGAAGCCTCCCGTTAAATACGGCTATCTGGTCTGGATACTGCAGACTGCGTAGCAAGAACAAGGGCATGAACATGGTCTTGCGCAGATTTCCTTAGCTGAGGACATCAGGGTCGTCCAGGAGAAACTTCTGGATATGCCCTTTGATGGCATGAACTTGTTCAGCATCTAGGCTGATGAGTCATTGCAGCTCCAAGCCTCCTAGATTGCAGCCAAGTGGCTCGGGCTGGCAGTCCAGCAACAACGTCCTGCGAACCCAGCGGACGGGGGGCAGATTTGCTCTCTTTTGCCACCTATGCCCAAAGAGGTAGAGGTCAGGCACTATCGGGCAAGCAAGGGCAGCGTATTCCCTATAGGGGGAGGTACTGGGGTGCACCTAGATGAGGTGCTTCCACCTCCACTGCGCCCTCTGCTACCCTGGTCCCAAAGCCTCTCTGAAGTGGACTTCCTCCATCAGTGCCCTGTGGAATGCAGAATATTCTTGTTTGGCGAGGAATTAAAAGTTATCACCTCAAACAACTGGATTTTACAGGTCATACAACAGGTATACTGCTACCCCTTTGCCTCTCACCCTCCAGACCACCACCCATGCCACCAACCCTTGCCTCTGGAACCTCTCCTTCTGGAAGAGATCTGTCAACTTCTGGCAAAAGGGCCCGTAAGCCTGTGCCCTGCTCAGAACAAGCCAAAGGTTGGTACTCGTCCATCTTTCTGGGCCAAAGAAGGACAGAGGTCGGAGAGCCATCCTGGAATTGCGCCTTCTGAACTTGTACTTGCACAAAAACTGTTTCAAGATGGTCATTGTAGTCCAGATCCTCCAGGCCTTGGACGTGAACGTGAAAGTGTCCCCGGAGTCCCAGGATGCTTACTTCCATGTGGCTATTGTGACAAATCCTGAGATGATGTCCACTTCTCCCTGAGGGGGAGCCCTTCCCCTGAGGCCAGGGTGGTGAGGCAGATTCCCGATAGTCCCCTTGGCGGTGGTACTCAGTGGGAGGATCTCATGGGAAGAGACTTCCCCTGTGGGGACAAGGGGGAACATTTCGGGAGATTGCGGTATACCCACCCTCCACCCATGCCCTATACACCCCCTCAATCCTTAGACCCCTCTTCCAACAGAGTCCCAAAGGGAGAGCAAGTTTATGTACTTCTGTAAAATCTGTGAAGTTAACCTAATCATAGGTACTGGGATGAAGAAGATTACTGAGAGCTCTGAGGGCTTGCCTGACCCAAGTGTTGGGATAAGGTTGCCCCTAGGAGGACTAACATGGCAGCCACTACTGCAGGTGTGGACTTTGCGCCATGGCGGAGCCTGCATAACAAAAAGGAAACCAAAGAAGGACTTTCTGTCTTTAGCCCGCGACGAACCTGGGAGTTTCGAATCACGTCCAGAGAAGCACCAGACAGAGCAGCGGACGCAGGCGAGCAGCCGTGGAAGTCCTGAGGAGGCTGGGGAGGAAATAACTTCCAGTCCTGAAGGACCGTGTGGTGGCGTGGCCGTGAGAAGCAGACCGTAGCAGCCGATGACCCAAGGGAGAAGGAACGCCTGTGTTGCCGTAGGGACATCCAATCCCAGGAAGAAACGGACAGCTACGGCAGGTATGGGGAAGTTCGGTAGGCCTGGTAGGAATGCAGGGCAGGCTGCAAAATGGTCCTACATCAGAGGAACACTTCAATTGCCCAGTGGCCTAACGAAAACCAGTGGTAGAAAGGGAGACACAAGGATTGGGGACTCACATAAAGGAGCGATGCATCTTCCTCGTATCAGTTCTTGGCGAGAGAGTAAGCCAAGTGAGCCGAACCGGAGTGTGAGTGGGACCCGAAATCAGCAAGTAGCACGAGTCATTTTCCTCATCACAGTACTTGGTAAAGAGAGATACCAAGTGAGTCCAATTAAAGAAGAGAAGAAGCCAGGGTCAGCTGACCCTTCTAACATTTGAGAACTGTGTATTTGAAGCTGCATGAGACGTCGGCCAGGAGAAGGGAGTAATTCCGCCCTGGTGGTAGTGAACTGTGAAACTAAAGTAAGAGATACCACGAGAAGGGAGTCATTCTCCTGGTAACCAAGACCAGGGGAAGGGAGTCATTCCCCCTGGTTGTATTGAACTGTTCACGATAGGCAGGGTGTCTGCCAAGGAGAACTGTTTTCAACTTTGCCTTTTGTGTTTTGGCCTGGGGAAGGGAACCATTCCCCCAGGAAGAAGTCAATACTTGGGAACGACCTTCTACCCCCTGTCCAGAAGAAGGGAGTCATTCTTCTGGACCAAGAAGACCTACTTTATCTTTAGTTTAGTATTAAGTGCAAGGGACAGAAGTAGGGTTTTTGACACAGGACGGTGGACTATTGATTTACACGGACATTCTGACAGATCCTTTCGTCTTTTAGTTGAGGCAAGGAAACCCCTCTTAGAGTTAGGGAAAGTTAGGTTTTCTCTTTATTTTCTTAAACAAATGTTTATAGCAGCAACTATGCCACCTGTGTGTCATTCTCCCCCTTCTGCAACCTTACAATATCCACAAGACACACAGGAAGTACCTGAGATGCAAAGTGGGGAACTATCATTGCCAGTTCAAAATCCTCCCTTTCGGTCTTTCTCTGGTAGCCAGGCCTTTCACCAAACGGCTAGCAGTAGTGGTGGCTCACCTCAGGAGGGAAGGGGTAATGTCTTTGCCTACCTGGACGACTGACTCGTCTGAGCCTGCTCACCAGATCTAATGTCGGTGCACCTTCACTGGACATGCAGTGTATTGCACAGCTTGGGCTTCTCTCTGAACTTCAAGAAGTCTCAGGTTTTGCCATCCCAGTCCCTCCATTTGATCAATGCAGTCTTGGACATTCACCTGGGTTGGGGTTTCCGAGCCGAGGACAGAGTGGTGAACATCTACAAGATGGTCCAGGTTTTCAAAACACAGAACACAGTCCCAGCTTCCACTTTTCTGTCCTTGCTGAGTCTTTTGGCTTCCTGGTGTTGCCAGAGGTCACTGCAATGGCTACTAAACGGCTACTAAACTCACAGTGCCCACAGTTTCAGGGTCCAAAATCAGACCTTCTAATGGTCTCAGAGAAAGTATCCAGAGACCTGCAATGGTGGTCTGTGAAGGACAAACTTCTGAAGGGCTTGCTATTTCGTCAACCTTGGCCACAAGTGACTCTAGTTAAGGAATGTGAGCAGACGGTGGTTCCCATCAGAGTGCTGAGAGAACATCATTCTGCTGGAGCTGAGTGTGATCAGGCTGGTCCTGGTCGCTTTCAATCCCTCTGTGAAGGACACAACGGTATTGATCTTGACGGACAACACTGTAGCCATGCATTACCTCAACAAGCTGAGTTATGTGGGCTCTTTGCCTCTGTGCAGAGAAGCAAAGCGGTTGTGGTTCTTGGCTCTGCAGAACGGTGTGTCTCTGACTGCAGCGCATCAGGCTGGCAAGGAGAACGCGCTAGCGGTTGTACTGAGCAGACAGTCATCAACCTCCCACAAGTGGGAGCTCGGCCAGGAAATCCTGAAGGAGATTATCTTCCACTGGGCTACTCCTCAGGTGGCCCTCTTTGCTTCCAGTGTGAACAAGAAGTGCAAGTGATTCTGCCCCAGGGAATTTTCTCATCAGAGAGCTCTGGGGACGCCTTGCTGGTCAAATGGGACTTCGACCTACTGTATTAATTCCCGCTGATCCCAGTCTGTCCTCTGTCTTTCAGGAAACTGCGTCTGTTCGAGTCCACAATGATCTTGATTGCTCCAGACTGAGCCCAGAGAATGGTTACATGTCTTTATGCCAAAGTAATTTATAAAGAATGCCCATATATTGAAACATTTTATAATGAATGCACTTTTGTGTTGTTATTTTTTGGGGGTGGGGAGGTCTGCCCTAATCCCCCTTTTCCCATCCCTAAAAACCCATTCCGATCATTTCCCAAAACTATTTAACCCTTTACCCCACCCTAAATGCATTCACTAGAAAATGTTTCACAATAAAACATCAGATATATGGGCATTCTATATGAAAGATTCAATATAAACAATGTATACCCTGGAGAACGTGGTTTCCAGAGTTGCTGGACCTGGCTATCTGCCCTCCATGTTGAATGCAGCAGAGGATGGACCTCCTCTCCCAATCGGAAAGAAGGTCCTGCACCCGAACCTCTGCAGTCTGAACCTTCATGCATGGCTGCTGGTATAAAGAGTGGGATTTGTCAGAGGACGTTTTAGGCATGCTCCTCTGCTAGAAGCCCCGCCACCAAATCCATTTATGCCTGCAGGTGGCGTAAATTTTCGGCTTAGTGCCAAAGTTATCTGGACTCTTAATACTTGCTCCACTTCCTCTGTGTTGGAAGGTCTTCTGTTTTTGCCCTAGGCAGACCTGCAGATTAGTATAGTGAAGGGTTATTGTTGTGTTTTATTTCGGGGAAAAAAAGCCAAAAATACATTGCAAATAAAATTTACACCTTATAAAAACGTACAAATCTTAAAATAAATAATGCAATTAAAATTGCCATAGAGAATAAATACTTAATGCTAAATTGCCAAATTTCAATCACAGTATTCAACATCAATACATTCTCATCACACTTAACGATTGCCACCTGCTAGTGGATACCATATGGTGGGGGAAACAAGCTGGCACTAAATAGTTATGCCTCTCTTAATTAACTTCTGTAGCTATAACGTGAGGTAGCATATACCACATGTGGGAAAGATGTTTTTTTTTCAAATAATTCACTTTAGTCTGTCTGATGCCCTCTGAAAGAAACAAGGGGCATAAATAAAAGCGCCTAAGCCGAGGTGTCCCATGACAAAGCAAGAGGAAGTGTGTGACTGTATCCCTTGTAATGTCACAAATCGGGCACGCTTTGCTTCCACTCAACTCCCACCTCTTCATCATGGGCGCTAATGGCAGGGCCCAAATGTAATAAATTGGCTTCTTCTACAAGGTGGCTTTTAGCTCGCACTTTTGACAATTCCTTTACTTCTCTGCGCACTTCATCATTTATCCACAGAGGCGCTCCCCACAGTGTGCTTAGACCTAAAGATGTTAATGTTTCTTTTACACGGCACACCCATTTAAGGCGTTTCCCACCGCCCAATGAGATAAGATGGTTTAACCCATCCCTCTGCGGCTTTAGAGCCTCTACTTGTCATAACCTAAGCCAATAAAATATTGGTTTTAGGAAAACAGTATTGCTCACAAACAAAACATCTAATTCTATCCTCAGACCAGCATTAGGGGCACTATGGGACAAAGATAGCACATTTTTTAAGAACTTAGATTCAGACACATTCAGTGCCTTAGTTTTCCCATAACCCACAGTTCAGTTCCATAAAATGAAACCAGGACTTTTTGACCTCTGTGCATCTGCAGCGCCGGTGAAACTGCACCACTCACAGGCTTGCAAAACATGGATTTTACCGCTCTGCAGAGTTTCTTCAAATTTATGTTTGATCTCTCTAGCTGCTCTCATAATTCTCCATCTTCTTGGAGCCGAATACCAAGGTAATCAAAATGGTGAACTTGTTCAAGAAGAACGGCCTCCACTGATAGGTGAAGCGAGGGTGATTTTGAGTGCTTATGGCAGAACACCAATGCCTTTGTTTACTCAGTGTTCACTACCAAAGTAGTACTTTGCACTTGGCTTCAAAGATACTTAAAGACTTTTGCAGACCCTGGGGAGTGGTTGCTAACAGCACTGCATTATCTGCATAACACAGTGTTGGATATTTCGTGGATCCGAATTCTGGACAGTCCTGATAATTATTCAAAATTTCATCTATTATCTCTTGTACATATATGCAAAATAAAATGGGGACTAACACACAGCCCTGTCTAACTCCTTTTCCAACCTGAAAGGGGGGAGTCAGGTCCCCTCCTAATCCGTACTAACTTGTGCCAAATTCATATAGTATAATTGATGCACAATTGCGTAAAGATAGCTTGGGAACTTCCTTATATGCAAAATCTCCCAAAGGGTGTCCCTTGACACGCTATCAAAAGTGGTCCTAAGGTCTTAAAATACTACATCATTTTTCACCCTTGAGAGGCTAATATTCTTTTGAATGAGTAAATTCAGGGTAAATCATTGATCCATTGTTCCCCTTTCAGATTGGAATCCTGCCGGTAAAGATGGGATTACATGGTCACCATCCACCCGCTCCTGTAGCCTATTTAAAATGACCTTACCAAAGTTTTTCCCTGCAGAGGCTAATAAATAAATGGGGCGATAGTTTGTTGGGGACTCTCTTCCACCTTTTTTATAAAGTGAAACCAGCACAGCACTTTCCCAAGATGGTGGGATAACTCCCAACCTGATTATTGCATTAAAGACTGAAAGGAGTACTCTAGACCATACCTCAGACTTATCCTTAAACAGGTCTACAGGTATGAAGACAGGACCGGATGACTTCCCCATTTTCTGTTTGCTAGACACTTCCTCTACTACTTTCAAACTAATAACGGCCTCAGTGTGACTCTCAGAAATGCAAGACTGATTGACAAGGCCACTGCTCTGAGAATTATACAAAGTGCTAAAGTGGAGCCACCAATATCCCCCCGGGATGTTACAGATGGGCACCTGTTCCACTTCGTTGACCTTTCCGGCCACCATTCTCTTTTATCTTGGCTAAGAAGTTCTTATATGCTCGTCTTGCCATTGAGAGTTACAATTTGTTCACCGGGACAGCCCCTTTGATACAGTTTATAATTTGTTCTTTTGCCTTGTCACACTCAGTCATACCACCCCTTCTTATTAACGGCTCTATTCTTTAGCTGAGATGCAGAACAAGTAAACAACGGTTCCAACTTTTAGGGACTTCATATTCTGCAACGATAGAAGTATCAGAATTTTCAGACATTACAGACGAGCTCTATACTGGGCCCTACGGCTTCATAGAGATTGTTTGTCCTTTCTACCTTCATCAGATTCCTCCATTTACTTGCCTTCTGGGTGTTACCAGACACAAGCATTTCCTGTGTTGTTTTCTCCAATGTATTTCCTGAAACAAGATACATGTCCATGAAGATTGCTAGGTCCAACAGGCAGTGCTCACTGCCCAGTCTGCTCAATACCTCAAAACTTTGAATCTTGCCTCAATCCTTCCCTGATATAAGTACATAATCGATTATAGATTGGTCATTAGGGCCATGGAAGGTATTCTTTGCCGGTTGATCCTTACTGGACCTCCCGTTACAGGCCCTTAGGTCAAGATCGTACAGAACCACAGCTGTTTCCAGCGCATGGCTATCCTTTATTTTCGGTGTTGATGCCCTAACGTCGGGGACATCCCAGGCCTGATCATGTTCTTCCCATATCCCTTCCAACAGACTTAAGGGCTTAAATTGAAGATTCAAGTCACCCATCACCATTATGGTTGCTTCTTTTTATGCCTCGATTTGGGGCACTCTACCTCCAACCTCTTGAGGCACTTCACTGTGTCCAGCACCCCACTCCCGGTTGGTCTGTGTTAGATGTTAAATAATAATACCTCACCATTTCCTGTTCTAACAATAAGATTCTGGAGATCCTGTCTCCCTAACATTCACAACCCACTCTAAATTTAAATCGATCCAGATTAGAAGCCCGCTGAAGGGTCTCCCTTTGGGGCCCTTTTTGGCTGCTGTAGTATAGGTTTGATAGCCCTGTAGGAAAGGGGTTGCAAGAGCCCAAGATTCTTGATAAGAGATTATTTGATATTCTCTAAAAAATATTAACCATTTAGGGTCTTCTAGGTGTCTGCCAATCCCTCTGATCCAGTATAGGAAGCAGTGGGGTCTCTTCTCCCTGTGACTTAGGCCCTGGAAGGGTTGTCTTGCGGCCATTTCTGTCTTCAAGAGGACCCCAGAACAATACTCATTTTTCACGATCCCCATGGTCCTCGATTCGTGAGGGGTCTTTCTAATATGTTTTCCCATGCCACTTTGTTGACCCGGCGTGGGATTTAAATTTAGTGTTGACATTTTCAATGGGCGCTTCATTTGAGCCCCTTCCTTCTTGTTCATTAAGGTTGCTCACCCTTAAATTGATTTTCCTGGTTGGCATCACTTCTGCTAGAGGGGTGAGTGAGTGCCAGGCATTTTCTGTTAATCCTCCTTACCTGGCTTTCTCCAAGGAAAAGGCAATGTTGAGAGTTCCACTCTTCTTCCTTCCAAAGGTGGACTCCGCTTTCCATCTTTCTCAAAAGCTCCATCTCTCTGTCTTTTTTCCCCCAGCCCATCCTTCCAAGCCAGAGGAGCATTTTCATCCTTTGGATCCGGTGCATGCCCTCAGGTTCTAGGACAAGGGAAAGTAGAGCTGATGACTTTGAAGGCATCATGAAGTAAAGACACAAGCAACAGATTGAACTTTCTAATTGAAAGCTTTATTTTTCTTATGTGTCAGAATGGAGTAAGGCCTAACGTGCCCTATACTAAGTTGGTATTTCCCTACCTAAAAAAACTAAGGATAGTCTGCATCAATAAGTTCAAATAAGTCTGTCTGTGTCCAAAACCTATACTTGCCTTCACAACTAATAGTATACAATGTGTAGGGATGTCAACAGCAAAAAGAATAGTGTTCAAAAATAAAGTTCCAAACTTCTTCCAGCTCTTGGCCTAGACTCGGCTTCCCCTTACTCAAGTTCAGGAAGGCCCCAGGGTTACCTTCCCCAAGAGTTCAGCACAGTTCCCAAAGTCTCTGTGTTCTTGTCCTCAAGAGTACAAATCTTTCAATTAAAAATGGAAGAAGAAAAATAAACCAGTACCAATTCAAATCTCCTTGGTCATCCAGGCTTTCTCCTGTTTAGATTGACAGGCTTCCCTTCCCCAAGAGTTGGACTCTTCCAACTTTAAAAAAAAAACAATATCAGTTCAAATCTTCCAGCTTTCAAAATAATACTAGTTCAAATGTTTAGTTATCCAAGTCTTTCAATAATTCACATTGAGGGCTATGTTTCTTCATTTACAACTTACTTCAACAACTATTGCAAAACACAAACCTCTTAACATTCTCTTTACTTTACTCTTTCCAAGTGGGATCCTTCAGTCTAAGCATAGTTATGGGGCCACACGGTCCACCCATTACAAGTCACACGTCCGATCCCCTGTGCACTTGATTGTTGCAAAACACAAACTTCTCCACCTTTGCTTTCCTTGGCTTCTCTCAAGTAGGGATCTCTCGGTCAAGGCGCAGTTGTCAGACCACACGATCCACCCATGCATGTCACACAACCAATAGCCCTGTGCACTTCATTATGCTTTCTGTATTCCTCTGGCTTTTGCCATTACAGGTTCTCGCTCACTTAACCTGTGGTTCCTTGGATTCTTTTATTCTTGGCCAGTGCTCAGTTTCACATCTCCTATTTTTTGTAGCAATCTTTTAACTTGGCCACCACTTGTGGCTTCCACTTTCATTTCCAACCTTCTAGCTATGCCACCACTTGTGTCTCACACCTCTCAATCCGTGGCAATTCTTATCAGCACCACCTTCTCACGGCCCACCTTGACTTGGCGTCTTTTCCTCCTTCCAGCTCTGCACGGCTTCTCTTAAGCCTGCTCCTCTCCAGCCTGCTTCTCTACTCCAGACCGCGTCCTTCTCTTCAGGCCGTCTCTCCCCTTGTGCTCAGCGGTTACCCTTTTTATACACTTGGGACTTGGCAAATGACTGCAGGTTTGAGTTCTTAACTGTTATTGCCTGACCCTGATGAAACCCATTAACTGGGTATGCCTGGCTACAACTGAACTCTCTCTTCCTTGTCTCAGAGCCAAAGTGGTGCTTAGGGAAGTTTAAATGAAAGGAAGTGTGCACAACTCTTGGTTTTTCTTTCTCACTTTGATATTGAGCTGAGATTTGTCTGTATTAACAAGAGTAGGCTGATCTGTGTTGATCCTGCCCAAATGAGAATGTATCCTCATAGTTGGTCTCTTCCTCGTCCAAGTGTAAATATGACATTTCAGGGAGCCATTTGGAAAGCAAGAAAAGGGAAAAGGTTGACAGTAACCTACAAATGCGGTTTGGACAGAAATTCATCATGAAAAGGGAATGGGGGAAGCTACATCCTTTTCCCATTCCCCAAGTTCCATCCACCCAGGTGATCCTCCCTTGCATATCCACCCCCAGGGTCAGGATTGAAAAGCAATGGCCTTTCTCATGCCACCTGAGCAGAGGATCCTGGGGAAAAAAGAAGTGAATACACCCTCAGGTTCCTCACATGACCCACCTTTCATTGGTTACCCTGGTGCCTGAGATGGCAAGGCTGTCACCATATAGACCCTGTCTCACTGGATCATACTCTGCATCTCAGAATGCTATCATCTAGCGAGCAAGGGCGTCTGAGGGTCTTGGTGCTCACTCCACCAGAGCATTGGCCACCACCTCGGGTCTGAAACTCGGATGACCTGTTCTGGATATTTGCCAAGTGGCTCCCTTGGCTTCCTTGCACATTTTTGCTAAGCATTACTGCTTTGATTATATATCTGGTCATGACGCTCGTTTTGGCAGAGCTGTCCTTCAGAGCTTTCTGGTTTATGTGGTGTTCTTGATACCCTCCCTTCTCCCCGTCATTCTACTGCTGTGGGAGTCTATCATAGATGAGGAATCCCTGGGAGGAATGTCCATCAGAAAGAACATTACTGAGAGGTAAGTAATTTGTTTGCATAACCTAGCTTGTCTACAACTGGAGGACCTAAAAGCGAAGTCCTTTTCGATCTTACTTCCTCCAGGGATTCCTAAGAGTTTCCTGTTCTAGTATTCGCACATGGTTGGTATTAATGATGTTAAAGATGGAGCCTGTTTTTTTCAGACACACTCCCTTTCTCTCACTTCCTCTCACTCCACTCCTTGATCTTATGCCTCCGTACTCCCTAAGTTGCTCCCTGTCAAGGGCTCTTCTCACCTCCTACTCCCTCCAGTCTTCTTACTCCCTGTCCTCTCTCTTCCTCTTTGCATCTCTCCTCCCACCTCTCCTCTATTCTTCTTACCCTGCTCCCATTTCTATCTCTAACACTTTCCCCCTCTACGACTACTCCCTCCAACCTTTGCCTCTACAGGTTCTTCCTCCTCTTTCACTGTCTTTCTCTCTCTCCCTTCCCCTGTTGCTTTCTGTTTCTGAGCACGTTGGTGTCCTTAGCCGCCTGTGCAGACACCCTAGTATATAAGTTGAAAATGTCCTAGTTCAACTATAAGCAAGAGCGAACGGTGGCTGTCAATTTTGTTTTTAATTTCAATGAAACAGTAGTGTGCCAACACATGTTTCGATCCTCACACTGGGTCCTCTTCAGGGCGTTACTCGGTCCTTGCAAGACTCACACTCTACCTACAGCGTAAGCATTTCACTCTGGTTTAAAACCACTTGTTGAATCGTGTCCTTCTGTGAGGATGCAGAGTTCCGCTCTCACATTAATACTATATTGCTTCCACACCTCCACTCGTGTGCGGTTGCGCTCACGGGATCCCACTGGCCACGGCTGCGGTGATCTGCAATTCGAAAAGTGAAAATGAGCTTGTGAAAGTGAGACACTTAGGCTGTAGGTAGAGCGTGAGTCTTGCAAGAACCAAATAACGGCCTGAAGAGGACCCAGTGTGAGGGTCTAAACACATTTTGGCACACTACCGTTTCATTGCAATTAAAAAAGAATAATTGACATCCTTTGGCCACTGTTTGCTCTTGCTTATTGTTGAACTAGGACATTTTCAACTTGTATAGTAGGGTGCTTGTGCAGGCGGCTAAGGACACCAACGTGCTCTGTTTCTTTTTTGTGCCTGGGGGCTCCAGTCACGCCCTTTGACTGCTGCGGCTGTCCACATTTTTAGTGCTTAGGTGTCTGCTCATTGGGGTTGAGCCCAGTCCTCAGAAATGCTAGCTTTCTGTTTCTGTCCTTCCCTTCTCCATCCATTAGGTCTACATCCCACCTGACCCTAGGACCAATATAAACGTGTTCTTTCCCCCGGGCTAGGGCCATCACAATGCACAGCTATAAAGACCCCTCTTAGCTTTGCTACCTTTCTGTGTGCAGCTTTTCAAACTGTTTCTGTTTTGATTACTGTTGGTTCAGGGTCGGACTGGGACAAGAAACCGGCTCAGACACCCACAAAAAAGGCCCTCCCCTCGCCTCAGAAAAGTGGCCAACCCCTCACCTCATGACCCTTGATCGCGATGACATCACCCGAAGTGATGTCATTTGACCCCACCCGAAAGTGACATCCTGGGAATCGATGAAACACGACCTCTCACCCCTTGACAAAACAGGAAGTGGCATCGAATAGCATTGTTCCTAAGTACACTATGAAAAATTTGATTGAGTTCATTAATGTGATATACATTTCATACAAGAATGGATCACCATATGTATCATCATCTGTGTGTATAGAGCCATATGGTCAAATTACTGTGAATGCAAGCAGATGTCAAAGGCCAAATGATAATGTTATTGTATAGCACTTACACTTAAGCTCTTTTTTTATAGAACAACTATGCACACAATATCACGCAACCTGTGTTGGTACTCATTTATCAACCTCAGAAGGATGAAAGGCTGAGATGGCCTTGCTGGGATTCTAAACCTGCAATCTCCACACAATCTACTCCGTCATCAAGGCATGGATGGCAGTTAATGGCCTTTGCCTCAATGGAGACAAGACTGAAATCATGATATTAGGTCAACAGAACACCCTAGACAAACTTGACAAACTGTACGCTAACTTCTCCATTGACAACTCCATCATCCCTGTATCCACAGCCGTAAAGACACTGGGAGTATACCTTGACTCTTCACTATCTATGACTAGACAAGTCAGCGCAATCACTTCTGCATCTGCACACACCGCGAAACTCATAAACGCCACCAAGCCCTACCTCTCTAAACCCAACTGCCTCTCTATAGCGAGGGCAACCATTGGAGCCAAACTGGACTACTGCAATGCACTCCTAGCAGGCACATCAGCCAAAAACCTAAACAGACTACAAATCACACAGACCAATGCTCTCCGGGCCGCTCTTAGTATCCCAAGAAGAGAGCATTTCACCCAGGCCAGGCACTCAGCCCAATGGCTCCCGGTCAAAGAGCGGATCACTCTCAAAATCCTCACCCTCACTCACAAATGCCTCTCTCTCTCCGCCCCGTCCTACCTATCAGAAACCATCCTCAAACCATCCTCCTCCCGTCCCACCAGGACACAATACTCCTCCCTAATCTGCATCCCACGCATCAAAAAGGCCAAAGCCGGAGGCCTAAATTTCCCCTGCATTGCAGCCAAGACCTGGAACGCTCTTCCTGCAGACATTAGAGCGGAAAACTCATTCCCTATTTTTCGCAGGAAACTGAAAACCTCATTCCTTGCATAATAATTAGGAAACTCTCAGGAATCCATGTAAATATACTGCATTGCTAATGTATTCATGTCTACTGTAAATACTGTATTTGTATGTAATTACTGTATCCTATGTAACTAAGATATTGGGCCTCATTACGACCCTGGCGGAAGACAATGGTGCTATTAGCACCATGGTCCATGCCGGTAAGTTACCGACTCCGCCATGGAGAAAGGGGGAATTACCACCCCATTACAAGGTTGGCGGGGCGGTAATTCCCCCTTCCTCCATGGCCCTTCCCCATTCCCATTTTTGCCCCATAGGGCTCAATGGGAAAGGGGAAGGCGCTATGTACGGTGCCGCAAATTGCGGCACCATAATTAGCACCAAGGTCCCTTTGCGGGTCCCTACTTTAACGGCTGGTTTACACCAGCCGTTAAGGTCGGGTCCCGCAAAGGGACCTCGTAATTAGGCGCTAATAGGTTAACAGCGCCGCAGCCTTTTACGGCGCCGTTAACCCATTAGCGCCTGGGTCGTAATGAGGCCCATTGTCTGTAACAAGCGCCACGAGGCCCCCGGGCTGACGTGCGCTCTACAAATCTGAATAAATAATAATAATAATAATAACGTGCAGATCACACACACATTGCAGTAGCGAGCACTCAACCCACTGACCAATCAGACTGGCTACAGTAAAATTAGCAATTACTCTATAGTGGATAGCAGTCAACTGGTAACTGATATTTAACAGCAGACCAGTTAAGTTCATCTGCAGGTCTGGTGCGAAATTGGCCGCATGCTGCAGCAGCATGTGCATGATGCAAGCATCATAATTTATGATGCTGTTACGCTCACCTGGCTCCCACAGAGGCATCGATCTGAACTGGACAGCTGCAGTCTCCACCAATGTGACGCGTAGGGCCGAGATGACGGACTGGACTGGCCCACCTAGCTTAGTTTGCTTGGCCCGTAGGAATATTCTTCTGCAAATGGAGAAAGGGAATTAACCACCTGTGGAGTTGAGTGTAAATCCCCCCACCCCCGCTGTTCTTCCCACAGATCACCTTTGATGTCCCCTCTTATAGTCTCACCTGATGGTTTGAAAAGAGGAGCTCTCCATCCTGCATTGAGCGCAGGGGCGCGTTGATAACCAGTTGCTTCACTGGCTTGAAGGAATTGGTGATTTCCAGAACAATATTGACTCGGAAAAGTATGTAGTTCGTAAGAGTTCAAATGCCTGACTTTCACTCTTGTCCGATTCCTTGCAGGTTGCAGCTTGACCCTAGTGAAGAGTTCCTTGTGGCAACTGGTAATATTCTGGTAAGGATTTGTATTTTCCAACACAGTTCGATAAAATAATGTCAATATGTAACCTGTTGCTTTCTCCCTTATTCAGGCGCTGAGAAAAAGTATGAAGTCTCGGGGAATAATACCTCCGGCGGTAAAATCAGGTAAGTCTATTGTGGTGAGGAGGGTTCCGCTTGATAGTCCCTTTGTTTCACCTTGCTGTCCTTTTGTTTCCCCTTAGAGGCCGGGGTTCGGCAAAGATGCAGTGGAAGCTGCGCCGACCCGTGAAGAGGAATAGTACCCCCGGTGGTAAAATCAGGTAAGTCTATGGGGGGTAACTAATATTCCTCTGTGTATTCCCTTGGCTCACCTTGCTGTTCTTGTTTTCTCCTTAGGTGCCGCAATGCGGCGGGAACATGCAGGAGGATGCGGTGGAATGTGAAAATGCTGCGAAGGCCAGTGAGTTCAGCGCGGCGCAGCAGCAGGCGAGGCGACGTGCATAAAATAACTTCTTTCTTCCAGCTCGAAGGCGCGATGGATCAGGAATTCAGGTAAGGATCAAAGGTATTGCTCTTGTTCTAACCTTTTCTCCTTTTTTCTAGGAGCTCCAAACTCGAGGCGGGCGTGGCAGAAGACTGGATGCAGACTTGCCGACACGGTGAGCGTTACGCTGCTGGATGCAGAATAACGCGAAGCGTGTGCTGCTCTTCGGGCGTGGTTTAAATAGCCTCCAAAGTAGTCCCATGTACGTATTCCTCCCCAGCCCCACCCGAGTAAAAAAATAGTCCCTAGGTAAAATAGTCCCTTCCAAACCTCATTTGGCTTGGAGCTCTTGCAGCATGGTCTGCATCAGGTAAGCTTGCAGCATGGTCTGCATCAGGTAAGTTCTACTCTATGAGCCTGGCGCCATAGGCGCCAGGACCGCACCCAAACAGCCCCAAGCAGGGGTTTTTGGGCTTGCTCAAAATAACTTGATCCCTACTTCCGGGGTTTCTGGGCCTGGTCTGGGTGCCCCGGGGGTAGGCATCATGACAGATGCACACATCATGCATGCAAATCAATCATCAAAGCATGGTAACATGTGTTACCTTGTTTTGATGAATTATGCCGTTGCAGGTGCTTTTTTTGTTGCTTTTTTTCAAACCTTTTTTTATTTTTCAAACCTGCCCAGGGGTGGGCAGAAACCGGCCCCCAGGGATTACACATGATTTTGGCCTGGCCACGGGCCGTATGGCAGATGGGCCAGTCCGACCCTTTGTTCGTTCTGTTTTCTCCTCGCTCTGAGCCATGGTGAGTTATTTTTCTCTTGTCTGGATTTGGCAGCCGCAAGAGTATTAGAATCTATATTGGGACTGTCGGCTTACTATAGTGGTCTGCTGGCCGCTCTCCTTACTGCATTGAATTGTGGTCCTTGTAGTTCTGAAATAAAACAGTAATGAAGGTGCATGTAATTGGGTGATTGAATGTGGTACAAATGTCAACAATCATGGCCAAGCCTCCTCATACAGGGTACTTTTACGCATTAATATCTTGTAAATATGACACCTTTTGTCTTTCCATGCGTATCATTTACTAACCAGTTAAGCGCAGAGGGCAGGTGACTTGACAGAAACCAGAACACTTCCATTCATATCTGCATAGATGAAATTGCTATACTTGGAGCAGCATTTGTAAACGGATATTAATTTTCTGCTGTTTCTGTTCTGTTTTGTGCCTGTAAATGCTGAAACAGGGAGCCTTTATGGACGTACACATGTTTCCTAGCATTTTCGATCTTATTACTAATAAGATCAAAAACGGTTACAATTGGGAAGTATCCTTTGTAACACATTGTCATTTTTTTTCCCAGTGAAAGTATTTTCAGGAGTTCCTGTGTTGTGTGCATTTATCATCAAGATGCATCTATGTGATGTGTTCATAAACATTAATATTTAAAACGTTTTCCACAAATGTAATACATTGTTTGAAGCCAGACATCTCTGCTACACAACTCTGCTTTATTTCTTATGTGTTCTATTCATTTTCAAGGTCAGACATGTTCTCGTTGCCTGTTGCATACTTTATACACTCTTCTGGAGACAAATACATGTTTAATCTTACAATTGAATTTACACTCTAATTATAAAATCAGTGTGTAAAATGTTCCCACCTCATAACCTTATCTACGGCACAGATGAGTATGCGGTGTTTAATTTATATATCCATTCAACCAAAACTGGAAGTCAATGTGGCAAACAGTACTATAACGGTACCTATTCTTTGCACAGAGGGGAAGCTCAGTGTGTTAGTGCTCATCTGTTTCATTTGTGAGAGGGCACTTGTGATACTGCACTCTGTGCTTTATCTATTAATTGTGAGCGACACTTTGTTTTTGTCACAATGTTGACCACTGCCACATATTGTCCATATAGCACTAACATTTTGCATGCATTGTCTGGATGTCTCATACTTTTACTCTCTTACAATGTAGAAAACTAATTTTGACTCACTTGAAATCACATTTCAAGTATTAAAGTACTCCCACCTCAAAATATTATATCGAGCACTGATCAAGGCAATATGTCGGGAGTTCTGGGACAGAGGCCCTCCCAACTCACTCATGCAACATCTGGGGTAGGATGGGCTCTGGCATACACCCTGTTAGGCTGGCTACCCTAGGTAGAGAGGGGTTCCTACTCCCCCCGCTAACCCTGTCACATGGGACAGTTATTTCTACAGATATCTACTATGTAAGTGGTCTTGTGTAGCACCCTTTTTACCACTTTTGATGGCCACCCACCGCATGCTAAATAGGAGCGCTTATTCATGGTTCGATTAACGTTGATGTGCTTACAGCTATGCGTGCGGTGGCCATTAATGGGGGGCTTTGTGTGTGTGTGGCGTAAGGTGGTAGGATATATTAGAGGGGAGTCAGTTAGTTAGGGTTGGGATTCAGGTGGAGATACGGCAAAACAAGGTGCATCTGTGCACTCCTTCCATTGGCCTCTTGCAGGAAGGTCGCATTTCACTAGCTCACATTGCCATATCTCTCTGTAGCTCAAATAGATACATTGTACCCCATGCACATCAAAACAAGCATCTACACGTTGGCAGATGAGGTGAAGGGGGCAATCCGGAAACTCAATTACCATAAATTGCATGCTAAGTGGTATGGGGTCAAGAACATTTGGTTCAGAGAAGGGTTTGCTTGAAATTTAAGAATACCATTTTGCCCTCATTAGTATTTTGGTTGTCAGTTTGAGAGACTGCACATACTTGCCATTCAGACACAGTAGAATAATGATTTGCATATAATCATATGGCTTTTGGCAAAGTGCCAAAGCCAGGATCGGAACGTAGCTTTCTTTGTTTCAAAGTGATCAACTTGCCTATTAGTCCACATCTGTCCTTAAACCAGAGTTCCCATGGCAATAGGGCGACCTTAGGGCTAGGGCACTTAAACATATGGCATATAAGAAATCATTTTGAAAAATGATGGCTTTCCTACAGGCAGCAAGGTGGAACTATAATTGAAAAGAACTAATAGCACCCAGTTGGAGAAGAACTCAGATTATATATTCAGCCGATGGGCATGTTGAAAACTATACATTCAACTCTCTGATGTAGAATGTTATGATTTATGGATGTGTACAACTAATTTGTCATGTCACTGTCCAATCCAGACATTAAATCTACAAACCCACCGCCCCTGATCAATGAGCAATTTATCAGAGTTGAAAACCTTTGAAAGAGAGGACTTGGAGACTATTGTTCTATAATAAAGCACATGCCCTAGATTCACGCAGGGTGGCATGCCTAGACCCTAACGTACCTGTATTGAATGATTCTTCAAGCTCTCTGTATTTGTGTTGGTGTACACCCAACAGTTCAATGTCTGACCTGGTGCCAAATCATTCCAGGTTTTCCCATCCAGTTGCCTAGATCACTTGAGGGTGCTTAGGTACCGCAACTATCACCCGAGTTCGTTTCAGATCTTCCCTACCGAACCTGCCTGTCTTGTTGCAGCTGTTTCACTAATATTTTGCTGTTTTTCACAGCATTGTTTTCAAGGGTGGGACAAGGGAACTTTCATTATGGATTTCTAGGGTGGTGTGGGGTTGTGGACGGGGTGGTGTCACATGGGAGGGATACCCGTGGGGACTTGCCCCATAAAAACATGAATAAATTAAGCAAAACAGAAATGCAACAAGGTGCCCCAGATCCATTCAAGAACTAAGACAGTTCACCGAAGGAGGGATATCATCTTGCAAACTGCCTTATTAGGCATTTCTACCTTGATGGAAGGTACATGTTATGATTTGGCTGTCTATCCTTTACTTTTCATTATTTGCCTTAGTGGTCTTGGTAATCCCTCACTTCTAGGTTGGTTCTCTATCCTGCTAATACGATAGACTAAATACTAACTGGTCAATCCTTAATTTCTGAGCATTGTTCAAATTGAAAATTCATTATCTACTATAAAGTACCCCTTATTTACCTCATTTAATGGTAGTACACTCTAAACAAAGTTTCTTTTAACGGCTTTGTGTCACCTGTGAACATTACCAAGCTTCTTGTATTTAGTCCTTACGGTTTTCGAATGGCTTTGTCTCGAATGAAAAATGGCGGGAAAAAATTCCAATTTCGTTTTTTTTTTTTTTTTGGGGGGGGCTCCCCCCCAACCCCCTGTTTCTTTTAATTGACACTTTTTTTTACTAACTAAACCAAAAAATATATATAAAATAAAAAAAATAATCAGAATTTTTTTTCCACATTTTATTTTTTCCACATAAAGGCTTTCGAAAATGTGCGTTCGAAATTTTAACTGGATACCAGTCCTTACGCAGTCTAATTTAGCTTCTTCGTGGAGACTTGTAAATAAATAAGGTGACGACATGGCGAACAGAAAGGTCTCAGACTTTTGGTGTTTTTAAAGAAAATACTTTACTAAGCAAGTGTAACCAAAACAGGGTTTCAAGAACAAAGCAAAGTGTTCAAACATAAGTGATTTGAAAGCCCATCCCTGAATAAATAACGCAAACTTAAGATGCACTTCAGCTATGAAGTAAGAAGGTACCCAAAGTACTAAAACTCCTAAATTAAACTTGCCTGTCATAACTAATCATTGAATTTAAAAGAGAGGTTTCCTGAATCAGAAGTTCCTAAAAAGTGAGTTGTCAGAATAGCCAAATGAAATGGTGCAATAAAGAAAATAAAGTTAACGTCCTTCCCTTAGGTGGAAAGGTGTTGAGGGGAAAATATCTAATTGACAGTCCTTCCCTAAAATAACAAAGTCCATCAGTTTAGAGAGGCCTTCTCCCAGGCCTGCCCTGTTAGACAAGCAAAAGGGCCACATACATAAATAACTGAAACTGGGACATGGAGTTGCCTTTCAAGTGCAGGGCCTCTTAGGCGAGGGATCAGCTGGGTCCTACTTTTATTGTTCCTTATCTCAATCCTCTGGTTGATTCATCTCTGTGCCTGTCTTTCTCTCTCTGTTGTTCTCTTTTGGTAGATTATTACATTACCCCAACCTCCTGTTGGGCTTCTGAGTTTCTCTCTCTCCATTTCTTCTGCAGCCTTAAACTTCTTCCACTCTTCTGCTTCAGGTGTCTTTTGTACCCCAACTCCTGTTGGGCCCCGTCCTCCTATTTGCCCTACCCCTGTCTTCCATTTACGGGTTTTGACCTTCCCTGTCTTCTTCCAGTGGTTGTTGTCGGTCTCTCTTGGCTTCTCCCTCTCAGCCTTTCCGTGGGGTATTCTCACTTCTTACGTGGTGGCCCTTTTCTCTTTACATTTCCCTGCTCCTCTTGAGGGTACTTTGCTTTTGCCCCTCTTCTCTTCAGTGTATATGTGCCTGTCCTTGTCTCTCTACCAGAGTCCTATAGAGGTGTTGCCTTAACCTCTTCCCAGGTTTCTCAGTCCTTCTCTCTCACCCCCTATGTGGGGTATTCTCGCTTCTTAGTGGCACTTTTCTCTTTCTCTTTACTTTGCCCCTCCCCTTTTCACCGGACTTGGATTTTGCTCCTCTTCTCTTCAGGGGACTTGCTTCTGTCCTGGTCTCTCTACCAGTGTCTTTTTGTGGTGTTGCCTTAGCCTTTTCCCAGGCTTCTTAGGCAAGTCGGCTCTCCCACCTGTTTGACTTAGGTGGGCTGCAGGGGTACTCTCCTTCTTACCCCCTGGGTCAATCAGTTTTCTACAGGCTCTTCAGTCACCTTCCAGGCGGGCAGTGCTCCACGATAGTCATGCTCCTTCACCCAGACAGCATCTCCTCCTTCAGGAAACGGCTCCTATTCCCTTCACCAGCATCTAGAGAGAGAAGTACAGTGAACCAGTCCCCAGTGGCAGCTGGTAACATTTAAAACAGGTGTGGAGTAACAACCAGCACTTGTTATCACTGATAACCTTTTCCAAGGGTTTGGGGGGCTTAACTGGAAGAATATTACAAAAGGAAACATAGCCCTGTGGTGCATTTTACATGACCATTTTCCAAACTCCAAGCATATTTGCTGTAGGCAATGTGTTTTTAAAGCTTCTCATAGCCGTATATGTCCAGCCCCTGTCTGTCCATGTTACTAGTGCTTTACATGTCTGTCCGAGTACCCCAACCTCTTTACAGATATTTGCCCCTTGCATGCTCCTCGCTCGTCATGATGATGTGTTCCAGGCTCCTCATGCTAATCTGCTCTGTGCTCAAACACCTCACATTCTGTCTTTATGCCCCAACCTAGTGAATGCCATCTGAATTTCACTTTGACAGGCAGCTAAAACTGTCATTAAGTTGAACAAGCCTGAGGGTGCTAGCCTATTATTCTAAGGTGAAATTACATCTGTGAGTTTATCGACATTTGACTGAGTTGTATTGGTGTATGATTGTGGTGCAATGGAATATCAGTACATGCAGTTTATGTTAGTCTGCTTCAGTCCTCTTACCACACCCACCTCAGTTACTACTCCCTAACTACACATCATAAGCAGCCCTTATTGTCCCAGCATCTGGGGCAAAAATCAGCTATTCCAATGCCCTTCTGTCATAAATGTGAAGGCATCATGAAGTAAGACACAGACAACTGACTTAAATGCAAATTAAAATACTTTATCAAATCAAATGTCAGGATGTTAGAAGGTCTAACTTGCCCTATACTAAGGTGGGAATTCCCTACCTGAACTAAACTAAAGAAGGTCTGAGTCAAAGAGTTCAACTTTAAAGTCTGTCTCTGTCCAAAACCTATACTTGCACTCGCCATTAAAGCTTACCAATGTGTTTGATGTTGAAATCAACATAAATAGTGTTCAACTCAAAGTTCTGAGCCTCTTCCAGCCCACAGCTTTCCTTCAGCTCCCCTTCCCCAAGTATACCATTGTTCCATGAAAAAGTCTCAAGATCCCCTTTCTCCAGTTCCCAGTCATATAGTATAATATAGTTCAACACCAATCCTCTGGGCTACCTTCCCCAGTTTTCCAACACTACTGTTCACAGAAAACAAAAGAGCCTGAGTTTTTGTTCCCCAGACCACACAATGTAGCTCCTCAGGTTTTTGGGTTCCCATCCCCAAGACTTTATCTTCATTGCAGCAATGTCTCTGAATTCTCAATGTATATGGCTCCCTGGTCTAGGTGCAGTTGTCAGACCAAACAGTCCACCCATTACAGGTCACACAACCAGGATCCCTGACTCTCAGCCTCTTGTCTTTGTTGTAATGACCTTTAATCTCCTGGCTTGTTCTTCTCAGCCTCTTGGCTTTGCCATTACTTGTTAAACGTCCTATCAGACTTTTAGGCCTTGCCGTTCTGCAGTTATTCATAAAGGTTCAAGTGATGGTTTCAGTATTCCACTCTACTTGGTGGTCATTAAGCATTCATGCCGCTGAATTAAAAAGTTCTCTTTCGTGCAGTTCACAACATACATTGGTTTTACTGTATTTAAAGTCCCATTTGCTTCGGTATTTCGTTTTATTTAATTTTTCAAAGTTCAACAATAAACTGGATTTTGCTTAATTCTTAAAGTTCCATTTAGTTCGGTATTCAATAATATTGCAGGAGCGCCCCGGGATTCACGCATCCTCTGACACTCACCGGCTTGTGGCGTCTCCTTCTCTCGCACTCTGATTGCTGCCGCGTGTCTACCTTCTGCATGCCGACTCCCCAAACAACCCCTTCTGTACATGGATAGCGTCCCTCTTTCTGGGTGCTCACCCGCAGCTCCTGCGGCCGAGAACAGGTCATGGAGGCCCCAGGCTACAAACACTTACACAGCCCTTCGGCCACAGACTGTGTAAACTTTCTGATTAAATTGCCAGTTTCCTGCCTCCTCGTCCAGTCCCACCACTGCTGCCTTCCCGGTAGCAGGGCCTCCTGCTGCTTTCTCCCACACAGGTCTCCCAGCTTCTCTGTACTCTGCTGCACTGGTCCCATTTTATACACCTGAAGCCCCTTGATAGGCTGTAGGTGTGGGTTTCCAATGAGACTTGCTTCACCACTATTAAAGGGACATGTCTGACTCTTGCAATTCTCTATAGGCATCTTCCTCATCCCAGTACTAGTCGGTGAGAGTGTGGGGTGTTCATTACTCTCAATCTCCTCTTCCTCGTCTCAGCACTGCCAGGTGATGCATATGGGGAAAAGAGGGGGAACTGGCTTGTAACATCCCATAAAGGTCAGAGAAGGGTTATGACAATTGTCGATAGGAAAAGGGATACCATGTCTCACCCGTCTTACCCTTATCCTTTTCACCATCTTTCTGGTGTGTCTAGACTGGTGATAACTTCAATTATTTTCTAGGCCAATGGTACATGGGTAGCAATATCCCATAATTGCCACTGGGAAGGAGGACTCTTCTTGGAAGCAAAATGCTGAATACTGTGTCTCGGCTGATAACATCTCATTGCCAATCCATAATGACCCTCCACCTTGGTGATCCTCCCTTGCTTCTCCACCCCGAGGGTCAGCATCCAAAAGCGATGGCCTTTCTCTGGCCAGCTGTACAGAGGATCCAGGGGAAGTAGATTTGAGAACGCCCTCAGGTTTCTCACATAAACCACATCTACCTTGATATTTCCTTTATGGTTCCCAAATAAAAATCTGCCTGTGTAATTCAAAGTGGCCCCCTTCACATTCTGATATTCCCTGTTCTAAGCACACACAATGGTTTGCCACATTTAAATCAAGAGTGAACTATAGAATCCTACACTATTCCAGTACAGGGAGGTGCCTATATTTCATACAATTCTTAAATCCTGAGTCCCATCCTCCCTATTTTTCTAGCTCACACACTGCTGTGCCAATGCATAACACCTGACTAACAAATTCTGCAATTTCAGTACTGACCCGCATTTCATTTTGCCAGTGCAATTTATTCCCTATGAGACCATATTATTGAAGCACATAGGCAGACGACTCTGCCAAAGCAACTATGGGGCCATTCAGTACCCCCTACTATGCCAATCAGGGTCCTGGTCCTATACAAAGCTCTGCCCGAGCCTGACCAGTTTTAATATGGTCTGAATCCCACACACAATTCTGAAATGCAGCATCCAATATTCCAAAACTAAAAGCCATGCACAGTTCCATCAATGCACAGCAGTTTTCCTTCCTCTGATTGTTACTCTAATACTCTGTTGTGGCTAATTCCAATAGGAAATGTAAATGAAAATCTTTCAATTGTGAGGAACCTGATGGCGTCCTAACTTCTTTTTCCTTTGTATCCTCCTCTCGGGTGGCCAGGGAAAGGCCATTGCTCTTGGATCCTGACCCTGGGGGTTGATATGTGAGGGAGGATCACCCGGGTGGAGGGAACTTGGGAAGTGGGAGATGACATCCTTGGGTGAGACATGGTAACCCCATTTCCTTTTCAGAATGAACTCTCTATCCCACAAGCCTTCATAGGCTATTGTTAGCTCCTTGCTTGCTCTACCCATAACACATTCCCTAAGAAACACCAGTTCAGTACTGGGATGAGGAAGAGAGCAACTAGAGAAGCACACCCTCATTTTATTAATACACACACATACCAACCTCAACTTAGTACAGAGACGAAGAAGAGGACAACAAGAGCAAGACCAGACTACTGTTTCCATAGTGAGCGTGTTAATCATGGTGGCAGGAACCTTAAAAGCCGACATCCTTGTGAACACAGAGTCGGCGGTGTGGCAAGCGGAATGCTCGAGACACGAGAAAGGATGCAGAGTTCATTCAGCGGGAAGCAGAACTGAAGGACACTGGAGGCCGGTGGCAGTCCGAAGGAAGGAAGCCAACGTGAATGAGCGAAGCGGTCGTAGAAACCCCAAGCTACAGGAGGAGCATCGTTGGGTGAGTGGAGCCATAGAGAGCCGCCAGGAGAAAGAACGAGGTACCACACAGGAAAGAGAGAGCCTGTGACGGTCAAGGACCTTGCAGCAAAGCTGTAAACTCTGACCGGTGAATGTACCAAGAAGGGGGAACGCAGGGCTGGCAGGCAAATATGTAAAGCAGATAACGAAGATTGATTTAAAGGGAACTGAGCATTACTGTGAATGCAGAACAAAGTGAAAGTAAAGTACTTTTGAATTCCGAACAAAATGCAAGCAATTATAAGCGATTTTGAATACCGAACAGAGTGAAAGCAAGTTGGGAGCACTTGTGAATATTGCACAGAGAAAAAGAAAGATTGTGAAAGTACCAGATGCAAATAACTGTATTATAAAAGAAACTAGCATTGTCACAAGCCAAGAACATTCTAAAGTACTGTATCAGATAAGAAAGCGAGCATTGTGAGCAGTCAAGAGAAGGCAAAGAAGTATACGTAATGAGGAAAACCCATTGGCAAGAGCCAGGAGAAAGTGTAACATCTGCTTTGTGAGCAAGCAAGCCACCATACAGTGTTGGGAGATTGCGACACAGGTGGATAAAGCAAGGAGCACTACAACAGACTTTTATATGTTTTGAAGTCAAGAAACCGAACTGTTTATGTGAACTTGTGGAAAAGAGGCACATAATAAGAGCTGGGAAGTGTCCCAAGGAATTGTGTTGTTTTGAAAAGCTGGAAGATTTGAACTCTTGGGGAAGTCAACTCCTGTGCCTTGTGAACTGTTTTGAAATTGGCCAAGGGGAAGCTGATTGCAAGCCAAGAACTTTACTTTGAACACTATTTTGATGCGGTTCTCCCTGCACATTGTATACAGTTAGATGGGAGGGCAAGTATAGGTTTTGGACGCAGACAGACATTTGCTTTGGACTTCCTGACAAAGACTAGCCTTAGTTTTCTTTAGGTAGGGAAATCCGACCTTAGTATCTGGCTAGTTATGCCTCACTCCACCCTGCATTTTGAGGAAAATAAAACTTTGAAGATAAAACGTGGCTCTGTTGTCTGTGTCTGCTTCATGATGCCTTCAAAACAATGCATATAATTCTCATGAGCAGCAGCACTGGACCTTTCAGTTCTGGGACTCGCACAAAGGTATGTCAAAAGACCCCTGCCCTTTAATAATAGCCACCAACAGTCTACTATTTCAGTTTCATGACTAAGGAACAGCTATCACAATATACATCAATCCTGTCGAAAACCTGCCTCCTTCCGACCACCATTCGAGCACTGGAACCTACAAATAGCTTCACCAATTTTATCATTCATGATTTAAATGTACCCCTGATATTCCAGGACTGGGTCCCAAAAAAGCTCTATCTGTGCACCTCCATCTTAACTTTCAACATGACCAAATAGATCTACTGGGATCCAGCCACAGCTTCACAAATGCACCACTATATATTCCTGACCTGCAGACATATGTTTGCCAAATTTCTAATACGTCTACCTGAGCGTCGGCTTGCACCATCCCGATTCACAAGCTGGGGAACTCTATTCCTTACAGGGCTTGCATGTTAATGAGTAAATGGGGTGTGAGAGTGAGCTAGAACCCAGCAAAGCTTACAGATATACACATCATACCAGGCGGTGAGAGGGCGCTCCCTCTCTTCAAGAGAGCAAGTCATGACTTGGGGACGAGAGGGGTGCACCCCTGCAAGTCATACAGCGAGTTGGGCATTCTGGGGAACTAAATAAGGACTGTCGTATAAAAGGATCATATTATCAGAAGTGCTCAAACCAATCTAGGGTATTGCTCACCCTGCAATATGGCAGTGTTATTGGCATCCTGAAGTAGTGGTCTTAAAATAGATGCATTGTCAATAATTTAGAATTTGTTAAAATTGATCTGTCTGATTAATGACTAAAGTGGGGCATAGTGATCAGATATTAAAGGTTCATAGTTTGTGCTGCACCATTATTTGTGTACTTGTTTATCAGAACTCAAGACCATGAGGTGCTAAAATAGCTCAATGGTTTCAGTTCCTGCTTCAGAGACCTGCGTGAAAAAGCCATTGTCCCAAATGCAAGGATGGCTGACTCAACCTTACATCTGTATGGATGTTTCAAATTAGTGCAACTTTGATAGGTAACATAATACCTTGCAGCCTGTGGTATGCATGCATTATATTAACTACTAATATTATTGCCATTTAAAGCACATAATGGAGTCCAGCGTCTTATCATAAATTATCTTGGGGTACTAATGGATTATCGATAGACCTGTACAGTCATGAGAAAGTGTTAGTTTGTGGATTTTGCTTTGCCTTTTAAAAACCATAAATGCTCATAATACCTCATAGAGATAGATTCAGCAGAGGATTCTTGAGTAAAGTTTGCAACTATAAATCACATTCCATGGGTGTCCTTTGTCACTCTTTTTGTTGTTCTCTTTAAAATGTACGTTCTGCTTGATTCTGATGTCCACTTTAGTAAAACTAGTCATACACTTACAAGGCATAACTACTCCTCCATTGCCTACCTCACTTTTGCAAGTGTAAGTCTTCCGAATGTGAGAACTCTACATTCAAATCTACAGGGTCAGAAGTCCCAATGCACACGATTCAGAGACTTGTGGTGAGCACTTTTAGATCGGAAGCTGGACTGTGGGTCAGATGCCTCCTGTGTCTTGAGAAATCTGTCAATTTAAATGGTACTGACTTTTTTCCAGTTTGCTTTCTAGTTTCCTCCCCTTCCCAATTTATCCTCAAGCTTCCTAAATATCTGTCATTAGAGATGAGTAGTCAAATGGAACGTCTTTATAATGCTGCAGCTCCCTGGCCCCAACTTTACGTGCTGCATGTGTGATCAGATCTGCAACCTGACTTCGGCTCACATATAAAGCATGACGCTAACCGCCTCATGCCAGAGAACACACCTTTCCCTCTCTGGTTCACGTTTTAGGAGCAGTCAAGTCAGCGCTCTGTGGAGGCTTATTTTCGACGTTGAAAAATCCTGTAAACAACCCTCTGCTTGAGATCTGCACATTTGTTTATGGGGTGACAGAGATGTGTGACTCACGCACACACGAGCTGTTAGAATTTGTTACTGCAGTGTATTGAATTTATTTCATACAGTGAGAGCAGTTCCTGATTAATGCTCTTTTCTCTGACATGCATGAGGCCTGGCATTTAGCACAAATACTTGGCAGCGCTCCACCCAAACGGCCACAATGAACGAGCCACCACTGACTGTCCTTGACTGAGACACGGCCAGAGTGAGCTGGGTTTGCTTTTATAACCAGACCTCTCCTCATCCTGTTGGTTGCGGATTGGTGGAAAATCCTGCTTACAGGATTGGCTGGCAGGGTGTTTCCACTCTGGTCCTCTTGTGTTAGGTTCTGTAACGAATCGTGGGATTCGATCATCTCTCTCCGGGGGGGGGTCGGGGGGTGCAGGGGGAAGCCTTTCCTTGTGAGACTAGGGAGCTGACCCCGCTACACAATATTCCCCCTACGGGTGGCGATAAGCGGGATCTCACAGGGTCACAGGGAGAGACTGCCCCATTGGGACAAGGACTCCCATCCAAGAGGGAACTCCTTTCTCAGCCCATCCTCCCCCAGAATCCTGTAAAGTTGTGGACAGGAGATCAGAAGAAACCTCTTGTATTTACTATTGTGATGTGTCAACCAAAGGTAAATACTTCTCTGGTACTCAGACGACTACACCTACAGGAGGAATGAAGAGTGAGTACCACCTAGGTACTGAGATGAGGAGAACTCGGTACTAAGTGAACCTACTGTATATCCCAACGTATTCTCATGCCTTGCCTCTTGCTGTAATTTTTCCTGTACTGCCTTACATCCCTTCTGTAACATCTCTCCTGTACTGTACTATAAGTGTAAGTGATCATAATGTAACTGCGCCACGTTGTACCCGGGCTGATTGGTGCTATAACATTTCAAATAAATAAATAAATAAACTCAAGGTGTTGTAAAGAACAAGTACCTTTTTACGAGTATGACTAAATCACAAAGAAAGGACTCCCACGAGAAGCTGGTAAAGCCCCAGCACAGCAGCATAAAAGTGGGAGGAGAGAGCGACCCAGATGTTTCGGACCAGCTGGCAGAGGGAAGCTGATAACTCGGGAAGAACACTGCTTAGCATGCCAGCAAGCCACTGGAGAAAGGAGGTGCCCGAGGTGCACAGAACAAGAGACAGGCTGGAGAGTCTGTCCGCTTGGTGAACGTCCCAGGAGGGACAATCGAGAAGGGATAGAGAGGAGCCCCGCCACTGATGTGCCTGAGCTGAAGCATGCAGGGGATGAACCCGTGAGAGTCTGTCAAATGAAGGAGAGAGAACCAAGAGAGAGAGGTGCTGGCCAGAAAGGGGAGAGAGGGAAGGGCCCTTTCCTCGCTGATGCCACACACTGACACTGAAGGAGGGAACAGATGCGAGCAAGAGAACCGTCCTGACCAAGCATAGAGAGGAGTCGAAGGAGAACGCCGACCCAGTGGCGCAGCCCCATTACAGCAAAGGTAAAGGGGAGAGTGAGAGACCCGGGGAGCGGGGCGTATGCAGTATATTAGACAGTCATATTTGTCAAAGACAGAAAAACGAATATAACTATTGGAGTACTCTTACTCCTGTCAGTGAGAGACTGTGTACTAAGAGTGAGAATCTTTCCCAGGCCCAGCCTATATCTTCCCCAGAGTGGAATCAAGTATTAATAAGAGTACCACCTACTTAGGGACTCAGTCTATTTGTCCCAGTGGAAAGGTTGGAATCTAGGAGAGTGATCCGTACTCTGGGACTCAGCCTACTCGTCCCAGTAGAAAGTCTGAAAACCGAGAGTGACAAAGGCTCTGGGAATCAATCTATTTGTCACAATAATAAGGTAGAAAGCCAAGAAAATAGACATTCTGAAGGCCAATCCTATAGTGGAACTAAGATACAAGGAGAAGGGGAGAAAAAGGCAACCCCCTTTGTCTACCCTAATATTCCCAAAGGGGAAACCAGTGAAGCAAAGATAGACCAACTTGTCGTATAGGTTCTCTATCGGGGAATACAGCACCAAAAGAATAAAGTGAAGCAATATTTAATATGCTTAAAGACACTCAATAAAGTGAGACTTTCAGAGACACTTGAGAAGAGGTTCATCCACAGAGTTAAGAGGAACCAACCTTGTGGGAAAATCCCCTAAAGGAACTGAACCTACTGGTCTCAAGATCGTACATTGAGGGTGATGCCACTCATCCAGGAGAAGGGAGTCGTTCTACTGGACTTTATTTGTTATTCTATCTTAGTGGCAGGGTCGGCATATATTAGTTCTCTTGGACGGTGGACAAACTATATTTATGTGGACTTACATCAGACGATGAGCACACTAGTTATTTTCGGTTAGGTAGGGAAAACCATAGACTAGGGATAGGAAGGTATTTTCTCTTATTTTAATACAATCCTTCTAAAATGACAAAAACTGGTCTGCCTCCTCCTTCTGACCTATGACAGTTCTGCTTCCTAATTGGTCAGTTGGACATATGTTGTTTTAATCATAATTTCACTTTCTTAATTTCCTTTTCTTTGTTCCACAATGTTCTTTTTTTTTCATTGTATTTATTGGTTTTACAACAAGTTAAACATTCCCTCGCCCCTCCTCACCACCCCGCCCATTCCTATGCGCCACCCCCTCCCACCCTGGGGGATGGCAGACCCTTCCTCTGGTATGGTTTCCTCATCAGTGTTCAGTTATTGCAGGTCCAGGAGTTTCAGGTGTTGGGGGCACCATTGGGCCCTAAAGTCGTCCTTCAGAAATGCCAGTGTCACCCCAGTCTCCAGCAAAATTCTCCAGGTTATTGTTCATTTCATATGTGGCCCATTCCAGCGCCACCACTTCCCCCACTTTGCGAAGCCACTCTTGGACCATGGGGGTGGTTGCTCCCTTCCACCTTTGGGCGATTAGGGACATTGTTGCCAGTGTCAATACCACCCTTCCCCTCTCTCAGCCCCAACTGTCCCCTTCCTCACCAGCCTCTCTTATACCTAGCAAGACTTGCTCCGGGGATCTTCTGGCCCCTCCCCCAAATGCTCGAGTTTGAGCCTGAAGTACCTCCCTCCAGAATGGCTCAATTTTGGGGCATTTCCACCATATGTGGGAAGCCGTGCCCTCTTCCCCGCACACCCTCTAGCAGCCCTTGGATACGTCGGGGTATGTGTTATGTAGAGAGGTCGGAGCGTAGTGCCACCTGTACAAAATCTTGTACCATGATTCTTGGAGTTGTCGCCCTTGCCAATTTGGGTATTCTTCTCGAGAGACGTTCCCACTCCTCTCTGCTGATTCCCTGCCCCGTCATCTGCTTGAACTGCGCCATGAACGGTCAAGCGGCCCGAGGGGAGGCGCCGTCCAATATTCCATACAGGTTTAATAAGAGGCCCTTAGATCCGTCATGTGTTAGCAAAAACTTCTTGAAAGAGGCAACCAGTCGAGTAGCAGCCGCCCTAACTTCTCCGTTCACCAGCCAGTGCCTTAGTTGGAAATACCCTCCCCTCTTCCACCCAAATCTCCTGTTTACACTCTGTGGATGTACAAACCTGCCGGTCCTGCAACATATCCCATATCGACCTGCATCCCGCCTCTCCTTGCCACTTCCCAAAGGCCCTCTGTTCCATTCCTGGGGTAACGTCCCCACTATTAAAGATCAGTGTAAATGGAGACGGGAAGGTTGAGATGCCCTGCTTGTTCACCAGTTTGTCTCAGGTGTCTGCCAGCAATTTGGTTATGGCCCTCATATACAGGTGTTTCGGCCTGAGATGTCTCTGCAGCCATAAAACCTCTTTCAGGTTGTGTTGTGCTACCGCTCTGTCCATCGAGCCCCACTGCTTCCCTTCTGTCCCTGAGAACCATACTCTTGTTACGCACAGTTGTGCTGCCTCGTAATATTGTTGGAAATTGGGTAGAGCCAACCCCCACCCCCTCCCTTTTAGAGGCATTCAATAGCTGACGGCTAATTTGTAGCTTCTTCCCCTCCCAGATGAATTCTCTTGTTACTTTCCCCAGTTCCCTGAAAAAGCTAGAGGGTATTGCTAGCGGGATCACCTGGAACAAGTACATCAGTTAGGGGAGTGTGACCATTTTGACCGCTGCCATCCTTTCTATCACGAGACCCTAAAATTCCTCCACTTTTGGAAGTCCTTCTTTATCGCCTTTAATGTAGGTGGGTAGTTGGCTACGAACCACCCCTAGAGTGCAGGTGTTATTTTAACCCCCAGGTATTTGATCCCCCCTGGACTCCATATGAAGGGTGATGAGGCCTTTAACTCTGCTTTTTCTTCCCTCCCCACCGTTGGGTTTAGCAGTTCCAATTTTTTTAGGTTAACCCTCAAACCCAATACTTCCACAAATCTACCCAGCAACTTCCTACATGCTGATATTGAATTTCTAGGTCTGGTGAGAGTCAGGAGCATATCATTGGTGCATGCTGCAACTTTATGTTGCTTACCCCCGAAGGGTATACCCTGAATATCCTTCCCGTATTGATTGTAATAGAGGCTCAAGATAAATTGCATACAACAATGGGGAGAGCGGGCACCCCTGCTTAGTCCCTCTTCACAGGTGGATGGGGTGTGACATGGAGCCGTTTACCACTAGACGCGTTACCGGTGTGTTACAGTTGGCTTGGACCATTTTAAGAAAATGCCCCCCACCGACCCATCTTCTCTATTACCATAAACAAGAAGGACCCTTCCACTCGGTCAAACGCCTTCTCCACATCTAGTGATAACAACACCGATGGAGTGGCGTCTTGTGGGCTTTCTCTACTAGATATGCCACCCTCCTGATGTTGTCTGCTGTCTGTCTACCCAGAACAAAACCCGCCTGGTCCTCGTGGATCAGTGACAGCAGATGGGCTTCGAGCCTCTTTGCCAGTATTTTAGTGTATATTTTGGCATCTATATTATTGAGCGCTACGGGCCTATAGGAAGTGCATTCTGTGGCATCCTTATTAGGCTTGGGAATGAGGGTGATCTTGGCTTCTTCCATGGAAGATGCGATGCGTCCTGTTAACTTGAAAGTATTAAACAGCTGTGTCAGCTGGGGGCCAGGAGGAGCGTGTACGTTTTTATAAAAGATGGCTATGTAGCCATCCGGGCCCAGTGCCTTATTCGTGGGTAGTTTCACAATGATACTCCTCACCTCCTCTTCCGTTATCTCCCGACCAAATAATTCTAGTGTATCAGAGTCAGTTTTGGGCAACTGGATCTTTCCCAATAAGTCTTTCTGCCGCTGGCTCTGTATGTTTTGAGATTAATACAGGGAGTCATAATACATGGCCAGACAGTCCTGAATCTCCAGTGACAAAGTCCCTTTTCATCTTTTATCGCTATAATTGTATTCTGCACCCCTTAATAATCGTGCCAGCAGCGCATCCGCCTTGTTGGCTTTTGCGTCATATTTTTGCCTGACAAATAGAAATGCCCCCTCTGCTTTCTTTGTTCTAAGCACTCCTAATTGCCCAACTGCTCTTCTATATGCCTTATGTGTATTCTTGTGGGGGTATCGCTCGCCCTTTTCCTCGCCTCCTCCACCTCCCTTTCCAACTGTTTCTCCAGAGCCTTCATCTGTTTCTCCCATTGCGCCCTTGCTGCTATGAATTCATCCCTCATAGTTGCTTTGAATGCGTCCCACTGAATGCTCTCCCCTGTATCTGACCTTTTGTTGAGCTCGAAGAAAGCCTTGATCGTCTACCCCAGATCATCCCGAATCACTTAGTCCCTGAGCAACTCCCTCAGAATCTTCCAACTCCATACACCTACTGTACGACCCTGCAGGTTCATTCTCATTGACACTACCTTCTGGTCGGCTTTCCCCAATGGGCCTACCTCCACTTCCTCTACTCTCCCCAGTCGGTTCGCTGAACCCATATATAATCAGTTCTCGATTGCGAGCTGTGAACCCCAGAGAGGAATGTGTATCTCTCCTTTTGCCCCCTTCAGTGCCCTCCAGACATCAATTAGCCCCACACTCTCAGATCTATCCTGCAGTTGGGGTGAAGCTACTGCTCCCGGTCTTACCTGGTTCGTCCTATCCAGATTCTTATGCCACGCCAAATTTAGATCCTCCATCAGAATTATATGACCTCTCGCGAAAACCTCCAGGAGACACCTCAAGAATAATTCCTGACCCATGTTGGGAGCATATACTGATGCCATGGTATATGCTAATCCCTTATATTCGCCCCTTACTAATATGTATCTCCCACCCTTGTCCCTGTTGACCTCTGATACTCTGATGTCCATGCTGGTCATAAATGCTGGTGCGACTCCCCCTGTTTTTGTCAGACCTGATGCAAAGTATATCTGGGAGAAACCTCTTGGTTTAAGTCGCTCTTGATCGTTTTTAGGAGGTGGGTTTCCTGAAACGCCAATATATCTGGTCCTGCCTCCCTAGTAAATCTCTCCAACTTCTTTCTTTTGACTGGGTGTTGAGCCCTCTCACATTATTGGTTAGCCATCTGAATTTGCCTGTATCCAGCTCATGCTCATAATCGGCTCCCCTTCACCCCCCTCATGCGGTCCATCTTCCTGTCTTCTCCCCTCTCCAGTGGTCCCTGCCCTTTGTCTCCTCCGGGTACTGCCCCTATGTTGTGTGGTTGCTGTCGCCCCTGGGTTCTCCCTCTGTCTTCTCCCCCCTCCTGCTGCCATTCAGCTGCACACCCCTCTCCCAGTCTCCCTCCCCCCATCCCTGGCCCCAACTTTGGGATGGGCTCTCCTCCCCCTCACCTCTCCTCCAGTCGTCCCCCCCATGCTTTTCCGCCCTCACTGGTTCCAAGATGTTTGTGCTCCCAGTGCCCACCACCCCCTTTACTTCTGGTGCTATGGGCTCCTCCTTGTCTCTGCTAACCCTCGTTCCACCCTCCGCCTCTGGCCTCATCTCCCCCTTATGGGCGCGGGCCTCTTAGTGTCGCTCCCCTTCTGCGCCTTTCCCCCGCTGACGTCCACTCCCACGGTCTTGGCCTCATTCTGTTCTCTGGGCGGAGGGCCCCTCTCCCAGCTGATCGTGTCCCAGGTCCAGGCGAAGTATGTCCACTGCATTCTGGGGGATACTGCTCGCTATAGTACCCCTTCCCACTTGAACACCAGTCTGAAGGGGAATGTCCACTTGTACCCGATTCCTCATTTGTTCAGCTCTCTGACGATTGGGCCCATTTGGTGATGCTTTATTAGTGCGCTACTCGCCAGGTGTTGGTAAAGTGCGATCTGCTGGCCCTTATATAACACCGGCTCCTGTAGCCTAGCTGCCCTCAAGCATGCTTCTTTTTGGCCGTACCTTGCAAATGCAGCCAGGACATCCCAGGGCCTAGCGTTGGGGCCCTTATTTCGTCCACTCTTTGGACCCGATCTAGCTTGACTGATCCTGGGTACACCCCCCCAGCAAGTCCGCAAAGATACTCTCTGTATCTCCTCCGTTAGTTCTCTGTCCACTACCGACTCTGGCAGTAGTTTTAATCTAATGGTAATGCTCTGTGACCTTTTGTCCATATCCTCCATTTGTAACTCCTGGTTCTGAGTTGCAACGTTTAGGCATTCTTTGCCTTCGCTATTTGCTGTGACCTCTTTGTCCACCTCCTGCAGGCCTCCTTTGAGTAAGTTCGTCCTTTCCCCTAACTGGCCTACATCTTGCCTCATTTCTGCCAGTGCAGGGGCGAGGTCAGCTTGTAGCAGCTGGAATTGTTATTGAAACGTTTTGGCCAAGGTTGCCTGGAGGGACAGCATTTCCCCATGGAAGTCTTGTGTGGTTATCGGCGCCGAAACCTCTCATGTTGCTGGGTTCTTGTGTTCTGTCGCGCAGTCTGGGTTATTCTTTCGCAGGTCTCTTGCCTTGAGGGCTGGCCACATTGTGGGGTGGGTGCCCGGCGTGTCCCCATTGAGGGAGCTGCTTTTGTAACTCTGCCCTTCGCTTTAGAAGTAATTTATGCCTCCTGGCCCCTTCCTTCCTGCGCTATCCTTTGGGTTAGGCCCTAGGCCTCGTTGACCCTTACTGCTGGCCCGGGGTGTAGTGCCCTTCTCCTCTTATCCGTGGACCCCAGTCATTCGCCCTGTCTCTGGGCTTCCAGTTACTGTAAGTCTCGGTATCCCCCTCTTGGGGGTTGCTGCCCCCTGGTATGCCCATATCCCTGAGGGGGCTGCGCCAGCCTTGTCATGGCCAGTCACTTGTTTGGGTCTTAATGCCTTCCTTTCCACACTCATACCGTGTTCTCCACTGATTAAGGGCTCCCCACCCCTTTTCAGGCTCTATGTTCCGCTGAGGCCAATGGCTGCCCCCCAGACCTCATCCAGCTGGGAGATCTTTGTTAAAGGGACCTGGTCCCAGTTCCCTGGGCACTTTTCTCCTCCTTCGCTGCGGCGCTCCCCGGTGTTGGATGGGTGGGGGGGGTTGGCACTGGGGTACCTGAGTGGTGTGCACACCCCTTCTCCCGGGCCCGACTCTATGTGCCAGTCGTCTGGGTCGGGGACTGACCACCCCCCACTCGCCGCAGTAGCCTCCGCCTCGAGGGCTTTCTTCCTGCTGCCTGCTCCTTCGGGCCCGATCTGCTGCCTCACAGTGAAAGCCTGCTCTCAAATGGATGCTGGGCTGGTCGCTCTCCCTCCTCTACTGCTGCTCCACAGGACTCTTTCCAAGCCTGTATTGGGGCTGGTGCGTGCCTCACTGCAGCCCGCTCACGACTGGCTGCCAGGCCAACCGCACACGCTCATCTGTTGCTCCTCGCCAGGGATCTGCTCTGCCGCCCTTCCAAGCGTGGGACGCGGCCAGTGCGCGGCTCCCTGTTTCCACTCCGATCTGCCTGATAATGCCAAATTGTTTCCTCTGCCTCTTAGTCACACCACTCCTCCCTGTCTCTGCTCTTCACCTATCGCCGGGCCGTAAGCTCCCCTTCCTGGCCACACTGCTTCTCCCGGCCCCAGCGCCTTCGCCACCTTCTGCCTGACCCCAGGCTAAGACCGCTCTCCCAGCCCCAATGACACTCTCCTGGGGGGACCACTTTTCATTCCAGGTGCTTCACATGCTCTCGAGAGTGGTGGAACCGCTGTATGCTCGGCCTGGACACTGGAGCTGCCCTTGTCGGCAGCCATTTTGGAATCCCTTTATTCTTCCATTATCCTGGGCTTTTAAAAAATATTATTTGTCTTGTCCTTGGGTTAAGGTTCTTATTTTATTAATTTAGGTGCACCTTTGCATTTCCCCATGGTCTTCTATGGCAATTAGAAACCGGTTCCTTCCATAGGCTCTATGGTCTTCCAAGCATCCTAGACGTTTCCTGGCGCTGTCGAAGAAGGCTAGAGCCTTTCCTTTGAGGGCCTGCAGTGTCTTTCTGCATTCCTCTAGTGCGCTGAAAAGCAAGGAAACCCCACACTCTGGACCAGGGTATTATCACAACAATATAAACTGAAAAGATATCAAAAGGACTACATTTATTAGATGCGTATCAAAAATATTTATTTTAACCTGTACACTACTTATAAATGACAATCATGAATAAATCATCACTAAGAGCAACAGTAAGGTTGTAGGTAAAATCTCTTCTAAAATAGTGTAGATGGCATTAATCATTTCTACACAACACAATCTATTCATTCAACAATCCTACTGATACAAACAAACCAATACAATAGTGCTTTCACATGCATTTTGAATAGTTTCAATTGTTAGGCAGAAACCTCTGCAGTTCCCTTAGGGACCACTGCAAAAGATTTAGGACTACAGGCGGTTGGCAGTAAACCCAATTGGTAGCAGTCCGGACCACCCAGATTTACCTGGTAGCTGTGGCTGAGCAGTCAAACTTCTCTCAAGATGAGTTAGGCAGTATATAGAGTATACACAATAGGAACAGAGATACAGTAGCACAAGCAAACACTGACCAGAGCTTTGGTGTAAAAGTATATAATTATTTATTTAAAAACACACTTGTAAATTACACTAGCACAAAGAGGTAAGTAAATTCAACACACAGTCACTATTATATATATATACAACCCTCATTACTTATTAGACAATTCTTAATGAGAAACACCACTTATTTTCAGACAGAGGTGAGCGCTTAACATACAATGGCACTCTAATAAGATATTAAAAAGGGAGGGGAAAAGGCAGAGTTATGAAAGCACACAAATTTCAATACTTTTCAAAGAACCACAGTGAGGCAGGTTAGGCAAAGTCTACTGGAGAGCAAGGAAGTTCAAATGCCAGGCCCACTCTTAGAGAGAGCAAACGAAATGTGTCCAGGATCACGCAGTGGGGTTATTCCCAAAGAGTCTTTGTAGAAAGTTCATAAAAGATTGAGATCCAGTCATGAAAAGTTAGTTAACAGGTCCCAGGCTAAACCCGGTTAGAAAGTCGAGGATTTACTGTCACCCCGAACGATCTGTCGCAAGGGAAGCCAGGCGGGACAGAGTACCTGAAAGTGGGAAGAACGCTCCAGCGGGGGCAGTTGTTCCTGGCAGTGGGTGCAAGTCGGTGTTTCGTCCAGAGGAAGAGGAGGTCTCGACATGGAGGAAAGCTGAAGGTCGTTGCGCTGCCAGGGAAGAAACCAGCAGCGGAGTTTCCCGGTTACAAGGTACCACCCTTTTCTTCGCGGTAGTGGTAAACCGTGACATTCCGGTTGCTGGGGTGCTTGGCATGGGCAAGGCGGCCACGAGATGGTCCAGGAAGGCGAAAAGACGGGCAAATTGCTTATTCCCACCAGTCAAAAGAAGAAGACTCTCCGGAATGGAGATCTCCTCTGTCGTCGGGAAAAGTGGTGAGACGGTTCAGCAGGGCTCCACCGGTGGTGTCTTCGTTGCAGGTCGGCTCGGCTTCTTCCTCCTCGGATTCTTTAGGTCCTGTGGCCTCGTCCGAAGTTCCAGTCCCCAAAGCCCTGCTTTTATGCAGAAAACCCACATTCATTCAGCCTAGCTGTCACTCAAACATGCTAAGTGGTGAGCCGGGCGGCTCACCACTTGGGCCAATCACACAAGAGTGCGACTTGAGTTGCCGAGGCAACTCAGTCCAGGGTGCCTAAACCCCCTCCCACACCCCCTGTGGTACCCAGACAGAGTGGCACCACTTTTGGGGGCTTCTGTGGAGAAGCCCGCCAAAAAGTGGAACAAAGGGCTCGACTTGGGTTGGAGTTACAGAAGCGAACACAAACGCCATTTTGGAACCAAGTTTCGGCAAAAAATACCAACCGGTGAATTTATATTAATTTAATAAACCGGCGGTATGTTCGAGGCTATGTTAAAAAGTGGTAGCCTCGAACAATGGGAAAACCCCATAGGAATATATTCGCGGTCGAATATAAAAAGTAGTATCCACTGCGACCAGCCAAAACTCGGTCGGGGGGGACTGGACAGTGCCCCCTCGAACAACAAACCCCGGGGCAATCGAATTGCCCCAACCAGTACGTCCACAATAGGATGGTTTGCACTGGTTCTGTTCACAATTTGAGACTAGTAAAGCCAATGGTGACTTTACATGCCCTGGGAGACAGTAGTCAGTCCCAGGGCATGGAGTCTATGTTTGGGGGTCGCTACGACACCCCTGGGTTACGGCACGGAGGGTGCTGTGTAACCCATATACCAAAAAAACATGAAGCCCTATAGGGTAAAGGACCCCATAGTTCATAAAACACATACAAAGTCAAAGGAACACCTCAAATAATGTAAGAGTGGGAGGAAAAGAGTCTCACTCTTAGCAGGAGAAAAAAAATAAACCCCAAAAATCCAGCAAAGCTGCTGGGGGACTCGCTAGGTTTGGGAAATTAACCTTTACAGAGAATTCTCCCTAACATCAATGACAACATTAGTTAATGCATAATATTCAGCATAATTTGGAGTGGATCTTAATGATGGCGCTTTTTAATAACACATACAGTGTAATGTTGGGTCGGCCATCCTGGTGTTAGCACTCCACCACCACAGGGCACAGGCGTCTCTCTTTTTCGATTCTCACTAAGCTGTAGGCACCCAGATATTCAAGGCACTTCATTAATCCGAATGGATGTATCCTTGCATGTGACATTTTTAATTGATCATTCTTTTGCTCATGTGCATGAAGGTTCGCTGTCAGATTTGTATTTTTGAAGGTTTTATTTTACTTTGATGGTAGCAATGTACATTTGTGTATACTTCTTTGTATTATACATTTGGATTCCCTGATGAAGACGTGGCCAAAATAAACCAACACGTCGAAACCGGTTGGAAACAGTTATTAATTGGTGATGTGATCACAGAAACCATTATTAAGATCCAAATTATGATGACCTATTTAACAATATTTTAATATTATGTATTAACTAATGTTGTCATTGAAATTATTCAAAATGTATGTGAGAGTGTTATTGTATTTGTTTGTATGAGTATGATTATTAAATGAATTAATGGATTGTGTTGTGTAGAAATGATTAATGCCATCTACACTATTTTAGATGTGATTTTCCTTGCAACCTAACTGTTGCTCTTAGTGTTGATTTATTTATGTGTCATTTATAATTAGTGTATCAGTTTAAATATTTTTGATACGTATCTACAGGGGTGTTGCTAGATCTGAAAAAGACCCAGGGCTAAGCTGTCAGGACTGGGGGCTAGCTAGCCTTTTGGTTGTAGCTCCTGAGATTCTATCAGGGACGACAATCAAAAGACCAGGGGATATAGCCCCTTTAGCCCCCCCACCCCGCATCACCCGAGCAACGCCTCTGGGTAGCTACTAAATTTAGTCATCTGGATATCTTTTCAGTTTATATTATTTCTGCCTTCCTCTGTCATCCACTTCCATGTCTCAGAGCGGAGAACGCTGTTGCATCGGCTCCCGGTGTTCCAGTACAGGTATGCTGAGGAATGGATACCCCTTTGTTCCTCCATGTGTCGTGAGCTACGCCACTGCTCCTGCTCCAGTGGGCAGCACCGCTACCGCCGTAAGGCAGTCCTGGTTAAGTGTCTTGTGGGGATTGCGGTACTGAAATTCACCACTTATCCTAGTATTCAGTTTTTTTGGTCAAATCTATGAAGGCGTCGTGAAGAAAGACACATGCAACAGATTCAAAGTTCAAAATTAAATGTTTTTTAAATCAAGTGTCAGGATGGTTGAAGACCTAACTTGCCTTATGCTAAGGTGGGAATTCCTTACCTGAACGAAACTAAGGAAAGTCTGAGTCGGAAAGTTCAACTTAAAAGTCTTTCTGTGTCCAAAACCTATCCTCGCCCTCACAACTAAAACTAAAAAGTATGTAAGGATGTCAATAATAATAGAAATGGGGCTCAACACAAGGTTCTGAGCTTCTTCCAGCTCCTAGCTTCCTTTTCAGCTCCCCTTCCCCAAGTTCAAGAAAGTTCCACAAATCCTCAGGGCTCCCTGCCCCACGTTTAAGGCAACACATTTCATAAGAAAAGGGGCTTGAGGCTCTGTCCTCAAGACAGCATGGCAATTCATCAAGTCTCAGGGTTCCCTTCCCTAATACTTCAAAGTAGCAACTTATATCTGTTTCAGTCATTCAATGTTCAACACAACTCCAGGTTAAGGTGACACTCCTTATGGATTGCATTAACAGTTCACTTACAGTGCTCCTTCTTGGTTTGTTTCACAATGTCTTTGGCTTTCACAATTGAGGATTCCCTGGTCTAGGCGCAGTTGTCACCCATCACAGGTCACGCAACCAGGAACCCTAGGCTCTTCAGCCCACACAAGGTCTTCTGTATTTGCCCCTGTGTACAAATTCACATTCACTTAGCTTCTCCTTGTCGGTCTCTTGGTTTTATGTGCAGGGTCACACACTCATAGCTTCTCCTAATTAGCCTCTTGGCTTTGCCACAGTTTTTCACACATCATATACCAGTCTTTGGCCTTGCTGCATTCATTCACAAAGTTCACTTGGTGGTGGTCTTATTTATTCCCCACCTTTCTGTCATGCTCTTTCACACTTGCGCTCTTGTTTCATAATTTGCTTTCAAATGGGCACTTTCCCTTTTAATTTTCATTAGCTCGTAGCTTTGCCCACAAACATTTCTTTCAGTTTGGTATTCAATATGCTGCTTAATACTTATTCAACTTTGCTAACTTTGCTGCTTAATTCTTATTCAGCCTGTGGCTTCAGGTTTTCCAATCTGTGTGTATTATTTCATGCACCATTCTATTTTGGTTCTTACAACACTTCTTTACTTATGCATATCTCCTATGAGCGCCCATGCTACGAGTGACATGCCCCTCCACTCACCAGTCCTTGACATTCCTCTCTGGAGGCTACACTGGTTCATTTCTGCTTCGCTGGCAGGTTTGTCGGCCACTGCTTCTCTGTACTCGCTGGCAGCTACACTTCCTTTCCGAGGACGCTGGCAGGGTCCTTTCTTCTTTCTTCTTTCTTCTTGCTTCGCAGCTCCAGCTGCTCTTTCCCAACCACGGAGGCTCCCACACCTGTAGGATTCTTGTCGCCCAATTCGCCCTGGGCTCCACAGGTCTTCCGGGTTGCCCGCCAGTATCCTGGTTTCTTCTTAGGACCCACCACAGCTGCCTCCTCACGAACTGGGTCCCATGCTGGTCTCTCCCACACATGCCTCCCTGTTGGTCTCCTTGTTGGTTGTTCCCTTTCCTCTTATACGCCTGCAACAGCTGAGGATGGACTCCTTACTTCAGGACCTGACCAAGCTAAGCATATTCATGTTGTTCTTGCATATATTTAATTTATTTTACAACATTTGATTTATTACAAAACTTTTTTGCATTATCATAGTTCAAAGTCGACACTAACCCTATATGTCCATTTGTAAATTTACCATCATTTGATGAACTCACCAGGATAGATGTGTGACTTGCTTGGCCTCAAGCCTCTGCTTCCAGTGACTGGGTTTGGTGCATAACTGTGACCGGGCTTCTGGTGCAACGATCTATACTTTCTTCATTATCAACTCACACCTTTATCCCTTGATTGCCATGTGTAATGAAGAGTTTTTCAGCGTCAGTAATCGTTGAACTAGTTCATGAACCGAATAAATGTAGGACGATTACAGGCTTCTAATGGAGTCCTTCCTACTAATTCCTGTAATGAATTTCCATCTCTCAAGGGTGTGAAAGTCCTGGCTTTTAAAATGTTTATTAAATAATACAATGATGCAGGTAATTCCATCTCTGAAAAGGAAATCTGCGTATCGGATTTCCCTTTCAAAAGCTCCATGCCAAAAGAATAGTGTGTACTTGTTTCCTGCTGCATCGGTACTCTGATTTGCAGCACCTGGTCTACCAGTGGCACACAGCAGGTTTAGAGGTCACAGGTGCCCGGGTTACAGCTCCAGTGACATCCAAGTCTCTGCAGTGCAGGGGCTGCATTTAAAATATGAACCCCTGTTCCAAAAACTGCATACCTCTGACGATCCTGTCCTGTTAGCACGCTAAACTGTAAAAGAAATAAGCCATACCTGAGTTGGGGTATGGTGGCTAGCATCTCAGTCACATTAAATTGATATTGCACATGTGTCAGCCCTATGGGCTGTGAGAAACCTGAAGGTGTCTCCCTAGATAGTCCCCGGGGATCTGTCATCCAGGTGGCCGGCCAGGACACGGCCATCGCTATTGGATCCAGTTCATGAGGTGGACCATTGAGGGAGGATCAGCTGGATGGGGGGTCCTGTGGGAGTGGGACATCGACGAGTGAGACACGGTATCCCCCGTCCTTTTACACCTTTTCCCCCTCCTCTCACAGAGGACATTCCAAACCACTGCCCCCCCTTCTATCTCTTAACACTTTCGCACAACAAAAAAGACAACGCACTAACACCAGAGCCATTTACCTGACATGTCCCAATACAAGGGTCAGGCAATTGACCAGCATCACACACACCTGGCAGCCCTTTCCCTTCCCCACAGGGATAAAAGGTGGAGCCAGAGAGCACAGTACTAGCAAGGTGAGCACGGAAGACGGCACGACAAGACGGCTACCAAGCAGCAGTTCAAGAGAAGGAGAAAGGCGGCAAGAATCGAGAGGGTGGTAAGGAGAGAAGTGACCTTGCCCTTTTCGTCCCAGACCCGCAGAACCTTCGTGGAAGAGATCCTAAGATCGTGAACAATAGCAGATCCTGCAGATGTCAACGGTACATGGGGCAAACCTATGCCGATAAGCAGGCGCAAGGGAAGCTCCCGCGCCCATGGTACAGGCCATGACTCCAGAGAGGCAATAGCCAAGTGGTTCATCGCAGAACCAGGCTTTGTTGAATGAGAAGCGCAAAGTGGCAAGTTTGAACCGAGTTTAACAAACTTTGAATAAACTGTAAAAAGATGGAAGGGGAGACCAGCTGCAAAGGGAAACTGGCACCACGTGGGTGCTCACTTGAGAGACTCTGGTCAAGTCCCATATGAGAGAAACTACAGCTACAAGGAGGCCGTAGGAGGGCCGGCGAAAGTGGTCGTACAGAGGGTAAGCAAAATCCCTGTACAATCGAAAGACTTTGATCTACAAGCAGTGTGAGAGTAAGGTAAGTAAATCCTGTACTGAGAGTAAACATTGAGAAACCGACGGAATTGAATACCGCTAAAGTCAAGAGGAGTCTGAGCCCAACCGAGGGAGATCCAGGGGTGAAGCCGCACCCAAGAACTAAAGTCAAAAGGTGCCAGCACCCAGAAGAGGGGGACCCAGAGGTGAATCCATCACCCAGCGAACATTGGGAACGAATGTTCATTTGTTAAAGGAACTTTGATATTGTTATTTGAACACATCAGGCCCAGAAGGCAAGAGACTTTCTAAGGAAACAAGACTTGGCCATCGACGGTCCTGAGAACTGCCATTAGAACTGTCGTCTCGTGCTGGGGAAGCCCGAGACTGTACTGTGCTCCAAGCTCCCATCTTACCCTGTGTCCAAAACGTGGGGAAGGGAGACCTTGGCTATCACATCCTGACATATTATTTGAGAACACTTCTTTCTTTTCTTGAGAACTATCCCACAACCCTTTTTGTATTAGTTGTGAGGGTTTGGCAATAGGTTTCTTAGTATAGGCCCTTTTTATTTTGACACAACGCCACTAGGACTGCCTTATTTTTCATTTGATGGTCGACGCTTGCTCCCATCTTAGATTTAGGTTTAGATTAGGTGTTTTTCACACGCATTAATTGTTCAATAAACACCCTTGAACTGTGATCACTTGTGTCTGTCTTACTTGTCACCATGAGTTCCTCACAGGGCCCAGTTCAGCTGTGGAAGGATCATGTGTATTCCTCCCAGGCAAAGCCAACCCCCCAACCCTGCCCACTGGCATGACTGTACCCTTGTGGGATTGCTTGTCTTTGTTCCTTTGTAAGAGCAGATAACATCCTTTCCCCAGGAATAGCCACTCCATAGGAAGCTAGCATGGGAACAGAAACCAAGGGGCACGCCCATTTATAGAGAGCCAGGCCTCACACCAGAGTCCTGCATTTTTAAAGGCCTTTTTTCTGAAAGAGAAGGGAAGGGGCAGGGTTAGAGTAGTCGGGGAACTCTGTTCAAGGGAAGAAGACTTCCACCATCTTGAATCGCTCTGCTTCTCTTTCCTGTCCCCTCCACTTTCTATGGAGCAAAGCACTTTGGGTGTGACATCAGATGGGCAGAGTCCACACATTTCAAGAGCAGGGATTCAACACCAGAGTAGACTAGCTTTAGACCATTCACCTGGGGATTTTTGCCTGTAAATAAGGGGCCGCCCCCCTGTGAGGGGTCAGAAAATACGAGGCAAATACGAGGCAGACAACTGTTTGAATAGTTATCAAAACATGCCATTTTATTCTCAAAATAAATGTAGCAAAATGCCTTACTATCCCTACTCTACTGAGGATTCCTCTGCCTAACCAAAGCTAAGGGAAAAAACTCTGACGCAGGATATCTGGCCCTCGCACTAAGCAACAAATACACAAAGAAAATATATGGCAATACAACATAACATACACAACATTCACAGTTTCTGAATAACCCTCTGGAGTCCTGGGTGCATTCCCTTCCCCAGGGTACAGGGTCATCTGTGCTAATGTTTAACCAAAGAAAGACATGTCTCAAATCTGTTCTTAATGTTTCAAAGTCAAAATAAGTTCTGTTAACCAAAGTTCCAATGATAGCAAATCTCTTCTCCTTGATGAAATATGCACTTTCCAGTTGCACCAAATAGTACCAATGTTTATCCCAACAGCGATGATTTGTCAAGTCTTCAAGAAGACTTGCGACATTTCAAAAGAAATGCAATCTCCACAACTGTCAGAGATGCACAGTTCTAGGTTAACCATTAGTATTTCCTTAGTTACAGGTTTATAATGCACAATGGTATATTTGTCAGGATGACTTGACAGTGCTGCTGCTTCCACATCAACAACTTCACTTCTAATTGGTTCACTATGAGAACAGTCCCCTTTGTCTCACGGTACTCAACTTTGTTTAGGCTACTACAATGCTGCATCTAGGCACTCTTCCTCTGAATATCTCCCTTCAAAAGGGGCAGCCTCTTTGCCTTTGACTCTTGGCTTGAGCAATGCTTGTTCTCTTCTTCAATAGTGAATACACTTTAACTTCTTATAGATGAAAAGATGTGCCGCGTTAAAGTAAAGCATAGAGTTTAATCTTTCTTTACGAATCACTATTAGGCACACGTGACCACTTCTTAAGGTAGTTTTCGAAGGTTATAGACTTGTATTGAATTATGTTCCCGTATAAAAGTAAAGAATAGAGTTCTGTCTTCCTTTGGAAATCACAATTGGGCACACACGACCACTTCTTCAGGTAGATACAATATGTGAAGGATTTAACAATGGGTTTAAGCAGCATTTGCTCTCCACGTGAGTAAAAGGACTTTCCTAATATACTCGAGTGCTACTTTTCATTGTTCATATATTATCACTTCAACAAACAACTTCAGCTCGCTTTAAATCACAGGCAAGTGAATAGGGAACTGGATACTCTTTCCGGCAATGCTCGTGCAAAGTATTAGAACACCAGGCTTCACTCACCAGCGTCTTTAACACTTGCTCTACGGATTGCACCGCTTGCACGACTTCTGCCATAACATCTACAGCTTCTGGCTTCTTAGGGACCTACACCCTTCCTCTCTGAAGGTGTCTTTGGTCCAGCCACACGTTTATGGATCCTCTCTCTCTACGGAGGCCCACGGCTTGACAACTGCTCCTCGCCTCGGTCTCCAACATGTTTGCTGCACGACAACCACGGCAACCATGGCAATCAGGCTCACAATTGGGAAAGACCGAGCTCCTGCACGCTTTGCACTGCACAATCTCTACAATTCAGAGTTTAGGGGAACAGGACCCTCTCAGAGCAAGCGGGTGAAATTTGCTGTCTCCATGCTCCGGCGTCTCTCTGGTTCTCCCACTTCTGTTTGGTTTGCCAGCTTTGTCTCTTTCTATTTCTGCTGCTACTGCTACAACTCACATTCCAGTCACAGTCCCAGCTCCTTCCTATTGCCTCCACCTGAGGGGGCCTTTTATGCCTCCCCAGTTCCTTCAGGTGTGGGCTGTTAGGCTTAATTGCCTGACTACTGCTACAGCATGCCTCTTCAGCCCTTTTCCTTGTCCCAGTACTCATGGGATTATGGGACTTGTAGTCCCCTACAACAAAGTTAGTTCTTGTAGGTATTGATTTGGTTTTAAAGGTAGATTGAGTCCCCCTGTAATCATTGGAAGATGGAAGCTTAGAATTTGTGGTTACAGAGGAAGACATTTTATTTAAGGCACTTTTGCCAGACCTTTTTACATAATACCTTTGGGAGTAAGGACGGTGTTCATCCTGAGACGCTTTTAAAAGATCTTTCTTTTAACAAGGTTTGCTCGGATTTAACAGAACTTGTACCCCGGGTCACAGATCTTATGAGAGTCAGGGAAATTATAATGACAATATGCCATTACCTGTTTTGGCACCCCAGAAAGGCACTTCCTTTCAGAGGACAAATATGACATCTCATCCCATGGGATCTCCTCACCACTCTGGGCCCTGTCTCCTCCCAGGCGATCTTCCCGCAGCACACCACCCACAAGGTTAGGATCAGGTAGCATCTGCCTTTCCCTGGCCACCAGGGAGGCGACTTTAGGCAGGGTTTCAGTGAGGGATCTATAGGATTCTTCACACCACCACTTCGAATCATCTTTAATCGTCTTTGGATCATCACTTGAGAAGATTCTGTTGGATCCTACTGGGAGTGCAGTCCTTTCCAGAGTCCTCCAGTTGTGAGGTGGGGGCAGGTGTTCCAAGGAGAGCTTTGTCCCCTAACCATCCCCAGGGACCATTGGGGTGATCTACTGCTGGAGCAAAACAACCTTGCTGCCAGCCACAGCAGTACCCAGGACCTCATGATGTTTAAGGACCCCTGCAGCTGTGTGCCAGCCTTCCCGGTGTTTGGGAGCACAGGAAAGGACTCATCCTCATCCTATCCCTGAGCCCCTGGATTGGGAATTGCAGCACCCTGAAAGCCATGGTAGTCGGGATCCTAATGTTTTGTCTGCTGTTGAACTACTTGGAGCCTGTTTCAAGAACTGTTCAACACATTTGAACCAGCAGGACCCACCATGAAGGCCTTTTGCTCTCTCCCAATCTTTGCACAGCACCAAGAAGTCTGGTTGGCGCTGTCGAACCATCAATAACTGCAAAGAAGGTGCTATTGACTGCTAACTGCCCCCTTGGTCCATTTGAGGCCCTAGAGACTGGTTGGGTTGCTTTGAACCATTTCTGCTCACAAGTACATATTGTTTTTCAAGAACATTGTTGCTTTTGCTTACCTTTCACCCCTGATTCATTACTCAGAGTGCTGTTTCTACTATCTGGGCTTATTCTGTGTCTTTCCTCACGGTCGAGTTTAGTGTAGTGTTTTTCAAGTTAGTTATTATTGTGCATGGTGTGTTTGATTGAAGTATATATTTCTATAGAACTTTGATTGGTCATGCCTTTATTTTGGACTGCTACACTTTGGTGTGTGGGCTGCTACTGAACTACTTTCACACCCCTCTAGAGAGTATAGCATTCCCCTTGGCCTATGTTACCACAAAAGACAAAGGAGGTACATTTCTTAACTGTGCCTGTTTTACCTTTCTGATTGTGTTGGCTCTTGGTTTGTAGAGATTTGAAGGCTGAGTGGGCGTTTTAGCCTCTACTCACCCTTGTACTCCTGCAGGAATAAATTGTCACAGTTATCACTAGTTCATGAACTGAATAGAGGTAGGATGTTGGAATACTTCCAATGGAGTCCTTCCTCCTACATATTCCTATCCTTAGAAATATCCTCCATATTCAAAACTGACTTTGGAATTTCTTTTAGCCAGCCGTGTATCACGCTGTGGCTCTGCTTGTCATCATTGGCACCCATTTCTCTGGACGTGACCTCACAAGTGGTATATATTGAGTCTGCCCATGGCCTCAGTTCAACCTGTTTTTCACATGCTCAGTTTATGTTGCACTGAAGAATTGCATTATGTAAGACCAATGCCATGTGAGAATTAGGTTGGGAGGGTGATGAGGAATCTTTGGGAGGTAGAGCTAAGTCATAAGAAAGTCACTATCAAAGTTAAGTAATTTGTACTATTAGATTCCCTTCACAGATTTCTCATCACCGTTCAAAATGAGAAAGATGCCTGAAAGCACACAGAATCTGCAGAATCTGCAGCACATCGACTACAACTGCCATCCTGACTGGATAACAAATCCAGGCAGTAATGCTTGATGAACATGCGCCAGACCTGCACCTGGAGAATTCTTCTGAGATGGGGAATCTTTGGGAGGGAGGATTAATCCATCAGAAAGAACATTACCAAAGGAAAGTAATATATTCTTTATGCAAGTTTTATAAACCCATATATCAAACAGACTTTGTTTATTTATTGCCTGGTATTTCCAAATGCGCTGCACGTGAAACAGCTTTCGACCACACACTTGTTCATGCACACATACTCAGAGCAGTAATTTAATTTGCGATTAACGGGCTGCTGAGCTCATAATATATTGTACCGCTGGTAGCCCCAGTGATATCATCATACAGCTGCAGCTGCCTGCAAATGGAAGGAAATTGGGAAAACTAATTACAAAAATCACAAAGCAGAAACATTAGAATGTCCTCATAATAAAAACACATGGACTAGTTGAGATTTCGAGACATCAGCTGGCTATAGATCTATTTTGTTCTTTAACGATTTGGCAACATTTTACTTTCAAGCGTTGTTGAACAAGAAAAGTAATTTAAAGTACATTTTTCAGGATTATTTTAACCCAGCAAAAGATATATTAGAGCATAATATAGCATTACTCAAAGGATGCTTTTTAACACAAAATTAATACAAAGATATTGTCATAGACGGTGCTGCCCTTCCGCGCCTTCCAGAAGCAGTTTGTGAGGACTTGGAAGCGCCAATGACTTCAGAGGAAATGGACCTGGTAATCAAATCCTTAAAATCGAGGACACCGGGCCCAGATGGCTTCTCAGTTAGGTTTTACAAACTCTTCTGGGCCCAGCTTCTGTCCCCACATTTTGCCTTTTTTTTTCAAACAACTTTTATTTAAGTTAACATGTTGGGAGTACAGAAACAAGTTTAACTTCAAATACAGTACGGTGTAACCAATTTTGGGGAATGGCCCCTGGATCGTCAGGCTTGCTAGACATCAATGCAGTACAGGCATGGATTAGATTCACTCAAGTCCGGTTGTTGTCCCCACGCCTCCTGGATCCAGCTATTCCCCGCCCCCCCGCCTCCAGGGGCAGGCGGGATCACAAAGGAGAACATTGTTGCAACATTGGGAGCTTAGCAACCATTGCAGGGTATCTCTCGGCAAAGTCAATGAATGGGGCCCACACTGAAACATTCCTTCAGTAACGCCCCTCGCAGAGCGCCGTGATTTTGTCTGCCACCAATATGTCCCAACCCCTAGCCCACCACATCTGAGCCACCGGACCCTCAGTCGCCTTCCAAGTACAGGCGATGACCAGATTTGCTGCCAGTAGGAGATGATCGATTAAGGTAGCCAATGCACCGTTTAGGGGGAACGCCCCACCACCCATATCCCCCAAAACCACCGCAAGTGGGTCATTGGGAAGGTCCAACCCGTGATCTTTTATTCTAGCCAGCACCTCCTTCCCATGCTGCCCTTTCAAACTCCTTCCGAGGCTCTGGCTGCACCAACCAATATATACAGGCCTCGTCGACCATTTTACTGTTAAAGCGAGGGAACGACCCAAGGGATCCTGCCTCCTACAGGTTGTTCTCTCTGCTCAATATAGATGCAAATATCTATTCTAAAGTATTGGCCAACTGCCTAACCAAAGTCCTGCCTAAGTTGATTGACTTGGACCAAATAGGTTTTGTTTGGGGCAGATCAACGGGTGATAATATTCGTCGGGCCCTACATTTGGTGGAAATTACAACCGTAGAACACAGCAAACTTGCACTTCTGGCGTTGGACGCAACTAAAGCATTCCATAAAGTAGAATGGGCTTTCCTACAGTTCACTCTTGAGGCATTTCAGTTTGGACCGCTCTTTGGGAAAATGGTTCTGGCCCAACTATACAGCCCCAAAGACCTCCTTACGGGTTAACTCCAGGCATACAGCTCCAATTCCCCTCACGTGTGGTACGAGACAGGGATGTCCTCTATCCACCTTACTTTTTGCCCTGATTATGGAACCCCTTGCACAAAAGGTTCATCTCAACCCCTTTATCGAAGGTGTCAAGATAGGCCATAAACAACATAAGCTGTCCCTTTACGGGCATGACGTAATGCTTACCCTAACAAACATCTATCCTTCTCTACAACAGGCATTTTTAGAGTTGAATTCATTTGGCCGGGTGGCAGGGTTTGACATTAACTATGGTAAATCCATAGCCTTCGGGGTGGGATTATTGTCACGACCCTCGCCCAAAACCCCCTCTGGCAAACCCATTGGCCAGGTGGAGTCAAGACTTGGGACTCTAGAGCCTGGCATCCTCTTCCAAAACCCTCTTCCGGCCACTGCTGGCACCAGGCTCATACACCATGAAAAACATGTGCCTGGGAACTACTTAATGTGTTGTCAGCCAACATGGAGGCATCCACATAGCTTGGTTCCAAGGAACCAAGCTATGCTGTCTAGTGTTTTGGGTGTGGTAGCCTAGGGACTACTTTACCTGGACTATTTTGTTGGGGCTATTTAAACCACACCCGAGCAAGACAACACGCTTCGCGTTACTTTGCAGCTTGCAACGTGACGCTCATCGTGTCCAGCTATTCCCTCGAACCTCGGAGAAGCAGAACCTGCAAGGAGACAAAAGGAACATCATTAGCAGCAGCATCTTACCTGCTGTTTTCATCTTTAGCCACTCGCAGCTACTGAGAACAGCTTCCTCGAATCTGCACGCTTCCCGGACAGAACGACCTGAAAGAGGAAGATGGAGGCAACATTAAAGAAAGCAGTAGAGACATTTGCAAATTCCGAACTGCTCAAAAGGCTTAACTGGCTGGTCGCCTCTTGGCTGGCACCACTCCGGACATTCCACTCACGCTGAAGAACACCGCGACCTACAAGGAAGGAAAACACAGGTTAGCAAAGGCAAGACTTTGCAGCGCTGTGAATAGCGCTTACTTACCGCATCTTAGCGCTCTTAATGCGCCATCATTTACCAGCGGGGATCAACCAAGCCAGTTCGCCGCGCTGAAGCCCTGCATACCTAAGGGAGAAAAAATAGACATTTTAAACAAAGAAAGGCATGCAGGATAGCAACAAAACTAAAGAACAGTAATAAGACCGACTTGAACAATATGAAATGGGTCGGCATCAGTGAAGTAACTGGACCGTACACGCCCATGAAAAACAACGCACCCCTGCAAAGAAGGCAGGACGGAGAGCACGCCTAACTCTACCACAAGGTGAGGAGAGGGCGCCAGAGGGACTGAAATCATACGGGGGTGGAGGGAGGATACTTACCCCAGTCGGTCAGTCTTGAACACAGTCCTCCTGTATTTTCAGGCAGAACCTTCCCCGCAGACCACATCAGGGCAAAGCTGAGAAGCATACCAGCGAGTAACCCAGCTGGGTGGCGTCCCTGTGGATACCAGGTAAGCGTAACAATTATCCGCTGAAGAGATTAGCACTCTTCAACCCACCTGCCCAATTAAGTGAAGCAGGAAAGCGATTGATTACTTGGGGGTTCATATGCCAGCATGTCCTGGAGAGCTATATACAGCTAACTTTCTAAGAAATTTCTCTGATTGGGCGCATTACGGCCTGCAAGATGAACCTGCTCCCCCGGTACTTTTATGCCTGCTTATCACTCCCATTCGGCATCCCACAGAAGCCCCTTCTCCGGCTGCAACGAAAAATGTATAGATTTATATGTTGGGGGAAAAATGTCAGGATTCCAGGAAGGTGATGATGGGCAACACCGTCTGGGAGGGCTGAGAGTCCTGCATCTGTGCAAATGCTATGTGGTGGCGCAATTGTCTCGCTTTCAAGCCTGGCTACCTTCCACGGACCCTCCAAAATAGGTCATCTTTGAGCAGTCTAGACTCCCTCCCCCCCTCCACTCCCTTCCATACGCTCCCCAAACGGCACAGATATTTTGGGCTAAGATCTGGGACTGGGCCATGAAAATTAGAGGATCTCAGCGGCATAGGTCTGCATGCTCCAATTTGCCATAACCCAGACTTTACCCCGGCCTGCTCCCCTTAAACCTCAGGAGTTGGACCCAGGGTGGGCTGATCACTCTTTCACAACTGTTTGAAAACACCCAGCCCTGCACCTTTGAAAACTATAAGGGAGTATTTCAACTTTCTGAGCCAGACAGGTTCTCCTATGCCCAGTTTCGTCATTTGATTACACACCCCCTAATTAGACAAGGGGCCGCCTGGGACCTTAAGTCTCTTGAACTTACTCTACTGGAGGGCTCACAGGAGGGAATATTTCTAGGCTTTATAAGCTCCTGGCTAGCCTTCCTAATTCCATGTTACAATGAGAGACAGATCTGGGTCTCCAGTTGGACGATCAAACCCGGGTAAACATCTGGCCAAGGAATTTCTCCTCCTCGAAATAAGGAGTGCACCCTCAACTGCTTTTTTGTTGGTACTATCCTCTGGTTCGCCTTCATCACTTCCAGCCCTCATTAGACCCCAAGTGCTGACGTAATTGTGGGGCGCGAGGGACATACTTGCACATGTGGTGGGAGTGCTCCCTTGTTCGGGCCTTCTGGGAGGAGGTGCTCACCTCGATTGAGGCCATCACGAGCATCAAGTTTCCACGGTGCCCCAAAGTGATTTATTAGGATCTCCATCCCGAGGGTTTACCCTAATTCTGGGAAATGATTGCCCGCAACTGGAGGGCGCCAGAGGGCCAACTCTTGCCTTTATGGTGGGTCAAGAACTGGGATATCCTGTTAACCGCAACCAAAGACGGTCTACTACACCGATTTATGAACATTTGGGCCCGCTTCTGGAATATGACCAATACTTCCCTGCACTGACTTACAAGCCTCGGCTGCTAGGGCTGCTCTTATGAACCCGCTCAGAACTGGGGTGTCATGCCCCCATTTTACTGGGCGTACCGTGGGGAGAGGTAAAGGGTGGGCTGATAACCATTGGGGTGGATGGGTGGCTGAATCCAATTTTTGTGTAATGGTATAAAAAAATGAAACTGAAGTGTGTTTTACAGTTACATTGCCGCTCCATATGTGCAACCGATTTAAATGATGTTGTTTAAAAAAAAAGATATTGTGAATATAAAAAGGCAACATTTGTAATATTTTCTACTCTTACTTCCCGTCCCCATTCCTCCATACTGCATTGGCGTCCCTCCCTAAGGACGGGAGACGGAAACTTTTTCAACAGAAAAACCTACTTCCCCTTTAAATTTAGAGGCGTGCGGGGGTGTGGCCCTGGGAGCATGCGGTATGCTGACTCCTCCCCCGGCGCCTCTCCTCAGTCCCCTTTTCCGTGTCGACGGGAACGGGCTGATTTCACCAGCGCTCCTGGGTTTGGTTCTGCCATGTAATACCACGTGCTCTTCCCCGGACTCCTCTTCTATCTTTTTGTCTTTTATCTGTCTTCTAGGTACTTGGTCCTCCGGCGTTACGTTCCTCCCTGGCAGATTTCAACTTAGGGTGGCTTCAGAAGGTGTCCAGCCTGCGAGGGGCTCTTCCCACGTCTGACCCCCATGCTCTTTGCCTCCGCCGCCTTGGCCCGACCACAGCTGAAAAGTTTGTACCGCATGCAATGCATTGACTCCACGTGCACTCAAGAACAGGCTAGCTAGGAGGAGGGAGCTCTTCGAAAGATCGCCTCCAGAGGACCTGAAGAACCTCATCAAGCACAGATCGAGGCCCAAGAGAGGACCACTATTTTCCATCGCACCCCACAAGGGAGACTCCTTCCCAAGGAAGTGCCCGAGCGGGAGGAACCCATCGGGTTCTGGTACCAGCACACACACCGAGGCTAGTCCAGCTACCGGCCATACAGCCAAGGGATCAATAGACCCTCCCGGAATCAGTGCTGAGGGGCCTCAAGGTTCTTTTACTGGGAGTATTCCCGAGGGGCAACACCCTAACACCAGCCCAATGTCCTAGGGGGCAACTCCGCTGAAGGCATTTCGTCTTCCAGGTCCAGACCTTAGGTGCCGGGTAGGTCTATTGCTCCACCACCACGTGGATTGGAGGAGGCTGGGCCCAGTGAGCCATGCACCACGTCTTTCGCACGTGGCTCACCAAAATGGCCGCCGGGTCTGTTGTCACTCCTAGAAACAGAGCAGGCGGGTGAACGAGTGTCAAGGTGGGACTGGCGTCAACCAGGTACGTTTTCTACAGCCTATCCATCAGTGGTGCAGGGCAGGTTTCACCTGCTACCTAGGCAGAGTGCACACCGGCCTCAGCAGCCTCCAGCCACTCTGTCAATATCGCATGCCACTTCAGCCTCCGAAGACAGGTTCTTCGAAAGGTTTCTGGCTGCGAACCCCCCAAATGGGAGCAATTCTAAGGGATGTAGTCAGGGACTTGCTCCCTCCGGTCACCCTACCGGCGCCCATAGTCATTCCTCCCGTGGCTCCGGTTCCACAGACACCGGCGCAGCACCCGCCACCACTGCCGGTCCCGGCATTTCTGGCTCCCGTGCCAGTTCAGGCGGTTCCACAACAACAACAACCGCAGCAGCAGCACCGGTCCCCACACAGCAGGCCACAGCGCCAAGCACTCCTCCACCCGCTCAGGACCAGCCGGACATCCTGGTGGACATAGATGAGTGTTAGGCAGAAACCTGTGCAGTTCCCTTAGGGACCACTGCAAAAGATTTAAGACTACAGGTGTTTGGCAGTAAACCCACTTGGTAGCAGTCTGTACCACACAGATTCACTTGGTAGCTGTGGCTGAGCAGTCAGACTTCCCTCAAGAAGAGTTAGGCAGTATATAGAGCATACAAAATAGGTACAGAAATACAGTAGCACAAGCAAACACTGACCAGAGCTTGGGTGTAAAAGTATATACTTATTTATTTAACACACTCTTATAAAACATACTAGCACTAAATTGGTAAGATAAGTTCAAAACACAATCACTATTATCATATGTACATCCCTGATTACTTGTTGGACAATTCTTAGTTAACACCACTTATTTCCAGACAGAGGTGAGCGCTTAACATTCGATGGCACTCTAACAAGTTAAATAAAGAGGGAGGGAAAAGCAGAATTATGGAAGCATACACACTAAACACTTTTTAAAGAACCACAGCAAGTTTAGGAAGGCACAGTCTACTGGTGAGCAAGGAAGTTTAGGCGCCAGGCCCACTTTCAAGGGAGCCGGGCGAAAGATTCCCAAGATCAGACAGTCACACAGAGTCTTCGAAGTTTGTGGAGGTAGTTCGAAAAAGGTTTAGTTCAGTGCAGAAAAGTTAGCTAAGGTGTCCCAGGCAAACCCAGGTTCGAGAGACAAGGATTTAATACACCCCATTCAAACGGTTGCAAGGGAAGCCAGGCGGAACATAGTACCTTAAATGGAGAAGATCCTCCAGCGGGGGCAGTTGTTCCTGGCAGTGGGTGTAAGTCGCAGCGTCGTCCAGAGGAAGAGAAGATCTTGTCATGGAGGAAGGATGAAGGTCGTTGCACTGCCAGGGAAGAAACCAGCCGCGAGGTTCTCCGGTACAAAGGTACTACCCTTTCAGTTCGCGGAAGTGATGAAAACGTGGTATCCCGGATGCCGGGGTGCTTGGCACAGGCAAGGCGGCCACGAGATACTCCAGGAAGGCGAAAAGAAGGTAGACTGGTTATCCCCACCAGTCGAAGGAAGAAGACTCTCCGGGCTGGAGATCTCCTCTGTCGTTGGGAAAAGTGGTGAGACGGTTCAGCAGGGCTCCACCGGTGGTGTCGTCGTTGCAGGCCGGCTCAGCTTCTCCCTCCTCGGATTCTTAGGTCCTGTGGCGACTTCTGAAGTTCCAGTCCCCAAAGCCCTGCTTTTATGCAGCACACCCCCATTCACTCAGCATAGCTGTCAATCAAACATGCTAAGTGGTGAGCCGGCCGGCTCACCACTTAGGCCAATCACACAAGAGTGCGACTTGAGTTACCAAGGTAACTCAGTCCAGGGTGCCTAAACCCCCTCCCACACCCCCTGTGGTACCCAGACAGAGTGGCACCACTTTTGGAGGCTTCTGTGGAGAAGCCCGCCAAAAAGTGGAACAAAGGGCTCGACTTGGGTTGGAGTCACAGAAGAGAACACAAATGCCATTTTAGAATCGAGTTCTGGCAAAAAATACCAACCAGCGATTTAATATTAAATAAATAAACCGGCGGTATGTTCGAGGCTATAAGAATTAAATAATTAAAGTTGGTAGCCTCGAACAATGGGAAAATCCCATAGAGATATATTTGCAGTCGAATATAAAAAGTAGTATCCACTGCCACCAGCCAAAACTCGATCAGGGGGGACGGAGACGTGCCCCTTCGAACAACAGACCCCGGGGCAATCGAATTTCCCCGACCAGTACGTCCACAATATGATGGTTTGTACTGGTTTCTGTTCATAATTTGGGACTAGCAAAGCCAATGGTGACTTTACATGCCCTGGGAGACAGTAGTCAGTCCCAGGGTATGGCGTCTATGTTGGGGGTAGACCCTATGGAGTAAAAGAGCCCATAAAACACATGGAAAGTTAAAGGAACACCTCAAATAATGTCTAAGAGTGGGAGCAAAAGAATCTCACTCTTAGCAGGAGAGAAAAAAATAAACCCCAAAAAATCCAGCAAAGCTGCTGGGGGACTCACTAGGTTTGGGAAATTAGCCTTACAGAGAATTCTCCCTAACAATGAGGAGGAGGACCCTGACATGCCGTTGTCAGCAAAGGCCTTCTACGACAGGCTTGCAGGTTTGGCAGAATACTTGGGCCTTCCTCAACCAGAGGTAAAGCAGTCTGAGAAGGGGGTCTTGGTAGAAGTCCTCACCCTAAAACCCCCTACCAAGACGGGTGCCCTGATGCAGAAAAACGTTGTGGCCTTGGCCAAAAAGGGGTGGCTCAACCCACACTCGGTCCAACCTATCAAAAAGCGCCTTGATGCCAAGTATAGACAGACGTAGGGGGATCCACTCTTGCTGTCAGCAGACCCTCAACCTTGCTGCAGCATCACTCTGCTCTAAACCTCAGTCGTCCGGGGCCACCTCTTCCTCTGCCCTGCTAGGCAAGGAGGAGATGATCTTGGAGGCGTATGGGAAGAAGCTGTATGCCAACGCCTCCTTGTACCTGTGTCAATCCAACGCAGATGCCATGCTGGCAGCCGTTAACCAGAGGTTTTGGCGGGATCTTCTGGTGCAGAGCCAGGCATTCTTCAAGGCGGGTCTAGGAGAAGCCAACCTGGTTGCGCAGGACATCATGCAGTCCACCATGGCCCATATTGATACCTCTAGCCGGGCCATTTGCTTCGCCACGGACATGAGAAGGATGGCCTGGCTTCAGGCTACTAAATTTAAACCTGCTGTCCAGGAAAGCATATTGGACCTTCAGATCGGAGGTAGTGACCTCTTCAACTCTAGCACCGATAAGAAATTAGATGAAAAGAAAAACAGCTTGCATACAGCAAAGTCTTTATCCTGACGAAGGCCACGCCCAAGGCTTACACCCAGTCGCCTCAATACTCAAGACAAGGGGGGAGGTCGTTCAGCAGGTTATGGGGCTTCCAGGAGAGGAGGTCGAGCCAACCTGACCGCTCACCCAGTCGGCACCGGTGCAAGCAATAAAAAGGGGGGGGGGGCAAGGTCTTCTTCCAGTCCCCCTCCTCAGCGCCAGCCTCAGAAGGAAAAAAGGCATGATGTGTCCCTTCGGGTCCAGATCTCCAGAGGGGGGCAGGCTTGTCTTTCATGTGCAATTTTGGCACTAAAACATTGGGGGCCCCTGGATCCTCTTTGTGGTATCCTCGGGGTACCACCTACCGGTCCCTTCTCCTCCTGCTTCCTCCCTTCCAGTCCCAGAGATTGGGACAGCAACTCTGTTGGCAGAGATCTGGACGCTCGCTGAGAGCCAGGCAGTGGAAGAAGTCCCAGCCCCCCAGAGAGGATTGGGCTTTTATTCCAGGATTTTCACCATGCAAAAGAAGAACCAGGCTGGCCTGAGAGTTGTGTTGGACCTATCCATCCTCAACCTCTGCCTCCCTTTTCAAAAATTCAAGAAGGTTATGGCATGAATTTGGAGAGGTAAGGGGGATCTAACCTTCTTGCAAGACACTCACTTAAATGAGCAGTCTGAATACTAATTGACTAGTTCCAGATATTTGCGGGTAGTTTCTAACTATTATGATTCCAGGTCGAGAGGGGTGAGCATCTTGTTCAGAAAGGGGCTGCCGATTAAAATAGAGAAAACAATAAAGGATGATGAAGGTCGTATTATGCTAATTGGTGTACTCTATTTGTATTTGTTTATTATTTGTATTGCGCGCCGAACCCTGAGGAAACTGGGCGCTTGAGAAACTTAAAGGTTACAGACGTAGACAGGCATACAGATTATCATCAACAAATGGATCCTGGTTACAGGTGGGTCAAATAATAAGATACAGGAAAGAATGTAGAGTAGTGAGCTGCGGAGGCTGGGCCAAGGCATCTAGGGTGATTGCATGGCTTGGTGAATACATCTTACTGAGGAGGCTTGTTGCTCAGCCAGTTTTTTATACTGGCTTTAAAAGTAAGGAATGAGGGTTTGTGTCTGAGGGGGATGGGTAAAGCTTTCCAACGTTTGGCAGCTTGAACTGGGAAGCTGGCTCCTCCTGCTGTTTTTATTGTATCTTGAGACCACTAAGTTGTGGGACTGTGAAGCTCTAGTAGTACGTGTGGTTTGGTGAATGCAAATTTTGTCTGCCAGGTATTTCGGGGCAGAGTTTGTGAGATATTTGTGTGTGATGGCCAGGGTGCATAGAGTGATTCTATCTCGGATGGGTAGCCAGTTGGCGTTGTCTGTAAATGGAAATGTGGCATGATCTCGGGAGACTGAGTGGAGCTCTTAGTGAGTTATTCTGGAGTACGTTTGCGTTCCGAGGAGCCAAGGAAGAGTGTATTGCAAAAGTCGATTTTTGATAGAGCAAGTGCTCTGGCTAGCGTTAAGCAGCTACTTGTGGATAAGTAAGATTTACAGCTGTAGATCAGTTTATTGGTGCAGGCCGTGGAGGACGCAACACTGTTGACCTGTTTTTTGAGAGAGAGAGTTGAGTCGAGGTGGACCTCCAGTGTTTTTATTTCTTTAGAGATGTTGATTAGGTGGCCATCAATGATGTAAGAAGAGTATCTGGTGTTAGTTTATTCAGATGTGCCTTTGTCTAGGGCATGTGATAGTAATATTTTTAAATCTTGGAACTGTAAATGGTCTCCTAAGGGTGTTAAATATTTAGGTATACACATAATTGGTGATCTCAATAAAATTGTTCAATATAACATGGATAAAGTGATGGACGAAATTGCAATGTCTATTAGAAGATGGGAAAGATTGAATTTGAATCTATGGGCAAAAATTAACACGATTAAAATGGTCCTATTACCTAAGGTATTGTACATTATACAGTCAATACCTTTATTAGTTTCAAAGAAACAGTTACTGAAAATTGATAAACAGTTTCAAAACTTTTTTGTGGGGAATTGGTAAAAGACCCTGTATCCCGAAATATATACTAATGCAAGATGTTAAGGGGGGTGGATTTGGTTACCCGGATATGGTAAAATATTATAAGGCCTTTTTACTCAAGAAGAGTTTGCACTATTTTGATGAAGGGAATACTAAAGGGCCGATTTGGTTACGCATGGAGAGGGAGTATGTGCTCTTTATAACTCAAATAATCTCTATACTATGGGAAAGCTGTCGAATAAGAGGTTCAAACTACAATCAATAGTTGCTACTAGACGGGCTCTGTGGTCATGGTTCAGGGAAAATGGTCAAAATGTTGGTTTTAGTTGTGATGCATCTATATGGCATAATGAGGCACTACAACTCAATAATAATTGTCTACATTTGTAGAGTTGGATTATGAAAGGTATATTGAATGTATGTGATTTACTAGATGGAGGTAGACTGCTGTAATTTGTAGAACTGCAAGATAAATATAACCTAGGGAGAAGAGAGCAGAGTAGATATGTGGATTTGATTTAGTTGATTAATCAGAGGAAGAGTATGGCTGGTAATTCACTGGAAAAGAAACCAGAGATTTGCAAGCTGTTGACTGGACAGGAATACAATATATGTACATATATGCGTTTTATGCCTATGGAGTCAAGTTATATGGATGCATGGAGTAAGCTAAGGGATACATGGTCGAATGATGTTAATATAGCATTTCTGAAGAAGATTGGAGAGATATTCTTAGTGGGTACGAATTCAGGTCTAGATATGGTTCTATGTTTAATTAGGCAGAAGGTAGTTGGTAGGATGGATTGGACACCAGTAAGGATGTTTAAATTGAAGTTGAAGACGGGTGAGATATGATGGAGTTGTGGAAGGGCTAGAGGTACCCTAATACATTTACTTTGGGATTGCCCAAGAGTACAAGATTTCTGGCGAGAAGTAATTGATAGAATTGATATTATTTTTGCAAAGCCGTTCATAGATTGGCCGCAAATGTGATCTGGCTTCTACATAAAGGGAGGTGTGCAAGCACTAGGAAACATAATATATGGATAGATAAAGCTATGATGGTAGCGATTAAGTTAATCCTTAGGGCCTGTAAGACTAGGAAGAAACCTACTGAGGAGGGCTGGTTGGTGGAACTACAGATCCTATCTAAATATGAAATTCTTTTATTGAAAGATAAAGATGGAGAGGAAGATTATCTTTCGTTGTGGAGATCGTTTAATGCCTTATATGAGTGACGAATTAGAGTGATAGAGGGCAGGAGGGAGGAGAAGAGAGTGAGAGGACATCCTCCACTTTTTTTCTTTTCTTTTTTATTTTTTCCCCCCTTCTCCGTTGTCTTATGTGATGTAGTATGTGTTTAGGTGTGCGATATTATAATTACTTTCTTCTATTATTCGTATAGGATGGTAGTGTATTGGTATTTTTTAGCTGAATGTGTAATTAGATTTTAGTTTTAGATTAATGGTATTATTGCTATGATATAATTGTTGTGCTAGTTCTTGTTAGTGTAATTCATTGGAAACGATGTGATGGAGTTGTATTTTGATGAAAATCTAATAAAAAGATTGTTAAAAAAATTCAAGATGGTACTACCAGCAGAGACTCTAGACAGGGGAGACTGGATATGCTCCCTGGATCTGAAGCACGCCTATCTGGCAGCCGCATCGCTCCTTCCTATGTTTCAGGATGATGGGCTGCCATTTCTAGTAGTACAGGGTACTACCCTTTGGCCTTAACTCAGCCCCCAGGGTATTTACCAGACTCATGAATGTGGTGGCAGCCCTCCTCAGGGCCCAGGGCCACCATGTGGGTATAGGCAGAATGTGGCACTTGTGTATAGGCACATTATAAATGTCATATCATATCATGTCTACCCGTACCTGAACAACTGGATTGTTGCAAGATCACCGGAGTGAGTTACCCACACATCCTCCGCACTTATGAACACACTCCACGACCTGTGGTTTACTATTAACCTCAAGAATTCTCAGCTGCAGCCCACGCAGAACCTCACCTTCCTGGGCCGCATCTGGGATACGAGCTCCGAGAAGGTCCTTCCTTCGGAGGACAAGATCACAGCCATCAAGAGGGCCACTACGCACTTCCTTACCAGAGCAGTGACCTCGGCCTGGTGGTACCAGCACTTACTGGGTATCATGGCAGCAGTTCTACTGGCCGTGCCCCACACCAGGCTCATGATGAGGAGGTTACAGCTGCACTTCTCAGCCTCATGGAATCGGGAGAAGGGCTCCCAAGCGGAGCTGGTCAGCATACTTCTGTTTCTCCACTCGGACTTCACACGGCGGTCCAAGGACTGCAACCTTCGGACAGACAAGCCATTCCGGAAGCCTACCCCGCAGGTCAACATCACTATGGACTCCTCCCCGGAAGGCTGGGGTGCCACTTTGGACAACCTCAGAGTCCACGGGGTATGGACCCGGCAGAAACAGGAGTCACAAATAAATTGGCTGGAGCTCAGTGTCATCTGGCTAGCCCTCAGAGCCTTCCTTCCGCTCATTTGAGGCGAGACAGTCCTTATCCAGACCGACAACTCCACCAGCATGTACTACGTCAACAAGGAGGACAACCTCTACCTCACGGCCGTTCACCTCCCGGGGAGGCGAACTTGGAAGCGGACAGACTCAGCAGACTGGGAGCGGACAATTACGAATGGCAATTGTACGACCAGGTGCTGCAGGTGGTCTTCGACACATGGGGCCACCCTCAGGTGGATCTATTTGCCTCATGGAAGAACAGGAAGTGCTATCAGTGCACGTCTTGGCAGGTGCAGGGCCCCGGCTCCTTGGGTGACGCAGTGAAGATTCAATGGGAGGGCATGACAACCTATGCCTTTCCACCCACACCCCTGATCCCCAGGCTAATCCGCAGGATAAAAGAAGCGTGTCACCTCAGCATCATTTTGATAGCCACCTGGTGGCCGGCAAGACCGTGGTTCTCTGAGCTGCTCAGTCTCTTGGACAGACCACCCATTCACCTTCCGCTGGGCCAAGCACATCTCCTATCCCAGCAAGAGGGCAGGGTACTCCACCCTGCTCCTCAGAAGTTATCCCTTGCAGCATGGTTCCTGAGCAGATCACCCTCAAGCACCTGAAATCATCTCAGGCCAACCTCAAGATTATTCAGGGCGCGAGGAGCAAGGCTACCAGGAGCCAATAAAAGAGTGAATGGAGTACATTCTGTCACTCGGCCAATTAGAAGGAGATATACCCCCTTACCTGCACGCTGGACGATGTGCTCTCCTCAGCGCACCTCGCTCACTCAGGCGTACAGGTGGACACACATCACATATCGCACCTATCTGGCAGCCTTAGGTGTCTATCGAAATTCAGAGAAGGAAACCTTTTCCTCTTCCAACCCAATAATGAAGTATTTGGCGGGCTTGTCCAGGCACTACCCGCCCATCAAGAAGCCACACCCCGTGTGGGAACTTATAGGATGTTGGGCGCATTGACACACACACCTTTCGAGCCAATGGCATCCGCGGACATCAGGCTGGTCACCATTAAAACAGTGTTTCTAGTGGGACTCACTTCCACTCGCAGAGTCAGCGAAATTCAGGCTCTGGTGGCCTCAAAGCCCTATACCATTTTCCACAGGTTATAAGGTGGTCCTGCGGACTCACCCAGCATTCCTGCCTAAGCTACCCTCGGCGTTCCATCTGAATGAGGAAATAGTATTGCCCACATTTTTCGCTGACCCCAAGGACAAGGCTCAGAGAGTCTTGCACTGTCTGGATGTCAGACGTGCTCTGAAATTCTATCTGGACAGGACCAAGGGCTTCTGCAAGTTGGACGCTCTCTTTGTCACCTTTGGGGGATCCAGGCCAGGCTATCAAGCATCCAAGGCATCAATCGCTTGTGGATGGTTGCCTTGGAGCCTATGAGGGGCAGCAGAAACCGCTGCCAGCTAACATGCATGCTCACGCTGTCGGGGCCACGGCCATCGCCTTCGAGTGTCAAGTCCCGTTGCAAGTCATAAGCTGGGCAGCCACCTGGGCCACCCCTTCGGCTTTCTGTAAGCATTAGTGTTTGGACGCCGGCTCTAAGTCAGACGCGTCCTTCGGCCAGGCTGTTCTTAGGAACTTATTTGCTTAAGGAAGGTCTCTTCTCCACCCTGGGGCTACATTCAGTTGTAATCGCCCATGCAGTTTGGAGGAAAGGGGATGGGACATAAGAGTAATTATAAGTTACTCACCGTAGTGACTAAGGTACTCTATAGTCCCCTTTCCTTCATACGTCCCTCCATCCTCCTCCCTAATAATACTAGTGTCATTAGGCAATGTTAAATATGGTCAACGCATCAATGGGGACTGAGGAGTGGTGCCGGGGGGCGGAGTCAGGGTAGCGCATGCTCCCAGGGCCACGCCCCTGCATGCCTCTAAATTTAAAGGGGAAAGGAGGTTTTTCTGGTGAAAAAGGTTCTTTCTGCTGTCCCTAGGAAGGGACGCCCATGCAGTATGGAAGAAAGGGGACTAACGACTAGGCCTAAGTGTACGTTAGTCACTGCAGTGAGTGACATATAATTTTTGTCAGACTTTGATCACAAATTATCATCAAATCATTTAATTACTTTGCATACAAGAATGCACATTTGTATTATAGGATAATACAAATGTAATAATGTTTCTGCACCTCCAAAGGCTTGTTACAATTCCATGTTACGTTATCTCACGCTTTCTATTAGTGCCAGCTCTCCTAATAGGTTAGAGTCCTCTTCCCCTTAAATACAGTAGCTCCCATTTCCTATCAGCCCTTTTGACCATACTCTCTCCCCTAAGTAAAGGGGCTGTTTGTTCCATAGATCAGGCTTCCAGCCATTGTGAATCAGCTCTGGAAATTGTCTGCACCCGCCCAGTGAGCAAGTCTGACTACTTCAATGAGGGTTGGGATGAGATCCCAAAATATTTTGGAAGAATAATGCAAAATGGTACATTTTACAACACGTGATTCTCATAAATGTGGACAACAATATGTTTTGCAGCACACAATGCACCATGAACGCTAGTGAATGTAGGAACAAACAATAGGGGACCTAGTAAAGCATGACATTCCATTCCAATTCCTCATCTTGATAGATCATCCCCTAAAATGCTCGGAAAAATTACACAGGGGGCATAATGAGACTCAGCTTGTTCTCCTCGACCTCCCTATGCCTCGACTGTGCCACTCCTCAACTCCGGATGTGACGTTGGCGATCATACATATAGAACACACTAAGCCCATATACCTCCGATCCTTTTACCGTGCACACAATACAGTATGTCTGGGCCCAACCCTTCGGGCATCAAACGCGGTCGGGACTCAAAGGTGTCCATCACAGACCCATACAACGTCTGGTGGTGGGACACGATATAGAACAATGCATTCCGGTCAGTCAAACCTGAGAACGTGTTACGCTCATCTGACTCCCACAGAGGCGCAGGTCTGGTTTGGAGTGTTGTTGCTTCTTCTATGGTGAAGCGCAGGACCCGGAAGATGGACTGGACCGGACCTTCAAATCTGGCTTGTCTGGCTCGCAGGAATATCTTTCTGTATGTGAAAAGGGAGTATTAACAATCTGCGGGAGAAAGTATAAGCCTCTCGCTCCCTTCTCACCCCTCTATGAAACCCTCCTGCGACCCCCACGTGAAGTCTCACCTTAGGGTTTCAAAGGTTGAGCTCTCCATCCTGCTTCTCATGCAGGGGCGCGTTGTATCCAGTTACTTCACTGGGATTTTGATTGTAGAGGGTTCAAGTTTTGTTTTCCCGGTATAGTACCATAAGGATTCTGTTAATGAGTATGATTCCGCAATAATAATTGTTTGTTGTCTCTTTTTCAGGTGCGGAAACTATTCCGAGAAGAGCTGTGGAACCGAAGAATGAGACTCTGGTGAGCTTGATGAGAGTTATCTCAGTGTCCTTGTATCAATGCGCTCACTAACGCTGATGTCTTTTTTCCCCATAGGGGCCGGGGTCCGGAAATGCCTGGATGCGGCACCGACCCAAAACAAAGATCAATCCAGAAGAAATCAGGTAAGTCTTTAATGGGCGTTGGGTAACGTCTTTTCATGCGCCCACTAACGCTGATGTCTCTTTTTCCCCTTAGGGGCCGGGGTCCGGAAATGCCAGGATGCGGCACCGACCCGAAATGAAGTTGGAATAACCCAACAGGTAAGTTTTGTAATGGAAATTAAGGTTTCCTTGTTTTCTTTCCCCTCTCACCTTTATTCTTGTCTTTTTCTCCCTAGGCGCTGTGACGGCTGCGAGTCCAGATGCCGCCGTAGAACGTGGTGGTACCTTGTACAGGTGAGTGAGATGCGGCGCTGCAGCGATCGATGCGATGTGCTTTTAAATGGATGTCTTCCTTTTCAGGACCGTCGGCGAGATGTCTCCGGAATGCGGATTTAGCAGGTAAGGACTCTTCTTTACCCTTTTCTCTTCTCTTCTCTTCTCTCTTTGCAGGTGTTCCATGATGCTGGCAGGAGTGGCAGAAGACAGAATGCAGGAGCAAACACGGTGAGCGTCCAGCTGCTAGATGCAGAACAACGCGAAGCGTGAGTTGCTGCTTGGGCGTGGCTTAAATAGCCTTCAAAGTAGTTCCAGGTATGTATCCTTCCTCTCAGGTATATATTCCTCCCCTGACCACACCCGTGTGGTTAAGTAGTTCCAAAGATAAAGTAGTCCCATTCAGGCCTCTGAAGGCCTGGATGTTGCAGCATGGTCTGCATCAGGTAAGTTAACCCTAAGCACCTTTAACACAAAGTCCCCTTTTATGAGCCTGGCGCCTATCGCCAGGACTGTGGCCCGATATGAGCCTGGCGCCAAAGGCGCCAGGACTGAGTCCAAAGAGCCCCTACTTGAGGCTGTTGTGACTTCCCTTGAAGACATGATGTCTGCCTCTGGGATAGCTGGGTCTCGTCTGGCACCTTGGTGGTAGGCATCATGACAGAACGCTCGGCCAGACCGGGTGCTAGAGAGGCTCGTTTCGAAGTCGTCGGCCACTAAATCCTGGGGCGTCGATACCAAAGGCTACACTCCCAAGAAGACAGAGTAGGCAGGCAGCATAAGAGAGCGAAAAAAAGATCACATTTGTGCAGTGAGTCTCATCACTATTCTTCTTCATCCTGCCACATAAAGAAGGAGCAATGCAGACACAGGCATGACTCTCACTCTTTGGAGGAGAGGGGGGTGAGTCTTTCCCCTCCAATGGGGCACCAGAGAAGAGATTGTGGGGTTCAAGCAGCAAATGCTTTAACTTTTAGAGAAGGCCACGACAGGTACAGCTTCGGCCTTGATACCGTCAGTGGCACAAACACTGATCGTGCCAGGGACCCCTGGCACGAAGGTGTCAAAGATCATATGCGCTCGACCATCAACAAAGAGGAAGTCTACTCCGACATTGCCCACAGCGGTCCGGTTTCCCTCATCAACGTAGGTTTCGGCACAGGACTGATGCTATGTGCCTGACTCCAGGGGAGATTTCTTCACGTCCATGCAAACAATATTCAGAGATGTGGGGGATCCTATCCCCTTTGGGATGTAGCCCTTGGCGTGTTTGGGGCTAGACCTTTTGCTCCAGCCAAGCAGAGCTCAAGGAGCTGGCTACAGGCTTGCACGACATGAGTGGGCTAGATACGTTCCCTAATGTTGAAATCCAATGGTCTTCATTGTACGCACAACCAAATGCTCAGTACCACAAAGTGGTTGAGAAGATGATTGTCGCTCTTGGCCTCTGTGCCCTGGCTAGGCCTTTAAAGCAATATGAACTGACAAATGTATTGGACAAGAGAGTGCAACCAGAGAGAGTCCTACCCTTCAATGTGGCAATAGCAAACCCAATTATGACATTATGGCAACATCCGTGCTCGACAGTGACCTTACTTAGAATTGTAAGCTGGCAAGAGGCAACCTCTTTGCTTCCATGCATCCAACCACGCAAGCGGGCTGGTGTCCAGGCCATGGTTGTGAATTTGAGACCATCATGGTCAGACATCCCTAGCGACAGGTGTAAGGAAGACATGGGATCACAAGTATGACACTGACAGAAGAGATACTATTTCAAAACCTTTATTAGATTTGTGGGGTTTGGAAAAACTCCTACTTTGCCCTACAGCTATGGTGGGAGTAGTCTCTACCATCAAATAATAAAGAAAATGCAGCCCTAGTCAATCTCTGGCAAATCAAAATGGCTTATACTAACAAAACCTAATGAATGCTCTATCTCTTATACAAAAGGTGTGTAAAGGGGAATATGTATGCAAATAAAAGTCAGGGTTATAACATAAATAATAAATATGGCTGAGTTAGCTCTCCTTCCCATGTTGGACAGCACAGAATAAGGCACCCTCTACACCCCATAGGCTGGATGACACACTCTTGCTCAGGTTATCAATAAGCAGTTCAAAACGTGGGTCGAGGCCCGCTTAGCCTTGCACGTTAAAGTGACTTGTTTTCCAGTACACCAAAGTTCTTTCACAGTTCAATAAAAAGTTCACATAAGTCTCTCTGTGTCGGGCTTGGACCTCTTAAAGCATAAAGTTCACATAGGTCTCCCTCTGTCTGGCTCGGACTCTCAATAAATCATAGTCCAACAAAAGTTCACGTAGGTCTCACTCTGTCGGGTTCGGACCTCTAAAGCAAAAAGTACCTGATTCAACGTAGATCTCCCTCAGCCGAACTCGGAACTCGCAATCACAGCACTTGCAGTGGTTCCTTTTATTCACATTCGTTAGGGGTTCCCTTCCGCTAACTTATTTCACATTCCAGGTCTCCCTCAGCTGGGCTCGGACCTTTCACTGATGTCAAAGACTTTCGAATATGTGAGGCTTTTACTATGTTCCTCCGCAGCACCACTTCGACTTTCACTTCCACTCTCCTTTTGCGTTATTTGCCCCAGTGTGTCTTGGTTTTGGTAGTTCTGTACCATAAGCAAAAAGTTCAAAGAAATCTTCCTCTTCAAGCATTAACCTTTTCACTTCCCCTTTTGCCGGGGTTAATCTTGACCATTATGCTTTCTAGAGTTAATTCAGTTTGCGGCTTCAATTCAGGAGTCAAAGTTAATACCACAGGTTTGACCTCGCCTCCCCAACTCTGTCATTCACCGGGGAGGGTCGCTGGCGTCCTTGAAACACAATGACGTCTTCTTGTCTAGGATTTGGCTCTCCAAGTTTTTCAGAGGCAACAACCTCCTGCAGAGAACTTCAGGGTTTTGCAACCCTTCACTCTGGTCTCTCGATTGGTCGTTCTGCTCCGGTGGGTTCGCCTTTGCCCCAGAGGTTCTGCTCCTTCTCATGATCCACCCTGCTCCAATTCTCATGGGTCTCCCTCAGTCGGGCTCGGACCCCTCCTTTAGCTTTTTCCATGGGTTTCCCCTCAGTTGAGCTCAGACCCTCTCGCTTTTCACAAAAGTTCAATGAAAAAAAGAAAATGTCTCAGGATTTCAAGGTCCACAATATATCAGTCTCCATTTCGCTCCCACTTTGCCAGCTCCCCAGAACAGCATTCTGCAGGTTCTGGGAGTTGTGGAGTTTCCAATGGGGGTTTTCTTGGGTCAGTTTCGTCCAACCTTACCCTCAAAGGCCTGGGTTCTAATGTTACACCCAGGGAATCAGCCTTGGCTTGGATCCTGTCAGATAGCTCCAGCTGCCCCTGGTCTGGCTGCCTGGAAGCACAGCTCTCTTGCCACACTACAACACTACAGCCTCTCCTGCACTCACAGCCCCAGTGACATGGCAGCCTGTCCTCCTTCTCGGGATTCCTTCCCAGGGTTTCTGAAGCTTCTCCTTGGCTCCTCTGGACAGCACGATCCTCTCAGCCTCCCCAGCTCGCTCAAAGTGTGCCTGTGTACTCTGCCTTTAATACTGACTGGGAGGCTTAACAGGTTTCAGGTGGGAATGATTGTGGAGGGAGGCCTGACCTTGCCTGGCCACCTTATCGAGACAAAATGGCAACTGCCCATAGGAATCCCTGGTTCATTGGCGCCTATGGGTAATCTTCATATCTCCCTTTTTCCTCTTCTTCTTCTTAGTATTGTTCAAAAATGGGGCAGAGTGGGGGACATATAATGGCACTGCACATATTTCCTAAAGGCAGATTGGGAGTGATGGTGAATAAGCGCCTGACACTGCTTGGTCTTATTAGTGGGACAGGGCCGTTGCATATCATTATAGGCAATTTTCCTAGTCTCGGTCTTTGGGTTTTTATAATGGATGAAGGTATTGTGGGAGTTGTAGTTTTTCTTAGGGATCATGGAAAAACCATTTGGGTTTTTGTCAGGGTGAAGGTGGCAGATGTATTGTTGTGGATGAATGGGTTTTGGGGGATAATATCCCATGATGACTGAGGGGATGTCGGGTTGTATTGGTACAGGGGGGATACCATGTCTTGCTTGAGGACATTTCTACCACAGTCTCCAAGGGTCCCTTTCCCAGGTGATCCTCCCTCACTTGCCCGCCCCAAGATTGGAATCCAAGAGCGATGGTCCTCCCCTGGCCACCTGTGTCTGGAATGCCCAGGAATAGCATGGGAGAAACGCCTGTGGTTTCTGAAACAGGGAGTCGAAGAAGATGGACGCCGGTTTAAAAGGTTTTCACATCTGGGAACATAGCACTGAAGGCTATCAGTACCTCCTGTGCTTTTGTCAAGTACTCGCATACCCTCTGTAATATGATTTTGGAGGCAGCCGGCCATCTACCAGAAGGGAGAAGTGAGAGGTTGCTTTCTGTACATTGTGAATAATGGTTAAGAAGTCGCTTGCTGACCCCTCGAGGCCGGCCTACATGCAGTGGATTGTGTTAGGAGGGCATCATCGACCCAACCTCCTTCGAGGGCCAGCCGTGGCAACTGTGATCGTGGTCCCAAATGTAATGTATCAATTGCAGAATCTTTCAGTAAGTAAGCACAAAAGTGATGGGTGGAAGGTTTAGAATGAATCTGAACCACTGGCATTGCTCTGGGCAACCTTCCACACCACCGTTTTTTAACCCGTCTGTGCCATTGCAAAAGGCGTCCAGCCATATGCAAATCAGTCAGGTACTGCCACCAATGGTAGCAGCCCAGCTCGAACTGCTAGGCCAGGTCCCCTATGCAATGAAACACACGCAACCCCAGACATGTTTCGGCCTTGTTGGGCCTCCACAGTGAGGTGCAGCCTGGTTCCCTATGGCGCAGTGAGCAAGGGACCCACGTCTGGGCATACCCTCTCTCACATAGTGAGACAAACAGTAAGCGCAAAAGTGATGGGTGGAAAGTTTAGAATGAATCTGAACCACTGGCATTGCTGTGGGCAACCTTCCACACCACCGTTTTTTAGCCCGTCTGCGCCATTGCAAAAGGGGTCCAGCCATATGCAAATCAGTCAGGTACTGCCACCAATGGTAGCAGCCCAGCCCGAACTGCTAGGCCAGGTCCCCTCTGCACGGAAACACAAGCAACCCCAGACATGTTTCGGCCTTGTTGGGCCTCCTCAGTGAGGTGCAGCTTGGTTCCCTAAGAACGATGGTCTGGAGGGTTGCCCAGAGCACTGCCAGAGGTTAGGATTTATTCTAAACCTTCCAGCGATCACCTCTTTTGTTTTAATCTTTCAGTAAGCCATCTGTGGAAATGACAGGAGAGAAGCCCTTCTATATCAACTTGCTGGATCTCAGGGCAAATTGTCTGGCAATGCTTTTAAACATTTTATTATCTCTCATATCCTCATGGGCAATACCACTGCCAAGCACTGCATCAACAAGACGGGTGGTGGAGGGTTTCAGTGGTTCTCCCACGAGAGTTAAATAGGAAGATAGTAGAGGAGATCTTCTCCATATGGGAGCTTCCTGAGATTGACCTGTTCGCTTCCAGCTCGACCAAGAAGTGCCAGTCCTTCTACTCCAAGGAGTTTTAGACAAGGGACATTTAGGGTGAGGCACTGATGATCCCCTGGAAGTTTGACCTGCTATACAGATTACTGTCGATTCCTATAGTGCTGAGGAATTTGCGGAAGAGTGGAACTTATTATTATTGATTGCATTGAACTGAGCATGGAGGACATGGTACCCAGCAATGCTGGACATGCTGCTTTATGCTCTATAGGGGGATCTGCCGATGCACGCTTGTGGCAGAATGTCTCATTGCTAGGACACTGCCTTCATGCCTGCCAATTTGAATGGTAGATGTACAGAGATTGAAATCTCTCTGAGGAGGTTCTTGGTATGATGTTCTCTACAACATGCCTGTCGATCAAGTTCATCTCATCTATGCATGTCACTGGTGGAAGTTCTCAATTTGGTGACGTGATGGGTTGTGGACCCATTGATGTGCCCCACCACCACAGTACTGGAATTATTGTTATTCTTGGCCATGTCTCGTTTAAATGTTGCCATGGTTAAGGTCTATTTGGCAGTGCTATCAACGTTTAAAAGAACACGTGAGCACGTGCCTACTTCACTGTGCCATAGGCATTTCTTTTTAATGGTTGGAACAGTAGTTTCCCTCTCGTGCAGTTTGTAGTTCCTCTGTGAGACCTTAGCCTGATAGTCACTTTTATTATGGCAGCTCTGTTTAAGTCTCTTCATTCTTTTCCTCTGAGATTTCTTTCATTTATGGTTGCTTTTTCTGTCATTATCTCTTCAGCCAGAAGGGATTCAGAACTATGTGCGCTCTTGGTGTCACCACTGTTAATGTATTTCTCCCAAGAGAAGGCCACTCAAAGTGTAAATATTCTTTCTAAGCCAAGGTACCATCCGAATTTAATTTAACAGCGCTAGATCCACTTAAGTGTTCTTTTCCCAATCCTCTAAGACTAAGGACAGATTTCACAGGCTTGGTCCTACATGGGCTTTTCAATTCATTGTTTTCACGACCAATGGATTCAGGATGGGTGACAGTTTTATGGCTTTCCTTGCCCCAAATGTTAAAGTTGTCACACAACAAACTATGTTCAGGTGGATAGTGTTTTGTATTACAATCTGCTATGAGCTTCCAGTAAGGCAGTGCCAAAAGGTCTACGGGCACTTTTTACTAGGTGTCAGGTAGCCACTTCGTTCTTCAAAACTTAGTGTTCCAGGAACATTCTTTTCCTTCTTACACCTCAAAATTGGATGTGGAATGACTTTGGAGACGTTATTTGATGAGGAATCAATGGGAAGCATGTATCCATTAGAAGAACAAATGACTTATCTTTGGTAATGTTCATTCTGGCGGATATGATTCCTCATCTCACCTCCTGCCTACCCAATTTCACAGGTTTATAGCTGGGATCAAGAAGGACACTAAGACCATGTCAGAACCTGCCTGCTCTTACTGGCTGGGGGTTAACACTTTCTCTTTTTTCTGCCTCCCTTTGCTCACCACCTGATATTCTTTCTCAGTTTCCTTTCTATATATGATATTCTCCTGTACCACCTCCTCCCCATGATGTTATCTGGTAGGCTCTCCAATGTATGTCTTTCCCCCTGATATTACTTTCTCAGTCACTAACCGCATCCGAGGTTGCCCCCAGGCTCCTACCACCACCACTTGACGTCCACTCTCCTGATTATGCCTTCTCCTGACACCAGACCTCTCCTGATGTTATCTCATCCACTTCTGCTCCCCTAATTATCACCACCTCTTCCTTCTTTTACTCCCTAAATTGTTACTACTGCCCTTCTGATTACATTGTCCTGTCCATTCTCACCCTCTGATGTCACCATCTGTTCCTTGACCATCGTAACACTCACCCACTATACCTGCTTGCTACTGCTGTCATCTCACCACTCTCCTCCATGCCAGTCTCCTCTTCTTCCATCACTCTCCACTTGCAGCCTTCTCCAAATGTGAACCTCCTGGTCCTACAACCATCACTGTCTGACTGCATATGGGTACAAACATACAATTGATCAGGGTTGTCGACAACCAATTGTTATGGCAGGGTTTAATACAAACACTGCAGAACTAGCCAATTGATAAGGCACATAGACTTAATAGCCCCAGTAAATTAAGAGGGGCTGTATCACGTGTATGAGTCACTTTTATTTTAGTTTTGAATGCTGTGCACATGTAATGTACTATGTTTGTATTCCTGTGGATTACAAATATATGGTTTTGTGAGTTTTTAATAGCACTTGTCTTTATACATGAATTATATTGAATAAAACTTACCGAGGGCAGGGAACAGAAACATGGAGTGGGTCATTCATTATCCAAAATCACCCTGATCAAGTGTATGTTTGTAGATATATTAATACCTGAATAGATCAGGGAATAGTCAGGTGCCCCTTTTTGTATTTGACTGCATATGTATGGTTTTATAGTGTGGTCAAGTCTCCCAGTGGGTGTGTCTGCTCGTGATTGTTCTTAGCTGTGGCAGGTAATTATATAAGGGCTGCGATTGGCTGTCTTTCCTTTGTGCATCTGTGTCTCCTTTGGGATGAAGGGGTTGGGTCAAATCTATAATTGGCCTCTCCACCATCATTTGGTTTTAATCTTTCTTCCCTGACCCTCTCAGCTGCTGCCTTTGCTAAGCTGAGCTCTTCATTTCTCCCAGACTGCAGAGAGCATGGACACACATTCCACAAGCAAGCATTCAACCCACTACGCCAACATATTGGCCAAAGGGTTCAGCAGCAGAGTCTTGATTATTGTAGGTGAGAAGCCATTTTACATATTGTATCACTTTTCCATTGGCCTGTGGCCATATATCATGATAATACACATACCATAATTGTTAATATCATCATCTGGCAGAACTCTGGTTTATATCCAGAGTTTGCATCATCTCCAAAATATTGAGTTTTTCTGTCGAGGGTTTCTCCCTGCCTGCAGACTAGAACTCAGACTTTAGGTTAAGTTCCAATGGTCTACTGACAGAGCTAACCAAACCTGTAAGCCCCAAGCCGGCACCAAAAAGGGGGGGCCAGAGGAAAGGTATTTACCAGCCCTTACTAAGGTATTGCATAACTAAGGGTCCAAATCCTTTGCCTTGCAACAGCTGCAACATTTCTTTCATCAGCAGTGGTAGAGGGCCTTTGTCGCTGGCATTCTGACTGCAAGCAATACCTCCATGACATCTTCCAGAAGATCCCACTCTCTACCTCTCAGTAGCAAAGTTTGGGGATTCAGAGTGTTGGCTCTGGGATGAGAACCAGGCCTTGTCCTTGTGAGAGTAAGTTCTCTCACTGAGGAAGGCATTGTGGAGGGCAGATGGCCATGTCCAGAAGGTCCAGGTACCACGTCCTACTGGCCCAGTCTGGAGCGATCAGGATACATGGTAGTCCTGAATTCTGCTGCTGCAGGAATATATATTTAGGATTAGGAATCCTTGAGAGGAACATTCCTCAGAAAGAACATTACCAAAGATAAGTAATTACAGGAGAAGACCAAATAGCTCCCTGCAACACGGACTCCCCCATCAGCACAGAGAAGTGCCTGGGTAGTTTAAGATGGCCACTACCGCACATTCAACTGAAAGAAGCAACCTGAGTGATCCATTGAACAGGCGCTTTGATTGGCTGCACCCTGCTGGATTGCCTCTGGAAACCCCCAGCTGAGAGGCGCAGCCTGCCGACATCCAAGGCCGGCATATACGGCTGCACTGTGTCTCAGTAATCAAGCAAGGGTCATGTCATGCGGAACAAATTTAGAATCTAATACATGAGTGTTAAACAGACAAAAATAAGATAGAAAGAGCCCAGAGCGAGACCAAAAAGACAAAAAATCCAATCAACAATTTTATGTCATTTTATAAAAAATATACTGTCATTTTATTATTGTTTCACAAAATAGATACAATTCATGTTCAGACTCTATAAGCCTATACCAAACATTGGCTCAATGTGTTACAGATAAAGTACATCATAATAGAAATACATTGTACACCATTAAAGCGGACCAACTAGAAAGTCCACAACGCATGCAAACGTGCAAGGCACCGGAAACCCAAGATGAGTGAAGGGGATCACTCAAGGAGGGAAAGCGGTGAAGACCCGAATGTCTGCGAAATCCTAACAAAAAATCTATGAAACATACAGTCACAAATTTTAGATAATATTAATTTTAGTAAAAATAATTGTGCAAAAAATTGAATAGAGGTGCCATTCGGCAACTAACCTAGTGTGGGACCAATAGAATATTCTAAAGTCAACCTAACACTTTGAAAAGAGTTATATAGGTAGTTTCGACAGGGTGAAAGCATCTAGCTGCATTTCCAGTTTATGCCCGTCTTCCTCAGGACGAAACGCTACCTTGTAGTCAGCAGCCTCAAATTGTGGCTAACTTCAAATATACACAATTCTGGGAACAGAGCTAGAGTTGGGGTCTGTTTACCCTGTCCATTGGAATTGTCTGGTTCTGCTTATTTGGCTACCAGTTGGTCACTTTGATTCACAAATATGAATTTAGGGCTGTTCCCAATTTCATGGGCTGTTCTTGTTTTGCCTCCTCCCCTCTTTTCCTTCTTTGATGTCCCCACATACTCATCCAATAAGATCTACATATGGCAGGACTAACACGTCACTAGAATTGTATAGATGACGTTGTGATTGACCAGCTCGGTCGAGTAAATGGTATTTATGGTTTCACCCCGGCTTTATATTTATGTTGAAGTATTTGTTTCATGACTTTGATTATAGGAAATGTGCCCAGTAGAGTTTCCTTTCAGACCTTACATTTTATATTTATTGTGTGTTTATTTGTTATTTTAGGATTGACTACCCTTCCTGGGTTTGTCTATCTAGCTCGGTTCCCAGAATTGTATATATTTGAAGTCAGCCACAATTTGAGGCTGCTGACTACAAGGTAGCGTTTCGTCCTGAGGAAGACGGACATCAACTGGAAATGCGGCTAGATGCTTTCATCCCTTTGAAACTACCAATATGACTCTTTTCAAAGTGTTAGGTTGATTTGCGAATATTCTATTAGCCCCACAATAGGTTAGTTAATGAATGGCACCTCTATTCAATGTTTTGCACAATTCTTTTTACTAAAATCGATATTATTTAAAATTTGTGACTGTATGTTTCCTAGATTTTTTCGATAGGATTTTGCAGACATTCGGGTGGACCCAGCTTTCCCTCCTTGAGTGATCCCCTTCACTCATCTTGGGTTTACGGTGCCTTGCACGTTTGCATGCGTTGTGGATCTTCTTGTTGGTCCACTTTAATGGTGTACAATGTATTTCTATTATGATGTACTTTATCTGTAACACATCGAGCCAATATTTGGTATAGGCTTATACAGTCTGAACATGAATTTTATCTATTTTGTGATACAATAATAAAATGACAATATATTTTTTATAAAATGACAAAATTGTTTGATGGTTTGTGGTCTTTTTGGTCTCATTATGGGCTCTTTCTATTTTATTTTTGTCTGTTTAACACTCATGTATTAGATTCTTAATTTGTTCCGCTTGACATGACCCTTGTTTGATTACTGTTATTGTTTCCCCTCTGTCAGCGACGAAGGGGACACTCATTTTCTGTTTCAATTGCACTATGTCTCAGCCAGCCTCCGCCAGGACTGCCGCTCCCAGCTCTGCGAGTCTGCGCAGTCGCCTCCGCAAGGTTGCCGCCTGCAGGGCCCCGCTTGCATCTGCTCACCATTGAAGGTAAGCCAGCCACCTCCACTCTGGAAGGAGGTCTTGGTCCCACCTATTCGGTGCAATGCACCCAGCCAGCGATCTAATTGTTTAGTTCGCCTCACCTGCACAGCATTCATCACCTTGCCAGACCCCACCCACTTCGTCACACCGCTCCTGATGACCCTTCCGGTCCTCCTGCTGCCGCCTGCGGCTGCAATACAAGCTCAGATATCTCTTCCCATCACAGTGCAGGAGCACCGCTACCCCCCAGGCAATTAGCCTTCATCCACCACAGTCCATGGATGCCCCCCACCTTCCCAGGCTCCTACCCGGACGTTCGTCCAAAGTCGCAAACTCCCTCTCTCCAAAGGTTATCTATGGAATTTGATCCCACATGCACTTTCACTCCCCCGCTTCAGTTCAGAAACGTCAATCTGCGCCGGAGAACATGCCTTCTGTCTTCTACCCGCCCTCTCTTGTCAACCACAGGAGCCCCCAGACCCTCTGCATGGAGCTCCACCTGTATGGCCCTGAAATCCACCCAGACTTACAAAAATACCAAGACCTATGCCCCTGATAACGCAGTAACAAATGATGCAAACAATACCACTGTCAGTCTACATATGACAAATAATGTTGTAAGCTCTGCTCCTATTGCTCAAACCTGTGCCAACAATGTTACCTACTTTTCAAAGCTGGCTAGAAAGCTTGCCACCCCCGCTATTGCTGTCACAAACCCACTGATGTTGTCTAATAATACTTGCGCTGTCTCTATGGCCCAAAACCCTGCAAAACATGTGGCTCACTCCTCAAAGCCTGGTAAAAATGTTGATGGTATTTCTAATGTTGAAATAATCCAAATTTAGTCATAGGCGCCCCTCTGTGAGAACAAACACAGCCCATTGACCTGTTCTTTGGGAAGGTACCCACTCGAGATTCCGCAGCTACACTTTAGCTCACTGTACCTTTCACAGATGGGAAATGTCCTATTGCATATCAGTCTTTGTCCCACCCACATGGGCAGTCCAGCACCGAAATGCTATGGCAATTTCCCTTCTGAACAAGAGTACCAACAGCAACCCCATACACGTGTTTCAGCCTTGTTGGACATCATCAGTGAAGTGGAACTGTGCCTCTCTAATGTTGCTATTCGCCCGCCGATGTCGAATAATCATTTTTGCGCAGCTCCTGATGTTCTGAACCAGGTCAGAGATAATGTTCACAGCACAAAGGCTGCTAGAAATGCCACTAGTACTGTTAATGTTGCTACATTCCTGCCAAGGTTGAATAATAACGTTTGTGCTGCTCCTGTTGTGCAGAAACCTGCAGAAAATGTGACTCACTCCCCAAAGCCTGGTAAAACTATTGGTAGTATTGATAATGCTGCCCTGTGTTATGTTATGTTATTGTGCTTGTACCGCGCCAAAGCCCATCGGCATCCAGGCGCCGAGAGAACAAAATACAGTGAGCAAAAGATTACCGCAGAAGTTTACACTAACACTTATTGAAAAGATACGTTTTTAGTTGTTTTCGGAAGGCAAGAAGGTCTTCTGTCTTACGCAGGGATGCAGGCAGTGCAATCCATGCTTTGGCTCCCTGAGTGTGGAAAACCCTTCCAGAACCTTGGGAGTGTTTCACCCGGTGCTGTATTTCTTTTAGGCTGGTAGATGCCAATGACATCCTTTAGGTAAGCAGGAGCATTTCCAAAGATGCATTTATGACATATTATTATCAGTTTAAATTTAATTCTGCTTTCAACGGGAAGCCAGTGCAATTTATTTCTGGCTGCAGTAGTGGGTTCAGAACGCTTCATTTGAAAAATGATGCGGATAGCTTTGTTTTGGATTTTTTGTAGATCCTAAATTTGGGCTTTACCTGCACCGCCTAGAAGTGCATTACAGTAGTCTACCCGTGGCAAGATGACAGCTCTCACAAGTTTAATACGGTTTTCGACCGAGACTAATGGTGCAACCTTCCTCAGCACTTTAAGATGATAGTTAGTGCTAGTACTAATTGCTGCAACATGGACTTCACAATCTAAACTGGTTTCCATGAAGGTGCCCAAGGTTTTAACTTTCTGCACGACGTTAATAAAACTACCATCAATCCTGAAGCCGGTATACTCCTGGCCCAACCTGATTTGTGCCAGATGTGGGCCAAAAATCATGAGCTCGGTCTTTGTGGCATTCAGGCACAGCCAATTGGTGGACATCCACTGTTTTATCAGTTGATAAACCGCATTTACTGTTATTTGATCCGTATCATAATTGCCTGTGATGTTGAGGACCAACTGGAAGTCGTCAGCATAGTTACAAAAGAAGGTCTGAAAAAGATCTAATTCGTAGCAGAGTGGATAAATGTAGATATTGAATAACAATGGGGAAAGGCATGCCCCCTCGGGCACTCCACACGTTATAATTTGTGACCCAGAGGCACTGTCCCCCCAATGCACCTGTGACCGACGGCCCTCCGAAAATGCTCTCAACCAGACTATAGCATGATCGGAGAGGCCCCCAACAGTCTGCATTCTTTCAAGTAGGATTTTATGATCTAGCAAGTCAAAGGCTGCTGATAAATCCAAAAACATCAGCAGCCCTGACTTGCTATCTTCCAGCCTAGAGAGCATATAAGTCTGTAGGTCCAGAAGAGCACTCTCTGTGACATGATAACTTCTGAACCCCAACTGCTTGGCATGCAAAATGCCAGCCATCTGGACATGGACCTGAAGCTGGATAGTTGCTATCTTATCTATGAGCTTGAGGAAGAACAAGGTGTTGGTGATTGGTCTAAGGTTTGCTGCATCAGTCGGATCAAGGCCCTCTTATTTTTAGTAGCGGTGAAACTGCTACATTCTTTATTGATTGAGGAATGACACCTGTTCGAAAGGAAGCATTGGCAAATCTACAAAGAAAAGAAGCAAAGAGTTCCTTATGTTCCAAAATAAGTTTGGATGGAAGCAGTTTGCCCGGACAATTGGTAGGATGCATAGACTTGAGAATTTTCAAAATGTCAGCAGTAGTAGATGCTCGGAAAGTAAAACCTGCTACAGAACCTGGTAGAGGATCACTACTTGATATGGAAGCTGGCTGGGTTTGTGACGTCTTTGTATAAGTATGATGTGTCTCAAAGGGTACTGGAGTAGGTGTTAGTATAGGCAACAGGGCTGCTAGTGCTTCTAATTTGATTTTATCTTGGGCTTTTGATACACCAGCTGAACAATGTTTGCACTGCTCCTGTCGTGCAGATCACTAACAAAAATGTTGCTCTATCCCCAAATCGGGCTAAAAAGGCTACTAGCTCTGTTAATGCTGTGGAATGCACTCTGCTGCCAAGAACTACCGCCTGTAATGCCAGTGCTGCTCAACACTCTTCTGACAATGCTATGCCTGCAGCAAACCCAACCAATGGAGTGTATAGCACGTCTCATAATGATGCCAGTCGCCCTGCGACAGTCACCCATACCCTTGACAAGGATATAAGCATTGTTGGGCCCAATAGTGTCACTGTCAATGCCATTGCCCTTCCCTATAAACCTGTCAAAAAGACCATCTCCCCGACAAACAACTCCATTGAGCTAAATGTACCAGACTCTCTATCTGGGTCCCTCAGCTCTAATTCAAATGGCGTCAAACCTATAGGCCCCTCGCTCAACCTTGCCTTGATCAATGCCCACTCTCTACCAGCCCATGTACTGGACATCCATGATCTTCTCACAGCAGGTAACATTGACGTCCTTGCCATCACCGAAACATGGCTACATGCTGCCTCAGGTGCTGCCCTCTCACTTGCAATCCCTACATGTTACACCATTTTCAGAAATTATATACTCCATACTAAAGATGGTGGAGTTGCCATTATAGCAAAAGAACCCCTTCTCGTTAGGCCTATCAATACCTCCCTCAATGACAACTGTGATATTCTATCAGTAAGCCTGCCCACCTCACCCCTAACCACAATTACAGTCCACCTTATCTACCGCCCTCCTGGCCCCATCCTCACCTTTGAGGAAGACGTCCTCCACACACAGGAGAAAATATCAAGCCCTTGTCTAAAATCATACTCCTGGGTGAATTAAATCTGGGGCTAAACGACCCGACCCTCTTCCTTGGCCAATTCTTTGACATCACTGAGTTTCAGCCAACGCATCAGCGCCCCCCACCCATGACAAAGGTCGTACCCTGGACTGGATCACAGACTTCAACTCCATAGTCAATATCAGAGCTAACGATCCTTGCCCGTGGTCTGACATCACATTATTACCTTCTCTATCCCTCTCTGCCAGCAAGCCAAATTGCTGACATACTGCTTCCTCCATCCTTAGCAGGCAGTTCTCGCAAACGTACTAAAGGTTGGATTCTACCATTTCCCGATGCCCTCCAACAGGAGCACCTCTGCTCACATTACCCCAATACCATAGCAGATCTCTATGCTACAACCTTAATGATTGCAGTACACAATATTGCCCCTCTAGTGCCTAAAAAAGCCAAATCGACAGGACACACAAACTCCTGGTTCACCTCCGACCTCCTGGAACTTTGGACAAAAAAACAACTTGCTGAAGCACGCTGGAAGAAAACTCCTCCTGACGCCCTAAGTCTGGAGTTTAAAAGAACCTCTAAACTTTATAGACAAGCTATCATTCAAGCCAGAGCTACCTCCTTCAACACCAGAATAGCCAATGCTAAATCTGACACCAAAGAACTGTTCACTATCCTCAGGGAACTGGAAGCCCCTACCACCCCACCCTCCACATTCACCAAAGACACAACATGGTGTACCAACATACAGAATGCCATGTTATTGAAATTCAACACGCTACATAAAAAGATTATCTCTAAATGATCCTTGTTGAGACCATCTTGTCTGACCACTGCAGCCACCACCACCCCTACGCCCATTAGACAAGATACCCCACTATTTCATTTCTGAAAAATATCCGAAGCAGAAGCTTCACACATCCTAAAGGACCTGAAACTTTCGAGATGGACAGTTGACATATGCCCTGCCACGCTCATCAAAGACGTTGCTGGAGCACTGCCACCTTTCATTACTGCCTTCATCAATGCTTCTTTCACAACTGGCATAGTACTGTCCAACATTAAAGAAGTCTGAGTTTTCAGTCTTCAAAAAAAAAACTCCTTGGACCCCGTCCTTCCCAACATCTACCACCTGATTACCGCAGTCCCATTCTTCCTAGAAAATCCTGAACAGAGCAGTCTGTCCAAATTCAGTACCACCTCGAAGCAAATCATATCCTGGTAATTCGCCAGTCACAGAGTCAGCACTGCAAGACCTCAAAAACCAGATTGACGAGATCAGGTATGAAGGAAGACCTGCCCAGCAACTCCTACTAGATTTATCCGTTGTCTTTGACCTGGTGGACTACAAAATTCTCTGCCACCATCTCTCCACCCCAGCATTCTTCTCACCAGAAGCTACAGCCTGGATCACCTCCTTCTTAGAGGGCGGAGCAATGAGTGTGTTTTCAGAGAATGCCAGTTCCCCTCTCCCCCAGCCTCAATCAAAGTTGCGGATTACCAAAAGGATAATGCGTCCCTCCCACGCTCTATAACATCTTTACAAAGCTGCTATTCAACCTACTTGATTCCATCGGCATAGCCTACACCAACTATGCCGATGACACGCATGTCCCCTGCCCCTCTCAGGCTACTACTCAAACGACACCGAAACTCTGAGTGCAGCATACGCCACCATCCAAGCATGGATGGAAACGCATGGCCTCTCTCTGATCAACGAGAAGACCAAGCTCCTCCTCGGACCCTCAACAGTTCTAAAAAACACTTAAGTCTAATTACTCATCCTTTAACATTGATGGCACCCAAATACCTGTCTCCCCCGGCGGTGAAGACCTTGTGGGTATACCTTGACGCCACCTTATCACTGACCCGCCAAGTGAACGCCATCTCCTCGTCAGCAGTGTACACAACCAAATTGATAAATGCCTCTAGTCCTTTCCTATCTACAGACAGCTGCCTAACTATTGCAAGCGCAGTTGTCGGTGCCAAACTAGATTATTGTAATGTACTTTTTTCTGCCATCTCGGCACACAACATACAGAAATTACACATCATTCACAACAATGCTGTTTGAGCGGCCCTGAACATTCCCAAATTGGAACACATCTCGGCCAAAGGAAGAACCGTACTCTGGCTCATGATTCGAGAAATGATTAAGTTCAAAACTCTCTGGATCACACAAAGGTGCATCTCTAGGTCTGCCCCGCCTTACCTGTCTCAGAGAATCACCAAGACGCACCCATCTAGGCCCACCAGAAAACCATACTGCCAACGGTTGGTGCAACCCAAGTTTAAACGCTCCAAAGCAGGAGGAACAAGCTTTCCATTCATAGCAGTCAAACAATGGAACTCCCTTCTACTTGCTCTGAGGGCCGAAGAATCCTACAGGGTCTTCCGTAGTACCCTCAAAACCTGGTTGTGCACCTAACTGATCCCATGCTTCTTTCTCCCCCTCCTCTCGGATGGGAGGATCTGTACTGCTTGTATGTAACCTTTATTGCTGTTTCTTTGATGTCGATGTACAACTTTCATTCCTACTGTACACAACTTGAACATGTACTGGTGCCTTTAACAGTTTTTGCGAGCTTTATGAATGGGAAAAAAACACAACACAACACAACACAGTGACCATGCACTACCTCAGCAAGCAGGGAGGCGTGAGCTCACTGCCCCTGTGCAGGGAGGCCATGCCGCTATCGTTCGGGATACTGGAGAACAACATCTCATACTGGAGAACAACATCTCAGCCTCTGCAAGCCACTCATCTGGCAGGGGTGTAGAATGGGTTGCCAGATTCTCTAAGCAGGCAGAGCTTGGTCTCCCTCAAGGTCATTATGTTCTTCTCCCAGCGGGGCACCCCGATGGTGGATCTGTTTGCGACAAAGGACAATACAAAATGAAAGAATTTTTGGTGGAGTGGGTCTTCGACCTCCATTATGCTTTCCTGCTAATACCAGTCATCCCTTGGTTCTCAGGAGGTTACTCACTTGGTCCTAATCACCCCTGACGGGGCAAGGAGGACGTGGTACCCGGATCTGCTGGAACTGGCCATCTTCCCACCTCTACGGCTTCCTCGGAGGCCGGACCTTTTGTCACAGTCAGGAGACAATGTGCTTCACCCAAACCCGGATCCTCTAAACCTGCATGCTCAACTCTTGAGAGGCTGAGGTAAGGGGACTGGGACTCCGACAAAATGGTGCTAGAGGTGCTGTTGGCTGCACACAGACAGTCCACTAGGTCTCTTTACTTGTGCAGATGGAGAAGGTTTGGTGTAAGGCAAAGGGAGTGAACCCCATATCGTGTCTCAGTGATGGAGTTTTTGTTACCCGTAGCCAAATCAGACCTACAAGTGGGCACAGTGAAGAGATATCTGGTGGCTCTTTCCATGTGTAAAAGGATGCCAGAAAAAGGTTCCTTCTTTACCATGCTTGTGGTGGCCCAGTTTTTGAAAGGCCTGGTCAATTCTTTCCCTCCCTCGCCTTTTGTGGTCCCTGAGTGGGATCTGAATTGGTTCTCAACTCTCTAATGGTGGCTCCATTTGAGCCTTTACATTCAGCTCCCATCAGACTTGCCACATTGAATGTTGCTTTTTTGGTGGCCATCACATCTGCTAGGAGAGTCAGGGAAAGTCCCTTAAGTTTTTTTTAAAGAGAAGTGATGTATGAATTTCATTTGAGCCAGAGCATCGATCTCCCAGCATTTTATTCTCCCGTAAAAGGACGAGGAGATGCTCCACAGATTGGATCCCAAGGGGGTGCTCAGTTTTTACCTTTCTAGAACAGGCTTTTTCAGAAAGGATGACCATTTGTTCATTTCTTTTTTGCAATACAGGTTGGGGCGAGCAGTTACTAAACAAAATATCTCTTGCTGGATAGTACTATGCATTTCTGAATGCTATCAGACCGCAGGAAAGGAGGTTCCTGCAGGCCTTGGGGCCTACTATACCACAGAGGTCGCTCCCTCCTCAGCTTTTCAGTGGGGAGCGGCAGTTAGAGACATCTGTTGCATAGCAACGTTATCTTCTCTGCACACATTTGTCAAGCATTTCAGCTTGGACTTGGCCCATGGAGCCGATGCACGCTTTGGTAGGGCAACCCTCCAGAGTTTTTTGGTTTGACTTCTAATCCTCCTCCAGGATGATTACTGCTTTGGGAGTCTATCGAGATGAGAAATCTGTGGTGGAATGCAATCCATTGAAGGAGAAATTACTTACCAATAATGTTCTTTCTATGGGTTCTTCTCCCACAGATTCCTCATCACCTTCCCAGCCTACCTGCTTGGAAGTCCATGGTCTCAATCGCATTATGCAGGCACGTTTCTGTGTGCGATGACATGAGGAGCAAAGTGCTACGTTTGGGCAGCAGCAATTTGTTGGCAGGCTGCCCTACTTCTGCTTTTGTTCAAACATTGAAATGTGGAAGAAAAAAGGTAAGCAAGCATTCAATGTTTGCTGCTATTGTTGTTTCTATACTTTTCCCCATTACTGCATGTTTGCTCTCGCAGGCTTAGGGAGAATTGAGGTAAGTGGGCATAGTGCATCCTTTTATACGGTGCCAGACGTCACGTGCATTGTTGAGGAATGGCGCGTCCATTGACGAGGTAATCATCAACGACGATATAAAGCCTCACTACGTCCCGTGATGAAAAATGTTCCCAGCATCTGACGCTGGATAGCTGTCTGTCAAGGTGAGAAATCTGTGGGAGAAGAATCCATAGAAAGAACATTACTGGTAAGTAATTACTTCTTTTTAGGTTTCCGCGGAACACAACAATGGCCAAAGTCTTTCTAATGGAAGACAGAATGAGGGATCTAATCTATACACGTACCCTTTTGCTGAAAACCACCCACATGTCAGTATGGTGCTTCCAGAGTCTTCTGGGCTTGATGGCTTCCTGCATCTTATCTCTTCCTTTAGCATGGTTAAAAATGAAGTGTACACAGTTAGCACTGAGACAGACCTGGCGATGGATCCAGACTCTTAATTAATTAGAGTGACTCCAGAAATGATTCCCCACCTCAAATGGTGGTCGAACTACTCCAATCTCTTGCAGGGGAACCCCTTTTTAGAACCTTCTCCTCATGTGGCGTTAACAACAGAATTCATCCTGCTCGTCAGGGGGGGCTACACTGAGTCACCTGCAGGTGTTTGTCATGTGGTGTGATGAATCAGAGATAATTCAACCTGGAATCCGGACCTGGGACCCTTCTCATGTTGCCAGAGAAAGGCAGATGCTTTCTGATCCTAAACCTGGGGGTGGTGTTCTCCAGGAGGATCACATGGTGGGGGGGGGCAGTTCGGGAAGAGTGGGAAACCCCCTTGTATAATTTTCCCCAAGAACCTACTCTTCTAATAGCCCTTTGTAAAGTAGAAACTATTAGAAAAATCAATTTTGATATTGTGGACTTCAGGTCCCATATACCTAAGTACTGGGACGAAGAAGAGTAATGCAGAGACACAAAACTGCAGATCTCAGCCGATTAGGAATAATGACCCACACCTGATGGGGGCTGAGAGGCATAAAAATCCCCTTCAGGTGCAGGCCATAGGAAGGAGCAATTTTCCTACCTCCACGTATCAGCAGAAACAGAGGTTTGTGGGAGCAGAGACGCTCGGACCACAGTGGCGTGTAAAGTCGATGCCGGTCCTGAGAGGGTCCTGCATGTTCCAGACCCTAATTGCAGAGCTGGTGCAGTGGGAAGTGTCAGGAGAGTCTTTTCTACCTCTGAGGAACGCTGCTGCAGGGGTCACACAGCGGAAAGTGCACCTTTTGATAACTTCCCCCCTTGTCTGACGAGCACCGGTGGCAGGCGAGTACAGACGTGTTGTGGGAGCCAGGAGAGCCCTGCTGGTGACCGACGTTAGTCGCAGAGGACTGTCAAGAGATTCCCGTACCGCGTGTGGAAATTGAAACATAGCACCTGGAGGCGGCGAGGCAAAAAGATGTGCACATCACACCCAGTGAGTTCACTGTTAGGTAGAGACTCCGGAGTGATCCGTAACCGCCCGCCGGCCAAGTCCAGGGGGTCGATCAATCAAGCTGATTTAAAAGGGCGCATATGGCAACAAAAGAATCTGATTACCATATCAGAACAGTGTGATTGTGACACTGTGGGGCATAAAAAGAGGCGGCACCTATAAGAGAAAAGGTAAACCATAATTGCCAAAGCCAAACCTATCCAAGCAATTAAGAAAGAAGCATAATTTCCAAAGCCAAAAGAAGGCAGTTGGTGTTTTCAATGTTGATAAAAACTGTTGCCCATATGAAAAGGAGGTCCTAAGAGAGAAGGGCTCAAACCCACATTGCCAAAGCCAAAGAAGTGTGAAATTGAAACAGAAACCTTATCAGCAGTTGGCTAGTTGAATAGGGAAGAAACAAGAGTGGCAGGAAGGCCGTCCTTCTGAAGGACGGAGTGTGTCAGTCATACGGGTGTAACAAACAGCACCAGTGTGATTCTTGTTTCCCTTGAAGTGGTTCTAATATTTGAAGTTGTGGAGCAAAAGACATTGCTAATTTGTTTGAGTTCAACCTTTACCAGAGAAGTACTTACAAGTAATAGTTTACTCTGGCCTGGCAGGGGAGTGCACCAGGTCACAGCATGTTGTAGTATGTGGATCTGGTCTGGCATGAGAGTACACCAGAGCAGAGAACTTTGTTCTTGATAAACCTGGCAGGTGAGTAGACCAGGTGGAAGCCATTGAAGTACTGTGTTATGGTTAAAAGTCTTGAAGTTGTTCAAGAACCACTAGCGTGCTTTGGTTGATTATTGCACATTCATCCTGACAAATTAATAACATTGAAGGAAGGGTTTTATGAACTACTGCTCAAGTATTTAATATTGTCAAACAAGTGGTTTTGTGAACTGGTGCAGAAATATCCTGACAAAGACCTTTTGTTGAAGTAGGGAAATATTCTGATTTGCTGAACCGAAGTTGTTTCAAGAACTTGGTGTTATCAAATTGAAACTTTGTGTTGTTAAATTGGAACCAAAAGAGAACTTTGTTATGATGCAGGATTTTGTGAGAAATCAAGCGGTATTCTCCCATGTAGACCCTGAGAATCCTCTATTCAGTTGGCCAGGGGGAGAGCCATCACTTTTGGATCACAACCCTTGGGGTGGACACGCGAGGGAGGATCCCCTGAGTAGGGGAGTCCAGGGTTGCATTCAGGAGAGTACCCTAGGAGAGACGCGGCATTCCAACAGGACGATAGGTCAAGAGATCCCAGAAGCCTTTATAGGTTATGCAGGTCCCGTTACCCCTACCCAAGAGAGAGTCAAATGGCTCATCCCAGAACAAACCCCGGAAAAGGGGAAAGCGCAGGGTAAGACGAGGCATAACCTCAATCCCAACCCTTCTTTGCCTTTTCCTCGTTTAGATGATGGAAAGTGTTATACAGACCCGTGCTCGCATGTCTGGGTGTGTAACATAGGGAGTCATTTGATACAAAGAGAATCACTTTGTAATAATATGACCTGTAAATATGAATTCCCATTTTGCCTTGACTCCCCATTTTCACCAAGTACTGGGACGAGGAAGAGGTGATCGAGAGCAATGATAATTTCTCCTATAGTTAACATGTGAAGGCAGGGAGAGGCCTACTATTACCAACTACCATTAAATTGTCCCACTAATAGAGTCAGGCAGAGCAAGGCACTCTACACTAATCATTCATACCTGACTCCACTTGACTCCATTAGGAACTATAAAAGGTGCGATTTCACACAAGTAAGGGGGCGAGCTGGACCAGAGAAGCCAAGGAGTTGGGAGCTGCAGAAAGAAGGATCCGGAGGAGAACGGCGCGCTGCGACGCTGGCCTGCTGTTTGAGGGGCTGCAGCACGGCTAGGGAGCCGGGTCTTCAGAGAGTTGGAGCGAGGCAGTCGGTAGCCTGCTGGCCAGGCCTGTGCAGTTGCTCATTTTCCTGGGCCCCCTGCCGGTCCCAAGGGTGCATGAGGGGCAGGTGGTGATACTCTGACCTCGACTCAAAGCATCCAGGAGAGACAGCTAGCCAGCGCTACGCTACCCAGTGAGTTTTGCATTAGAGAGAGAGAAACTCTGGGATGTACAGGCAGCTGGAGCGGGAAAAGCGAGAAGAACAGTTTAAAGAAACAGAAAGTAAGAAAGAAAGAACAAGGAAAGAGGAAAGAAGAAGAAAGCGTGCTAGTGGCACCGAAAGAAGGAAAAGGCACACTAGCAGCGCTGAAGTAAAAAGCGAATTCCAGAATAAAAGAAAAGGGTGCCAACGACCCGAAAGAAGGAAAGAAGTACAGGTGTGTAAGGAAGAGTGAAAGAAGTGTGCAAGAGGCACAGAAGGAAAAGGACCGGTGCAAGTATGCACAACAAAGTGAAAAGGAAGACTTAGAGAAAGACAAAGATGGTACAAGTGTGCACGACAAAGGGAAAGGAACACTGATAGATATTAGGGGTGCAGGAAGCACCTGAAGATAAAAAGTACAAAGGAAAGCAATTGGAAGAAATACAGAGAGGGGCAAAGGATCAGAGTGGTCGGGCTTAGGAAGAGCAAAGAGCCTGGCATTTTCAAAATCCTCTGATACTACTCCATGAAAGAAGTGCATGTGAGAGAAACTGTATAAAAGGAAAGGTGCACCCTGACAAGTTGAACTGGTTTTTGAAGGGGCCTGAACTTGGGGAAGGGAACCCTGAGAAGCCTCAGAAGGGACTGTTATATATTTCTTTTGTGGTGTTTGGAACTTAGAACTTGAACAAGTTGAAGCTTCAGGAAGGGGAACCCAAAGACACTGAAGGTATTTGAAACCAATGCAAGGGCACTGTGGAGAAGGTCTTACGAACAGCCCTTTTTGATTGAACCCATTTTGTGACATGACCAAACTACACCTGCTGAGAAGACAACCTCAAACCAACTTTGGTTTCCAATTTTCTGTTGAACCGCTATTTTACTTTTTAAAGACTTCCTATCACATTTTTGTAAAGAGTGAGGGCAAGCATAGGTTTAGACACAGACAGACCTTTATTTTGGACTATTAGACAACGACGGCCATTAGAAACATCAGTTAAGGGAACTATCCCTTTAGAGTTGGGGCCAGTCAACCAACTGGGGTCACCAACACTTAGTAAATAAAGGTTTTAAAACAAACACATTTCAATCTGGGTCTCTCTTGATACCATGCCTGTCTCACAATTTCCTTAACCTTTTTGGAACTGTTAAACAAAATCCTACTTAAATCTGGGGAAGGTACACACACACTCACACACACACACACATCTCGTGCCAGGTAAAGTGGCCTCTGTGGCTTTCCAGAAGTACGTTTCCTGGGAAACCATCTCCAAGGTGTCTACTTGGGCCTCTCCTTCAGTGTTTTGTAATCATTATTGCCTCGACCTCAACTCTAGGTCTGAGTCTCAGTTTGGTCAAACGGTGCTCAGTAATCTCTTTAACTGGGGGAGTTGTATTCATCCACCCATTTTCTATACATCAGTGCTTGGCAATCTCCCACAAGTATGGAGGAAAGAGGACGGGAGTAAGAAAAAGTTACTCACTGTACTTCTAGTCCATAGTCCCTTTTCCTGCATGCGCCCGCCTGCCGTCCCCTCTAGAAATGTACCCTTTAATTGCTAATATGTCTACCAGCCTTGACAATCGAAAAGGACTGAAGGGGGATGTGCTGGGCGGGACTCAGGAAAGTGCTTTGGTCTCATCCCAAAGGACGGAATATCCCGCAAGTATATAAGTATAGACATATTCTAGGCTTGATGTCAGGACCAGGATCTGAACTCTTTCTCCTGTCCTACCCCATCCGTTCTGGATTTGCTGCTTTCATCGACCCAGACAGACCAAAAAGATGGAACTGTGAACCTGGGTTAGGCTCTTTCTTCACAATCCCCACTGTTAAACTGTTTTCAAGGGCTTGTGCAACCAGTTTCCCACATGCCCATTTGTTGTTCCTGCATTGGACTTGAATTTATTGTTGAGTTTGTTCATGCGAGCTCTGTTTGAGCCCCTTAATTCTTGTTAATTAAGGTTGTTCCCCTTTAAGGTGATTTTCCTAGTAGCCGTGCAATATGTTCAATGTTAAACACCCACAATTTGTTTTCCAAGGAGATGGTGGCTTTGAGAGTGAGGCAATCCTTCCAACCCAAGGTAGTTTCAGAGTTTCTTCTCCCTCAGGAGACCCATCTTTTTGTGTTTTTCCTCCCACCTCACTTTTCCAAGACGAAGGAGTGATTTCAGCTGCTGGATCTGTGCAGGCCCTCAGCTACTACGTCTCTCAGGCAAGAGATGTCTGTAAAGATGACCAGCTTTTTGTTGGTTGTTCTGGTGCTTGTGCTGGTAGGGTTGTGAACGAACAGACCTTTCATGGTGGATCCTCCTTTGCATCTCAGAATGCTACCATCTACCTGTGAAGGAAGCTCATTCAACCAGAGGACTTGTTACCACCTCTGCAGAGGGGCAGCCCAGTCTTGGGCATGTGTCAAGCAGCCACTTGGGCTTTGTTGCACACGTTTGCCTAACATAACTCCTCTGAGTCCCTGTCGGTGTAGGACACTTGATTCAGTCGAGCAATATCTCAAGTTTTTTGGTTCGGGGTGTGTTCTCTCACTTTCCACTCTCCTCCAAATTTACATACTACTGAAGGAGTCTATCATAAGTAAGGAATCCGTGGGTGGAAGGAATCCATTAGAAAACAATATCACATATCCCTCAGTAATGTTATTTGTGATGGATATTCCTCCCACTGATTGCTCATCATTCTCCCAATGTGCCCCCCCTGGCAGCTAGCTTGTACACCTCATTGTTTTGTGGTCATGGGGCACGCTGGCCCAGACGTTGCATACGGTTTAGGGCGTGGAACAGCACAGAGAGGAGCTGTCTTGGAGCAATGATCCACCCCCTGGTGGCAAAAAGTTTACAGAGAGGTAAGTCATTAGTTCATTAATGTCCAAACCATAGCTTTCATGTAAGAAGGGCAAAATATGCACCTCTCAAACCTGAGCCTGCAATAGAACCCTACACGCTGTTATTCATAGAAATCCCTTCCCTTAGTGAGGTATTCCACCACCTAAATGAAGACACACATCTGTTTTGAATGGCATTGTGTACAAAAAAGTCAGAAAGGAGAGCACAGCACTTACCTCAGAACGGGTTTCATTTCCAAAGATTGTCAAGGCAGCAGCAACCAATAAGCAGATTAATTTCTCCAACACACCAGCACTTTGCTTTGGGGCATGCTCATTCTTTGTTGACCAGGTGAGGCGCCAATGTATTGCAGTTCAGCCCTACGGTTGAATGCACACACCACTCAAGTCATTATTGTGACCTTGGCCTTCTATGGTGAGCACTTGGCACTGAAACGCCAGCACATGCATGTAGCTGCCAGGCTATAAGGGAACCACAGGAGACACTAAAAAGGGGAAAAGATAAAGCTACTTATGACTGCCCTTTCCAGAGGGAGGTGAATTAGAGGAGGGGGTCAAGGAAAAAATGTAATGTTTCTAGTAATGTTAGCAGAAATGAGAAGACAAGACTAGCATGACTGCATCCATTCAGTAAAGTGAACAGTCCTCCATGGCCACTTGGTCATTTTTCTGTAATACTTTCTAGTTGCATGATGGGTCTGGGACCTGACCTTGTCAACAGAAGATATGGACCCCTCTCAGCCTGCGGTGGGAGGCGTACCAGGGTTTTCACCAGAGCCTGTCCCAGAAGCGGGGTGTGGGAGTTGGAAGGGCCAATGCCCTGTCCCTTTGACATGTGCCTGCATGTCTGAAATGAGCACCACCTTTTCTTACCCCATACCATTTGTGCACACTGCTGGCCAGTCTTGTTTCTCCTAGGACTCTGCAATTCCCAGAAGACCCGGTGGTGGATGAGCTAGTGAGCAGCCTGAACGGGAGAAAGAAAGCAAGAAGACTGTCGAGCAATCAATGCAAAGATCCGGCAATCCCATTGCCCAACGCAACCCGGTCTTAAACAATAGTGTCACCCACTGCAAGACCGTGCAGCACTCCATATAGGTTGTGTTCTAGCATTCTGGTCACCCACAAAGAGAATATGCTTGCTTGCAAAGGGGCCATGGACCAGTCCTGCTGTTGAACCAGCAACACACACGCCAGAAAGCCCTCACATGAGCTAGGACATTGAAATGTATTCTCTTTGCAGTCTGTGGCCATTGAATAGAGGCAGCGGACCTGCGTACAAGAAAAGGGCAGGCCTTAAGACACCTTTTATTTTTCTGCTCACCTAGAACACCTCCCTTGAGAAATGGAAAGGCAACGATTGGCCCAGTAAACCAGGTGAGGGGGAAAGCCAAAGGTGGGGGAAGGGTGAGAATATTAGAGGAGATGGGGAATTGTGGATGAGTTCAGTGTAGAATGTGGACCAACAGAACAAGCAGTGGAAGGCCACTGTATAAGATCATGGAAGAAGATTTCTGAAGGAGTCGGCAAGATGAGGTATTGGTTGGTGGGAGAAATTGGGACTTTGATTTGATTGTACATGCAAGGTGTATGAGTGGAATTGATAGAGAGCAGGGAGTGAATGAGAAGGTGACTGGGGTAGTGAAAGGACAGTGAATGTGAGGGAAGGTTTGGGTGGAGAGTAGTAGTGTGGGCATGGGAGAGTAGTAGTAGAGGGGAGATTAGTAGTAGAACAGAGAGGGGAGCGTAGTTGGTGAGGGGAGAGTAGTGTGATGAGGGGAGAGTAGTAGTGTGGAGGGAGGGCGAGTAGTGTTGGTGTGGAGGAGAAAGAGTAGCAGAGAGTAAGATCACAGGGTCTAAAGTTGGGGTTACCAGGTTCCATTGACAATTCTGGGTTTGAGGGATTGCCAATGTTAGGGAGAGAACAGCCAACACTAGACGAGAGGGAGAGACAGCCCTAGCGAGCCCCTTGACTCTTCTGGAAATAGAAACTCTTGAACTGTCTTCAGGTGTTGGTGTGTTCTTGAGGACATCTGTGACAAGGGGTCCACTCCTTTTCTTTTCTTTTGGCGTGTCAGTTCACTGTCTTTCTTATGGGTGCAGATGCACAAACACGACTGTGAATAAACAGATACCTCGAAGCCAAGATTTCAGTTCAACTATTTTATTGGATACAAGAGAAAAGTAAGGGAACTGGGTACAACTAATCGCAGAGGTGGAGTTCGGGTTATTATACAAATGGATTAGCTTATATTTGAGAATGGTCCTACGTCTTTTCCTCTATCATCTGAATACGTTTGCCTACCTAGCAGGAAGTAATTATTTACAGTCCCTGGTTTTGAGTACCTCTGCTTTTCTTTGGCCCCTTATAGAGTATTTCTTGGCTGGGCGCTGGTCCTGTCTTGTTGACGTGCTCATCCACTTGGATTTCAGGAGCACCTGCCACCACTACCCCTACTGCCTAGGGTGATCTTGATAGGGTTGGGCCTCAGACTCTTTAGCTGCTGCTTAACCCCAGAATTAACTGGCTTTGTTCCCCCCTCCCCTTCAGTGATATGGGCTTGGCTTGACTGGTTTCTCTGCTATGCCCTACTCTGCCACCAAACTATTTTCCCCATTGAAGGTTTAGGCTAAGGGTTGTAGGTCTGCAGCCTTTCTCTCTTCCCCCTTTTTCCTGCCCTTCATGCCTTTTCTCCTCATTTGTTCTCTTTCTTGTTCACTTGATTTCTCTGTTCACGCCCACCTTCCCTTCTCTGATCTCTGAGCTACTCCACCACCACACAGCTTCTTCCTTTCCCTCACATTTCTATGTATTCTTCATTGGTATCTCCTTTGGCCTTCCTTGGATGATTATTCATATTTTGATCTCTCTCTCTCTCTCTCTCTCTCTCTCTCCCTCCCTCTCTCTCTCTCTCTCTCTCTCCCTCTCTCTCTCAACACCTCTTCCTTGCTTCTTTCTTTTTTCTTGTCCTGCTACCATATGCCACTTTTTGCCATGTCCTTTTGTCTCCACCCATCTACACATCTTGTTTGCAATTTTTGCCTCAACATTTGCTGTGTTCTCCCTCCTGCACCTCTGTACTTCTCCCACTTCCACTCTACTCTATGCGCTTTTCTCCTGATCACTCCTGTTAACTTTGCTCTTCCTGCCAGTCTTTTCTCCCACCTCTGCTGCTCTTTCTCCCACACCTTCTTCACCATCTTCCTTCTCCGCTCGTTCTCCCTCCTCTTTCACCCTGCTTTGCTCTTCTCTCCTGCTGTTTCACTTTCTCTCACCTCCACTCCACTGTTTCTCTACCTTGTCCCTGCCTTGCTCCCACACGCCTGCCTTGCTCCCCCACTTTCTTTCCTTCGTGGCACACCCCATGCTGAAATCATCTCTCTGCACTCCTAGCTCCCACATCCTTTGCCAAGCTTGGGCCCATTTCATCCCTGCATGACCTGGTGTGTGTCTTAGACAAATTAATCATCATGGTCAGCTGTTTTTGTGGTGGGAGGTGTAAGGAACTCATTGCGACCACAGTAACGACAGAAACAAGTGATCACAGTTCAAGGTCGTTTATTAAACTGTATATGCAGTTTGGAAAAAACACCTAATCTAAACCTAAATCTAAGATGGGAGCAAGTTACAACCATCAAATAATAAAAGGGCCTATACTAAAAATAAAAATATTGCCAAGCTGTCAGGATGCATGCCTCTAGACGTCAGGATCAGACCAGCCTTCCCCAGTTGCAGGCTCCCATGGGGACCTTTAAGGCCCCAAAACATTGTCTGAAGCCTTCCTGGAGTCAGTCCTGGCGCCAGGCTCATATTATTGCCTCATGTGAACAAGGATTCAGTGAACATGGAGGCACACATAGCCCAGTCTGGAGGAACTGAGCCATACAGTCTAGCTTCCAGGGTGTGACTACTTTACCTGGGACTACTTGTTCAAGTCTGTATAAACCACACCCAAAGGACAGAACATGCTTCGCGTTATTCTGCACTCCTGCAGCGTAACGCTCACTGTGTCTGCTCAGCTCCAGTTACCCGGTCTTCAGCAATGCCTCAGGAACCACGGACCATCAGCACCTGTTGGAGAAAAGGAAAGGACAGAGAGAACAAGGATAAGAACAGCGGTTGTATCCTTGCCTGAGAAGCTGTCCATCCGAAAAGGCCTTCTCTTCTGCCGTTCTCGGGAACCACCGCATCTGCAGAAAGAAACACAAGAACGGAGAGCTAACACTCACCCGGAGGCTACAGTCTTCCAGCAATCCATCAAAGTGGTTCACGCGATCGCCGCTCCGGAGTCACACTGCACATGCAGAACAGAAAAAAGAAACATCAGGTTAGTCGCGCAAGGAAAAAAGAACCATTTCTAAATACATTTCGACGCCGTGCTCTCTCGCTAACACTCACCTGCAGGAATACTGCGCAGCGTCGTAGTAAGGAGTCCAATTCTTCATCTGGCTCCTCCAAAACCGCACCTGCAAAGGAATAAGCACAATAGTGAAAACCTTGGCAACAAAAGAACACTTAAGCAAACTGATACCAAGAATCGATTGGTATAAAGACTTTCCTACGGAGTCACAGTTCTTCAGGACTCCTCTACAGGCCGCAGGATCAGTGACGCAACTAGATCCAGAGAAAAGCCTATGAACATTAACGCGCCCCTGCATTCAGACGCAGGACGGAGAGTCCACCATTAAAACACTTAAGGTGAGGCATAAGCACAGAGGGGAGCGCGAGGAGGTTAAGGGAGGTGGGAATCTTGCCCATCCAACGCAGCGGGTTAACATCTCCATTCAACATTCTAGGCAAACGCCCACCCGTGAAAGAAGTAGTGAGAGAGAGAAAGACACGTGCAGACGTTCATCGCTCAGCTTCATGCAACGCCCCGTTGGAGACCAGGTGAGCGTAACACAATCCTTACAACTAGGTACAAAAAGAATGTGGGATAGTGTTAACAAGAAAGAAAGAAGTGTTCACAAATTATAAATCAGCATGTGGTAGCCGGGGTTCTCCCTTCCCCACGTTCTGAGTTCAGTACAAGGCTGGACTCTTGAGCACAGCACACTCTCGAAAGTTCCCAGCATGAGACGATAGTTCAGTTTTCAGCTATCAGGACCTTCGGTTGTTAAGTCTCTTTTCTACAAAAAGTGTCTTGCCTCAGAGGTCCTGTGTTCAAAATAACAAACAAAAAGTTCCTTTCCACTTGTACGTAGAGTGATGACTCAAGAGTCCCTTGCTACAAAAACTGCTGATTGTTTAAGAGTTCTCTGTAAGCATAAGAATCTCCTGACTAAAGGCAAGAAAATGGAGCTAATAGAAAGATTGTTAGCAAACCAAAATCTGGGTAGTGGTTCAGAGGAACCTACTCTCCCAGAAAATGTAGATAACAGTGATGATATTGATATTGATCAAAGTATTGATAATCTTGAGGAAGAGTCAGAAGAGGAGGGTGAGGCTGTTGTACCTGTCCCCCCTGGGCCTCTGTCTGCTCTACCAGCTGTACCTACTGGACCTTTACCAGGTCCCACATTTAGTCCTCAATGTATTGAACTAGAAAAAATGAAACTTGAATTAGAATTCAAAAAACTAATTGCCCAATCTGAACTAAGACACAGAGAACTGCAGCTCAAACATGAGCAATCTGAACTAAGACGCAGAGAGATAGAGCTCAACCATGAACTAGAAATGAAAAAGACTGTCTGTGGAAAGTGCTTCTCTCTCCGGATCCTCTAGGAGTTCCAGTCCCAAAAGACCCCGGATGCCTAAAGAGATTGTGGGTATGTATGAGCCTAAATCGGATGTGTTAGATTGGTTGGCAATGTTTGAGTATAATCATGGGCTCCAGGACATCACAGGGAATGGGTTACTTCCCTGGTTGTTCTCTAGGCTCCCCCCTGTTGCATCTGATGTGGTAATGGAGTTGGGGGAGGTGGATAGAAGGGACTATGAACGTGTGTAGCTAGCTTTAATAGCTAGATTTGGGAAGACCCCTTCCCAGTACCTTAAGAGGTTTAGGACCCTCAAAAAGAATGATGGTACCCATTGGGCTACCTGGGTGAATGAGTGTTTGAAAAACTTTGAGGGATGGATTAAGGGTTACAAAGTGAACTCTTATGAGGGAATAAGAAATCTTGTAATGTTGGAGTCAATTTATGATGCCTGCTCTCCTGAGCTCAGACAGCACTTGGCTGATTCAAGAGAATTAGATTCCAGGAAGCTAGCTAAGGTTGCTGACTTGTGGGTGGCCAACAGGGCTACTCACAAGGATTCAGGGGTCACTCAGAAATAGGATGAGGGAAAGCACCCACCAAAAGGGAACCAAGAGACTTTTAATACCTCCCAACCCAAAGAGGGCCCAAAACAACAAAATAACCAGGGTAAACCCCAAGGTAAAGCCCATCAGGCTAGTGTACGCTCTGGTCACCAACCAGAAGGAGGTCAGAACAAGCCACCATTCCAGAGAGCATTTGGAATATGCTATGTCTGTAAGGCAACTGACCACATCAAAGGATATCCAAAATGTAAGCGTAAACCTACAGGGATCAGCACAGTCTCCTTAGCCTTCACTCCTGAGGAGGAAGTCCAAATGGCTAGTGCTCACTTTGAAGTCTTTGCTGAAGAACCTTTGGGTCTTCAAGTAAGTGTAACATTAGGGTGCATGGATCTGGTTAGTAATTAGAATAGGAGTGTGTATGACTCCATACCAGAAAACTCTAAAGTTTATTACACGGACAGTGTTCTTGTTAATGGCCAGGATACCCCTGCTAGGCGAGACTCTGGGGCCAGCAGAACAGTAGTGGATGAAAGGTTTTTCAGGCCTGAGGATGTTGCTAAGGCACCCAAAGATCCCACTAAGATGTCTGGAGGCCCTGTCCAAATGGTTCCAATTCTACCAGCCCTCATACAGTGTAACAACATGACAGTGATAATTCCTGTCAGTGTTCACACTGAGGTGCCTGGGAGAGTCCTGTTGTGGAATGATCTAAGAACTCTATGAGTAGTATCCAGTACCCCCAGGCCTCCCAGTATGGAGACACAGAATTTCATGATTCCTACCCCCGGGCATCCGGATCAAACCCATCAGCCCTGGGAGCAGGCATCCAGATATTTAATAAAACCCCAGCAGCCCCGGCTGGGGGCTGTCTGGGTTCAGTCCTGGCACCTTAGGTGCCAGGCTCATAGTCTTTACTTACCTCATGCAGACCATGCAGCAAATGAATCCAAGCCAACGTGAGGCCTGGATGGGACTATTTTACTACAGGGACTATTTTTTACTCGGGTGTGGTTCTAGGGACTTCTTACCTGGAACTACTTTGGAGGCTATTTAAACCACGCCCGAACAGCAGCACATGTTTCGCGTTATTCTGCATCCAGCAGCGTAATGCTCACCGTGCCTGCAGTCAGCATCCAGTCTTCAGCCACGCCCGTCTCGAATCCAGAGCTCCTAGCAATAGAAGAAAGAAGAAGGAAAGTTTAGAAAACAGATATTATTTCAATCTTTACCTGAATTCCGGATCCATCACGTCTTCGAACTTTAAAAGGACATTATTCTAAACGCGTCGCATCGCCAGCTGCAGCTCCGCGCCATACTCACCAGTCCTCACAGCATTTTTCGATCTGGCGCAGCCTCCATGATTTTCTCCTCCGAATTCCACCATCTAGGGGACAAAAGAAACATAAGGTGAGCCGAAAAAGCAAACAAATACAACCTCCCACCATAGACTTACCTGATTAACAACCGGAGGCATTATTCTGTAACAAATCGCAACTTCTTACGCCGCACCTGTAAGGAGAGAGAAACCAGCAATTTAAACACGCGCATCTTTTGCCGGACAGTGTTGGGTAATACAGCCTCTTGCCTGAACACCATCAGCTCCCACAAGACAATCTTCCCTTGGACTCAGCTGCAACACAAGAAAGGAATGTACAAGAGTGAACATCGGACATATTGAACTCTTTGAACTTTATACTTACGGGTTCTCAGCTGGAACCTCTGAGTCAATATTCATCCGGAACTCTTCCAATGCCTTCAAACCAGTGAAGTAACTGGCATTTACACGCCACTTCATTCCGCGCAGGATGGAGAGCTCATCATTTACAAATATAAGGTGAGTTCTCTGAAAGTGAATATCGGTGGTGATTAGTGGGGAGAACAGTGGGGTGCCATTACTAGAATCCACGGGTGGCTAAATCCCTTTCTCCACTTGCAGGAGAATACTTCTACGGGTCAAGCAGACGAGGTTAGGTGGTCCAGTCCAATCTGTCATCTCTGCACTATGCTTCACGTTGGAGGAGGTTGCAGCTGTCCGGGTCCGATCGATGCGCTGTGGGAGCCAGGTGAGCGTAACACAGAACCAAACCAAATTGGCTAGAGAGGCCACCTTAAGGAACCACTCTAAGCCTGTGGGAACAGCTACATAGAACCCCACTACAAGCCCTGGTGTTGATAAGTTGACCTCTGACCCAGGCACATTTCAGGCTAAAATGTTAGGGAAATGGGAGCCTGAACCAAGCTCCATCATTATTCCCCCAGTTTCAGAGTCTGTGACTCCCCCTGCTTCTGAGTAAGAGGTGGATAGACCAACTGGACCCCTACCTAGGCCTAAGAGAACTGGTAATTATCAATGCTGGTGGAAAACCAGAAAAGAGAAATTTAAGGCCAAAAACCTTCAGACTGTTGGACCTTCTACTGAGGACTCCAACCCAAATCCTAGTATTGGGAGTGAAGCTCCTAAAGTTGGTAAGGTTAGATCTAAGAGGAAGGAGAAGCATGTACCTTGCTTATCTCCACCCCCTCCAACCAGGAGGCCTAAGACCCAACCTTCTCCCAACAGAGAAGTGGTGAGGACCTCTGGTGGCCCTCTAGATCTATGGGAATCCTTTATAAGGACCCCTTGAAAAAGCCTATCACAGGTTCAGAAGTTGTACCAACTTCTGAGGGACTGGTCAACCAGATCCCCTATAGTTTTAAAAAGAGTGATGTTCCTCAAAGGGTTTGTAGGTCATATAGCTTACAAAGGAAAACCTTTGATTTGACCATAGAACATAGGTCAGGGTGTCAACACCAAAATGCTGAGGGTCTCTCTAGGATGTATGTCATCGACTACAGGTATGAGATTCATCCAGGAGTGGATTAAATCCTCCTGTCCCTTAGTCTGGGGGGGGGGGTGGGTGTCATGATCTCTGCTTCCAAAAGGTCAGGGTTTTCCCAACTCCCTTGGAAGCAGATCCATAACCCAGGTTCCGAGTGCCAACCAGTCCCAATTGGGACCTTTTGGACCCAGTCCTGGCGCCAGTGGCACCAGGCTCATAAATATGCCCAGTCCCAGCGCTGGAAGCGCCGGGCTCATAATGCTTGGGTGGACTTACCTTCAGCAGACCATGCTGCTTACTTGCCTGCCAGTTGAGCCTCTGATCCTCTTCTGTTTGGAACTACTTTTCCTGTTGGGTGGGGCTGGAGCCACTCCCTAGATTCAGAACACTGGAACTCTTCTGGAAGGCAGGAACTCTTTTTCTTACCAGGAACTCTTTTCTTACTTAGGCGTGGCTGTGGAAGGAGACACCTAAGCACTACAGGAGGCTATTTAAACCACACCCGGTGGATGAATCTTGCTTTGCGTTATTCTGCAACCTCTGCAGCAGAACGCTCATCGTGTCTTCTGCATCCGGTCCTGGGCCTAAGGAAAAAGGCTTACCATCCTGAATCCAGTCTTCAGCAACACCTATAAAGACAAGAAAGAACAGGTTAGCATTCCGGCATCTGAAAGGCAAAGGCTTACCATCCTGAATCCAGTCTTCAGCAACACCTATAAAGACAAGAAAGAACAGGTTAGCATTCCGGCATCTGAAAGGCAAAGGCTTACCTACTCTTCGTGCGCTCCGGAGGTCTTCACACTGCATTCCGGCATCTGAAAGACAAAAGTTTACCAACTCTTCGCACGCTCCGGAGGCCTTCGGCGCTGCATCCCGCATCTGAAAGACAAAACAAGGTGCGTTTAAAGACATTGGGGAACTTTAATACTCACGTGCCATTACTCCTTTCCACATCTAATCCAGTGGGTATTCCGGCACCCTGCAGCCGCTCCGAACTCGTACCTGCAAAATATAAAGACAGTTGGAGCGCATAGTGAAGCAGGCAACAAGCGCTTACTTACGTGCTTCCAGGCGCTTCTATTCATCACACGGGCTCCATCTTCAACTTACTTCAGCCCGTCATCCGCCATCGCCGGAACCCTGCAAAACAAGAGACATCATTACTAAAGACTTTAAAGACATTTGAATGACTCGAAACTTACCGTTCGTGCAGTAAACGACGGACAGCAGTCCTCTGAAGTCAAGAGGCCTGCGCTACCTATCCAGTGAAGAAACTGGTTACAGCACCCTGCCCCGAGGCAGATGGAGAGCTCGGCATTCACTTACCTAAGGTGAGAGCGTTAACCTTTTGGGGGTCTACAGGAGAGGAGAAGAGGAAAGAGATAGGGACACCCCAATAACTCCAGTTCATTAACCCCATATTTTCTATCTGCAGACATCTTACTCTACACGTCAGGCATACAGTGCACAGAGGTCCAGCCCAAAGAGCCAACCGGGTGCTACACATCACCTTTGAAGATACGGTAGTCGCCCAGTCAAGACCGGCGCCTCTGCGAGAATCAGGTGAGCGTTACAGTGGGTGAGTGTTAGGGAGAATTCTCTGTTACGGCTAATTTCCCAAACTTATTGAGTCCCCCAGCGGATTTTTGGGGTTTATTTTTTTCTCCTGCTAAGAGTGAGACTCTTTTTCTCCCATGATTTGAGAATGTCCTTTGACTGTAAATGTGTTTTATGGGCTATGGGGTCCTTTACTCCCTAGTGCTTCATGGGTTTTTGATATGTTACACAGCACCCTCAGTGCAGTAACACAGGGGTGTCATAGTGACCCCCAAACATAGACTCCATACCCTGGGACGGACTGTCTCCCAGGGCATGTAAAGTCACCATTGGCTTTACTAGTCTCAAATTGTGAACAGAACCAGTATAAACCATCATATTGTGGAAGTACTGGTAGGGGTAATTCGATTGCACCTGGGTCTGTTTTCCAAGGGGGCACTGTCCAGTCCCCCCCTTGTCGAGTTTCTGGCTGATGGCAATGGATACCATGCGAAATATTCCACCAGAATATTTCCTATGGGATTTTCCCATTCATTTTAAACGCACCACTTTTTGGTGCAATGTTAAAGATACCGCCGGGTTATTTATTTAATATTTATTCCCCGGGTGGATCTTTTTGCCAGGACTCGGTTTTAAAATGGTGTTTGTGTTCGCCTCTGAAACTCTAACCCAAGCCGAGCCCTTTGTTCCACTTTTTGGCTGGCTTCTCCACAGAAGCCCTCCAAATGGTGCCACTCTGTCTGGGGTCTACAGGATGTGTGGGAGGGGGATTAGGCACCCTGGGCTGAGTTGCCTTGGAAACTCAAGTCGCACTCTTGTGTGATTGGCCCAGTGGTGAGCCGCCCGGCTCACCACTTAGCATGTTTGAGTGACAGCTAGGCTGTTGAATGGGGGTTTTTCTGCATAAAAGCAGGGCTTTGGGGACTGGAACTTCAGAAGTCGCCACAGGACCTAAAGAATCCGAAGAGGGGAGAAGCTGAGCAATCTACAACTAGGACACCACCGGTGGAGCCCTGCTGTACGAACTCACCACTTCCCCGACGACAGAGGAGATCTTCTTCCAAGAGAGTATTCTTCCCTTTGAGCTGGTGGGACCAACCAGTTTGCCTTTTTCGTCTTCCTGGACGTCTCGTGGTCAAATCGCCCGTGCCAAGCACCCCAGCGGCCGGATAGCCACGCTTCACCAATACCGCAAATAAAAAGGTCGTACCTTTTAATCGGGAACTCCGCGGCTGGTTTCTTCCCTGGCAGTGCAACGACCTCCAGCTTTCTTCCTCGTCGAGATCATCTCTTCCCCTGGTCAAAGCCACGACTTGCACCCGCTGCCAGGAACAGCTGCCACCGCTGGAGCTTTCTCTCCATTTCAGGTACTGTGTCCCGCCTGGTCTCCCTTGCAACAGATTGTCCAAGGTGTCCCGTAAATCCTTGACTTTCTATCTGGGTTGACCTCAGACCTGCTAACTTTGCCTTTCTGAACAGATCCAACCTCTTTTGACTTTTCTGCAAAGACTTTGAGTGCATTTCCACTGTGTGATCTTAGGCACATTCTGCCTTGCTCTCTCCAAGAGTGGGCCTGGCCTATGAACTCTTTGCTCTACAGTAGACCCTGCCTTTCTTGACTTGCTATGGTTTCTTAAAAGTGTTGGTACTGTTATCTTCCTACTCTGCCTTTTCTCTCCCTTTTAAAACAAATTATTGGAGTGCCATCTACGGTTACGCTCTGTTAGGGAGAATTCTCTCTTTAGGCTGAATTTCCTAACCTACTGAGTCCTCCAGCTAATTTGCTGGATTTCTGGAGTTTTTTTTTTCCTCCTGCCAAGAGTGAGACTCTTTTCTTCCCACTCTTGGACATGATTAATGGTATTCCTTTGACTGGTAATGTGTTTTATGGGCTATGGGGTCCTTTACTCCATAGGATCTCATGTGTTTTTCCTATGTGTGTTAAACAGCACCCTGCGTGCAGTAACACAGGGGTGTCATAGTGACACCCCACCATAGACTCCATACCCTGGGACTGACTACTGTCTCCCAGGGCATGTAAAGTCACCATTGGCTTTACTAGTCCCACATTATTAACAGAAACCAGTACAAACCATCATATTGTGGACATACTGGTTGGGGCAATTCGATTGCCCCGGGGTCTGTTAGTCGAGGGGGCACGTCTCCGTCCCCCCTGATCGAGTTTTGGCTGGTGGCAGTGGAAACTACTTTTTATATTCGACCGCAAATATTTTCCCATTGTTCGAGGCTACCAACTTTAATTATTTAATTCTCATAGCCTCGAACATACCGCCGGTTTATTTAATTAATATTAATTCTCCAGTTGGTATTTTTTGCCAAGACTCGATTCTAAAATGGCGTTTGTGTTCTCTTCTGTGACTCCAACCCAAGTCGAGCCCTTTGTTCCACTTTTTTGGCGGGCTTCTCCACAGAAGCCTCCAAAAGTGGTGCCACTCTGTCTGGGTACCCCAGGGGGTGTGGGAGGGGGTTTAGGCACCCTGGACCGAGTTACCTTGGTAACTCAGGTCGCACTCTCGTGTGATTGGCCCAAGTGGTGAGCCGGCCGGCTCACCACTTAGCATGTTTGAGTGACAGCTAGACTGAGTGAATGGGGGTTTTCTGCATAAAAGCAGGGCTTTGGGGACTGAAACTTCAGAAGTCGCCACAGGACCTGAGGTTCCGACGAGGGAGAAGCTGAGCCGACCTACCATGACGACACCACCGGTGGAGCCCTGCAGAACCGACTCACCACTTCCCGACGACAGAGAAGATCTCCCGGCTGGAGAGGCTTCTTCCCCTGACTGGTGGGCACAACCAGTTTTCCTTTCTTTCTTCGCACCCCAGCCCGGTTTGTGGTCGAGCTGCCTGTGCCAAGCACCCAGGCAGCCGGATAGCCACTCACCATTGAACCACGAATCACCGGACCGCTCCTTGTACCTGAGAAATTCCGCAGCTGGTTTCTTCCCTGGCAGTGCAACGGACTCCTGTCTTCCTCCACCACGAGATCCTCTCTTCCCCCGGACAAAGCACCGACTTGCACCCGCTGCCAGAAACAACTGCCCCCGCTGGAGCTTTCTCACCACTTTAAGGTACCGTGTCCGCCAGGCCTCCCTTTCTAAAGATTGCTACAAGGTGGTAATAATAACTCCTTAACCTTCTGGACTGGGCTGGCTGCCTTGACCCTCTAACTGGTCCCCTTCTGTGGTCCAACTCCTTTTTGAACCTTTACAAGACCTTTGTGCACTGTAACCGGGTGACCTTGTACACATTTCGTTTGGCTCCTCTGAAAGTGGATCCGGCCTCTTGAACTCTAACTGCACGGTTTTACTTTGCCTTCCTCCCTTGTTTTGTTCTTGAAAAAGTGTTGGGATCTGTTTCAATTTGTTCTCTGCTTTTCTCTCCCTTTTTAAAACGATCTATTAGAGTGCCATCTATGTTAAGCGCTCACCGCTGTCTGGAAATAAGTGGGGCTTTACTTAAGACTTGTCTAATATTCTTTTAAGGGAGTGTATATCTTTTAGTGACCATGTTTTTGAATTGCTTTTTATTAGTGCCTGTGTGTTTTTCTAGATGTGGTTTTTAAATAAATAATTATATCTCTTTTAAACCAAGCCCTGGTCAGTGTTTAATTGTTCTATTGTATTCTCTTGACCTATTGTGAATACTCTGTATGCTGCCTAACTCTTCTTGAGAGAAGTCTGACTGCTCAGCCACAGCTACCAAGTGAATCTGTGTGGTACAGACTGCTACCAAGTGGGTTTACTGCCAAACACCTGTAGTCTTAAATCTTTTGCAGTGGTCCCAGAGGGAACTGCACAGGTTTCTGCCTAACACGCTCTCATCTCTGTTTTGCTAAATAAGTGGTGTCTTAACCTAGACTTGTCGAATAATTAACTAGGGAGGTGTATATACTTATAGTGACTGTGTTTGAACTTGCTTGATATATTAGTGCCAGTGTATTTTCATAAGTGTGTTTTTAAATAAATAATTATATACTTTTATACCAAAGCTCTGGTCAGTGTTTGCTTGTTCTACTGTATTTTTAGCCCTATTGTGTATACTCTATATACTGCCTAACTCTTCTTGAGAGAAGTCTGACTGCTCAGCCACAGCTACCAGGTAAATCTGGGTAGTGCAGACTGCTACCAATTGCGTTTACTGCTTACTCCTGTAGTCTTAAACTTTTTGCAGTGGTCCCTAAGGGAACTGCACAGGTTTCTGCCTAACACTTTTCAACCCTGGATCTCCTCCTTCCGTGTTCAGACCCTTCTTGGATGTTAGCCTCCCTCCGTCGGGTTCACTACGGCTTTCCTTAAAGCACTTTCACCTGTTGGATTCACAAGTCTTAATGTCCTTTTAGACAATCCAGTGTGGATATCCGTCTGTCGGGTTCACTCTTGTCAGCACAATGACCAGCAGGGAATCATGCTTCGCTCCGTTCTGCCAGCATCCCTCCATCGGGCTCACGTTTGCCAGCCTCTCAGTGTCTTCTATTTTCTGAATATGAAGGATTCGCTTCCCTTTTTTTTCTAATGGTTTGTTGGTGAAAGACTTTCGACTGTACAGCGGATTTTGCTAGACCCCTGTATGACCACTTTGACCTTTTCTTGCGGCTTTCCCAAGGCCTTCTGGTATCGGTAGTTTCAACAATGGGGAAATTAACCATAGTCTCTTGAATGAGCACTCACGTGATGCTGGACCCCTCTGCAGCTGGTTTTTCCATTAGGCGTTAACAGTTCTTTGAGTTTCCCTCAATTTGCCATTTGCAACTTTTGTTCAACAGAGTTCGGTTTCTTATCGGTTCTCCCCTTGACTCACCTGCTTTGATGAACCGCTTGGCTTTTCTTGTCTCCAGAGTCAAGGATGGTACCATGGTAGCAGGCATCTCTCCCTGTCCTGATTATCAGTATAGGAGGGCTTTGTGTACTGCTGACTTCTGCTGCAGCACACGCTGGCTATTGTTAGCAGTCCTACGATTCCTTTCACAGAGGCTTCGTGGCTCAGGGTCGGAAATGGCAAGGTTGCTTCTCTCCTTGTCGCCCCTTCGGTTCCCACCGCTTTTCTCCTCCTCTTGAATTGCTGTACTGGGATTGCTTTCTCGTTGTGTGGTCTGCCTTGCTCGTAGTATGCTCTTGTGCTCCACCTTTTATCCCTGTGAAGAAGGGAGAGGGCAGTCAGGTGTGTGAGATTCTGGTCACTTGCCTGACCCTTGCGTTGGGACATGTCCGGTAAACGGCTTTGGTGTTAGTCTGTTGTCTTTCGTGTTGTGCGAAAGTGTTCAAGTTGGAAAAGGGGGGGGGTGTGGTCGAGTTTCTGAGTGTCCTATGTGGTAGGATGGGGGAAAAGGTATTGGAAGAAAGAGGATACCACGTCTCACCCGTCGGTGTCCCACTTTCACTCCCCGAGGACCCCCCATCCAGGTGATCCTCCCTCACTGGTCCACTGGCCACCTGGATGACAGATCCCCGGGGGCTAATCAGGGAGACACCTTCAGGTTTCTCACAGAGGACTTAGTGAATGGTTGACATTCATTGGGATTGCCATATTGGCCCTTGAGACTACTTGGCAATTAGCCTGCCCTTTGGGTCGATATATTATAGTGCCTATTTGTGCTGTGTCTGAGGCTTGGAGCCTCCTGCCCTGCCTGAACCTGAATCTGATGGCTGGTGCTCAAAGTTAGTTGGTGAACGCACTGTTCCCAGACTACCTGGTGAGCTGTTCCCACAAGCTGCTGCTTTTGAACAGACCAACCCTTCCAGGCAATCTGCAGATGCCAAAGCTGGCGGCACCATAACCTGCATGATCCATGTTTGTTCTGTAATGTTTATGGTATTGCAGTCTATCTGTCTGCCTTACCGTTGGGTGTCTAGAATCGTAATCTGTTTTCGCCATACCTGGTGTGAACACGTGTGAACGCACATATCAGGCTATGGATGAATTGAGGTGCTTGGGGGAGGGAGGAGGGGGAGATACTCAGTGTTACTACTTCTGGGGCCTGCATCACACAGCATGTGGTTCCTGGCTACCAGGGACACCCTTGTCCTATCCACTGGCTTCAGAGATGGGACTTTGTCACGCAAGTCATAGTGGATGTACTGGCATCAGGAAGAGGAATAATGTTGTCATTTTGTATTTGAACTTTAATGCTGGACAAGGAATGAACGAATCTGCTCCTCCCCGTTTCCTCCACTGGTTGCTTGTAGATCTGTTGCTGACAAATAGCCCGCCCTGTCCCTCCCCCTTTGTTAGCACCCCTATCCCTTGTATCTCTGCTTCTCTTACTTTGTCTTTCCCCAAGGCTTGTAAAGTGCTCTACAGCTTCCCGAAGCTAGGTCTGTGCTCAATAAATACCACATTAATAACCACACAGCTTTGCAATGAAACAGGAATGTGAAATATAACGGAGATTAACTTGTAGATCAGTTGGTTGCATGGTTCACTTAACAAGCAGCTGGAATTTTGTAAGCCAATTTATACAAATATTTATACAAATATAAAGCAGTCCTTTGTGTTGCTTAAGTTAAAATAATGACGTTTGAGCTGTTGCTATGGATGGGAATTATATCCATCAGCGTTACAGTTTGGCAAGTCTCTATTAACTTTTAACCTCTGGAGAAAATATTACCATGAAATGTATACTTTTAGTTTGGAGAAACGTAATGTTGCTTAAAACCAACAGCTCCTAAAATCAAATTTGTGCTGGACTTTTGTAATATTGTTTGAAATGTGTTAGTATTCTTGTTTAGTTGGTAATTTGTTTAGGCTCTTTTTGGAATAGATGTTATTGATTGCCATTCAAAGCAGGCAAATTGTCAATTAACTTTTTATCATTTTAGGCTCGACGGAATAGAGAAATTGCTATTTTACATCGGAAAATTGATGAGGTTCCTAGCAGAGCTGAACTGACTCAGTATCAGAAGAGATTTATTGAACTGTATGGTCAGGGTATGTGATTTGTATTTTGAAACAAATTGTGCATTAGACACTTAAGTAGAATGGGAATTCCAGCAACTCATAGTTCATGAAAAGACAAGTGCAACATGGATTGGTCTATCAAGGTGGATGTATCACTTCAGGATTGATGTGAAGGGAATTTGCATGACACTTTTTTAGAAAGACTGTGACCCTTGATTATGCATACCATCCATTCATTAACGTTTTTTCAAATATTGTACACTTTTCCAGATGTAGTTTTCTTGATCTATTTTAATTATGGGTTAATTTGAACACATGGCCTCTTGATACAAGGTTTCATACTTTGGTGTCACAAACCATTGTCTTTCAATTGTCTCAGATATTCTATTGTTTGGATAATACAATGTGATTTAATTGCCAACCAGAATTGCTATGAAATTCACCCAAATTCTTTGTCGTTGTGTGCTCATGTGCAAGTTCAAGTGCAATTGGAACACCATCAGTTGCAGAATCCTCATTTGTGTGTAACAATATGACCCAGCAGACAGTTCTTTTGGTCCTACATCCTCATTTTCTGAGTACGAACTTCAGTAGCCTTCCCTCTTCCCCTGTAGGTTTAATGTAACATTTAGAAACCTTTTTTCAAATATTTTACCACTTTTCTTCATGTGTTTTAATTACGAGTTAATGTGAACACATGTCCTCTTTCTACGAGGTTTCATACTTAATTGGCTCAAACCATTTTTTTTTCAATTATCTCAGATATTCTATTTTCTAATTTGTGCTTTAATTCCCCATGCTCATTTCTATGAAATGCACCCACATTCTTTGTCCTGCACCTTCCACCTAGCATACCATTGGCAACATTGCCTTAGTATATTCGTGTGAGGATTGTCCTCTCTTTTTCTGAAAATAAACATGACTACTTATCCATCAAGTGATTTGTTTCAATGACACAGACTAACATTCACAGTACTTCCCACAACAGTTTGTTAATTATTGTAGCAATTTTTTCACCAGAATGAGCCCAGAGGTGGAAGGGGAGTACTGAATGATGAGAAAAAGCAGGTCCGTATGATCCTGTTTGACATTAGTTGTAAAATGTCTTAAAGTTCCACCACGAAACCTCCAAGAACACCGATCTGTAATGTCTGTTTTCCCTTATGGCAGTTAAGTGACAACAGGGCCTTCTGAAAACGTCTTGGGAGCGGGAAGTGTGGAGTTTGAGTCTGAGTCCATGTCTATGTGCAGCAGGATAGCTGTGGCAATTGTGGCAGCTATGTGAAGAGCACCATCGGTGAGAAGTACAGGGGGAGAGATCAAATTACACAAAACTGCTGGTGTAGGAACCATGAGAAGGTAGCGAAAGAAGGCTGAGACATGCCTGCTGTGAGACAGGCATGGCATCAAGAGATAACACAGACAACTGAAATGTAGTTCGAAAACCTTTATTTTACTGGTCAGGATGGTGTAATGCCTAATTTGCCCTAGCTCTAAGGTGGGAATGTTCCCTACCAGAAAGTAAACTAAGGGAAGTCTAAGTCTGTCAGTCCAAAACAAAATACTGTCTGTGTTAAAGCCTATGCTTGCCCTCACTTCTATAGAAGAACAATGTGTATGGGACTTGATAAACTCAATAGTCTTCAAAGTAAAAATAGTTTGGCAATGTAGCTCGTCTATTGCTCCCTTCCCCAAGTTCAAGACACTCAGGTTCAGAAAGTTCCACAGCCGCCTCAGGATTCATTTGTCAAAAGTTCACAGCACCTTATTTCTCACAAGTTATTTGGGATTCTCTGGGTTCCATTTTCCCAAACCCAAAAGCCCCCTGGTTCACACTCTTCAATCAGTCTCTTAGGCATCCCTTGCCCAAGCTTAGATCCTTTTGGTTTCACAGAGTTCACTTCCCAAGACACCAATGTTCAACTTGTTAAATTGCACTTTCCTTAACTCGAGTTCAATTGGTTAACACAAAAGTTCAACTTGCTTCCTTAGGGGTTCCCTTCCCCATTGTCAATAGCTCCTTTTAGCTTATTCAACTTTCAGCTTGTCACCCAGTCCACTTATTCAATGGGATTCCCATGACCATAGCGCAGTTGTCAGACCGCAGGCTTCAGTTGTGTCCTCTTTTCCCAGTACTTTTCCCAGTACTTTTCCTTATGGTAGTGTCTCTGCGGCCCACCTGGGTCATTCTCCCACCTGGTGGCCACCCCAATGCTTATTTATCACCTTTGCTTCTGTTTGTATATCTTTCGGAGGTTTTGCTTCACCTTCTCAAGTGGCTCCCTTTTTATTATTTCTGTTTTGCTTCCACTTCATTCCTGCACACAGCTCCCCTCTTTTCAGGAGTCTTTGATTCATACTGAGGCTTTTCAAGAAAGTGTATTCATACACACAACCACTCTGTAACTATGTATCATTTAATTGTTCTCTTCATAGCATTCAGCGCTTTCATTAAACGCGTCTCTCTTCCTATGTGATTGCACTGTCACATTGTATTCACTTGCGTTTTCACATACCAGGTTTCCCAATGAATTCAACTCACCGGTTGTGTTTTCTTGGCTTTCTTGTTAAATTCCTTTTCTTCTGAGGTCAGGGTCTCATCGTCTGCCCCTCAGACGTTCCTTGGCTCCTGTCTTAGCCCAGGGGGACAAGCATTTACTTACAAATACTTCAAACGGGATTAGCACGCCTCCCAACTCCTTTCCACAAACTTCTCTGTCTCTTTGGAGACACGGCTCCCTAGCCACGCTTCCTCTTGCTGCTTCAGCTTGTAGACCCTCAGCGTCTCAGCATCCCATTCACCTCCAGCTGGTTGTGGATAGCTCTGGCGTCTCAGCTCTCCACCCAACTCATTCACTGTGCTTTCTGGCTGTGTCCATTTTATACTCTCCTGAGTGTTTAACAGACGGCTGGTGGCCATGCTTAACTTCAATTGGCTGACCTTGCCTGGACTTATTATTGGGACGTCTCCACTGAGTATACTGGTACCGTCTCTGTTTGCATCTTCTTCATCCCAGTACCATAATGGTGTTTCACATATAAAGTCTGTATTCCTCCTAGCTTCCTCTTCCTCATCGCAGAACTTGAGTGGTACTTTGGGGAATGGATGATTTGGGAATTATAATATCTCATGAAGGATGAGGGGGTGGGGGAGTTAGGTAGGTCAATATCAGAGAAGGGGGGATACCATATCTCACCCTCAGGTATTCTTTCCCCATTTCCTGAGGACCCTCTTCCCAGGTGATCCTCCCTCACTAGTCCACCCCCCGGGTCGGGACCAAAAGCGATGTACAGTGTACAGAATCCCCGGGGAGTAGGTTGGAGAAGACCCTTAGGTTTATCACACTGCCCACTGAATGTCTCCCAGGAAGTCACTGACTAGTGTTGAGGATGAGGAGAGAAAGCCTTGCTGGAGGAGAAGTAACCGAGCGTCGAGGTGTGCTGGCCAGATTGGAGCATAAGAGAGAGGAGTCACTTGCTGGTGGCGGGCATAGCTGCCGCACAGAGCCCTAACATAAGAATCCAGAAAATGTGTCCCTTCTCCTCACGAGGGAGCCACCTCCTTTGGGACTAGAGAGGTAAGCCTGTTACACAAGACACTCCATAGGGGGCATGCAAAGCAGGATATCACTGTTGGTGACCTCCACTTATATTATAAGGTGGTCCTAAACAAGTATGTAATTACACCTTGCTTTGAGACAAAATGTCCATTGTTTATGGCTTATATGAGACGTGAACCATGTTCTGAGACTAAGGGCCATTTACTGGGAAGTGCTTGGCTGCTGACATCACTCTGTGGACTTTGTTGCAAGAAACATGGAAACAATCCTCTTCTCTATCTGTCTATGCAGGGGTACATAAAATGAAGCAGGATCATACCTGGAGAAGTGGAATAGGAAACTTGAAGGAATCCACGTACAGGGAGTGCCTTTGCTGTGATGCTGGGCAGATCACACCTTGAGGCAGGACCACATCCAATACATGGTGAGCTGAGGAATCCCAGAGCCCGTGGAACGCTACCAAGCCTAGACTGGCAAGACGCCCGCTGAGCCAAGGTATCCTAGAGGGGGATACCAGAGCAGGAGAAACCAAACACATCTGTGCTCCCGAGCCAAGACATGAAAGTGACGTACCACTGCAGGAGAGCCGACAAGCACAAGGGTGCGGATCCGCAGTTACCAGAGTCACTGCCACCATTTCCAAACACAAGTGCGAGGCCAGTTTGGAGAAAGGGGAGGTGAGGGTTGGACTCTAACGGTCCCTTGAAGAGGTTAGGGATAATGCACGTTGCATAAGGCCGACGAGGCCCAGCAGCCCAGGAGAGGCTGAATGAAACAGAAGATGTGTAGGGGTTATAGACAGTAAAGAGAGAACCACAAACTACCTCCCTGCTCCTGCATTTTTCACTGACTTCCAATAATCAGGACCAAGTGCACACCTTGAAGTCATAACATATATCAACTTCTAGTCTGACAAACCATGCTTTTTTTTTTAATTAGAACATAATATTTTTTATTGTTAACTCATCTTGAGTCTCTCTTTTCTCTTTTTGTGTTAAAAATACATAAATCACATAAAACATGTCACAATGTAGTTTGGGTTTGGATAACAGTGTTATCCCGTACAATACATCAGACAACAAAAGAAAAGCATGGATAGGCGGTGGTGGATTAGTTTCTTAATGATTATCAGGTACTTAGTACCTATCACCTCGGAGGGGTGTTTTATTAGCAATGGTGTTTTTTGACGCACCCTTTCAAGCCTCTGATGTATTGTACGGGACAACACTGTATGCCTTATCCAAACCCAAACTACATTGTGACGTGTTTTATGTGATTTATGTATTTTTAACACAAAAAGAGAAAAGGGAGACTCAAGATGAGTCAACAATAAAACATTTTATGTTCTAAATGAAAAACAATATGGTTTGTCAGACTAGAAGTTGATATGTTATGACTTCAACGTGTGCACTTGGTCCCGATTATTGAAAGTCAGTGAAAAATGCAGGAGCAGAAGGTAGTTTGTGGTTCTCTCTCTTTGCTTTTGGAACCCTTATATACCACAAACCCCTCAATAACCTGTTGTATAGAAGGGGTTAGAGACAGTGCCACTCGCACACGGCCGGCAAGGCCAAGCAGCCCACGAGTGGCTGGGCCAACCAGAAGCCCTGAAGGGGATAGCATCATTGTAACTCACACCAGGCTTATGAGGCCAAGCATCCCATTGAGAATGAACAAACCAGAATCCCATAGGGGACAGACACATTGCAACTCAGATGTGGCCAATGAGGCCAAGCAGCCCAGGAGAGGCTATGAGGCCAGACATAGAGTAATTGTCCCTAATGCACCTTGGAATGGAGAAGCTGTTATCAATTGCCATCTGGCAAGGCTGTGAAATAATACAATTATACAAGTCATTCCATCTCTGAAAGGGAAATTTCCTAATCGTATTCTCCTTTCATAAGCTCCCTGCCAAAAGCTTAGTGTGTACTTGTGTCCTGCTGCATCAGTGTCCGGATTGGCAGGACCTGCTCTACTAGTGGCACAGAGCAGGTTCAGAGATCCTCTTGACATCTGCAGTGACAGCAAAGTCTCTGCAGCATAGGGCTGCATTTAAAATATGCAACACCGTTGCAAAAACTGCATATCTCTGGACATCCTGTCCTGGTGGCACACTAGACCTGTAAATATAAGCCATACCTGAATTAGGGTATGGTGGCCAGCATCTCTGTTATCCCAGCAATAATTAAATTTATTTCACACATGTGAGCCCTGTGGGCCCAGTTCAGCTGTGGAAGGAATATGTGTATTCCTCCCAGACAAGGCCCACCCCTGTCCACTGACAGGACTGTAGCCTTGGGGGATTGCTTCTTGTTGTATTTCAGTATGTGTTAGTCTTGTTTATATTGATGTTACTATGGTGCCTGGTTGCCGTGCGCTGCACAAGCGTATGAGAGAATGTTTTGGTTTGCACAGTACGGGGAATTCATATTGGCGGAGGCTGAGGACGGCAGTGAATGCGAGAGAGCTGCAGTGCAGGGTGCTTAATGTAAATAAACATAAATCATTTACATTCTACTTCTGGTGTTCTGCATACCTCAATTGGCGACGAGGATAGGCCCGGCGCCGTTTGAATCCACGAAGAGTGAGAGCAGCTGCTTCGAGCGAACGAACGGTTTTCGTGTTTCAGTTCGTTTGGGATGAGCAAGGAGATGGACATTGGCAGTTCCGTAAGAGTTGGATAATTGTTTGTTGGAAACTATTACAATTGGGAGCTGTGCATATGCTCGCGTTCGTTGTGCTCGCATTAGAGCAATGGACCCCGTGAAGCGGCTCACGGCCACGTGATTTAACTCATCCACGGCCAAGAAGTCGGGCAAGGGTGAGAGAAGCAGGGAAGCCTCTTCATCCTCGTCTCAGTAAGAAAAAAAAAATGTTCTATAGTGCAGTTTCGCACATTCTGAAGGAGAAAGATCTAATTGGATATTTATCGTGATATTTATTTTATGGAAGAAAGTCACAGAAAGTTGCGACAGGAAGAAGTTTAATTGTTTATTAAACTTTCAATCCATTAATATAGATAATATTGTATATTATCAGCAAGCTACGAAGTGACCATGCAAGACATCAGTATCCAACCGCCTGCAAGTTTCCTTCCGACACCTGGTCAACCTGTAGTTGTTTGGTCTGAATGGAAAGAGTTCTGGTTGAACTATATGCAGACCGTGGAACAAGAAGGACTTACTTCCCATAAGAAGAAGTTGCTATTACTTCATGCTTTAGGTTTGGAAGGCCAAAGGAAGTTCAGGGAGCTGCCAGATTTGCCGGGAGATGAAGCTGGTGATGCTGATGAGCATGAGAAGGCCATAAGACAATTAGACAAATGCTATGCTCCATAGACAAATGTAGCTATAAACAGATATATCTTTTATACAAGGATTCAAAAGGAACACCAGAATATAGAAGAGTATGTTTCAGCATTAAGGCTTTTAGCACGCGCATGTCATTTTGGGAATGGAATTACTCTTGATGAACTGATCAGAGACCAGATTATTATCCATTCAAGGGACAGTTTGGTTCAAGACAGGTTGTGGATGGTGGGTAACCCGTCTCTGCCAGAGACTATTGCTATTGCGAAACGAATAGAACACAGTCAATTGTGTTCTAAAGAAATGAAGAGCAAAAAACAGGAAGCAACTCACAGCATGCTGCAACATAATGCTAAAGTCGGACAAGAAGCAGAGGAGCAAAGTTTAGTTAGCACGGTGAGGACCAAAGAACGGATTGATATAATAATAACAATCAAAAGCAATAGAGCAAAGGGATTTGAGAACAAAGGAAATTCCTCTAGAAGAAGGAATTGGGTGAAAAATTAACCCAGATTTCAGAATGTCCCGACAAGAGATGGCGACAGATGCTATAATTGTGGTAGGCTAGGCCATTATGCATATGCAAAACCGTGTCCTGCGATAGGGCAGAAGTGTGGAAATTGTGGAATGAAGGGTCATTTTGCTGTCACCTGTAGAAGAAAGAAAAGAGTGTCGGCTATTCAAGATGAGGAGGAAGAATCGGAGGACAAGAGGGTGTTCTCGATTCATGAACCACCAGGAGGAGAATTCAAATGCCCAAGTTGTGAAGTAATATTCGACAATTGGAAACTTAAGGTGAAGGTTGATAGTTGTTCACCATGGACAATTATCACTAAGAAAACCCGGCAGAATTTAACCGCATATGGTAATTTGAAAGCATCAGATATAAGAAATCCAGGCGGATTCGAAGGGTCGAAGATTAAGATTATTGGTTGGTTCTCATGCATTATTGAATTCAAAGACAGACGTGCCCAATTGAAGGTATATGTGGCAGAGAAAGCTGTAAATGTAATAGGTTGGAGAGATCAAGCTGGGTTGAGAATCAGATTGGATCCATGTGAAGAAGAGCAAATTCTAATTGTAAATAGTAGTCAAGGGCAAAGTGACAAAATGATAACAAAAAGGAGTGGAGACCAAGCGAAGTTAGGGTTATTAAAAGATTTTGCACACAGTATCTTTCTAAAAAAAGGAGCATTGCCAGTTAAGGACTCGAAGACCAGACCTATTCCATTTGCCATTGCCGACAAGGTTGAACAGGAGCTGGTAAGGTTGGAATCAGAAGGGGTTATTGAGAAGATTTAGTCTTCGGAGTGGGTGAGCCCCATCATTGTTGCAGTAAAGAAAAATGTCAAACCAAGAATTTGTGTGGATTTGAGAGGGATGGCAACAAGAACATCATAACTGATATTTTTCCTCTTCCTATAATATCTGAAATGTTGAATCGCATTGGGAACGCAGACTTGTTTTACACGTTGGATCTTTCGAGTGCATATCATCAGATATCACTCAGGAAGACTGTAGGGACATCAGAGCGTTCATTATGCCACATGAGTTGTAAAGGTATAAACGCATGCCCTTCGGGTTAGCATCCGTGGCGCCGGTATTTCAAAGGGTTATGATGCATGTTCTTAAGGGATTGAATTGGACACTTGTGTACCAGGATGCTATTATTGTATTTGGCAAGGGTCCTGAAGAGCATGATAGAAGGTTAAGAGAAGTGTTGAAAAGGTTGGAGGATGTTGGGTTGAAGATAGAACAAAGCAAATGTAAGTTCGGAGTAGAAGAAGTTGCGTATTTGGGACACACTGTAAATGGTAAGGGATACAAACCTAAGGGGGATGCCATGAGGGCAATTAAGGACTCTCCTAGTCCCACTAATAAGGATGAACTCAGGTTGGTTGTTGGGTTATGTGATTATTATAACAGATTTGTCAAGAATGTTGCCAGTGTAACTGAACCTTTGAGGAGACTGATGAAGAAGGATGTTAAGTTCGAATGGAGTGATGAGTGTAACGAAGCTGTAAAGTGCATAAAGGGGGAAAATTGTAATACTGCAGAATTAGGAGGATTTGTGTTTGGAAGGTTAACAAAGGTCACTGTGAATGCCACTGGGAATGGATTGGGGGCAGTTCTATCCCAGATAAATGAAGATGGAAACGAAAAGATAATTAGCCATGTTCTAGAGCGGTATCAGACACTGAAGGTAGGTATTCAGTAATTGAAAAAGAGTTACTGGCTTGTTCCTGGGCAGTAAATTACTTTGGGAAGTATCTGTGGGGTAGCAGGTTTATAATACAGACTGATCACAAACCTCTGATTGAAGTTCTTACAGTGCGGGGGATGTGTAGAGCTTCCCCTAGGTTAGCGAGATTAAGTCTCAAGCTGCAGGACTATCATTTTGTAGTGAAATATGTGCCTGGGAAGAGGAATGTTATTGCTGATTATCTGTCCCGTTTACCTTTAAAGAATAATGAGACAGTTATAGAAGGTAATGAAGAAATGGTGGCAGCTGTTTTTGAGGTAACATCCAAAGAAACATGGCTAAATGAATTCAGTAAAGATGAGGTTTTGCAAAGAGTCAAAAGGTACACTGAAGCAGGCTGGCCTGAAAAGAGACTAGTTTGTGAAGAGTGCATGAGGTTCTGGGAAATAAAGGATGAGTTGTCCATGGAAGATGGATTCCTACTGAGGGGTGGTAAGTTGATCCCGCCACAAGTGTTGTGTAATGAACTCATAGCGAAAGGACACCAGGGGCATCCAGGGATCACTGGAACAAAAAACAATGTGAGGTCAAAATGCTGGTTGCCTGGAATGGATTTAATGATCGAGAGATTTGTTAGAAATTGTTGGCCATGCCAAAATAGCGACAAACGTTGCAAAAGTGTTAAGTCTGAGCCCATTAACATTGCTAAGGGGGAGGCGCCATGGGATAAAGTAGGTATTGATATTATTGGACCTTATGCAAATTTGATGTGTGAAAAGAGATTTTTATTAGTTTTGGTTGACTATTACTCAGGTTGGTTGGAGGTCAAGGCTGTTAGCAAAATTGATTCCATGGAAGTAATTACATTTCTGATGCAAATTTTCAGGCGAGAGGGGTTTCCCAAAGTGATCATTAGTGATAATGGCGTTCAATTTAAAAGTAGGGAGGTAAAGGAGTTTGCTAGACGTTCGGGAATTGAATGGAGATTTTCAGCTTTGTATCACCCACAAACTAATGGTTTAGTTGAGAGGTGCAATAGAATTGTTGTAGAGACAGTAGAATTAGCGTTGAAAAACAACATACCGGTGGATGAGGCTCTTAAGGAGAAATCATGGAGTGTGAGAATGTCTGTCAAGAGAGGGATGGCGGTCTCTCCATTTGAATTGATGAGAGGGAGAGTCCCAAATACGTTGCTTAATCCTGAATGGGTTAAACACAGGGGATGGTTAGGGGTGGAAAAGAAGGAGGTGTCAATTATCAAGATAGGTCAAGAATCTCACCAGGTGATTTTGTGAGAATAAAGTTAGGGCGCAATGTGAGTAAAGGTGAATCCAAATACAGCAGTCCTATTAAAGTTGTACAAGTGTTCAAAAGGGCAGTTAGAGTTCGTGGTGGTTCTGTATGAAATTTGGATAGAGTGAGTAAATGGCAATGGAAAGGTGAGTGCGGTAGAGATGGACAAACAAAATATAACAGAAGAGCGTTTGATTTGTTTGGAGATGATGTTCTTATTCAAAATGGTGATGAGAATGAAGGTACTAGAACGCAAACTAGAGAAGTAGACATGCAGCAGGGAAACAATTTAGATGTTGTAACGGAGAATAGGACTTTACGTAATTAAAGAGAGATAAAGAGAGAAGAGATTACCGATTTGGTCCAGAGACTATGTCATGGGGAATTAAGGACATATTATTGCCTGTTAAGGTTTCCTTGCATCATTTTCTTTTATTCATATTGCATTTCTTTGTTTAATTTTATGGGGGGATGATGTTTTATTTCAATATGTGTTATTCTTTTTTATATTGATGTTACTATGGTGCCTGGTTGCCCTGCGCTGCGCGAGCGTATGAGAGAATGTTTTGGTTTGCATAGTACAGGGAATTGAGATTGGAGGTTGGCGGAGGCTGAGGGCGGCGGTGAATATGAGATAGCTGCAGTGTAGGGCGCCGGGTTATTCGCTTAATGTAAATAAACTTAAATCATTTACATTCTACTTCTGGTGTTCTGCATACCTCACTTCTCTTTGTTCCTTTGTATGGGCCGGTAAAACCCTTTAGCCTATGACAGCCACTCCACAGGACGCTGGCCTGGAAGCTGAAACCAAGAGGCACACCCATCCACAGAGAGCCAGGCCTCACACCAGGGTGAACTGCATTTCTAAAGGCCTTTGTTCCTATTTAGAAGGAAAGGGGGCAGAGTTAGTGTAGTGTGAGAACTCTGAGGGTCTTAACACGCCTACTCGCCTTGGATCCTCTATGCAGGTGGCCAGGGAAAGGCCATCGCTATTGGATCCTGACCCTGGGGTGGACAAGCGAGGGAGGATCACCTGGGCGGAGGGTCCTTGGGGATTGGGAGTGAGATACCTTTAGGCGAGACATGGCATCCCCCTTATCCTCGTGATAACCACCGTAACCCTACCCCGACCTTTATGGGTCATACGATAGTATCCCTTTATACCCCTCTTGGGGTACCTAACAGTACTCAGACGAAGAAGAAACAACTGAGAGTTATGAACATTACACACTTTCCCCACTCTAGTGCTGAGACAAGGAAGAAGCAACTAAGAGTAATAGACACCACGTACTCTCACCACTTTGGTACTGGGACGAAGAAGATCCATGAAGGACAGGCATGTCCTTGTAATCAGAGCCAGGCAGCATTAATTAATGGAATACACCTGCAGCCCATTAAAGGACCACAGGTGTATAAAATGTGCAATGCAGGGGCACATGAGAGCAGTAGGGGAAGAGGAAGACACAGCAGAAGGAGCCGTCCGGGAGCGCAAGAAGCTGAGACGCCAACCAAGATCCTGGGAAGTCCTGCTGGTGGGACTATGCAGGACGGATACCCCTCGGAAGGGAAGGCAGGCCACAGGTGCTGCTGTGGAGCGGAGGCAGAGCACGAGAGCCGGCGTGTGCTGAACGAAGCACCCAGTGAACAGGCTTTCCCGCTTGTGGAGAAGCAGCCAAGAGGAGCTGCCGGGTCCTGGTAAGTGCTGGGGACACTATAATCACCCACGCGCTGCAAGGGACTGTTAATAAAGTAGCAGTCCCCGAAAACAAGCAAAGTTACATTTATTGAATAACAAATTGAATGCAACAAGCAAAGTTGCATTTATTGAATACTGAACTGAATGAAATAGCAAAACTTGCACCTATTGAATACCAAAGTGAAAGGGAAGGCAAATACTATTCTTTTTGAAAATTGAGTTACATGAAACAGTACAACTGCTAACATTTGAACATCAAATTGAATGCAAATAAACTGCTAAATATTAAACCATGAACTGAAAGCAATTGGGAAACTACATTGAATGAAGGACTATGAGTTCAGAGTTGGAGTCAAGGTTGAGAAACCACTTGTATATTAAAGTTGTAGAGCTGCATTTGGCTGAATATTGAGGTACTCAAGGAGAACTGGAAGTTCCTGGTTGCGTGACTTCTAATGGGTTGACCATGTGGTCTAACAACTGCGCCAAGACCGGAGAACCCCTATTTGCCAACAAGGAAGATTGCTGTTGTGTAAAAAGGAAAACTACCATTGGGGCATACCAGACCTGGGAAGGGAACCCTAAGCTGTAAAGAATTGTTCACACACAGTCTAAGGAACAAAGCTTCAAGATACTTTTTTTTGTGTAATCTTTTTATATTGAACTTGGGGAAGGGAACCCTGAGACTTGCTGCCCCAGAACGATATTGAACTTGGGGAAGGGCATACTGACTTTTACAAAAGTGTGGAACTTCATTGCTTCAAGGGGGTAAATTGAACATTGTAATGAATTTGTTGACATTTGTGGAAAAGAAGCTGAAGAGAAAGCCTGAGCTGGAAATAGCTCAGTATTGTACTTTTGGAACACTGTTTACGTTTCGGTTGACATCCGTACACATTGTTTTGTTTTAGTTGTGAAGGCAAGCATAGGGTTTGAATACAAACTTTTCAGTTGAACTTTCTGACACATGATTTCCTTAATTTCTTTAGGTAGGGGAATCCCACCTTGGTATTGTCTATTTATATAGCACCTATTAACAGGCAAGTGTTTCAAAGCGCTCAAGGAGGGTGGGAACATGGGGAAAAAACAACAGTCGCTCAGAGCCCTTGAAATTCTGAGACGATAATAGTCTTCAAAGGCAGAGTAAGTGCGTAAAAAATACATGTAAGAGTTTGGGATACAGCAAATAGGCCTGCCGGCGATTCTGCAGTTTTAAACAGTGCAATTAAGGTCTGAAGAAAAGGGAGAACAGACAGACGATCTTTGGTGAGGTGCGTACGGATCAACAAGTGCACGGCGGGTCATAGGGAGGATCGAGTGCACACGGTCCGTTGAGACTGGGGTAAGTGCAGAGAGAGCCACTCTCTTGGGTTAATTTCTCAAGTGCATTGAACGTGGGTGGTTTGTTGTATGGCCCTGAGGCAAGTGCGAAAGAGGACTGGTGGGGTTGCCATGGACCAGTGAGACTCTGAGGTACATCAGGCAGCCAGTCAGCATGCTGTAAGGAAGAGGAGGGAGGGAGGGAAAGAACAGAGAACTAGGTTAGCAGGGCAAAGGAAGAGAAAAGGAAGAGAAGAGGAAGGTTTTGAGTTTCTGTTATTTAAGCAGATCCGGCTCAAGACGGAGGGAGGCAGGGAGACTATTCCAGAGGGAGGCACCTGCTGAGGATAAGGATCTTCCTCCAAATCTCTGCTTGGAGAACCTGCTCACTCACAGAAGGTTGGAGTTAGATGAGCGGAGGGCTCGTGAGAGACAGTATTTAGGTAGGCAGGGTTGCAGGTAGGTAGGTCCCATGCCCCAGAAGGCCTTGTGAACAATGCAAAGGGTCTTGAATTTGATCCTTGCAGCCACAGGGAGCCAGTGAAGGGATTTCAGCGCCAGTGAGATGCAGTCCTTGAGCTTGAGGCCAAGGATAAGTCTTGCGGTTCTGTTCTGTTCTGGATGAGTTGCAGAGAGCGCCGCAGGGCAGAAGAAGGGAGGTTGAGGAAGAGGCTGTTTTAATAGTCCAGCCTGGAGAGAACCAGGGCTCTGGAGATAGTGAGCCTCTGAGGGAAAGTGAGAAAAGGTAGAGTACCTCTGAGGAGGTGTAGCTAATAGATTGTTTAGAGATGTCTGAAATGTGAGAGGTGAAGGAGAGAGTGGAGTCAAAGATGACGCCAAGGTTTCTTGCCTCTCAAGTGGGTGCGGGCGCAGGGCCAAGGGAGCCCAGCCAGAGGGAAAGTGGGAAAGCAGGAGCAGGGGTCCCAATGCGAATAATCTCAGTCTTAGTGGCGTTGAGGCAGAGGTCGTTTGCAGCACACCATGGCTGAGTAGCGGACAGACAGATATGAGCGAGGAGGAGGCGGCTGAGGGTAGCCTGAAAGACAGTTGCGTGTCATCTGCGTAGCACTGGAAGTTAGAGGTAAAAGTGGCAATCGCATGTGCCAGGGCAGCCATATAGACGTTGAAGAACCAGGGGAATAGGTTAGATCTCCGGGGAATGCCACAGGTTAAGAGAGTGATAGTCGAGTTCAAGGCTCAGAGTTCCACCTGGGATGAGTGGTCAGAGAGGAAAGAGGTTAACCACGCCAGAGCCTGACCTCTGATTCTCAGGGTGTGAAGGAGACATGCAATCAGGATGTTGTGGTTTACTGTGTCGAGGCAGAGGAGAGGTTAGTGTCAAGATTTGAGAGCTGTTCTTCACGGGTTTTCAGGAGAGCAGTTTCCATGCCTGTGGATGCTCTAAATCCAGATTGATGGTCATGGAAGCAACCAATAGAATCAGTCTGGAGGGTCAGCTCAGAGATAGCCAGTTTCTCCAGGAGTTTGTCCAGGAAAGGAGTGATGGAGATAGGGCAGTAATTTGCTGCAATGGAGGGGTCGGCAGAGGGTTTTCTGAGCAGAGTGTGCACAAGGGAGTGCTTCAGGGCAGTTGCAAAAGCTCTAGTGGAAAAGGAGAGATTGCAGAGGTCAGCCAAGGCTGGGGCGAGGGAGTCGATATTGTCTTTAATGGTTTTGGAGGGGCAGGGGTCCACCTGTTTGGATGAAGCCTTTATAGATAGGATTTGTCTGGTCACCTCATCCGGTGTGACAAGAGAGGGTAAGTGGAGGTGGGCCAAGGGAGGTTCCGGTGTTGGTGTATGCTGTGGGGTGGTAGAGAAGGTGGAAACAATGTCTTGGGTTTTTGTGGTGAAGTGTACAGCCAGGGCCGAGCAAAGTTCCTGGGTGGGTGTGACCGAAGAAGAGGCTGCTGCAGGATTGGCCAGTTTCTTGCAGACTTTGAAAAATGTGGCCATGTTTGATGCTGCTGAAATGCGGGCTTGAATTAAGACTCTTTACTTGGTGCGGATGCAGAGTCGATAATACCTTTGAAGGAGGCGGCAGGACAGTTTGTCAGATTGTTTGCCTGACGCATTCCATTGCATTTCTGCTCGGCTGCCCTACACTTGAGTTTAAGGGCAGCCAGGTCGGAGTCGTACCAAGAGTTGCACTTTTTGGAAGGCTTCAGTCGGAACCTCATGACGGGGGCAAGAGTGTCAAGAGTGTTGGAGATGGGGAGATGGAGGTTAGCGAGAGCTGTGTCAGGGTGGGAGTCAGCCGAAGGAATGTGTGAAGGAGAGTAGGAGGAGGCAAAAGCAACCATTGTCACTTTTTTCATTGGTCTGGTCACTGTAGAGCCAAGTGTCTGTGCCGGATGTATTGCTGCAAGAGGAGAGGTGAGCTGCAGGTATGTTGAGAGAAGAGTGGTCAGTCCAAGAGAGGGATAGAGAGAGGAATGTCAGTAGAAATGAGAGTATCCAGGGTGTGGACCGCGGTGTGCATGGGGCAAGAGGGTAAGATAGACAGGGCAAGAGAGTCGCAAAGGTTGCAGAAAGGACCTGAGTAGTCAGGAGAGTCCAAATGGATGTTCAGATCACCCATCAGGAGGAGTTGAGAAGAGGAGGAGAGTAGGGAGGAGGCCAAGTCAGCCCATTCAGAGAGGAAGGGAGTGGACTAACCTGGTGGCCGATAGAAGGTGGCCATAATGAGAGAAGACTTTGGGGAGAGTGAGAGTCTGAAAATCAGGCACTCGAAGGAGGAGTAGGCCTGAGTAGGGATGATGGACAAAGGTATCCATTCTGGGAAGATAAGCGCCACTCCCCCACCTGTCTTCTTAGGCCTGGGCGCAGAGAGGATTTTGTAGCCTTCAGGGAGGAGTGTTTCAAAGTGTGAAAGCACGCGGCGGCGCTATCTTTGAACCAAGTCTCAGTGATGGCGAGCACATCAAGATCATGACTTTGAGGAGGTTGCAGATGTCAGACGAGGGTTTCACGGCAGAGCGAGTGTTGAGTGGCAATGTGGAGCAGCTTGCCGTGTTGAGGGTCTTCCTCGGGGGGGGGGGCATAAGGGACAGTGGTCCCCCGAGAGGGTGGCAAGATAGCCAGGGGGATAGTTGAGGAAGGCAAAGGAGCCAAGGCTGACAAGGGAACCGGGACAGTATGGCAGGAAAGGGGCGCCTGTATAGAGGAGGAGGAAGGCACAGAAGGCAAGGGAGCCTGTGCAGAGGAGGAGGAAGGCACAGAAGGCAGGGGAGCCTAGGCAGAGCTAGATTCGGTTTTCTGCAGGACAGGTGGAATACATGCAGCAACTGGGCAAATCTTAAATACAAATTTCAGCAGGGCCAGGTGAAACACATTCAGTAACTGTGCATAGCTAGATACGGTTTTCAGCAGGACAGGTGAAATACATGCAGCAACTGGGCAAAGCTAGATTAGTGGGAGCCCATGTGAGGTTGAACAGTGCCAGGTGTGAAGGAAAGGATTGATGAAGTTAGTTAAGGGAACTGACCTTCAGAGAAATGCTAGGTGGTCCACTGCATACAGTGTGTCCAGAGAGCATGGCAATTTTATCACCCTCCATGTACACGTTGGTGGTGGGGGGGGTGTAGGCGAGGGCCCACAGACCCGGCCAGGCAGCAGACAGGGGAACAGACAGGGCCTTAGAAAGTGGGCCTTTGAGGGGAGTCACCATTGTTTTTTTTCCTTTTCTTCAGAAATGTATCCCTCCTACCGTAGGTGCCAGGGAGATGCACAGGCATCATGTGAGACATTAGGCTTCTCGTCGGGACTGCAGAAAGGGGGCAACCATCACAGTCTCCAAGGAGGCAGGAAATGAAGGCAGAGTTGTGCAGGCCTGAGAAGGGCCTTTGGGGGTGGGCTGGCTAAAGCCTGCCGGTCCACAATAGGCCAGCTAAATTGTGCGGGTAGCCAATGGCAAGCAGATGGCAGATGCAAAGGCCCACGGAAGCCTCTTCAGGTTAATAAAAGGTGCCAGCCATCTTTAAATTGCAAGGCCGGCAGGGAAAGGGCCTACAATGTGGCTCTCAGCTTGGAGAAGTGTGCTCAGTGTGCAACAGGCACAGTGAGCGGCGTGCATGATACAATAAGAAACTTTCTGTTTTTTTCATTTTAGTTTTTGTAATTTTGCGGATTCACCTTTTTTTTTCTTTTTCATTTTTTTTTTGTTCTTCGGAAATGTATCCCTCCTACCTTAGGTTCCAAGGGGATGCACGGGCATCATGTGAGACAACAGGCGTCTCGTCGGGACTGCAGGAGGGGGCAACCATCACGGTCTCCAAGGAGGCAGGAAAATCTTAGCATAGGGCAAGTTAGACCTTACTCCATCCTGACATTTTCTTTAATAAAAATCATTTTTTATACATTGAATCTGTTGTCTGTCTCCTTCCATGATGGCAACCTCACAAATGGTGTTAGGAGTTGGATGTGGCTCAACCAATACAAGTTGGGGGACCCTAAGATATGTGCCATCGGTGGAAGTGCACCGGAAGTGCTGCTTAGCTGCGTGGACCTCTTGCTGTCTGGATACTCCTGAAAGCTTTACCCCACCTTAAAACTCTTACTGTAACTTCTTTTTCACCACCAAGAACCTTCATTGGCAATGGACTTACATTGTTCCTAATTATACACTTTTTATCTTTATTTTAGAACTATTTTGCAATTTTGGCGAAGTTCTGTTACATAGAGCGCTTAGCTGCACCCCTTATTAATCAGGCACCTATTTCAGCAGCTCGCACGCGCATCCGCATCGGTTTAAGTGCACTGGAAGTGCTGCTTGGCTGTGCTGCGAGCAGCGACTTCTGTGACTTTCGTTTTGCCAGGTCAGTGTTTTGTAGGCAAGAACTTCTCCTCCATTTTTATTTTCATAACTCCTTACACTGCTATTAGCAGTGTAATTATTTAATCTAGTCATGTCTAAGGGGCTATACACACTTAAATCTGCCATGCCATTACCTACAGAAATCTCCAAGGTAACTATGCAATTGAGGCAAAACCCTAACAGACATTCTCCAGTTTTAAAGGCGGCAAAGAAATCGTCCCTAGCGGATTCAGTTTCACAAAAAAGAAAATCTCACACAGCTGACATCGAGATTTCTATCATCCGGAAGAGATGAAAGAATCTTTACACAATACAGGTGAAACTGCCAGAACTGAGCCCACCATAATTCCTCGGCCTTCGATCTTTCCTCTGTCAGCGTTTTGTGGTGTGAGTCCCACTACTGTACCTGATTTGTTGATGGCTGCAGGTTATACATAGCCTATATAACCTAGGCATTCACTTTGACTCCTCTCTCACCTTTTCCCATCACATCTCTCTCATTTCTCGTGCCTGTCACTTCCACCTCTTTAATATTCACAAAGTCCGCCCCTCTCTCGCTTTCCATGCTACTAAACCCTTAATCTCCTCCCTTATCTTCTCTCGCCTCTTCCACTGCTCCTCCTTACTCTTTGGACTTCCTATTTCTAATCTCGCCCCCCCTTAAATCCATCTACCACTCTGCCATCCGCACCCTCTGTCTCCTCTCTCCCCGTGACTCCATCTCTGCTTCCCTTTCCCCCCTTGGCTGGCTTCCCTTTCACTCCCAACTTAAATTTCAGTTTCTCTGCCTAGTCTTTAAATCTCTCCACGGTCTTGCTCCCCCTTATCTCTCCTCCCTCCTCTCGTTCTACACTCCCTCCCGCTCCCTTCGCTCTGCTGACCACTTCCTTCTCACTGTTCCTCCTTCCCCTTGTGCCACATCCCGTTTCCGCTCCTTCCATCTCCTAGCCCCCCTACACTGGAACGCCTTACCTCTCTCACTCCGCTCTATTTCTACCTTTTCCTCATTCCGCACTTCCCTCAAATCTCTCCTTCTCCATTCCCTGCCATGAAACTCCTCCCCCATCCTGCTCCCCTCCCACCTGCCTTATCTCCTTGATCTTCTCCCTGCCCCTCTGCCCCCCATTCTCACCCTTCACCCCCATCTGTTTCCCCCCTCCTCCTTTTCCCCTCCCCTCCCTCGCCCTCTCAGTTCTACTGCACTACTCTCCTTCTCCCCTCCAGTTAATTGCTCTACTTATTGGTTTGTTGGTCTGATTCTCAAATGTAAATTGCTTCTACTGTTACTGTTATAATGTTAATTGACATATGTATCCTATTATTAAAATGTGCAGCGCTTTGGTGTAAAGCGCTATATGAACTAAATAAATACAAATACAAATATACCAACACGCTCGCGACTTCATAAACTGATCCAGGTCCCGTTCTAAATCGTTACCTCACAACAGGCGAAGAGACATCTAATCAAACAAACAACTCCCAATTAACCGTGGTCGAGAACGCATGTGCAAATGAGAGAGACATACCTATTTTTGAATTAAACACTGAGCCTAATGCCTCATTGCACCTGCATGTAGCTCATCAGCAACGCGAAGAGCAGATTCACGCCTTAGTTCAATTGGTTTTGGATACTTCCGTACTGCACGTGGCGGCGACGGAACAAATAGGTATAGTTCTTCCAACCTCGCCCTCTGCAATTGATATCCACAATTTGTCTCAGCCCCCAATAATGTTTAAGCATTCTTTGCATAATTCATCAGCCCTATCTATATCATTTACCCATCCAATTTACCCATCCCACACAAACTAGGCGGCGTCCCACAACCCATTCCCCAGTGTCTATCAGCGCATTCCCCACTTCTAGACATTACTTTGACTGCCATCAGTACGCCACTAATCTCACTGTGCAAACTGTTTGATACCCTGGATGGCATAACCAACCATCAGACGGCCCCTATTACGCAACTTTGGGACCATGGATAAGGTTGATTTGTTGTCCCTGCAATCGTTGCTTGCCCAGATGAGACTTCATACATAATCGTGTGTTCCATCTGAAGTCCTCAATTCAGTTGCAAACACTATGGCAAGCCCTTCTTTGACCAGGTAATTCGACCTTGTGAAGTCGCTGTGATGGGCTCCAGGCGTTTACGCTTCGGATGTGACCTCGCCGTAGTCTGCCGCATGTTCGGGGCCGAAATCCACCGTCGCTCCTCTGTGTCACTGGCCACTGCCTTGCTCACTGAGCCGGCGGGACCCTCCTTCATACAAATTCTCCAGGCAACTCTCGAGTCGGATGCCTTATACCTTCGGCCTCCGTTACTGGCGTGATCTACGCTGGCCAGCCTGGTTCACTACAGTGTCGCGGTCCGTTTATGGCCCTTTGTCCACCTTCGACCATCTTGAGTTTTCCCAGTCACGGGCAGTTTGTTTCTTGCAACAGCTCTGGTTTCTCCGATTTGCTGTCAATCGGGCTGTTTTAACGCTCGGTGCGTGCCCCCAGTCTTCATGCTCCTTCAGGTGTGCTGTAGACGTGCATATCCACCAAAAACCATTGTTTTTCACCAGAATCGATAACGGATCTGCAGGAGCTCCTCCAAGGAACGTCCTTTCATGCAGCCATTAAGCCATGCCCCCTCGGCCTTGTGAAGTCGATGCTGTCGACCTGTCTCAAGTGAATTCCACATTGTCCCTAGCATTAGCAGCCACAAGCTCCTCGCAAGCCATGCCCAAGTCGGCCAAACAATCTTACACTATTTTCACCCCACATATGAACAACAACAACAAAAATACTAAACCCCATGTACAAGAAAAAGAAAATATGAATACAATACGATCCCAATCTAGTTTGAGTTCAAAGCAATTCATACGTGCAATTACTCTTCCCAAAAAACAGTGTGCGAGAACTAGCTCGGCTGTAATTAAGAAGTACATGAAGATTTCACAAACAAAAAAAGACAACAAAAGCAAAAATGGAAAGCCAATCAGTTTGAGCCCTTGGATGATCTTGTTTTGGCTGTTGCCGAACAGCAAAAGATGGCCAACACTCTCCCAATCACTCACCTCCTACCACCTCCTACCACAGAGACCAAGCATCAAACCATGAGTGTCCTACTCTTGAACAGAGACGAGTGGAAATACAAAAATCAGTCAATCTCTATCTTGCCTCACACCACAAGTTAACCTCCTACGATTGTATAGTTCAAAACGCACACCAGCAGATTTGTTTGAATGGCACCACCTTAAATGCTGGTTCCGAAAATGGGTACCTAGTAAGAGCGTGACTCAACATGCAGAGAGAAATTCATTAACCATCCCAGTACAACCACATAGTAAAATCAAGGGTCGACTGGAACCTCATGACCAACACAAATTTTGGCAACTACATTACCATCATTTGATCATGAAATGTGGACCTCCTCCGTATGCGACCTATGATCTTAATAGGACTAGTGTCCTTAGCATATTTGGAGACATCCCAAGTCTTGTGATTGTGGATCCAGTCAGGTGTTGTTTTGAATGCCATCTGGAAAGCAAAAATGTATCTTTTTGTCCTGGGATTTGTGATTACTCAGTATGCACCTTCTCTGACTTCCTCTGGACAAATTGAGGAACGAGTCCCAGCGATGACAATATTGCTGCCCTTTAAAATGACATGTTCAAATACGCAACGGTAAATAACCCAATACTAGAGTACTAGGTCTGAAAATTCAAACCCACCTTGTATCTGGCGTAGCTCCCACACATAGAAACCCAATCATCAATCTATATATATCATGTTCTACTGGCAAGTTGGAATACGCAATGGTTTGTTCACATGATGGACAGCTCCAGCAATCTTTTAAACACCTTTGACATAGTCGCCTTGCAAGAGACCTGGCTCTCGGAAACTCCGCTTTGGGATGATCATCAGGTCATTTTACATGCAGCTTGTAAAGGAAGGCCAACATCAGGTCTTCTGATTGTTGTCAAAATGAGCTCAGGGTTGACGATTCAGCCATGGGCTGCTCCAAACCAATTTAAACAGCTAGTCAAAATAGGATTTGCATGCAGAGAGATAGCACTTATCAATGTCTATTGGAACTCTGCAGGAATTACCACTAATACATTCTTCCCAGACCTTGAAATGGTTCTAGATCTTGTTATGCAGACAACCTCCATTGCGCATACCATTTTACGGGGAGATTTGAATATTCATTGCTTCTCAAGACGCGCTTTAACTGAAAACCCAGTGCAGCAGAGATTGACTTCCCTTATGAGGGAGAGACACCTGGTAATGGTCAATGGAGCACTTCCTGATGACTTACCTCCTCAAAGCACCTGGCGCAGAGGTCCCCAGGAGGGCATCATTGACTACATCTACATAGACTGAAACCTATTTGTGGATGCAACTGGGTTTGAAGTCGTGAAACAAACGCAGAGTGATCAATGTTGAGTTTAAGCTGGTCTTCGCACTCCACTCTTAATCCCCCCCCCCATTACCAAATATAAGGGACAGTTGACACTAAATGGAGGAAGAAACTGATTCTGGTGGTCTGACCTAATTCTACAACACTTAAATGAGTGCATTATCCAAAACCAATTTTTTCAGGATGAGCATGTGAATTACTTGGAAGAGCACTGTGTAGCTGCGTTACATCTTTTTAGTCTCCAATCATCAACAACAGCATGAGAAATCTACAAAACAAACACATCTATGATCCAGAACTAAAGAATAGGAAAACAGCGTTCCGTCAAGACAAAAGACTTGTTCGCCTTCTCTCGCCGAGTAAAAGACTACACGCACGGAGGACAATAAAAACTAAATATAAAAATTGAACAAGGGTCCAAAGAGCCCTATTATTCCACAGAGATGGAGAGTCAATGCTGGGGGCTATTGCCTCGAAGAACTCGACACAAATATGGAACTTACTCAGTCGAGAAAACCATGCCTCGCAGACCCCCATTCAGATCAATGGGGTTTCAGAACAACAATGGCATGATCACTTTACAACCTTATATGCTCTGCCCGGCACCATCTCCACTGATCATATTAAAACATCATCTAATAATTTGCATCTCCAGGTGTCTGAAGATGACATCATGTATCATATCCAAAGATCTAGTCGCTCGAGAGCTCCGGGCTCTGATATACTGAACAATGCTATGCTCAAGGAACATCCAAAGGCCTGGGCTGCAATTCTCTACAACATCTTTACATATGTATTAGAAACAAATCTTCTTCCAAGGTCATGGCTAAAATCCATAATTGTACCAATGTTTAAGAAAGCCGACTGCCAGTCTCTGGTAAATTACAGGCCCATTGCCCTATCCAAGCGCCTGGCAAAATATTTGCCTGTTTCATTTTAAGGGACGTTAATGATTGGACAATTAGATCCCAGAGTCGTGATCCCTTACAGAAAGGCATTATTGCTGGGTTGAGTACGGCAATCAATCTGATGACAATCACTGCCGTAAAGGCACATTGCCTTGCCCAAAAACAGCCTCTTTATTTAGCTTTTGTAGATTTCCGATTTGCTTTTGATTCTGTTTCTAGACAATTGCTGATGGTCAAATTATGTAAAGCAAAATGTCCATCGTCCATCAGCTCTCTAATTGAATTACTCCAGAGGGCTAAAGCAGGGTTGTGTCCTTGCATCAGCCCTCTTTAACTTCTGTATATCCGATCTGAAGGAAAGGTTTTCAAACAACATGATGGATGCACCAAAGATAGGAACACAGTTAATACTGTGGCTGCTATATGCAGACGACTTGGTGCTTTTTTCGAAAACCCCAGTAGGTCTTCCGAGATTACTAAATGCAATGGCCACTTATCCTGAGGAAAACCAACTGCAAATTAATTTAGATTAAACAAAGGTCGCGCATTGTGGCAAAACACAGAGCGTTAGTAAATCATTTAGCTGGTCCTTCCATGACACGAAACTTGAGCTGGTGCATGACTGTTTCTATCTTGGTGTAAATATAAATGACCAAAACTGTGACATCCCATACCTGGCTTATATTAAGAGTGAGATGTGTACAGCTATTTCCCAGGCCAAAGTTATACACACCACATATGGCACATTGTCTTGTGTTCCGCCCGGATTTGACCTATTTTAACCAAAAGGCTGTACTGCTGATGTTGTATGGTGCGGAAACTAAAAGCGTCTTTCCAGAAATCTTCTGGCAGAAAATTGAAGGGAAGTTTTGGAGGCGCTTGTTGAATCTTCCACAATGTTCACCAATGGCTATGATTTAGATTGGAATTGGGTCTGATTTCTCTTATGGCATGTATGCATGAAAATGATGTGCATTATTCAGAAAATGCATCTTGGCACCTAAATCAGACATGTTATTATGCATACGTTTGTAACCACGTTGAAGACTACTACTACAAATATATTGACTGCTGCTGACATATCATTGAAACTTAAACTGGTAATCCAACACGCGCTAAGCCGTAAATGACTCCAATTTGATTGGATTAAAACGCGGGAAGCATGTCTAACGTATACTGACTTCAGGAATAATCCCTTTAGCAATAAAAAATACTGTGTTTTGGAACCTTATCTAGCAAAATGTCCATCCCCTTCACTTAGAAATGCTTTTTTGCGACTAAGATTTAACCTGTGGCCGACCAATGATATTTTGGCGAGATGAAAAATCATTGACAAAACTGAAAATATATGTTGATTTTGCAAAACCTTGAATCAGTCAGAGTCTTTGAAATATCTGATCACAGAATGTCCAATGCTCTGCAAGAAATGCTCCTTTTATTTGAAAAACCATTTTAACCATTTTAAAATTGTCAATTCAGAAGCTCTTTGGCAACACATCTTCTGCACCAATCGAACCTCTCGTAGAATTTCAACAATCGGTTTCCTTGACGCCCTGCAATTAAATTGATGGAAATTGACCGGTGATGATCTTGCCAAATAACTTGATTATCTTACTGTTATCTATATAAGTGTGACTTCTTATTAATGGACAAGACCAAGAGATTGTTTTTCTGTTATATCAATGATGGACATGTATTTCAAAGTGATTTAATATATTGAATTTGTAAATATGTATGTTTTGTTTTTATGTTAGTTTGAAAGTGTTGGTGTGTTGCTTTGCGCTATGTTTTATCCCTTTGTATATTTATAAATTGAAAGGTTTATTGCAATCAGCCAAATCAATAAAAATTATTAAAATGTTCAAAAAAAACTATGCGCCACTGCATCAGACCCCTCAGTAGCCACAAAGGGCTCAATCGGATTTGATATCTGTAGCAGTAGAGATGAGACATTTCCTCCAGGGGAAAGAAGATTGATACCCACACACTTGATATTAGTTCCTCCTCCGGACACCTATGTCAGATCAGCCCTCAAGTCCAGGCTAGTCTGGTGGTTCGGGATTGATGCATTGGTGGGAGTGATAGGCCGGATTCCAGGTGGGATGTTAAAATCCTGTTACAGAACCACAGAAAATACCTGTTTCAAATCCATCAAGGGGATAAGATCGCTCAAGGGATACTGGAGAAAGCCATTTTCCTAGGCTTATTGACGAGTCCAGGAAGGAGAGTACAGATGGGGGGACTCAAGGTTTTTGGGAGGCTGATGAGGCATCTGGTGACCCTCACATCTCTGAATGCAGAAACCCTATAGCGGAAGAACCCAAGACCCTTCCCGATTTAGCTTTTGCTCAAAGAAACGTCTTGTTGACAGAAGCTTTTGTACAAACTATATTGGAAACAGAGTGTTGTGAGTAAGGAGGGCCTTTTTTCTTTCTGAAACACAAGCTTTTTTATAGGGGAGATACCACTTCAGAGCGACTGACAAGAACCCAGTTGTTAGTCCCTAAAATTCATAAACTGGTTGTTTTAGAAATAGCACATTCACATCTAACATGAGGTCATTTGGGACAGTCCAAGACTCAGGCACATATAACAAATAAGTTTTACTGGCCTGGAATCTACGCGGACAATAAGACCTTTGTCCAAACGTGTGAGGTTTGTCCGAAAACAAGCACACATATACCACCACCAGTCCCCTTAAATCCATTGCCAATAATTGAGGTCCCATTTTCCAGAATTGGTATGGATATTGTGGGACCCCTGGAAACTTCTAAATTAGGGAACAAATATACTCTCGTTAGTGTAGACTGTGCCACACATTATCCCGATGCCTTCCCTTTGAGAAACAACACCACACAACACATTGTGAACCATCTGATCCTTTTTTCTCTCGAGTATGGTTCCCGAGGGAAATGTTGACTGATTAAGGATCTACATTTATGGGTAAACTTATGGGAGAAGTCAAAGAATTGTTACATATCGCTACCCTTAGAACATCAGTGTAACATCCCCAAAAAGACGGCTTGGTAGAAAGATTTAATAAAACCCTCAAGACCATACTCCAGAAGTTAGTTGAACAAGATGGTAAAAATATTGATCAAATGATACCCTGGGCCTTATTTACAGCAAGAAAAATCCCTCAGGCCTCAACAGGCTTTTCCATGTTTGAACTCCTTTATGGACAAGAACCACGGGATGTCCTGGCAATCTTCCATCTGTCCTCAGAAAATACACTTACTGGACCTTCTGCAAAAATCTAAAGACCTGGCACTTCAACTAACACAGCTCCTTCTAAGACTCGCCACTCATCCTGATGCATTTCCCCCCTCTTTTCTTGTCCTTCCGCCTCATTTCTTTCCTACACGAGGGTTTTGTGCACTGCAATAAATGCAAAAATAAATAAGTAGTATGTTACAAGAAACTTGGGAAGAAAGCGAGTAGGCCCCTATTCCACTCTCTCAAATGGCCAATAGTTTGAAAGAACATATGTCAGCTGTAAAATCTTTGGTACAAACTCATATGGGTAAGGCCCAGGAACAACAAAAGAGCTCTAATAATAGAAAGGTGTCACCAGGATCCTTCACAATAGGTCATAAGGTACGTGTCCTATTACCCACTTCAGAAATAAATGAGTGTCCAGATGGCATGGACCCTGTGAAGTATTAGAAGAAACGGGTCCATGTAATTATAGGATTGCACAACCAGACCGTCGCCTTGAAACCCAGGTTTATCATATAAATCTGTAGGAATGGAAGGAAAATCCTTCACAGTCCCCAATTATAATATTATTGTGTCTATGGCCAGAAGACGCAGAAGATAAGGCCTTTGTTTCATCTGATCTTAACAACAATCAGAAACAGGACTTGTATGAACTGATAAGACAATCTACAGATGTGTTTCGTTAAGAGCCTAGGAGAGTGAAGGGTTTATATCACCATATCCGCATTCCGGCAGGTCAAGTGGTACATTTAAAACCACAGAGGTTACCTGAGGCTAGAAAAGAAACCATCACTCTTTCGTAAAGTAAATGCCATCTCTGCTTTTGACGCTTACTCCATGCCTCATATTGATGATCTGATATATCGATTGGGTAATGCTGTCTAGCATTCAATGTTAGATCTTAGAAAAGGATATTTATTGGCAAGTACCTCTGCATGGACCTGACAAAGAGAAAACTGCTTTTTCCACTCCTTTGGGGTTGTTTCAATTTAAAGTCCTGCCTTTTGGGATGCTTGGTGCTCCTGCAACATTCCAGAGACTTATGGATACAATTTTACAACCGTACTCAGAATATTGCGGCGCCTATATCGATGATATTGTTATCCATAGCAAGACATGGGAAGATCATTTGCACAACCTCCATACAATCATGAGGGTGTTAAGAGAAGCAGGGCTAACCGCCAATCCCCAAAAAATGCAGACTGGCCCAATCCGCTGTAAAGTGTTTGGTTTTTTTGTGTCCAATGGTATGGTCTAATCCCATCAAGAAAAAGTAAGAGCTGTCATTGATACACCCCTCCAAAAACTAAGAAAGATTGAAGAGCCTTTTTTGGGTTGATCGGACATTACAGCAGATTTATTCCTAACTTCTCTAGTAAAACATCTAGGCTGACAGATGAACTGAAAAATTCTGAGCCCCAAAAGATCAGAAGAGGATGACACTTGTTAGAACACCTTGAAACCAGCTCTATGTCAAGACCCTATTTTAAGAGTAGCAGATTTTTATACGGAATTTATCCCCCAGACTGATGCCTCTTTTATGGGATTAGGAGCCATACTATCACATGACCATGATGGTTTGGAACACCCCATTTTATATGTCAGTAGAAAACGCTTTCGTAGAGAGAATAACTATTGATTTATTGAGCTAGAGGCATTAGCCATCAAATGGGCCGTGTTACATCAGAAATACTATCTTTTGGGTCATAGATTCTATTTAATAACAGACCACTCTCCTCTAGTTTGGATCAGTCAGAGAAAAGGATCTAATACTCTGGTAATACAATGGTTCTTGGACCTCCAACCATCCTGCTTCATAGTTGGACACAGGAAAGATCGAGAACAGGGTAACGTAGACTTTCTCTACCGGTTTCTCTGTGAAGCATCCCAGTCCAACTTGCATTGGGGAAGGGTATGTGAGAAACCTGAGGGTATTCTCACTCTTACTCCCCTTGCATCCTCTATGCAAGTGGACAGGGAAAGGCCATCGCTATTGGATCCTGACCCTGGGGGTGTACAAACGTGGGAGGATCACCTGGTTGGAGAGTCCTTGGGGATTGAGAGTGAGATACCTTTAGGTGAGACATGGTGTCCCCCTTTATCCTCGTGATAACCAGCTTAACCCTTCCCTGACCTGTATGGGTCAATATAAGGTATTTACCCTTTATTCCCCTCTTGAGGTACCGAACAGTGCTGAGACGAGGAAGAAACAACTGAGAGTAATAGACGCCACTTACTCTCACCACTTTGGTACTGGGACGAAGATGATGCATGAAGGACAGGCATGTCCTTGTAATCAGAGCCAGGCAGTGCATTAATTCATGGAATACACCTGCAGCCCATTAAAGGACCACATGTGTATAAGAGGTGGAATGCAGAGGCACATGAGAGCAGCAGGGGAAGAGGGAGACACAGCAGAAGGAGCAGTGCGGGAGTGCAAGATTCCGACCAAGATGCCGGGAAGTCCTGCTGGTGGGACTATGCAGAATGGAGACCCCTCGGAAGGGAAGTTGGGCAGCAGGCGCTGCTGTGGAGCGGAGGCTGAGCTGCGCACGAGAGCTGTCGTGTGCTGAACAAAGCACCCGGCGAACAGGTTTTTCCGCTTGGGGAGAAGCTGCCAAGAGGAGCTGCCGGGTCCTGGTAAGTGCTGGGAACACTATAACCACCCAAGCGCTGCAAGGGACTGTTAATAAAGTAGCAGTCCCCGAAAAAAAGCAAAGTTACATTTATTGAATAACAAATTGAATGCAACAAGTAAGTGTCGAGGACACTAGAACCACCTGGCCATTGCAAGGGACCATGAATACAGTAGGGGTCCCCGAAAACAAGCAAAGTTACATTTATTGAATACCGAATTGAATGAAATAAGCAAAGCCTGCTACTATTGAATTCGGAAGTGACTGGAAAGGCAAATTATTCATTTTGAACATTGAGTTACATGAAACAGTACGACTGCTAACATTTATACATCAAATTGAATGCAGAGACTTATCCTTGGCCTCAAGCCCAGCGGCTGCATCTCTCTGGCGCGGATATCACTCCATTGGCTCCCTGTGGCTGCAAGGATCAAATTTAAGTCCCTCTGCATAGTCCACAAGGCTTTTGGATGCCAGGGCCACACTATCTACAACACTCTCTTCCCAAATACTCTCCTTCTAGAGCCCTCCGCTCTGCCTCATCCAACTCTCTACGGGTGAGCCAATTTTCCAAACAGAGATTTAGCGGTAGATCCCTATCCTCTACAGGTGCCTCCCTCTGGAACAGCCTCCCTGCCTCTCTTCATCTTGAACCAGCCCTCCTTTAGTTCCGGAAACTTCTCAAGACCTTCCTTTTCTCTTCCTCTTTCTCTCTTCCCTCTCCCTTGCTAACCTCCTCTCTCCTCGCTTATCTCCCTCCTTCTTTCTCTCCCCCAACCTACTCAGCTAGCTGACTGATCGCCCGGTGCACCTCCAGAGCCCTACAGGTCCCAGGCTCTCCCGCCAGTCCTGCACTTGTCTCCGGGCCACTGTACTTTGATGGCACTACTGCATTATGCTCCTCGAGAAGGGCAACCATTGCTGCACTTAAACCTGGCCTCTGCGGGACTGGGGGCACTTGTCCCCCTCCCCCACACTTCCTGTCTCTGCGCACTTTACGACCCTGAATGTACTATGCCTAGCAAGTCTGCCTGTCCCGTCCTGCCTCCATCTCCCCTCCCTAGCCATGCCTAGTACTGTAGTTTACTGTACTGTACATTTCTTTCCGTCTCCCGCGCCCCCCCATTCTCTCCTGACTCTGTCACATACGTACACTAGTAGATATGCCTTTGGCATAATATGCTAGTTATTGTTGTTGGATCATTCGGAATCTTCAAGGCCTAAAAATGACGACTGTTTTTCCCTGGTTTCCTTTCCCGCCTTGAACTGCTTTGTATAAGCACTTTACAAATAAACAATTGCAAATAACACACCTGCTAAATATTAAACAATTAACTGAAAGCAATTGGGGAAACTACATTGATTGGAGGACTCTGAGTGCAGAGTTGGATTCAAGTTTGAGAAACCACTTGTATATTCAAGTTGTGGAGCTGCATTTAAGAAAATGCTTGTTTCGCTGAATATTGAAGTACTCGAGGAGAGCTGGAAGTTCCTGGTTGCGTGACCTGTAAAGTGTGGACTGCATGGTCTACCAACTGTGCCAAGATCAGAGACCCCCCCTATATGCCAACAAGGAAGTTTGCTGATGTGTAAAAACGAAAACTATAATCGGTGCATACCGGACTTGGGGAAGGGAACCCTAAGCTGTAAAGAATTGTTGACACAGTCAAAAGACCAAATATATTTCTTTTTGCGTCATCTTTTGATTTTGAACTTGGGGAAGGGAACCGTAAGACGTGGTGCCACGGAACTATATTGAAATTGGTGTAGGGCATCCTGACCTTTACAAAGTGTGGAACTTTATTACTTCAATGTCCAAAAGAAGGTAAATTGAACATTGTAATGAACTTGTTGACATTTGGGGAAAAATATCTGAAGAGTTAGCTTGAGTGGGAAATAGCTCAGAATTGTTCTTTTGGAACACTGTTTAGTTTATGGTTGACATCCCTACATGTTGTTTTGTTTTAGTTTTGAGAGCACGCGTAGGTTTTGGACACAGACAGACTTTTCAGTTGAACTTTCTGATACAGACTTTCCTTAGTTTCTTTAGGTAGGGAAATCCCGCCTTGGCATAGGGCAAGATAGGCCTTGCTCCATCCTGACATTTTCTTTAATAAAAACCTTTTATTATACATTGCATCTGTTGTCTGTGTTGCCTTCCATGATGCCAACCTCACAGTAGCCAGAGAGGGATCTGTACAGTTTTGGGAGCTTCCTGCCATCTTAATTCTCTCTGCCTCTCTTTCGCTTTCCTGTCCCCTCCACTTCCTCTGGAGCAAAGCAATTTGGGTGTGTCATCAGAATGCCCACACATTTCCAGAGCAGGGATTGGACACCTGAATCAGGCTAGCTTTAGTCCAATCACCTGGAGAGCAATGCCTATAAAAGGAGGGATATCCCACCACTTATTTGAAGTATCTTGAAGCATCTTTGAATCGTCACTTGAGAAGATTTTGTTGGACCCCTGATGTGAGAGCAGTCCTTTCCAGGGTCCTCCATTTGTGAGGTGGAGGCAGGTGTTCCAAGGCAAACGCGTGCTTTGTCCCTTACCCATCCCCAGGGAGCTTTGAGGGTGATCTGCTGCTGGAACAGGACCTGCCTCTCTGCTAGCCACAGCTGTACCCAGGACCTCACTGTGTTGATGGACCCCTGCTGTTGTGTGCCAGCCTCCCCTGTATTTGGGAGCCCAAGAACAAGGGCCCATTTTGTCCCTGAGCCCCTGGTTTGAGACTCCCAGCACCCTGCGATCCAAGACAGCCGGGATCGTAGTGTTTTCCGCTGTTTAACTGCTTTCAGCGTGTTTCAAGAACTGTTCAACACATTTGAACCAGAAGGACCCTCCGTTGCTGCCTTTTGCTGTCTCCTGATCTTCGCAAAGTGCCAAGAATCCAGGCTTGGTGCTGCGGAAACCACCAAGAAATGCAAAGATGATACTGTTGACTACTAAATGCTCCCTTGGTCCACTTATGGGTCCTAGAGACCGGTTAGGTAACTTTGAACCCTTTTTGCTCACACCTATATATCCTTTTACAAGAACATTGTTGCTTTCACCCCCGATTCATTATCCAGAGTGCTGCATCTACTAGCGTTGCTTATTCTGTGTTCTTTCCCCAGGGTGGTTTTGGTGTAGTACTTTTCTAGTTAGGTATTGTACATGGTGTGCTTAATTTAAGTGTATATATTTTTATAGAACCTTGATTGGGCATTTCTTTTATTTCCGACTGTTATACTTAGGTGTTTAGGTTGCTACTGAACCACGTTCACCCCCCTCTTAAGAGCATAGCCTTCACTTGGCCACATTACCACAAAGGGAAGGTTGAATCTCTCTTGACTGTCCATGATGATTTTGTTGGCACTTGGTTTGTAGACGTTTGAGGGCTGAGTGGGCGTTTTAGCCTCTCCTCATCCTTGTACCCCTACAGGGCAGAAGTCAATTCATCACAGAAGCACATTGAGAAATCCTTGCAGGCATAAAACAGTTCATGCTGGGAATTAGAGTGTGAGTTGCTAGTGCAAAATGAGATGAGAACATCATACAGACAAATTTTGCTTCCTGGAACTTAGTGTAATTTCTTTGAGCAAACTAAGGAGTCGCGTTAACAACACTGCATGTTGGGAAAACAAGGGTGTCCATAATCAAAGAAAGAGAGACATGAGCTATTCTTTACACATTGTATTCAGGAATCTGGTCTCCTCAACTACGAGGTAGAAACATGCATTGGTTCTTGTATATCAGTGCCAGAACTCCTCAAGTATCCATTAAGATATGGTTACAGAGTACTGAGTGACGACCCTGAAGAGAATAGCCAAGCCCAATAACATTCATCCAAATTGCTAAACAAATACAGTTCTGTTCAATATTGTTTGATGAGTTCAATTGTTTCTATAATAAGCCTGTTACAGATCCTAATGTACTTAGAGTGATGTTTAATTTATTGACAATGTGCAAAATTCATGAACCTCCAAATGAACCACTGTTTAGGTCATAAGAACTGTGGCAATATGTTTTCACATTGTTTAATCCTCCTGTCGGCTCATGGCTATTTTATTGTTCTTATTTTCCCTACTTTCTGCTCATGCCTTTTTTGTTCTTATTTGCAGTAAGGACTGCTGGATAGACTTAACTGTAATTTTTACAAAAATGCGCTAAGATGTAATTGTTTTTTTGTTTGTTTACTGATTTCGAAAATACCAGAGAAAAAGCTGAAAAAGAGTGCATTGCAGTGTGTTTCGGTGCTCTGTGCTTGGAGGACTCCTGAGACGGCTGTGAGTCTCTTTACCACTCCTACTGAAGGAGGAGGAGCTCTGCTATAATCATTCCAGTCCCACCGGAGCAATTGCGGAGTGCTTTGCAGAGTGTTTCTGTGCTCTGTACTTGAAGGTCTCCTGAGACAGCTGTGAGTCTCTCTACCATTCCTACTGAAGGAGGAGGAGGACGACGAAAGAGGAGCTCTGCTATAATCTCTCCAGTCCCAGAAGTGCAATTGCAGAGCATATTGCAGAGTGTTTCGGTTTTCTGGGGAGACGAGAAGCTGAGGAGTCGGCTTCTCTACTACGCGTCGCCCATGCCGGATGGATGCTGAATTCACTACATCAGCAACAGGAACGAGACCTGCACTATTATCTACGGCAGGTACCTAATAGCCCAGAGTGGCTGGCCTCCTCCAGTCACCACTTCTAACTGATGAGCGGCAGACTGTCAGACGATTGGACTTGCAAGACCTGACCACCCACACACCATCGATGAGGTTCCTGAGAAGTGGTTTACGGGCGGCGCTAGAAGGCAGTGATGGCCGGTAAACTGACTAACATAAAATGCCCCTCTGAATCACCACACGAATAACGACAGGACCCACAGATTTCCTCTGATTCTCTGTCAACCGCAGAGGGTTTAGGTCCAGATAGCCTTACGGCTTTGGAATCACTGACCTATCCCTCCCGGCTAACATAGGGGCAGACATTATTATGGCGGACACACAACTCACTGTTGGGGAAGGGACTGTTCAGGGGAATCCAGCAGTGCAAACCACCCAGCCTTCCCTGGGGGAACTGCTACAATTAGAAGACAAACAATCTTTAGAAAAGCCTGTTTCTTCTTTGCAGGCATCTCCCAATGAGGACAAATCTATCAATAAGATGATTTATATATCAGCATTTCCCTTAGTCTCTGAGAGGAATTAGTTTCCCAAGAATACATGATGGCTCAAATTGTGGATCGACCAGCTACACTGCTTCTCCCCTCATATATCGGAGGAGAATTACTGTGTTGATGGCAGGAATAAGCGGAGGGAAGTCTGTAGCCCACAGCGGACCCTGAATATAGAAAAATATTTTGAAAAAGCAACCGGGTCCAAGGGGGGCCCGTTACTGCACAGGATGATCCCAACAAACTCAAAGTTTGGGGGTATAGAGGACCAATGACTATGTCGACCAATGGAAATAGCAATCTTTCCTACAGAATCTAGAATGATAAGAAAGGGATCCATTGGTATGGAATGCTTATTGACTCCAGAAGCCACTGATAATACACCGGGCAGCGTAAAATTGAAATGGGCAGGTCCCCAGAAGAAGAGAGAAATCCGCCATGACTCTCAGAATTAACTATGCCTAGCCAGCCAAGCTTAAAAAAGGATGTGAATGGGTCACAACAAAATCAAGAGAGTAATCCTATCATCAAAGCTATGGAGCAATTTTTTAGTAAACCGCATACAAGAGATATGACGGACGCACAACAACTTGAAGGTATTGGGCCTGAACAACAGTTCCAACTGATTAATACGGCTTAGTCAGTAGGTGCCGATATCTGCAAAATGTTAGAGCCCCTCCAATATAAAGTTTGCCAGCCGAGTAAACGACCAAGACTCTCATCAGCCTCTTTGTCATTGGATAGCCAGAAAGGGCAGATGATCACGATAATGGAAGGGGAGCTCTCCTGGGCCCCAGAGCCATCGCCATGAATAGAATAGTGCAGGAACAACCACTAAACAGCAGGTTAGTGGTAGAGAGGAAGTGGAACCCTCCGCTTCAACAAGATATTCAGCTCTTACAAGCAAAAATCATAGCCCTGGAGACTACCGTAAGAGATGCAGCTGCCGTTAGTGGGACAAAAGATAGACATTCTGTAAAGGTGTGGAAACTAATAAATATGGAAGACCATGAAAAATGGTCGACTATCCTGCCTAAACTGAAGTCTATGAATTAGGATGGACCAAGTAATACAATATGGGGTTCCTTTCCAAGGGAGCAAATCATAGCTGCCCCATGTGATTTAAAGTCCACCTCTACTACAGAGAAGGAACCTCATATGGAGGATTGTAACAATGCACAGCCTTCCATTGGTTCTCATCCTGACAATAAACATCCTAGAACTAAGCAGGACACATTGGCCCAAATGTCTATGATCACCATTGCAATGTCTCCTTTCTATGAACAGATTCATGAAACTCTAGCTAACAATACCACCCTGTTAGCCTTGTTACATTCTAAAATGATATTTGTGGAAGGCTATATCATGGCCCAGAGACAATACGAGGTAACAACTAAGATAACAAGTGGGCCTAATCACACCCAGGTACATGGTAATGAGAATACATAGATATGGAACCCCAAAGCAGAAACCCATCCCGCTGACATGGCTAGATCCACTATTTCCACCAATGAAGAAGTTCATCAATATGCCATCGCAACTGAGGCTGATGACATTGGAGAAACTGGTGTAGACGAGGACTCGAGTCGGATGATTTAAAGACGGGGGATCAGGTAGATGTAATCCTGGAGCCTAACTCAGCTACTAGGGTGCAATCTCCGCCTGCTGCCTACTCACAAGATAGGCCTAAGGAGCGGATGAGTAACGCAGTTCGAAAAACAGATCATAAGCAGCACAGTCGTGAGCAAGTATGGAGTAATAAAAACTATGGCCTCTTTAGCACCAAAGAATTCCTGGCCTCTATGCCACAAAAAACTGCCAGGTGCCTACGGAGTAATGAAGCTCGCAGCTTCCTCAAAAAACTATCCCTACATTCTAAGGATATTAACTATCAGGATAAGAGTGAAACAACTAAACCGAAGAGAAATAGTCAATTACAACACCAGCAAAAAAATAAAAAAAATAATAATAAAAACAGTGTGAAGACCAAAAGAACACACCCAATTTGGCACAGGAAGAGTTGAATGACATTCTGGATCTCTCAGTATATTCTATTGAAACAAATGAAAATGATATTCCTGTGGGGCCAGAGATAAATCCAGAAAAGGACGATGGAATGACATCGAACATGGGCCGATTGCATAGTAGCGATAGGGAACATCATAGTTCGGAGGACCCAAATAATCAATCTGATGAAGACTCACCCTTTCTAACTTTGGCAAAAAAAAGAGAGCCCCTTAGCCTAAGAGCAAAGGCAGAAGAGAACAAAAATGACCCGAAATCTAAGTTGGAAGATTGGAGTAAGGGACAAGCCTCTGGATCAGGGCCAATTCTTTCACCTAAACTAAACAATAAGAGCAGTAGAGGGAACACCCTGCCTCTGCCTTCTAGTCAAATATGCAGAGGCATCTTGGGAATACGGCCATGCGACCCAAGGAGACGAGAACCACTTCCAACTCACGATATACCCTGCAGAAGGATACGAGGAATTCAAACAGACAGGCTAAGGCATGCAAGGATGCTAAGGACTATTTTTGTACTCTGAGATTGGAAAGAGTCATCAGTGGGCGAGATGATTTGACTTTGAATAAGCATAATGTAGTCAAACTTTGCGATTATATCCTGCAACTGAAGCAAATTACCAGCAAAGACTTCATCTTGGTGGAATTTTGTAGAGAAGAAAGGGCAGACTTGGTCTACCTGCACTTGAATTCTCTGATAGTAAAAAATCTACTTCTGTCAGCTACATAAAGCTTTTGGATCATGGGATTTCATCTCACTGACCTTTCGGCAAGGGCGGTAGGTGTATGTAAATACAAACTAAAGGGCCAACTGAGAAGCGGCACCAAACCATGGACCATCAGTGACAAAAAACTGTTGGGAACCCTGGAAGAGGAGCCCGGGGTTTCAGAAATCCTAATAACTAAAGGCAATCAAGGATCACAACAGAATTTTCTGGAGCCGACCTTAAGGAGGACTATCATCTACTGAAATGGTTCCAAGTAAAAGTGATAGGCGGTCTTGCCATCACAATTTGTCATGAGCCTATATGGAGGAATTCTCGTGGGACTGGCTGCCAACTACACTGGCACAGAAGCAAAAACAATAGCAGCCATTTGGCAAGATCCATCAACAGGAGGCCAAAACGTTGTTATTGTGGAGTACAAGAGGCTACACGCACTTGCTAGAAGAGGGAGCAGTGCCTCGGGAAGAATTAGACTTTGTCTACAAGAATCCTGGCTGCTGACTGAACCCGCCTTGGATGGTTTTACGACTTTTCTCAATCCGGCAATCAAGGGAGAATCGGGTAGACCAAGGGCGGGTTTACTTACACTAATTAACAGTAAGACAACCTATGAGCCACTTAAGCATATTAAGAGAGGGCCCTTTTTGCAATCTACAATCCTGACGAAGAATAAAAACTGCATCAATGGGTCCATAACAACGGACATTAATATGCTAGGCCATCTGTTTCTAATTAACATATACTGGAGTGTAAATGATACTACCCCAAAGGGAATGCGAGATCTATTGGCAGAAGCTATTGATGATGCATACAGCTGGAGTAATTCCTCAGTTATCATATGTGCAATTTTATCTCTGCATATGTATTGCCTAACCAACTGCGGGAAGTTAAAGATAGCGGCTATAACACCAGCCCGATAAGTAAGACAAATGTATGGTTTGATGTGATGGAAAGTAGGCATCTACAAGTGGCAAATGGTCACTATGAATGTGTAAAAGAGGTGCATCTTCGTCAGTAATCGACTATATTTTTGTCTTGCAAAATATGACCCCTGATATTAAAGCCTTGGAAGTCATTACATCTACTCAGAGTGACCACAACAGGCTGAAGTTAACTGGGCCTGAAAAAGCAACAACATCTATAACTATGATGGACACACAGATGGAGGTAATTAATAATGGAAATCGATTTAGAATGACCCCTAAGATACTAACTAATACTGTTAAAAATCTGACAGACCAAATAAAGGAGACAACGGTATTAAAACCTGGGCCGCTAGTGCACTATTCAACCATATTAAGGCTTTTCTATATCAAAGTTAATAAAGAAAGAAATTATCTGCCAACATGTCTGTGATACAGAGTTAGCCAAAAAGAAAAAAGAGCTGAACAAATTGGTGCATCGACTAAAAACACCTGGATAGTGCCGCTGTTGACAAAATTAAAACCTTAAAGATAAATTACAGATCATGGTGTATTAGTCACAGAGCCATCCTTCTGCAAAACGATGCAGAAGCTATGCTACGAGCCCTGGCCAATAAATCTTCTGCTGAGACCTGGACGCTGATAAGATCAACAAGTAAAACTCAGATGTATCTGCAGGCAAACTGTGTCACTGAAGCGAGTTGGATAACCTTCTTCGGATCCCTATTTGGCAATCCCCTGGTACAAAAAATATCACCATCGAAACAATATCTGAGTGGACTTTGCTGTATGATTGTGAGGACCTTGTCAATATAATCAAGGGATTGAGTACCCCCAGAGCACTGGTGCCGGACGGCCTATCAAATCGTATATTGAGGGAAGATCCTGAGCAATGGGCTACCTTACAAGATCTGGTACTACAAAACATCTTGATGTCTAAAATCCATACCTCCCTCATGGAAAACAGTGACGATAATACCTATATTTAAAGCTGGCAAGCGTATGGACTGAAACAACTATAGGCCCATAGCGCTGCTGTATATGCTAGGGAAAGTTTAGGCCACTTTGATGCTGAAAAGATTCACAATGTGGATGAGGAAAAATGGCTTGAACGACTTTTTTCCAGCAGACTTCATGAACGAAAGACCTGGGGACTGCTCCATCAGCTTTTCTTATCAGTGTATTGAAAGCTAGAGCCGCCTTGGAAACAAATATGAAAATACATCTGGCCTTTGTGGACTTTTCCAAAGCTTTTGACAGTCTGAGTAGAAAACTGCTCTGGGAAAATCTAATAGAGAAAAACTGCCTGACGGATTTGCTCAGACAAATACAAGGTCTGTATACCAACACCATGATAAAAATTTGACTAACATCTAAAGGGGCGCTAAGCGCTGAAGTCCAGACAAATAGAGGGCTAAGCAGGGCTGCGCACTGGCGCCTGCCGTCTCCAATTTTTATATTTCCGATATAGGAGATTTTCTGAAAGAATGCAGATGCTTCCCCCCTAAGGTGGGATCAATGTGGATAACATTTACTGTATGCAGATGATCTAGTGCTTCTAGATCACATTGTGGTAGGTCTACAAAGACAACTCAATCAGCTACAAAAATATGCAGAGCTTAACTATTTAGAGATGAACATTAAAACAACTAAAATGTTCACCATAAAAAAGACCCAAGGAAGAAACAATGCTGTAAATGGTCCCTCAAAAAGGAAGATATTGGCCAGACATAGGCCTTCAAATATCTAGGGATATGGATCTGCAAAACTCGACTGGAGTCGGACACGTTAAGCCATCAACGAGAAAAAGGCACAGACATGCTTGCCAGTCAAGCTTTAATACTAAAGAGGAAATATTGTAAATTCACGCTCCAACCCCTCATAGACTTCTTTACTGCAAAAGTGATGCCTGTTCTAACCTATGGCAGGGAGACCTTGATAGACCTACCGGATAAAATCTGGGTGGCGGCAGAAGGGTCATTCTGGAAAAAAGGTCTTGGGCTACCACAGTCAATTCCCATCCAGGTGGTAAGGAAAGAGGTGGGATCCCTTAAATTAGCCTCAGACTGGAAAGTTCTACATTTTATTTTAAATGCAATGATCCAACTTCTCTGCCTTTGATCAAAGGGATTAAAAAAGAGATGTCTGAAAAATCTTAACAAAACCCTACAGAAGTGGGAAAAGAAATGAATGTAACCAGCTACTCAATGTCCTAGATTGCTCTATATATGATCTTTTGGCTAACCCGGGAAGAGCAAAAAAGAAAATGCGAGAAGTGGACTGGATCCAGACCCTGGCAGAGGTTTCTGAATTAAAGATACACAAACACCTGGGAACCGAATCGAGGAAGAGAGGTGAACTCCAGTTATATCTCCGGAAATCACCTAATGCTCGAATTAGGTCCATTTTCATGAGGATACGATTCAACTTGTGCAGCACTAATGAAATTATTGCTGTGCGATCTAAAGAGAAAGAACACAAATCTTCCTGTAGATTCTGTAAACCGGTTGAGATAAAAGAAATGCTGTGTCACCTTTTTACCACTTTCACAGCATTCGCTGCGAAACAGCCAGAAAACTTCGGTCATTTCTTTGATACATATACAACATTGTCGATTGAAGATTGATGGACCCATATGTTAGGGGGCAGCCGAATGTCCCTTACAAAAGCAATGGTCACATTTTACTGGGACGTTCTTGAACCTCTGCTGGGTGGCGAGGGAAAAAATGAGGAGGAAAGAGAAAGAAAGGATGAGGTGGCAAATAGGAGAAGTGTAGAGAACAGACGGTTTGATTACTAAACCAGTCCTCTTATGTTGGGTGCTTTGGTTTCCTTATACCGTTCTTTCTCTGTTTCTTTTCTTCTTTTCTCTTCCTCCTTTCTTCATTTATCTCTTGTTTTTCTGTTTTTAAGATGAAATGAAATGGAATGATGAAGACCATATGTGATATATTTGCAAAACATTGTTTGTGTAAAATACATAAAATGCAAATAATGTTAAAAAAATTTAAAAAGCAGCAGGAACTACATTTGACATTTACAGATGAAGCAAATTTATGAGCTGACTATCAACCGCCAGAAGTCCCAAATGGGTCATTGGGCAAGGAATTTTTAATTTTTTAGGAGGCCAAACAGTCATTCCTTGGAGCTCATTGATGTGAGCGTAAATGTGAAAGGATTAACTTGCTTGGACCAGAGGTGAAGATTTTTTAAATCTTAATTATGTTCAATGTTAACACTACTTTTATAGAACTTTGCACAATACATAAGAGGTTTAGGGCTAGTTTAAATGCATTTGTGGTTTATCCAACCCGACAAGTGCCTTTGTTGGTAAAGAATTGTGTTTTAATTAAGAACATACCACGCTGGCACAGTGATCATATGACATTTGCTCTGCTTTAGGTGATGATCAGCACTTTTATGAATAACTTCAGCACCAATCTTTCATAGCACATCTAAAACTCTTATCTTACTATCCAATCTGATTTTAAGTATCATAGAAATGTTTAAACTATGGGCTCTTCTCCCCCAATGACCTGTGTACGTTTTCGAGAGGCAGTGATGCAGCGTCTGTGGTAGTTAAATGCCAGAACGCAAAAAATCCTTTTCTTTTTAAGAGGGAACTTAACTAATGCATGCTACAGTGTCCCTATTCATCACTAAAAGGTATGTGTGTGCTTTAAAAACGAAGGTACTGTGCCCTGAAATCCAGACACACGACATATCCCCCAAATTGTGTGCATGGCACTGATGGTGAAGAGAGAATAATCCTATTAAAGGAGAAGGGTCTCTGCTGATTCCAAAGAATGGGACCCACCGTGCTGCAGATCCCCTTCAGGCATATGCCTCACCCTCCGACCTCGTTTTCCCCATTTACTAAACAGTAATAGTCTCCTTCTCCAGCATGGGGTCTGGCATGGATTCACATGCTCATGAATATTCCCCGTCGTCAGGCTGGGAATCCTCAGTAAAGAAAAAATCAGTATCAGTTTTGTTTCTGATCTGTCTTTCTCAGTAGTAACCAATCACTGGTCTCTGGGTCATACTGCCCCCACCCAATGACTGCCCTCTCCCTAAGCCCCACCTCTGGCAGCCATCCTCAGATTTTTACTGCACGCTCAAGTGTTGGTGGTCCTCGTGTTTAGCTCTCGAGCTTTTGCTGCGTTTTCGCGCTTTTTTCAGAGATTTTCTCATTTTTCGGTCAAATAGAGCCTCAAGCTCCACCGTCTCTACATCTGATTAACGGGGATCCGTTTCGGATTTTTCTACGCCCCTCAAGGGTGAAGATTTTGTCTAGTTAGACTTCTTGGAGAAGTCCAGGAGTTTCTGCGGCCTACCCGGACATGGCCCAGGAGAAAGGAAGCGCGACGCCCAGAAAGCTGTTCAGGGTTTGCCCTGCATGCCAGCTGCAGAATGTGTTCAAGGAGGACGAGCACTCGAAATGTCTCTACTGCCTTCATGAGGACAAAACGCACGTGGAGAAGGACTGTACGTTTTGCAGGAACATGTCGTAACGGACCATCAAGGACCGACACCTTCGTCTCTCCAACTGGCTAGAAGGAAAGAGCCTGTCAGGTGAGAAGAAGAAGAAGTCTGAGCGGTCTTCTAAGTCCTGTGAGGGCGCCCCGGCGACGGGGGCCCACAGAAGGCAAAGCACTGCGAGTCCGCGGGCACCGGGAGCGCCGAACGGTCGGGCTCCTATGCTGCCAGGCAGGGCGCATCCTCTCCAGCACCATCGGCCACGAGCCAACGCTCTGGCTCAGGGAAGAGGAAGGCCAAGAACCCGGCAAAGCTTCTGGAGAGGTACCGGTCGAGCTCGAAGGATCCGGCCGAGGGGGAGTGAGGTGGTGACCCTCCCCCCAAGGTGAAGGCCACAGGCCCACAGAAGGTGGTAAAGGCCTTGATTCACCCGGCCAAGGCCTCTATCGAGGAAGTCGTGGCGGCCCTGGCGCAGCCTGTGGAGGCTACACCAGTGGAGGCGACCTCGGGGCCCAGACTCTCCCTGCCTCCGTGGAGGGAAGCCTCTTTCAGACCCATCGAGAAGACCCCTGTGAAGACCCCGGCGGAAAAAGAGGGGTGGTGGTGCCCATTGTGGACACAGACACAGCCTCCGAGGAGGAACTGGTTGAAGTCTTAGAGGGCCTCGACGAGGGCGTCGAAGAGGCCCAGTCCCACGGGAGGGATCCCGACGAAGAGGACAACGAGAGCGACGGTGGTACCGGTGAGGGTCCTAGTCACCCGTCGCGCTCGTCGCTTCCGGAGCCGCAGGACAACTCGGCAGCCATTTTGTTGGCAATACAATCCTTATGTTCGGAGATAAGGACGAGATTACCCCTACCACCGACAGAGGAGCCAGAGCCAGGCCCGACGGAGGAGCCAGAGCCAGGCCCGTCGGGAACTCCCCCAAACAAGAGAAGACGGACCCATCCAGCCCCGCCTTTTCAGCCCTCGCGGCCTACTCAAGCTTTGCCCACGTCCCCGTCCCTGGGGATGACACTGGAACGGACACGGCCACGACGGGTACCAACGATGACGGCGGTGACGACGGGACAGAGCTCCCATCGCCTCCAGCCCGGGCCTCCCCGCCCGACGAGATCGGATCTTTCCATGCAATGATCGCCAGGGCATCCGAGCTTTTTCACCTCTGCCCCGAAGAGAAGAAGGAAGGTTTCCTTTACCAATGGCGCAAGGCCAAGAGGAAGACAGTCCTCGCCGTGCCTCTGCTGGATGACATCTGGGACGAGGGTTTCACCCTTCTCAAGAACCCGTCTATGACGCCTGCCAAGAGGGATCAGTACGAGAAGAAGTACCGGGTCCCCGACGCGGCCCCTTTGTGCCTTAGGGCACAACCGGCCCCTGACTTGGTTGTCTCAGCGGCAGCCAAGAAGAAAGCAGGGGGGCATCGGCCTCGACGTCAACTTCCCCACCGGACGGCGAAGGAAAGAAGCTGGACGCAATGGGACGATGAGTTATCTCGTCTGCGGCAACAACGATTAAGGCGGCCAACGCCCTCGCGATCGTGGCCCACTATGACAGGGAGTTATGGTACAGGATCGCCCCCCCGTTGGTCTTCCTACCAGACGACAAGAGGGCCGAGGCCATGGAGATCTTGCAAGAAGGCGAGGTGGCGTCGGACCATGCCATAACGGTGGCAACGGACATTGCCAACACCGGTTTCCGCCAGCTAGGCAACAGCGTTTGCCTTAGACAACAAGGGTGGCTCAAGGCGACGGATTTCCACCAGGATGTACAAGCCAAGGTTTTGGACATGCTGTTCGACGGGAACAACCTGTTTGGGAAAACAGTGGATGAGTCCCTCCAAGCCATCAAGGCAGACATGGAGACAGCTAAGGCCCTAGGCGTTCTCCGGCAACGAAGGCTGTCCTTTCGGAGCTCCGGTGGCAAGCAGGGTGCTTCCAAGGGATTCGGCGGTGGCTCCTCCACGTACCGCCAAGCAGCCCGCTCCTCATCGCAAGAAGCCTATACAGGACGAGGCAAGTCGGGTGGACCCAGCCGTCGTCGCCAGGGAGGCCAAGGCGGCAAGGCGTCCTCCAAGCAAGATTGAACCAACGGTGGCGTCGGGCCCCCACTGAAGCACCCCGGTGGGAGGCCAGCTGGCGAAGTTCATCAGCGTGTGGGAGTCCATCTCCACCGACCGTTGGGTGCTGGATGCCCTGGCCCAGGGGCACGCCCTCAAATTTCTAAAAAAGTGCCCCTGCATACCACCCGTGGTCAGGAAGGAAAATCACATCCCTCAACTGCTGTTGGAGGTAAGGGCGATGCTCAAGAAAGGTGCCATCGAGCTCGTCCCGAAGAGGCTCCGGGGCTCCGGAGTATACTCAAGGTACTTCCCTGTGAAAAAGAAGACAGGAGGATGGCGACCCATCCTGGACCTGCGACGACTGAACAAGTACATCAAGGCACAGAAGTTCATGATGGTCACCCTCCAGCACGTGCTGGAACAGCTGGAGGAGGGCGATTTCCTGTCATCGTCGGATTTGGAGGATGCATACTTTCACATCCCCATTTTAAAAGGACACCGAAAGTTCCTCAGGTTCGTGGTCCAAGGAGGGGACTAACAGTTCAAGGCCCTCCCGTTCGGACTGAAGTCGGAACCCAGGGTTTTCACCAGGTGCCAAGCTCCAGTGGCGGCGCGGCTGCGCCTACAGGGGATCCACCCCTACCTGGACTATTGGCTCATCCGCGCAAGGACAAGGGAGCTCTGCATGGAACATACAGCGAAGACCGTCCAGCTACTCACGGACGTGGGGTTCTCCATCAACTTCCCCAAGTCCCACCTGGTCCCCTCGCAAGTCGCACTGTTTCTGGGAGCCAAGCTTGACACATTGGCGCGTCTGGCCTCACCGTTGGAGGAGAGGACAAAGGCCATCCTACGCAAGGTGCAGCATCTGCTGGCCACGGACGTGGCCAAGGTGAGGTCCATCAAGTCCCTCCTCGGGATGATGTCCTCTTGCATATATCTCATGCGCCTGTGCAGGCTTCGGATGCGCCCTCTACAGGAGTTCCTCGACGCCCGCTGGATACAAGCAACGGGCAGCTTCGAAGACAGGATCCCTCTCAACGAGACCTTCCATCGAGCGATCCGGTGGTGGGGCACCCGCACTCCTCTGGCGGCAGGAACAGACTTTCAGACCCCCGCCCACCAGGTGACGGTGACGACTGATGTCTCCCTGGAGGGGTGGGGAGCGCATACTGGAGATCTTCACGCGAGAGGCCTTTGGCCCCCGGAGGAGAAGCCGCTCCACATCAACATACTGGAGCTCCGGGCAGTGTTCTGGGCCCTCAGGTCCTTTCTCCCGTCCCTCAAGGGCAAGGTAGTGAGGATCTTCACCGACAACACCACCACAATGTTTTACATCTGGAAGCAGGACGGAACCAGATCCCCAGCCCTATCCAAGGAAGCCCAGGATCTGTGGCATTGGGCCGTTGCTCAAGGGATGTTTTGTTTCTGGTGCCGTTTCATCTGGCAGGGAAAAAAAACACCATCGCCGACTCACTTAGCAGAGAGCTGTGCTCGTGCCACGAGTGGGAACTACGCCAGGATCAAGTGGACCGACTCTTCTTCAGCGATGGGGCAAACCCCAGATCGACCTGTTTGCGATGGTGACAAACTCCAAGTGCCAGAGGTTCACCAGTAGGTTTCCCCAACCGAGGAGCATGGGCAATGCTTTCTCGTTCCCCTGGGACGGCCTGTTCCTATATGCGTTCCCTCCGTTGCCGTTGCTGCTCCGACTCATCAACCAGCTCAAGAGGTCCCGGTGCAGAATGATCCTCGTTGCACCGGCGTGGCCGAGACAGATCTGGTTCCCGGACCAGTCAAGCTGTCGACGGACGCAGATCTTCTCTCCAGAGAAGGAGGCGTAATTCTTCATCACAATCCAGAGTCGCTGAACTTGCAGGCCTGGCTCCTGCAGCACTAGAGTTTGGAGGATACGATATCCCGGCCGACTGCAGAGAGGTTCTTGCGAAGGCCAGGGCGTCCTCAACTCTCATGTGCTACGGACATAAGTGGAAGAGGTTCTCTATCTGGTGCCGGGCACAGAAGATTAACCCTCTGCGGATTACGGCCCCTCAAGTATTGCCGTACCTACTGTCGATAGCCAAAGCTGGACTATCTCCTGTTTCAATCAAGATACACCTGGCAGCGATTTCCCAATACACCAGGACTACAGGGCGGTCATCCCTGTGGTCTCACCGCCTGGTTAAGGAATTTATGAAGGGACTGTTATGATCGTTTCCGCCGGTGAAGGCGCCAGCCCCGGCGTGGGAACTCAACGTGGTGCTGACCAGGCTCATGGGTCCGCCATTCGAGCCAATGCATTCGGCCCCGTTGAAGTTTCTGTCGTGGAAAACAGTGTTCCTGGTGCCCATCACCTCGGCACGATGCGTGGGAGAGATCCAGGCACTATCCTGCAAGCCTCCATACCTCATTTTTCACGATACGAGGGTAGTGCTGAGGACGCACCCCTCCTTCATGCCCAAGGTGCCATCGGACAGCTATCTCAACGAGCCCTTGGTGTTACCAGTCTTTTTACCGTCGCCTTCGTCGCCGGCTGAGAGGACTTTGCACTCGCTGGATGTAGCTAGAGCGCTGAAATTCTATGTGGACCGAACAGGGAGTTTTCGGAGGACATCACAGCTGTTTGTGAACTTTGGACCTGTGAACCAAGGGAAGGCTCTTTCGAAGGCTTCCATTTCCAGATGGCTCTCCGGCTGCATCATGCACTGTCATCGGTTGGCAAACCGACCGTTGCCCGGCCGTCCAAGAGCCCATTCGACCAGAGCTGTTGCTGCTACCACGGCGTTCTTGTCTGGTGTGCCCCTGCTGGACATCTGCAGGGCTGCTACGTGGAGGTCGACGCACACCTTCACTAGATTATACTGCGTCGACCGGGATTCCAGGGAGGAGTCCAGGGTCGGCCAAGCAGTGCTGCGCAACCTGTTCGCTTAAAGTGAGCCTGGTGAGGAGGTAAGAAATGCTTAATGTTGAGTTTTGATGTAATGCTTAATGTTGAGCCTTTGCCACCTCCCGTGGTTGTGCATGTGTGTACTGCTATGTATTCTTATATTCATGAGCATGTGAATCCATGCCAGACCCCATGCTGGAGAAGGAGCAAGTTACTTACCTGTAACTGTTGTTCTCCAGCATGGGTCTGGCATGGATTCACATGCGAACCCTCCCTCCTACCCCTCTGCGGCTCTTCACTTGGTCATACTGCCACTTTACGTGCTACCAAATCTGAGGATGGCTGTCAGAGGCGGGGCTTAGGGAGAGGGCAGTCATTGCCTGGGGGCAGTATGACCCAGAGACCAGTGATGGGTTACTACTGAGAAAGACAGATCAGAAACAAAACTGATACTGATTTTTTCTTTACCGAGGATTCCCAGCCTGACGGGGAATATTCACGAGCATGTGAATCCATGCCAGACCCATGCTGGAGAACAACAGTTACAGGTAAGTAACTTGCTCCTTCATGTACAACCAGTGCCAGGTATCCAATGTATTCTGTTTTAACTATCGTAGCTCTTTACTAAGGAATATGAAGTGCTACTTCAAGCGAAGTGCCTACACGTGGAGTTTGTGACACTTCCATTTCTTGTGTGATACAATTTAAACGATTGTCTATCGAGTCTTTATTTAGATAAAGCTTCTTAAAAATGATCAGATTATCGTTTTTTACAATGTTTCCTGCCAGCTAGTAAATGTGCAGGGTAATGTTCCTCTACTTACGGGTTGTTCAATTAAGGAGTGGAATTGTTTCGCTATGTCCAATTTCCATCAATTCTCGCCATTCGGTACTATATGTATTCATATTTTAGCTATACGAATTGGTTTATACTGATATTTCGAATGCCATTATGTCGACGCAATTTTGCCGAAACATTTTTTTCACTTTTTTATTAAATTTTATGTTTAAAATGGGGGGGTGCCCCCCAAAACCCTGTATTTTTAAGTTTTTTTTTACTTACCAAACAAACAAAAAAACATAAAATGAAAAAAAATATTCAAAAAAAAAATTTCGGCAAAATGCTTTCGACATAATGGTGTTTCGAAAATATGTATTCGAAAATATGACCGGATACTATACGAATCAGTGTCTCCCTTAAAACATCAATCATCTACGCTGATGATGTCAGTTACACGCGCAGAAAGCAGGACAAGTTGTGATAATCAATACATCCACGAAAGGTGAGAGCCAAGACATAAATGTGATTGATAAAGGCTGATCTGCGGAATAAAGATGATGTACGATGCTAGGCGCGGATTTCACTCTTGGAATGTGACTACATGCCATTCATCGTCAATGGCTGCCTGCCGAATCCCCGAGAGGGAGCTCACTGCTGTATGCTCAGCATTTGGTGCTTGACCTTTGCAAGAGGAGTGCAGGTCAGGGCAAGCGTCTTTGAATTAAAATTGCTTTAATTTGACAGTGGATGCAATGTAGATGGTTAAATCGCCGACTTTGCAGTCAGGAGTCCCTAGACTGTCTCCCTGCTTCCCTCTGGCATTTGCCTCTTTGAAACTCTCGGCAACCACTTGGCCTGTTAAATGTGCACTGCTTGAATGGAGCACACTACCTGAAAACCAATTAGTTTGTTGAGAATCCTTTTTTTTGTCAATTCGTTATTTCCAGTTCCGGCTCACTGTGTAACAGCTGATCCTCGATTTTAGCTGCAAGCTGAATTTACTGTATACAATTGTGTCTAATGGATCCAAACTATTTGGCTATCTGTGCTCAAAACTGGTTAAAAAAATGAACTTCTTAATTAAATGCCTATTTGTTTGCTTGGGGTGCCAGCTGCCTCGATTATGGCTTGATAATGGTCCTATGTTCATATCCTAGGTTGGGTGCCACTGCTTTTTACCAAGCCTGCGGAAATGAAAGGTGTCAAAGCATACTGCTAGAATGGTAGCACCAAGACACTGTTGGTATGATATGATAGTTTATTTATATAGCGCCGAAACACAATGTTTCAAAGTGATTTAAGGCAAGGGAGGGAACAAGGGAAAATACAATGACATTCTTACAGGCCATGAAAAGTAACCATGTATAATTAACTATCATATTCGGCCTGATGACATTTCAGATGGTGAAAGAGCTAAGACATAGATAAGGAAGGGAGGGGGAGAGTGGGAAGGAAATGCATACAGGCCGGTGACTACCGTACTAGGCCTGATGGCATTTCTGGTAGAGCCAGAGAAAAGCAAAAGGCGAGCAAGAGGGGTGCAGAAAGGGATGTGAGGAACAAAACAAGTGACTATCGTACTAGGCCTGATGACATTTCAGATAGTGCTGGAGGGTTGGGGGTCGAAAAAAACAAGTAAGGGGAGGGAGGAGGAGACAGACAAGGTTGCTATCATACTAGGTCCAGGGACAATTCTGATAGAGTAAGTGCATAGAAGAAAGTGAGGGGAGGCGATAGGAAAAGGGAGAGGAGGAGAGAACAGAGAGTAAGCTGTCAAAAAGAGTGGAGAAGCAAGAGGAGAGAGGAAATAAAATTGCAGAAGTCCGTAGTAACACATAATGTTGTAAGCCAGGATACAAAATGAAGATGGGAACAGCATGATTCAGGGCCATCATGAGTACAAGATGCAAAGGAAGTTCAGCATGAGAGTTGAGAAAGGGTGACACACCGTAAATAAATGAAGTCCATAAAAGTCAAATCCAGGACAGACTCCTGCAGAAGTAGGCTGAGGTGTGGGGGGCAGAGGGGGAGCAGTGTAGAAGAATCAAGCAAAACAGGCAACGCCTGTGTGCGTGAAGGGGGGGCACACAGAACATCACATGGGGACAAGAGGGGTTGGGAATGGCCTAGGGGAAAGAGGGAGTAAACACAAGTTGGTGCATGGTTACCTGCTGACTGAGCAGGGGTTCGGGCCCTTGGTCCTCCTGGTCCAAACAGGAGTTTCCCTCATCTTTGTTTGCCCATTGCTTCGGCTGCCCAGGCGAGAGACGCCCTTGACCCAAGAGTTAAGAGCAAGAAGGAAGAGGCAGGGAAGGCTGGAGGGCTCCTTAATTGGCGAATAGAGCAGCAGCCATGAAGGCACCAGGTGGGCGGGGGCTTGCTAAGTGGGGAAAAAGAGCGGCAACCAGGAAGGCACAAGGTGTGCAGGGCTTAGGCCAGGTGACCTATATCCACTTGCACCTGCTCCCCATCTGCAAAGGAAAAGAGGTTGGAGGGCTCCTTAAGTAGGGAAAAGAGCAGCAACAAGGAAGGCACCAGGTGGGCGGGGCTTGCTAAGTGGGGGAAAAGAGTGGCAAACAGGTGACCTAGATTCACTTGCACCTGCTCCCCATCTGCTCACCATGGTGACATCATGGTGTCCCCCCCAGGCAATTGGAAGACTTGCAAAATGAGCCTTGCTTGGCATGAGACCGCAATCGGAGTTTCCAGATGTGTAGGTACTTGCCACCTTCTTATCATTTTCCGTCCTGGCCTCCCAACATCCTCCTCCTCCCCCACAAATCACCCAATCACCTACCTAGTCCAATAGTCACCTCCCCCTCGCCTCTGTCTCGCCTCCCACTTACAGAGCTGTCTATGTAAATAGAGATGGGTCTGCCAGTAGCCCCCTTCCTTATTTTCATTGTGGCCATTGTTTTTTTGTTTAACGTAATGCAAATTGCTGTTAGCACACTAGACAGCATGCCTGGATGCTAATAACTAATCCCTTTAGAGGTCAGCTATACCGGGCAGTAATAGCTGCTGCTTTTTAAATGCCCTTGCTTCGCTCAGGGCTTTTTTTTTTTTTTTAAAACTTCTTTTTTATTATTCAGCGTGGCAGCAAAACACAGGCGAACAGCACTAGGCATTTACAATGTGAATACAGTGTACACAATATAGGCATTCAAAGGTAGCTTCACAGCGTAACACAATTAATGGGTACATTTATGGAATAGGAGGAGTGAGGGAGAGCTATGTAAGGGGTGAGGACCCGAGCTGGTGGGGGGAAGCTGGCAGGGGTGAAGCGTCTAGTGTCGTGTTGAGATCAGACATGTATGAACGGAACCTGAGCCAGATGTTCCTAGGCCTAGAGTGAGTAGATTGCATGTGGGCCCAGGTTTCCTCGGTGTCTGAGGCCCACGTGACAGCCCTTAGCCATTGGGCGTGGGTGAGAGGTGAGGGGCGAAGCCAACAGAGCAGGATTGATCGTACCGCAAGAAGCATGCAGAGGCCAGCTAGTTTTTTGGAATCACGGGAAAGGCCAGGGAGGTCATGGAAGAGGCATAGCGCCGGAGAAGGATCAATGGGATGATCGAGCACAGCAGAGACCGTCCAGCAAACTGTCGCCCAAAACTGTGAAAGGCGGGGGCAGGACCAAATCATGTGGATGTAGTCGGCATCGTCTTGACCACATCTAGGGCAGCCAGAGGGATGATCACTGGACATACGGTGCAGTCTGATCGGGGTGTAGTGGAACCTATGTAACACTTTGAATTGGATAAGTTTAAAGCCGGAGTTGAGGGACACTCGGTGTGTGCGCTCGCATGAGTGTGCCCATCGCTCATCCGACATTTCAACGCCCAGGTCCACCTCCCAAGTACGCTTTAGTTTAGCAAAATCTGGGACAGATCTGGACTGCAGCATCGTGTAAAGCCTGGAGATTTTGCCTCTCATGGGCGAGGGGGAGGTGAGTTCCTGGATGGCAGGGTCATCCGGTGGCAATGCGGGGAACATTTGGTAGTTGCGCTTGAGGGTCCTGCGGAGAGACGCATATTGGAGCCATACACTCCGACCGCTCCTCAAGGGCAGTGGGAGATCAGACCATTCGACAAATATACCCTGATCAAACACGTCCCGCAGCAGCTCATAACTCGCTTCAGCCCAGCGGCGGACCGTGAGTGACGACACCCGTGGGACCCCTGGGAGGAAGTTCCAAAGAGGGAGGTTACCATGGAAGGGGTAAGCAGTCCCGGTCAGTCTCCAAGTTCTCGCCAGTGCAAGGTATGTACAGGCGACCAGGCTCTGTGAGTCCAGTGCCAGGGGAGCGGGTTGTATCATCAAAGAGCGAATGTCGCGGTCACAGACCGCCAGCTTCTCGAGACGGACATGTGGAGGGGGGTCCGTCGTGTTGAACCAGTAGGACGTATATTGCATCTGGGATACCAGCCAATATTTAAGGAAGTCCGGGGCGCCAAATCCTCCGTTGGTCATAGGGGTAGACAAGGTGTCGAATTTGAGGCGGACCGCCCCCGAGTGCCAAAGAAAGGAGTTAACTGTGCGGGTCAAATCGCGGAAGAAGCTCCGGCCTGGCCACAAGGGTACATTGGTAAACCTGTAAAGTAACTGAGGCAACACCACCATCTTCAGTAGCCCTATTCTAACCGCGAGGGATATCGGGAGCCTGTCCCAGACTAGAACTTTGGCCGTAAGATATATGAGATACTTTTGATAGTTCTCCTTAAAGGTCAGTGACTGCTGGCGTGTTACCGCTATCCCCAGGTAGGTGAACGTGGATTGAGCCCCTGTGAATCCCAGTGTGTCAGGAGGGTGAATTCCGTGAGTGGGAAGAGAATGGATTTCGAGCAATTCACCTTAAGGCCCGAGATCCGACCAAACTGAATGATGTCGTCCAGTATCGGGGGTAGGTTGGTGGAGGGGGATCGTATGAACAGTAATGCGTCATCCGCATACAGGGACACTATATCTGCCTGGCCCGCAGTGCGGAGGCCTCTGTGAACATGAGATTGGCGGAGCATATCAGCGAACGGCTCTATCGCTATCGCAAAGATCAAAGGAGAGAAGGGGCACCCCTGTCTAGTCCCCCTGGCGATCTCAAAGAGAGGGGAGCAACGGTCATCGGTGGGGACCCTGGCCACAGGGGCTGAGTAAAGCAGTCTAACCCAGGAGAGAAAAGAGGGACCAAATTTGCAGCACTCGAGGACCCGCCACAGATACTGCCATGAAACTGAGTCGAATGCTTTTTGCATGTCGAGTGCGGCCGCCACAGCGCTTGTCTCGGGGCTAATTCTGTTAATTATGTTGAAGAGACGCCTCAGGTTCAGGGAAGCAGAGCGACCTGGGATGAAGCCTGCTTGATCCGGATGGATGATGGATGGTAAAAGGGGAGCTAGACGGAGCGCCAGAGCCTTTGCGTATATTTTGACATCACAATTTATAAGTGATAGCGGGCGATATGAGCCACATTGCGAGGGGGGTTTGCCGGATTTAAGTAATACTGTAATTGTGGCCTCACGGAGTGACGGGGGAAATACACCAGCCACCACCGACTCCTCCCATAGAGCCAGCAAGTGGGGGAGCAGCAGCGACTTGTAACGCTTATAAAATTCGACTGGGATACCGTCCGAGCCGGGGGCTCTGCCCGAGGATAAGGAGTCGATAGCCTCTGAGAGCTCCTCTAGTGTGAGTGGGGAGTCAAGGGAACCAGCAATCTCCGGAGATAGAGTCAACAAAGGAAGGGCATTGAGAAAGGAGTCGATCTCCGCCATCGAGACCACATCTGAGTTAGAATATAGGGTTTCATAAAAAGTGAAAAATTCCGCATTGATATCCTGTGAGGAGACAGCCATGGAGCCGTCGGGCCTCTCGATCCCCAGTATGTGTGGGGACCCCGACTCGTGTCGGATCAGTCTCGCCAGAAATCAGCCAGGGCGTTCACCCTCCCCGTATCTCCTCGCAATACCGGGATTATCCAAAAACCTTTGTTCGTGTTCAGCGAGGGATCGAAACGTATCTAGCTCCACCCCGATGTCCGCTAGGTTACCAGGGGTAGAGTGAAGTGAGAATGCCGCTTCCAGGGTCGATAGTTTGGATTCGCTCGCGGCAAGATCTCTCCGGATCAACCTAAGGACCCCATTCTCCTTGGACAGCGCAATACCTCTAATATATATCTTGAAGGACTCCCAGAGATTGGCCTGAGATGTTACCGAGCCCGTGTTAAACCCAAAGAACTCTTCAAAAGACTCCTCGAGCTCAGAGCAGAACTCCGGGTCCAGTAGGGAAAGGGGCTTCATCCTCCAGCAGCGAGTCCGGCCGGGGTCCGGGCCCCAACCTACGGTAATCGTAACTGGAGAATGGTCAGACAGGGTTCTGGAGAGAATCATTAACTGTAGAACGTTCTTAACCAGTACGTTGGAGATCACCCACATATCAATTCGGGAATGGGAGTCGTGAACTGAGGAGTAGAAAGAGTAAATGCGGGAATCTGGGTAAAAAAACCTCCATGCGTCTACCATGGCCAGGCGTGGTAAGGATGATAGGGCCGCATAAGCTGCCCTGGAGAGATGACGGGGCTTGGTGCCAGATCTATCGAGGGCTACATCGAATATTGTGTTGAAATCACCACCCCAGAGGATGGGGACAAGGGGGAAGCCATCGAGGAGGGACGTGATCTGTACGTAAAACTCCGGGTCATCTAAATTAAGGCCATAGATATTCAGCAGAACCACTTCCTTGTTCTGGAGTGTGGCATGAAGCAGAACATACCTGCCTTGGGGGTCAATCTGTGAGGAAATAAGGGTGAACTTGAGACTCTTGTGAATGAGGGTCATAACCCCGCGGCTTTGAGTAGAGAAATCGGTGAAAAATCTGTGGGGGCCCCAAGTTTTGGCAAATCGCATGCACTGTTCAGTGCGGGCATGTGTCTCTTGAAGAAAGAGAATCTTGGACCCATGGCGCTCGGCCTGCAACTGGAGCTGTCTCATCTTTTTATAATTGCCCAACCCCCGTACATCCCAGCTCATGAAGATCAAGTCACTCTCGGTCACAGATGCAGTGGCGTTTGAATAAGAGAAAATGGCAATAACCAGTGGGTTAGTTCCGCAGTCCTGCGGTAACCATACTTGAGTGCCACTACCGGTCCGCCCTTGCTGCCAGCGCTAACTTTTTAATAACATAACCCTAAACATGTCCCACCCCCACCTACATCCCTCCCCCAAACAGAGGGATGACAATCCCAACCCCCCTCAACCAAAACCAAACCAGAGGCATCAGCGCCTGGGGGCCTGTAGGCCGGACTGGCCGCGTCGCTCCGGGCTACGGCAGATCCAGTAGAACAAGAGGTGCACACAATAGAGTTACCAGTAACTAGGGCAAAGTTTTTGCACATGGTGGTATGGCACATATATGTAGAATGAGCAGAACAAACAGATTACGAAATAGAGGATCAGTGTGGTCCCGAAGCAGGGGGGCGGCCGAGCCTGGCCTCTCCCCGTCGGGCACAAAAGGGTAACTGTAGAGCCGTGGTCGGAGGAGGGGGATCAGCCAGGGAAATGTTCGTCAATGAATTTGGAGGCCTCCTCACGGATCGTGAAGAAAAACACCTGGTTAGCATGTTCAATGCGAAGTTTGGCGGGGTAGAGCATAGTGTATTTCATTGAGTGGTCTCGCAATCTTCGCTTCACCGCTTGGAAATTCTTGCGTTCACGTTGGACGGCTGTTGAAAAGTCCGGGTAAAGATGAATTCTCGCGCCACCCAGTGATAGCTCGCCCTTGACCCTTGCGGCCCTGAGGAGGGCGTCACGGTCACGGTAGTTCAACACTCGGGCTATGATGGGCCGAGGTGGAGCCCCGGGCTTAGGTTTAGCCATCAGGGCGCGGTGTGCCCGCTCAATAGCAAAGTGGGAGGAAAGCTTGGGTGAATCCAGGAGCGACAGCAATGTATGCTCAACAAAATCCTCCATTGGCTCATGGATTTCGTTCTCGGGCACCCCAATAATGCGGAGATTGTTACGCCTTGAGCGGGATTCCAAGTCTTCATTCTTCTTTTCCACCTCAAGGACTCGGCCGGAGAGAGCGACAACCCCGGAGCGCAGGGCACCCAGTGCGTCCTCAGCGGAGCCGACCCGTGTCTCGACCTCCGACACTCGGCTATCCGTTCTCTCGATGTGGGCTTTAATAGAGGATATAGTGCCGTTCATATCATCTAATTTTGAGTGGAGTGCGGTGAAGCCCTCCCGGATAAAGTCCATCATGTTTTGGGAGCCCGGGGTTGAATCAGATGAAGCGGCAGGGGCCTGCCCAGCGGGCTCCTCTGGCGAACTCACCGCCGCCCTCGCAAACATGTTGATGGAACTCTGTTTCCTCGCGCCCCCCTTGGTCATCCTGGCAGTGTTGAAGGTCGGGCGGGGTGAGGGGGGGGGCCCAACAGCCCAAGGAGAAAGGCGGGGGGAACGCGGACCAGGCACCACGCGGCACAGTATATAGAAGTGTGGTATGGAACCGGGGGTAGCCCGAAGGAGCCAGAGGCTATGGATCAACAGGTGGAAATGTTGCGGCTGCCGGTACAGATTGTAGAAGCTTAGAAGTTTAGTTAGCCCAGAGCGGGCCTGGGGGGCGATGCCAGGGGAGAACAAGAGCAGGAGACCCCAGGAGTGTGGACGATGCCACCCGGTCGTCACCGGGGATGTAGGGGTTCAGGTATGCTTGACCCAGCAGGGGCGGACCGGACACAGCCCCGGGAGCAGCGATGCAGGGCGAGGCAGGACCTAGGTGAAAGGCAGAGCCCGTGTAGAGTGGTGGCCCCTAGAATGCCGCGGCCCCCCCGGGGATAGGAGACCCCAGGAGTGGGGATATGGATGACCAGCAAGGCCCAGGGGTGCCCCCAGTAGAACAAATGAAAGGAGGGAGACCCACCAAGCAGGGGGGCACACAGAAAAAGTTGGTGCTTATGGGAGTACCGGCACAGCGGGCACGGGGGAAGAACAGTGTTCAATGTTTGCCCCAGGGTCACGAAGCCAGACAGGGGGGGCGCGCAGCAGCACCTCCCCTTGACGTACCTTAGTCCCCCCTGCGAGCCAGCACCTGAAGTCCCAGGGCGCACTGGTTGGCAGGTCCCATGTGATCCAGCAGGCCTGGGACCGCTCAGGAGATTGTGATCTAGAGGCAAGTGAGGTCCAGGGCGCCCCCGACGAGGCGAGCAGGTGATGGCGGAGGGGCACTCCCGGGGGGGGGTCCAAGTGCGCCAAGTGTCTGATCCAAGAGGAGGGGAGGGTGGGGGGGAGGTTGAGGGGTACCCCACCACCACGTTCCCTGATGACTCCGGGTGTACACCGGCAGGGCCGGCCGGGGGGCACGGCGTCTGGTGTCCTGTGGCGCGCCTCAGCCCCACGCAGCCTCCAGAGGGCCCGCCGGCACGGCCAGGATACGGCGACTCTGTAGGAGTCCCTGAGCGTGGTATCGGGACTCAGGACCGCAGCAGCGGGAGATGGTCGAAGAGCAGGAGCGGGGTCTGCGGCTTCCAGGGGTCCGCCCCCGCGGGACACGGAACAGTAGAAGCAGGCGAGGGGGATCGGGTCCACGAAGCCTCCGGCAGGCCCTCCCCCACGTGAACAGGGGGTTCCAGGAGGTCGCACAGCCGCGACGGGCGCAGCCGCGGCACATCACAGCAGCCGGGGGTGGTCCAGTAGCGGGTATGGGGCCGCGACTCCGACGGGCCCGCCCCTGCAGGACAAGCAACAGCAGATGTGGGCGAGAAAGGCTCGGCAAGTCTCCCCCCGTCAGGCTCGATGTTGGCGCGAAGCCGCAGTGCCGATGGGGGAGGGGAGAGAGACGTCCAGATCTCAGGGCTCCCGGCTCCGATTTCGATCGGGATCGGGGCGGGTAGTGCCCAATTTCTTCAATAATCAAAGTTGTGCCCTCCAGGGCAGAGTACCTGGCAGGAAGGTGCCAAACGAAGGATCGTAAGATCTGCCTTCCACGGAGAGAAACGCTCAGGCGGCCATCTTGTTCAGTGCTCAACAGCGCCCCCCTCGCTCAGGGCTTAGGCTTGGTCTCCGTACCACTCAGTAAACCCTGCCTGTGCATGTATTATTGCTTAAATATAGCATTAGACACTGAAACAGTTCCTAAAATGTCTAATTTTGTTCACAAGGTGATTTCATTGCGTGACTTCACACCAGAATATCAACATTCTCCATGGTAATCTGTCAATTGCAAGAAAGGTGTTTAGTGTCCTGTGAGACAGGCATGATATCAAGAGATCACACAGACAACTAAAATGTAGTTCAAAACCCTTTATTTTGATTGGCAGGAAGGTGTAACGCCTAATTGGCCCTAACTCTAAGGTGGGAATGTTCCCTAACGGAAAGCAAATTAAGTGAAGTCTAAGTCTATCAGTCCAAAACAAAATACTGTCTGTGTCAAAACCTATGATTGCCCTCACTTCACTTCTATAAAATAACAGGGTGTATGGAATTTGGCAAACTCAATAGTGTTCAAAGGAAAATTAAGGTGACAATGGAGCTCTTCTGCTGCTCCCTTCCCCAAGTTCAAGGCACTCCGGATTATAAAGTTCCACAGGCTTCTCAAAATTCACTTGTCAAAATTCACAGTACCTTATGTCTCACAAATTCTCTGGGTTTTCTGTCCTCAAACCCAAAAGCCCTCTGGTTCTCACTTCTTCAATGGATCTCTCAGGCTCCCCTTGCCCAAGCGTAGACCCTTTTGACTCCACAGTGGTCACTAAAAAAAAAAAATACAATATTCACCTGGTTCAGTTCTACTTCCTTTAACACAAATGTTCAACGTGTTAAACATATAAGTTCAATAACGGTTTAACTGGCTTCTTTCGTGGTTCCCTTCCCCATTCTTAACCAAGTTCTTTTTAGCTTTCTACTTTAGCAGGCCAGCCATTCCTCACTTTAAACTGGGGCTCCCTTCGTTGTGACGCAGTTGTCAGACTGCACGGTACACCCATAACAGGTTGAGCAACCAGGTGCCTTAAACTTTGGTGGTGTCCTCTTTTCCTTATAGTGGAGTCTCAGTGGCCATCCTGGATCATTCTCCTGCCTGGTGGCCACCCAATGCTTATTGAACTCTTTTTCCTGTGTTTAAACTCTTTTCCAGTTCCTTTAGGGATTTTGCTCCCACTTCGTTTTCCTCACATAGCTCCCCCTTTTGGGGATTCCCATTTGTGCATACTTTGTGTCTGCACACAGTTACCCTCTTTGCAGAAGGTTCTTTCTTTCACACAATCTTTCGAGAACATGTACTTATAAACGTGTCCACTCAGTAACTATGTATCCTTGTATTGTTCTCTTCACCATTCGTCAATTTCATTCAACGCGTCTCTCGTTATACGCAATCGAGCTGCTACGTTGTATCTCACTTGCTTGCTTAACACACGCCAGGCTTCCCACTGCATCTGACTCCCCAGTCATGTTTCTTTGTCAATGTCCTTGCCATCTGTGGTCAGGGTCACACCGCCTGCCCATTAGACAATCCTGGACTCCTGTCCTGGCCCAGGGGAACAAGCATTTCTTGATAGCAATTTCAAAAGGGATTAGCACGCTTCCCAGCACCCTTCTACGGACCTCTCTGACTCGCTGGAGATACGGTTCCCTAGCCAGGCTTTCCATGGTTGCTTCAACATGCAGACCCTTGGAGTCTCGGGGTCCCGGTTTCTTCCAGCTGGTCCTGGGCAGCCCTGGCATCTCAGCTCTCCACCCAACTAGTTTTTCTTGCTTAATGATTGCGTTCTTTTTATACTCTCCTGAGTGTTTAACAGGCTGCAGGTGGGCATGCTTGATTTTAATTGCCTGACCTTGTTATCGGGGCATCTCCAATGAGGATGTTTCAGAAACTCTGTATTCCTCCTAACTCCTTCTTCTTTGTGCCAGTACTTAGGTGGTACTTTGGGAAATGAAGACTCTGTGCCTTAATATACCCCATGAAGGCTGGGGGATGGGTAGGTAACTGTCACAGAAAGGGAGATTTCATGTCTTCACTTCGTGTAATCCTTCCCCAATCTCTGAGGACCCTCTACCCAGGTGATCCTCCCACTCTTGTCCACTCTCAGGGTTACGATCCAAAAGCAATGGCTCTCCCCTGCCCACAAGTGTCGAAGATCCCTGGGGAGTAGGTAGGGAAAGACACTTAGGTTTTTCACAGTACTCCTGTATGTGGAATTCTTCTTCATGTGGTAGGTGGTTGGTGCTGTAATATGTAGCATATCATTTCTGGATTGCAGTCAGGGTTCTCAAATGGTTCAATATTAGAAAACATGGCTCCCGCTTATTTCAGTTGACAGTCATAGCTCATTGCTAGTCTCAGAAATTCAGACATGTGATTGCCTGGCAGGGAAACTGAACTTCTTTTTCATGGATTATGATGGTTGTTTAAGTGCAGTTTTGGCCATTCTTTGCAAGAGATCCTGAAGAATTGTCTATTATATTTAATCATTAAAGATACACTTTTAAGGGGGCCCAACACTATTGTGTGTAATATTTTACAACTTACCTGGGGTCGTTTGTACAGGAATCTTTAAATAGCCACCAGGAGGCTTTGATTCTGTGGCCAGCTCTCCCATGTGAGATGCTGGATGTGAAGTAGCAGGGGTTTGTGTGTGTGTATTTATATACTTCTAAGGCTTGTGAATTTGCTTGGATACACAGGTTGTATACGAATTGATCGTTTTACAACTGCTCGAATGACAATTGACCTTTTCACAATTGACCGAATTGTGAAGGTCAATTGTACCATATATGTAGGGGGAAACCCCCCAAAACCCCCAACCCAACGCAATTGTAAACGAACAATTTGGGTAATACCAATACACATGCTTTGCATAGGCCGCCATCTAGTGTTTGGTCCAGAGTATTGTATGTTGCTTTTCTTGAAATCAAAAAAGGGCGCTGACAGGTGTGTTTGTGTCACACTATCCCTACTGTACATGTTTGGGTACCCATGATCCATCACATGCTAATGCCCTCATATTCTTTGTTCACTATCAATTGGTCACGTGTTAGTGGATCAGAAAACAACTTTGCGACTTGGCTCCACACAACCACTATGTTTGACACTGCTGATCTCATCGCTCAAAAAAAGTCATCACATCACTCCTGCCAATGGAAATGCATCTGCTGAAAAGATGTATGGTAGAAGAGGGGGTACGAGCACAATGCCAGATTCCCCTTGTGGCACTATAATGCCTCTAATTCTCCACTTATTTATGTTCCCGACTGCCCTTTACTCTCCACCTACTCATGGGGAACACTCCATTTAAATCTTGACCATTGTGCACTACCAAGTTCCATGCTAAGCACACACGTAGAATGTGTAATAATGGCCTTCCATGGCCCCACTCCGAGAACAAGTGTTTGGCATGAAAGCACTTTAAAGCAAAAACACTAAATGAGTGCAAAAGCCAGCTCTGGAAGGTCTAATCTATGTAGGCAGAATTGGCGCAGGCCACAGCCTGCACCTTTAAAGAGATAACCAATGTTGATGGGTCGAGGTTGAGATCAGGGCTATACTGCCATCAAAAGAGGTCTAAAGGGGGAATCCTAACAGTTTGGCCCCATCTCCAAAGTATCAGCGTAAAGACGACCTATGGAGAAAGCAATTGGTGACCAAGAGTTTGCTAAACCACACCAGGCCAAACACACCCAGTCTGGTAGTGGTGCCGAACAAATTGTGATCGACTCCAAAATCATAGTAGACAGATTGTTCACAAACATCGAATGCTGCTTTACAACACAAAAGAAAAAACAGAAAGCTTCCCACCATACAGACCCTGAAAAGAATGTAAGCAGTACACCTATAAAAAGGGTGTCGGAGAGCAAGACACTGGTTTTTAAGGAAAGCTAACTACTATCACTGCAAAGAACTACTCAGAGGCTGGTAAAACCCTCCTCTCAACACTCTAGAACAAGGAACTCTTTGAATTCTCTGCATCAAAGGAGGAAATGGAGGAATAGGAGTTGGAGGAGGAGGCACCTTTTTGGGCCTCCCCATTCGAAACAAAGGAGGCCACTTTCAAGCAACCTAGACGTGTTTGCGATACAGCAGGTTTGTTCATTACCAGGTTACAACTCACAACCTTCACAAAGAACAGGGAGTGCAAGTTCCATGAATACAACCTGCAAACTCCTATTGCCTTGGATGGCTCAAGTAAGAGACAGAGGCTACACATGGGTCCCCTTGAAGAACAGCTCAAGGAGGTAGTGGACTATTAGGATGACTTTGAGGAGCAGGAAGTTTAAACCCCCATACTGGGGGAGGACCTTGCAAACCCAGACGATTACCCAATGGACCCTCCCAAAGACCTTGTTCTCTAAATTGTTACTTCCCTGAGTGAATATACCGTATTACTCAAAAGGTAAGCAGGCAGGTTTAGAATTAAAGTACCAGGATCCGATGAGGATATAGATTTAATTGAAGAAATCCTAGAGGAGCACAAACATGTTTCTCCTTGTGCTTCCTTAATGCAATCAGTGTAGAAGTATTTTTCAATGGATTGCCTTTCTCCCACAGTTTCCTCATCTGATAGATATCCTCATCCAGTGCTGATGCTTTGGGAAACTTCGACAGAGGGGCATACTGTACCACGACTCGGCCGTCGATTATCGATCCGTCTTGCTGAGCGCTTGATCGTTGGCTCCGGAGGTGACGTCAGGTGTCGTACGTATACTGCGTCACTAGGCCCCAGTTCCTTTTTTCCGCATGCTCAACATGCTGCTGTGAGGAAACAACCCGAGTCTTTGACTCTGTTTTTTTGGTCAGAAATTCAAACACATTTTTCTGAAAACCACGACCACGATGTCCCCTCCCCAGATTTCGGATTTTAAAAGGTGCACGACTTCCATGCCAAGATGTCGATGACGAACCCCCACAACATTTGTCTGGGGAAGTATCACGACACAGAGTGATATGCGTCGTGCACCAAAATGTACTGGAAGGTCCTGCGCGAGCGGGCCACCAAACTTGCTTTGGGGCGACCGTTTCCGAAATCCCTGGCCGGGTCGATCCTCTTGTCCTCCGAGGCTGAGACTGAAGGACCCACACCCGAAAAGGAGAAGGAAAAGCATTGACAGAAGCCTAAAAAGCGGTCGCATTCGAGGAGCCACCCTTCCTCGTCTTCTTTACACACGATGAAGAAGCGCCAGCTCGACATCGGAGAAAGGTAAGCCCTCAGGTGGGCCGACCACTCAAGAGGATTGGGAAGTTTTCAAGAGACAAATGCTGGCTAGGTTTAAAATGCAGGCTGCTGCAGGTGCGAGTTCCCCCCTCGAACAGTAAGCCTCGGTGGCAGAAGCGGTGCTCGGTTCTCCCAAGCCCTCACACGCCAAACTGTCAACACCATCAGCGTCGAAGAAGCCTTTGGGCTTGATGCCCTATCCTTCCCGAGACCATCGAGACGCTGACGTTCCCAATGTCACGGTGGTACCCAAGCCGCGATCGACGCCAGCAACTATTTTGTCGCCGCCAAAAGATACACCGTCGGTGCCAACTGTTGGTGACAAGTCCTTTATCCCCCCTCTCCAAGTCGGGATTCTCCTAGTCCATGACGTTGATTTTTGGCGCCGACCAGGGCGAACATCAAGGGGTCATGGATCCCATATATACTGGGGCAGGAGGAGTCGATTCTTTCGACGATTTGGCGGCCCTGTTGGCACTGGCCCGAGGGGTACATTATGCCAGTGGCCTAGACACGTTTCCAAAGCTAGAGGACCAAAAGGGCCAGCCCTACACTCATACCCACGCTAAGTTCAGGGCTCCAGGGGAAAGGGTAGAAGACACCCTAGGTCTTAAATCAATATCAGTGCCTACTCCGGGCTACGAACTGACGGACATACTGGACAAGGGTCCTGTAATGGACCACAACATGCCACTCAATACGGCAATTGCTGATACCCTAGCCTCCTTGTGGCAGCATCCCAGTTCCATTACCCTGGCCAGCTCTAACTTCATGGGTAAGTACAGGCTGGCGAGAAGAGACCCATCATTTCTGGCTTCTCACCCTTCTCTGTAAGGGCTTGTGGTATATGCAGCCACAATATCCACCTAACCTGCAGCCTGCACTTCTAATCTGCCCCTAGATCGAGAAGGTAAAAGGCCCAAGAAGGTTTTTACTTCTGGCAGCATGGCGCTGAAAGCCACCAATGTAGGCAATGGATTTGCAAAATACTCCTTTGGATTATGGGAAGCTGTGGAGCATGTGGCCGAGTACGTCCCTGAATCTGCATTTCGGAATGGATTTTGACAGTTGGTGGAAGATGGGAAGGAGGTGGCCAGGCAGTCACTGCAGACGGGCCTGGACGTGGCAGACTGTGTGGGCCGTTCGATGGGATGGGCAGTAGTGTAGAGGAGACAAGAGTATCTTAAAGCTTCTGGCTTCTCTCAAAATGTTCAGAATAGGCTTCTGGACATGTCTTTCGAAGGAGAATTCGAAAATGCGAGATTCACCTTCGCTTGCTTTCACTTGGCATCCCTCCGTCGGGTTCACTGTAGACTTCAAATCACAGTTCTACTAGCTTATAATAATCAGGAGCTCATAATGTCTTTTCAGACAAATATTTGGTTCTCTTTCGCCGATTCACTCAGGTCCCCCTCATCCGGGCTTAGACCTTCCTCTTTAGGCAGTTCTGGCTTCCCGCAAACGGGCGCGAGCCTTCAAACCGCTAGCATCACACTTGTTTCTTTGCAATCTTTCATGCTTTCACTTCAAAGTACTTGCCAGTTCAATACAGAGACTTCCGATAGGCGATCGCATCTCACTGGGTCACTCTGTTATATTGTAGCAAGTGTGTTTACTTTCAACGATCAGGCTTCTTTCCCGCGGCTGCCGTCCTACGTGTAACCTACAATACTGGATACAGTTCAAAGGTGTGTAATGGCCTCCTCTCCCGAGGCCTTCTGGTATTTGCAGTCTTTAGTTGGCACCACAGGGCTAATAATTCCTTAGATTTGCTTTATATTTTGTTTCATTCTCTGTCAAATACTATTGACTGTACAAGGGGGGGCTTGTACCCTTGACTTCACCCTTGTATGACCACTTTGACTATTCCTCACTATACAGAAGTAACAGGGGAAACCAGGGGAATCTGATTACTATGACCTGGCCTGGATAGAACACAGAAAAAGCTCAACATAGAAGGTCAGAGTAAAGTTGTGTTTATGTGGTGAGTACCAAAGTAGTCTACTCCATAGAGTGAAACAAATAGCTCAGCAACACAACAATGATATAAACGTGTCTAATCATGAAACATTCACTGGGTTGAAATAATTTAATTCAATCCATCGACACAAAATCTCAATTCAATATTATTTATTAATATATTTAGAATTTGTAAAAAATACACAATATCATGAATGTTAATATCAATCAATTTATGCACCAGTCCACTCGATTCATCTATGGGCTGGTACAATATAACATTTCCATCTAAAACCACAACCGACCCCACTACAACCATACCTCACTCACACTCAAACCATTCATCAAAACATAAAACTATAACAAATATTTCATAGTCATCAAACCTATCATGCTAAAATACAACATTACAAATTTTGTCCATTGTAAATATGGACTCTATATTGTCACTGCTGAGTCAATATTTTCTAATACACATTGTACTGACTCAAGCTAGTTGACCTTAAAACTGTTTATAATTAACAGTGTATTCCCCAACCCGACATGTTTCTTTCCGTATAACACATTATTAGACAGAAATTCTTCAGGGGTACTATGGTCCCACGTGGTCAGGTGAAATGTAGATGGAGAAACGAGGAAGATGTAGACTACACCGGAAAAAACTCACCTAAATATAAACATAAAAATGAATATAAATAACACAACATCAATCTAGCTACATTGCTCACATTATTAGATTGATCATTACAACCGCCGTACCAATGAATCAACGGGGTGTAGAGAGGGGTTTTAAATACCCCGACATTACCTTCACCATAAAAAGACAAGGTCACCGGAATACGGAACCATGCAGGGATCGTTGCCAAAATTGGTGTATCCCCAGTAACATCACCTATACCAGCACCATGTGACAACGTAGGACAATCTAGAACTAGTACTCAGGCACCCGACAGTAGATGGTTCGGAAGACCAATACCGAAATATGAATCATGCATATTAAAATAAAAGTGAGAGTCAAAAAATGATCCATTACAGACCCAACACTTACAGTCACTCTACTGTAGATATCTCCTCTATTGATAACTGTCGGACACGATACCTAAGCGCCCAATGGCACCATTAAGATCGGCAGACCCATAAGAAGAAAAGGTCAGCAGACCAATTATTGAAGAAGGGAGCGTGTGTATAAGGCCGATTCCATGGGACCTCTGTATACACCTCAGTCAATGATGGGACCACTATACACAAAGGAAGAGCAACAAAGAGAAAAAAAGAAAAAAACAGAAAAAAACAAAGAGAAAAGAGAGTGGAAAATTCAATCTCTTATAACCATCTACAGGAACACTCATAAAGGAGTATATATTCCTCCCTCGATAGGTGCTGTCTCTGCCCATATGGACATCATCAATACAAAGTGCATAAACATTTTACATGGTACACAAGAGTATTAATTCAAAGTTGTTTTGCCATAACATTATACACTCCATATTTTGCTTACCTCAATCCTCAGGATATGCACCTATACGTTATGTGCATTGAAAAACTGCAAACTAGCAGCCAACACCCTCACGAACAAATCCAGAAATCTGGTCTATAAGGATCGGGTCAATGAATATCAGACCCAATGTTGATATGCGTGCTAGGAAGATAAACAAAAAGAAAGACAGAAAGAACAACAACACTCATCAGTGAGTTCTACCACTATAACAGATGGTTCAAAGGGATATTAAAAAAAGATAACCCAACACTGTCAACCAGTGACAAAACGTTCGTAGCTACAGGAGCATTTAGAATGACTTGAACAGTCTATTCCCTGTACTCGCCGTAGTAAAAGAAACCACCTGGTCAAGTCAGTCGAAATCTCTCCAACTATATAATTAGGCCACACGATCTCGGTCCTTTCACATTAAATAGAAGTACTAGTCTACAATCGCATTGCTTACCTCCACTGCTCCCGAGCATGTTCCGACGAAGACCGTAGCAATCCCGTGATTCCACGCAACCAGTGTTCCGGGATCCAGCTTCCGGCACATATACGTGATCACCCGATCACATGGTGACCACGTGATGTAAATAATTAAACGATGCAGCAACTCAAGCGTAAGACAAATACGTACACGTCAGTGATCACGTGCCCGTCAGTGGCCTCGTCGCCTCCACGGCTGACCTTCATACTGCAGTATATCAATCTAGTCATCCGCCCCAGTCACGTTTGGCCAGTTAAGGGACGAGTCCCATTTTTTGTTGAAAAAACATCAGCAATTACTATAGACATAATCACTTCATCCCACAGACGTGGTTGGGTGGGGTCATTTAATACTCGACTAGGACCGTAACCGTTGGCAATAAAGAATATAGTTAAGAAATAAAAATTAAAGTTTATTTGTGTGAACGGGAGAATAAATTGTAACGACAGTGATGACTGGTATTATCACAACGCTACAGCACACATCAGCAGTGGTAAATAGTCCTGAATCAATGGGGGATCGAAATCTATCCCAGTCATCACGCACAGCATGATGGCTATAACAATAAAGTCGCCTGAAAAGCAATGTAATAAAAAGTGACTAAAAATTCCAGTCAATCGCCTCATTAAGACCAACCTCGTGGCTCTTGCTCAGAAAAATAAGTTTTGTTTCTTCCTTTGACTATTCCTTCATTCTTGCTATAATGTACTTTCGCTCGCGATTTCTTGACCACTCAACGAGCACTTCAAACGTTAATGTCCTTTTCATTTATCAACAGAAGCCCGTCTTCCATTTCTCTCACCGGCAGAGGCTGATAGAGTTTATCAAGACCTTCTGTCTAGTCAAGGCTTTTGGCCCACCGCGGCTCGCCTCCTTTCAAGACCTCACACCGCCCATTAAGGAGGTACCGCTGTGACCTTCTGCAATAGTAGGGTGTTGCCGCTTTCAGATTCTGCAGCAACCCTCACCCCGCAGCTGGTAGGACCATGGCCTTTCATTTGCTTCCTGGTCCCGTCTGCTCTGCTTCCATGGTCGTGTCGCCTTCCTGGGATTTCCTCCTCTTCCCTTCTGCTGGTCTTGCTCGCTTCGGTTGTCCTTCTCACCTTGCTCTCCGGGTGCTCTCATGCTCCGCCTTTTATCCCAGTCGGGAAAGGTAACATGATACAGGTGTGAGTCATTAATGTTAAGTGCCTGACCCCGATGTTGGGACATGTCAAACAGACTGGCTGTGTGTGAGTCTGTCTTTCCCGGAAGCTCTTTGTCCGTGCAGCAGAATGTGTGTAGGAAAGGGGAGAGGGGTAAAGTTCCTAGCTAGTACATGGAATGAGGATGTTCTACAGGAAAATTGGAACAGGGATACCACGACTCTCCTCCAGGTGCCCCACTCCCACAGGACCCCTCATGCAGGTGATCCTCCCGCACTCGTCCAACCCTAGTCTCTGGACCCAATTACAATGGCCATGCCCTGGCCACCTGGATGACAGATTCCGAAGGCCTGGTCGGTGAGACACCCTTTGGTTCCTCACACAGGCCACCTATGATTGAAGGTGGACGCATATCACTTTCAGTTCAAGGTGCTTCCTTTTAGGGTTGCATCAACACCATGTGTGTTCACAAAGGTTCTAGCAGTAGTGGCAGGTCATCCATACATGCCAACATTCCGACATAACTGGGAGGGAGATTTCGTCAGAGAAATTGGGATACAACAATTTTCCCACAGGAATGCACTGGGGAAAACATTGTCACCCTGATTCATGGAATTATTTGCACGTAAAACGCACATTTGCGCGCCATTCTGCCCGAAAATGTTGGAACTGCTAGCAATAAAGATGGCTCTATGCTAGTTTCAAACGCTTCTACCAGGCAAGAGCATCCTCATCAACACTGACTACGCAACCACAACAGCTATGTTTTACATAAGCAAACTGGGCGGAACACACTAAAGAATGCTGCCACTTGTTGTCCCCGACAGAAATGCAATAATGCTTTAACTAGCACATCTCCATCCAGAATGGGAACTCAACACACACCCACTCAAACAAATTTCAAAGCATGGAGTCATCCAGATATATGCTTATTTGTGACAAAATACCCAGCCTTTATTTCCAGTTATCCACAACAGCACACCCTCGGCAATGCACTATGGATTAACTGGTCAGGGATATGTGCATACGCTTTTCTCAGCGATGCCTCTGCTTCACAGAATAATTCACTAAATACTACAAGAGGGCTTAACTCTAGTATTAATTGCTCCAGCGTAGCCAAGACAGGCGTGGTCTTCACACATCCTTCACCTGACCTTGTTCGCATCAACCAGGTTGGGTGCAGGACACAAACGTATAGCACAGGGGGCGTGGCCTGGAGCACCATCGATGTTGCTGCTCCTCTGATGGTCTCCGATCGGGACCCGCAGCATCCAGCGTAAAATGAGCCTTTCTGCGGCCATCGAGCTATAAAATCCTCATCATGGGCTCTGTTAGAAGCTAGGGCACCCTGGATAGTCTTCAGAGGCCCCTGATCCTCTGGGAACCCCCGAATGGACTGAATTGTTGTTCGCCTCCTGCTCGTCTAACGGGCCGTTCTAAGATGGCCGTCGGGAGAAGCAACCCCCGGCGTACGCCGAATGCAGACAGCGATGTGACCGTGACGCTGTAGGATGCAGAAACAGACTGTGAGGGGAGATCGAAATAACTAGCGCCTATGAATCCGGCCCTAGACCAGCGATTCAACGGGATAGCGAGCACCCTCCCTCCCCGCACTACAACGCGGGCGTGAGTCCTGACGAGACCCTTCGCAGCGGCGGACGTTCCATCTGCCGTGGGCCTGGCCGAGTGAAGGTGCAGCCCTGAATCCCAGGGGGACGGCTCTCCTGCGACTCCCCGAGCGGTCTCCTCGCGGCTCCATAGGAGGGCGGGGACTGCGGCATCGAGCCCCCGGCAGCTGCCTCTGAAGTGGTGTCCGGCCCGCACCAGCAGCTGATCCAGCCAACCCCGGGGGCCCCGACACAGACGGAGTAAGTGCCCGGCCCCTGTGGCCCCCCTCCCACCTGCACCCCACCTGTCCAGCAGTGGGCTGTGTGGCCTAGGTGGGTGCTGGGGCCCGTGGTGCGGGTGGCGCTGGGAGGCGAGGGGAGAGCCCCAGAAAGAAGACATCGAGCGCCGCTCACGAAGGACGACGGAGACCTGAGTCCTGGCTGATCCCTCCGGGACGAAATTGAACCAACGCCAGCGGCGGAGCGAGTGAAACTCCTGCTTCAACGAGGTGAGAGCTCAGCCCCTGAAGTCCCCGCGCCGAGGCCCTGAGAAGCCATTTGCCTGCAGTAGAGCGCTCCCTGGCCCCTCCGCCTGCCACACTGCCAGCAGCGACCTTGGAGCCCTCTGAGGTCCCAGTTAGACGTCTCACTCTAGCCTCCGCGCCTCAGCTCCTCGGCTCCAGACCACTTGACCGCTGGGCTCACGGCGCGAGGCTCAATCCAAGAATCTCCTGGGGCGTCCCGGCCCACCTCCCTCCCACTTTCCTCCATGCGGAGACCAAACCTATCTAAGGAACACTGAGCATACCCCCTCCGCTGAGGCCAACCTAGCAGCACTGAGAGCCTTCCCCAGGCAAGCTCCTGATCACTGATTTTAGAGCATTCCTCTCTTCGGGATACCGACCCCCTAGCAAACTGAGAGCTTACAGATTGGCCCATTGAGACCCCACTCGCCAGACTCCCAATACATGGTCACAGGTCATTCACAATAACGAAACCGGTTAAAGGAACCAAGCACTCCGATATCTCCACCATGCTGCTAGCAGCAGACAAAGCTAAGAAACCAGACCCTCACAAGCTCACCCCGCAGAAGTCCCCAGATGTGCAGGGGGATTTGGCAACAAAAGGAGATATTCGGGCCTTCCTGCTGGATATTAAGAAAGAATTCAGATCCTGCATGGCCGAGCTCACCTCGAAACTTGAGCAAACAGACCAACGTGTCACAGAGGCTGAGCAGAGGCTGGGAGAGGTTGAGGACTTGACTCAGAATCATGACGCTGCCATAATAGAAATGCAACGGGCAATTCAGGCGCTTCAGAGTAAGAACGAAATACCGGAATTCAAACAGGAAGACCTGGAAAATAGGGCCCGAAGGAACAATCTTTGCATCCGAGGTGTCCCCTCCACGATACAAGATAAAGACCTCCCGGAATATATATTTCAAGCCCTTCATCCTCAGATGGACCAGACGTAGCTTATCCTTGATCATACCCATAGACTGCGCCCAAGACGGGGAGTGGACTCTGACATCCCCCCGGATGTAATAACTAGAGTCCATTTTTATTCCACAAAGGAAGCGATCGCTGCAATAAGCCGCACCAAGGATGAACTGTCCTTCCTAAGTTCCCCACTCCAGATATACCAGGATCTCTCCCTAACAACCCTACAAAAAAGGAGAGCCCTTAAACCCCTAACCCTGTTTCTACAGAGCCAAAAGATCTGGTACCGATGGCTGTTCCCCACTTCTCTCCAATTCACCTACCAGGGGACCCAGCGCTCAATATCCCACCTAGAAGACCCTGAATCTATCCTCCACCTGCCCACTCCAGGGGATTCGCCCTCTCCTAACCTCTCTTCCACTCCTGACGGCCCAAACCAGCCCCCCCAGCAGCGGCTACAATCAGCCTGGTCAAAGAAACAGAGACACCGGAAAATGAGATAGCCATGAGGTCTTGCGCTTAAGGATCAGCTACCCGCAGATGCACGGAAGACAAGAATGGTGCTGCGGGTCCCCGATCGGCCTATACCCCGCTCCGAGGTGTGTGCCATCATCCTACCCTTGGAGACAAAACTGTTAAGTCCACTTATCCCAGCCCCGTTGACTATGGGAACGAAGAAGGCCCGGTTGGCCATGGCAACTGCCGACCAGGGAAAATCGGCCTCCCTCAAGTTTACAAGTTTACCTGCCCGTTGGAGAGGTCATAAAACACGACCACTAGAGAACCGCATTGTCACCAAGCTCTTAGATGATGCCTGAAACTCACAGCTCTCCCCCCCAGAAGCCACCCCAGCCATTGAGGAAAGACCACAAAGCCCCTCAACCACACCTAAAAGTGCAGTTCCTGACCGTCAACGTCAGAGGCTTAAACGGGCCGCAGGAGAGGAAATCAATGCTACGGCGTCTACAGAATGAAAAGGCCTTGGTCGTAGTCCTTCAGGAAACCCACCTGATCCCAGCCGATTTCACTAGGCTCCGCGACAGACAATTCCCGTTACAATTTCTGGCATCGAACGGCACCAAGAAAGGTGGAGCAGCGATACTCGTCGCTAAGACACTTAGACCACAAATCTTAGACACTTTACTTTGCCCAGACGGCTGCTTCGTAGCAATTAAATGCCGGATCTACGGCCAACTGTACTCCCTCATTTTGATCTCTGCCCCGAATGATAAACAGGAAGAGTTCTACTCAGTCTTGGAGGGTGCCCTCCGGCCATTCGTTGAGGGACAGACAATAATAGGGGGAGACTTCAATGGAGCCCCTGACCCAATCAAAGATAAGTCTCACCCGCCAGCTCGTAAAGACTATAGTGTGGCGACAGCCCTGCTCAAACTATTCCGAACCCTAGATGTGGTCGACACCTGGAGACTCTTACATCCGGAAGTCCGCGACTACTCATTCTACTCTTATGTACACAGAACTTACTCCCGCATCGACCTACTGCTGGCTTCCCCCCAAGTAATGGCTTACATCGACGATGTAACCATAGGTCCCAGAATCCTATCGGATCATGCCCCGGTCAAGCTAACATTGAGAGCCCATGACCCGGATCCGCTCCCAAAACGCAAGTGGTCCCTATATGACCCGATCTTGAATGACATGTCATTGAGGGACGTGGTAGCGAAAGCTATCAAAGACTACTTCAAGGAAAATAAGAGCGAAGACACCTCACCGGCCAATACGTGGTACGCAATGAAAGCAGTAGTGAGAGGGGTCCTAATCTCCCAAGGAGCGGCCTATCACAAAAAGAAGCGACAGTCTTGCCAGATCTTACAAGATGAAGTAGAGAAAGCGGAAGCTGTATGTAAAGCAAAAAACTGGACGCCCAGAACCCATCGAGCCCTGCAGATAGCTCGGAAGAAGCTAAAAGCACATTATGCTGAAGACACAGTCCAGATTCTCGCCAGAACTAAGCAGAGCTACTACGCCAAAGGAAACAAGGCCAACAAATTCCTGGTGGTAAAAGCTGGCGAAGACCAGAAAGAGAAATGCCATCCTGGGCTTCCGTGATTCCCAGGGCAGAGTTCAGTTCGCAGAGGGAGACCAGCAACATATCGCACTAGCTCATCTCACAGACACGATGACAGCTTCCCCGAGATCGCCCGAAGAGCAGCTCTCCTACCTGCTAGACGCAGCGCTTCCCCAGATCACCCCTACGGTACGAGACGAGCTAGAGACCCCGATCGCAAGCGGAGAGGTCAACAGCGTCATCAAGAGTCTCAAACCAAGGGCTCCGGGTCCAGATGGATTCTTGACCCACTTCTACAAAGTCTTCCGCTCCCAGCTGGTGACCCCCCCTGACATCGCTCTTTAACTTTTTCATCGCTTCGGGGTCAATTACCCCATCAATGCAGGAATCGATCACTGTCCTCGCCCTGAAGCCGGGAAAAGACCCCGGAGACCTCACAGCGTACAAACCCATCTCCCTACTAAACCTGGACGCTAACATTTATTCAAAAGTCTTGGCTAACCGATTAGCGAGGGTGCTCCCGGACATTATCGACCAAGACCAGACGGGATTCGTATTGAACAGATCCGCTGCAGACAACGTCCGCAGGGTCCTAAATCTGGTCGAAGTCACTCAGCGAGATGCGCGAAAATTGGCTGTGCTCGCTTTAGATGTGACTAAGGCCTTTGACAAAGTGGACTGGTCGTTCCTCCAACTCACCCTAGAGTCCTTTCACTTCGGACCTGCATTTCAGAAACTCATCTTGGCGAACTACCAATCACCGAAAACCTTGCTCCGCGTTAACGGCTCCCTATCTAACCCGATCCCTTTATCATGCGGCACCAGGCAAGGATGTCCCTTATCTCCCCTGCTCTTCGCCCTGGTCATCGAGCCACTGGCCCAACGGATCCGACTGAACCCCAGAATCAAAGGCCTCCAAGTAGGCCCTACTCAACATAAAATAGCCCTGCATGCGGATGATGTGTTGTTAACCATATCGGACACCACCCAATCGCTGAGGTCCTCCCTAGCAGAAATTCATTGCTTTGGTAAAGTATCAGGATTCGCGATAAACTTCGTGAAATCATCAGCCCTAGGGGTGAGACTGGAGCAGGAAGATAAGGATTCCTTCAGAGCCCTCTGCCCGATCCAACTTAGCGAAAAGTACATCCCCTACCTAGGAGTACAGATCACAGCCTGGCCGGAAGATACCTATCAAGCGAATTTTCAGCCGCTATTCAAGGCCTTGGAGGAAGACCTCAATCGCTGGCTCTCACAGGAGATCTCGCTATTAGGCCGTATAGCGGCATGTAAAATGAACCTCCTCCCATGGCTACTTTATACTTGCTCGGCCATTCCAGTTTTGATCCCCCGGCCCCCACTCCTGCACCTCCAGAGGAAGGTACTACACTTCTTCTGGAAAGGTAAAAAGTCAAGGATCCCGCTAAGGACGATCCTGAACAGTCCGAACTTAGGAGGCCTAAGGGTCCCAGACCTCCAGAAATACCAGATTGCGGCCCAGCTAGCTCACACTGAAGGCTGGACGATAAGTTCGAACAGACCTAGATGGGTTGAGATTGAACAATCCCGCTTACCCCTCCCCCTCCGCTTTCTCTTGCATCTTCCTCCTGCCCTACGGAGAACGTGGCCGGCCATCCTATCTTCCGCCAAGCAGACTTTAAAAGCTTGGGAATGGACACATAAACAGAGAGGAATCCCCAGAGACCTAAGCCCAGCTTCTCTGGTATTTCATAACCCGGCGTTCTCCCCAGGAGCCCATCCCGCAAACTTTAAGAACTGGATCGCCGGCGGCCTCAGCTCCCTAAGCCAGCTTTTTGAGGGGAATCGGCCACTCACCTTTGAACAATGCAAAAACACCTTTGGCCTGGCGGAAACAGAAAGATTCACATATGCGCAACTACGCATTGGTGTTCCCATCCAGCAACATGCGAGGCAGCGACACGAGACCTAGACCCTACAGAGCTGACAATTGCAGATCCCCCACACCAAGGGCGAATCTCGGCGATGTACAAGCTGTTGCAGACAAATTTTCTCGTCGCTAGAGCAACCTACTTGAACCAATGGGAAACAGACCGAGGACACACGATAGAAGACCAGGTCTGGTCAGACATTTGGTCTCGCACGCGAGCCTCTTCCTTCTGCATTACTAATCGGGAGTGCGCCTATAAACTACTTCTAAAATGGTACTACCCGCCGCTCAGACTGCATCATTTCAACCCAGCCTTGGACCCTCAATGCTAGCGTCGATGCGGCCTCCAGGGATCGTTCATTCATATGTGGTGGTCTTGCCCAGTGATTGCAAATTTCTGGTCCCAATGCATCGCAACCATAGCAGACATAACTGAGATAATGCTGCCCTTGGAGCCAGAACCAATTCTATTAGGAGCCCCGATCCCAGGCATATACCCAAGATCGGGTAGAAGAGCCACCCTCCTTACTCACCTGCTCCTGGCCGCTAAAATCACGGTGGCACGAACCTGGAAATCGCCGGAAGGTTCCCTAATTATCCTATGGTGGCTGAAACTCTGGGACATTTTTTGTCGCAGAAAAGATTACGGCAGCAAACAGAGGCCTCCTTCACCGCTTCACGAACATTTGGTCCCCAGTGATAGACTATGACCAGAGCTATCCGGCTCTAACTTTTAAGCCACAGGCGGTAGCAAATGCTCTAATTGCTGGGAGCACGGAGATGATACAATGAACAGAAGAGCAAGATTTGGACGTTAACTGAGGGTGAATGGGAATGGGGTTGGTACGGGAGGAGATGATCAATGAGCTGTATAGACTGTCAAGAAAGAATATGTTTTAATTTACTTTTCTCTGGTGTGTCGATCAAAAATAAACATGTTTAAAACAAAAAAGAACATATAACACAACATTGTCTACAGATAACACATCCAAATCCACAGACTGTGAACTTTGCAGCCTTGCTTTTAAGTCATAGAGCTTGGCCACTTAAACTCAGCGATGCATAGAAATGCTACACAAGCCAAGGGAACCAAACACTAGTAACTGCTACTTCAATAAATGGAAGTGGTTTGCAATATGATGTACAAAGAAACACATCATTCCTATTGATTTTTTACCTGCATTGTACCTAACATGCTTTATCTCCTTAGCACGTATAACAAATGTAATAAAATAAATCAAAAATAAATCACAATACAACTCCTTAAAGTACACTTAGCTGCACTCACAGCATATACCAGCCAACTTCAGAAGGTGTCATGGTGGAAGGTACCATTGGTCAAGGCTTTTATGGTAGGAGTAAATCGCATTTATCCACATATCATACACCCCCGCCTGATTGGATTAAATACTGTACTCCATAGCCTAATGGGCCCTCCCTTGAAACTATGCACAAGGCTGCTCTTAAATTACTGACATTGGGGTAGCCTTTGTTATTGCTGTAACTTCAATCAGAAGGGTTTAGTTTTAATTTAGTTTTATTGTTTGTATAATGCCGATACATAACATGTGGGCATCAGGGTGCTAATAAAAACAGCAACAAAAACAGTACACTCAATAAGTAACAGAAAAAAAACAACGAACATGCAAAAAACATTGAGTGCCACATACTTAACAGTTAAATAGACAGAGCAGAATACAACTACTACAAACATATGCTAAAAAAAGCAGCAAGGCAGGGCACCCATGAGCTATCCATTGGCAACCAAGGAAAACCTATAACCCAAAATGCTAACTCTAGCATGTTACTATCAGAGAAGAACAGTCTCCTAGTTCCTGATCTTCCATTTATTTACTGATCAGATATGCTCACCCATTCAAAGAACCCCATGGAAAAATGCTTAAGAGGTTCACAGTGCCTACAACTACTGGGTCCCAGTGAATGAGAAGAAAATGGTTGAGACAGATCTAAGGAAAGACCCGCTGATGAACAGCCATGGGTATTTCACTACAGCCCAAAGTGACTGGAAGATGCCATCTGTTAAGGTGTGTATCACGAGAATGCTGCGTACTTGTCTGCTTGGTTGTTGATCTTGATGAGGCAGCCAGACTCAGGGCATCCGCCTTCAGGTTTGAAGTACCGCGGACGTAAGTGACATGAAACATGAAACACAAATGGGGAGAAAAAGAAGGCCCACCTGGCTTGGCGAGGAGTTCGACATTGCAAGGAGCGCAAGTACTGCAAATTGCGATGATCCATATGGACCTCCACAGAAAAGCGAGCTCCAAGTAGATGATGCCTCCATTCTTCAAATGCGGTTTTAATGGCCAACAGTTCTTTCTCGATAACCGCATCATTTCTCTCACTGGGGTTCAGCTTGCGTGAGAAGTAAGCTACTGGATGTTCAACAGACATCACAGGATCCTTCTGCAGGAGAACAGCCCCAACGGCGAAGTCCGACGCGTCTGCCTCCACAATGTAGGGTAATTCATCCTGAGGGTGACGCAGAATTGGAGCGGTCATGAAAGCTGACTTCAGGATGTCGAATGCCCGTGTAGCAAGAGAATCCCACTTGAAAGTAATCTTGCTGCTGGTCAACCTGGTGAGAGGCGCTGTGATTTGAGAGAAATGTGGGATAAAGCGCCTGTAAAAATTAGCGAATCCCAAGAAGCGTTGTAGAGATTTTACATCATGGTGTTGTTTCCACTCTTGTATAGCTTGAACTTTCTTGGGATCCATTTCTATACCAGTATGATTGATCACAAATCCCAGGAACTCTTTTCTAGGTTGATGAAAGAAACATTTCTCCACCTTGGCAAACAGATGATTGAGAGATAAGCGACGAAGAACCTCACGTACATGCCCTACATGTTCTTCAAAAGATCTGGAGAAGACCAAAATATCGTCCAAATATACCCAGACCGATATGCCAATCAGGTCACTGAAGATGTTATCTATGAATCGTTGGAAAATAGCTGGGGCATTGCACAGACCAAAGGGCATAACCCTATATTCAAAATGCCCAAAAGGTGTCTTAAATGCGGTTTTCCATTCGTCTCCGTTCTTGATACGAACCAGATGATAGGCTCCAAGTAAGTCAAGCTTGGTGAAAATCCGAGCCGTGTGCAGGGTTTCCAGGATACTGCAAATCAAAGGTAATGGATATCGGTCCTTTGTAGTTATATTGTTCAATTGCCGGTAATCAACACAGGGTCTCAAAGTGCCTTCTTTCTTTTTCACAAAAAACATGGGGAATCCTGCGGGCGACTTGGCAGGTGCTATGTATCCTTTCCTTAAACAATCCGACAAATAGTCCTGTAGCACTTGTCTCTCATCCCGTGTTAGGGCATACAGTTTCCCATGGGGAATCTCAAAGCCTGGCAACAACTCTATAGCACAATCAAACGAGCGATGAGGTGGTAAGGGTATATCTCCTGGTTCGGAAAATACATGCTCAAATTCGGCATACTCTTGTGGGATCTGAGAAATGGAACAAAGACTGACCCCTCTGCCAAGGGATTCCAAGGGAGTTGGGGAGACCTGAGTCTGAGCTGACAAACTGCACTTTTGAGAGCAAAAAGCGGAGGAAAAGGCCAAGGTGTGAGTTCTCCAATTAACAACTGGATTATGATGTTGCAGCCGAGGTAATCCCAAGACCAATTTGTAGGTAGGGGACTTAATCACATCCAAGGCGAGATTTTCCAGGTGGTCAGCAATCTGAAGAGTCAGACCCACTGTGTACAGTCGGACAGAAGATAAAGGGGTACCATCGATGACTTCCACGGGAAGAGCTGTGTGTCTGGGCAGGAGCGGGATCTTGTTGATGGTAGCAAACGTTCCATCAATATAATTGCCTGAAGCCCCACTATCCAACAGCTCAAAAACTTCCAGAGTTTTGCCTGGCAATTGTATTTGAATCTTCAGAGTCAGTAAAACAGCTGGTTGCATGGGATGGAGCACAGAACAAAAGGTGGAAAGGTCTGATAAGGGATGGGACCTGTCGTTGCCCTTCCAATACACAACAGGTCCTCTAGTTTTCCGCCTTCTTCTTCTGAGGGCGTAAAGGACACGTACCCAAGTAATGCCCAGCGGCTCTGCAGTAAAGACACAGACGTAATGTCCTTCTCCGCCTCCTCTCTTCCTCTGATAAAGGACCCCTCATGGCTCCCAATTGCATAGGCTCTGTTCCAGACTCCGTAGAACCCAACGATCCGGCAGGTAAACTGGTCATTCTGGGATTAATTCTCTCAAACCGACGTCTCTCTGCCTTTCGTTCCGCTAGTCTTTGATCAATCCGGAGAACCCGATCGATCAAGTGTTGAAGGGTCTCTGGCTCAGGAATATGGAGTAGCTCATCCTTGTACTCCTCTCTCAGCCCACGGCGAAACAGGGTCTTTTGTGCGATTTCTGGCCATTGTGAGTCAGTTGCCAGTTGGCGGAAGCGACTAATATATGTTATTATGTCGGCACTCCCCTGCTTTATATCCATCAGTTGATTCTGCGCAGCTGAGGCCAGAATCGGCGTTTGAAAAACCTCCAGGAAAGCCTTCTCAAAGGCTACAAAGTCATTTAATATAGGACTGTTTGTGGCCACAAAAGGTGTTGCCCAGGCGAGAGCATTCCCAGTTAAATTACCCAAGATGTATCCAATCTTGGCCTTATCATTATTGAAATGAGTAGACCTGAAAAGAAAATGAATTCGACAGTGGTTACAAAATTCCGCCACTCGTCGCGGATCTCCATCAAACTTGATTGGAGTTGTGTGTGCCAGGGATCCTTCAGCCTGTGAGGCACTCGTAGCCCCTTGGGTTATCATTTGGCGTAATGTCTGATTTTCCTGGTGCAAAGCAGTCATCTCAGCTCTGAGCGCTTGTAACTCATTCCGCACGTCTTGCGAGTCCTCCATCTCCAAGTCTGAAGGCAGGCATCTCAATCTATTAAGGTGTGTATCACGAGAATGCTGCGTACCTGTCTGCTTGGTTGTTGATCTTGATGAGGCAGCCAGACTGACACCAGTTGCTAGATGAGCAAGTGACACGAGGAACCAGCCTCTCCACCACCCAAGATTGATATTGGGTGGAAGATGGACCGACTCCCAACGTCACGAGATGCACTCTCCTGATTAGCGTGATGTAGGGACTGTGCAGGCACAGGCAGGATAGGCGGAAGTTCAAAGTCCTTAGTCAGAAGATTCTTGCCAAAGGGTGAAATCCAGAAGAGCCAATCCCAGGAGAAATTAACAGATGCTGTGGCCGACTCAAGTCCAAGATTGGCCAATGATGATCACGAGGTGAAGACAGGGCTGGTAGAACACTGTCCACAGGAAGGTGAGGATCTTGCAGGCAATAGGAAACTGGTCTGAGAGAGACTGGCCAGACAGGTGAACACCAGATAGTCCAAAAAATCCGGAGCAAACAGGTGAGGACTCAGACTGGAGGAGGGGAACTGATCCAGGAGTTGGAAGACCCAAGTATCAAGAAGGGAGCCTAAAGACTCGGATGGGAACCCAGGGGAATCCAAGAACTGGGAGAGGAAACCCACAGCAAAGTTAGAGCTTAACTGGCAAAATGGCCCAGGGACCCACTGGAGAGGAAGAATGGTTAAGGAGGGGAGAAACAAGGGCCAGGGCAGAAGGCAGGAGCAAGGAGGTAACTCGGGCCAGGGCAGAAGGCAGGAGCAAGCAGGAAACTCGAGCCAGGGCAGAAGGCAGGAGCAAGCAGGAAACTTGAAAGCCGAGTGAGCGGGCAACATGATCCGGAACAAACCGCGTTGAGACGCGACTTGCTCCAGATCACTGCTCCCTTTTATGGGTCGCCGGCACCCGCGAGGCTTGGAACGCAGGCCGTTTCGTCGCCGGGCGCCGGCGGACCCAGGCAAGCCCTTCCAATCGCGAGGGTCCAATCCACGGCGCATGTGCCGAACCGTGACCGCGGTCTCCCGTGCATGCGCAGTGGAGTTCCAGCGCGGACCCCCGAAGCTCTCCCTGTGGCGGATCCCGATGCGCGAAAGCGTGGGTAGAAATGCCAAGAGGTGGAGGGGAAAGCGGGTGCAAGGCATCCCGGTCTCCAGGTAAGTGGCGTGACACCATCCCAACATTTATAGTTACTATGGTCACCCAAGTACCACAGTAACGTCCAGGACTTGCTGATCAACCTCTCCCCCAACCTTACCTAGCTCCTAAGGGGGGAAGCTAGTCTGATGGTTTTGATGGGATACCTTATGGTTCACCGCGCTAGACCCAGACGAGGAAAGCACCTCTGAATATTGTTGGAGCCACCTCAGAATCGAGCTCCATCACTGAGGATGGAAACACCTTCTTGGCAAGAGAACCTCAACGATGTCACTGAGACTTGGCACAGCGCATGCTTTTGGGAGTCGTCGTGGAAGTGGCAAGGACGGCAGGCTGCCACCTAGAACACATGAAACATCTGATGTTTATGGTGATTGTATTTTAAATGCAACTGTTCGTGACTTAAAATCAGTTGAAATTCCTTGGACTCCGGTCCCAGAAAGCCCCAGGCACTGCAACAAGGAAGAGGAGCGAGTCCATGTGGAGGAAATGTGACACTAAGAGTAATGTGCAGTCTAGTTCTCATGAATCTAGTCAGCAGCATGTGACATTTAAATCTAAAGATCGCCTGCAGGAAAAGGAATGAAGAAGGAGAGAGGAGAAAGGCAACAATGTGACTAAAAAAAATCAGTTGAAATTCATTGGACTCCGGTCCCAGAAAGCACCAGGCAACTAGGAATAGGAGCCAGTGACGTGGGTGAGCTAAAGAAACAATGGTGGCTGTGAAGGGGCAGTAATGAAAGGTGGACACAAAGTGGTAATATTCTCAGCAACCATTTTATTAAAAGAAAGGCATTTGGATAAAGGCCTAATTTCCCTATCATAACGTGAATGTCCCTTCCTATGAAACTAAAACTAAAGCAGGCTGACCTTGTGTGCAAACTAAATCTGACCCTCACACTAACATACACAAGTAAAGGTTGCAAGGCAAATGTTTCAAAGTTCTGACGTCTCTAAGAAGTCACACTATCAGCTGCACCTCCTCAGAGGTATTCTTCCCTTCCTCTCCTTCCCCCAGAAGCTCACTGTCTCCCGAGCCCTGGTTCTCTCAAGGCTGGATTACTGTAACAGCCTCTATCTTAATCTGCCTGCCTCCACTCTCCGCCCTCTGCAACTTATCCAGAACAGAACTGCGAGACTTGTCCTTGGCCTCAAGCCCAGGGACCGTATCTCTCCAGGACTGAAATCTCTTCACTGGCTCCCAGTGGCTGCGAGGATTAAGTTCAAAACCCTCTGCATTGTCCACAAGGCCTTCTGGGGCCTGGGGCCTAAATACCTTCAACTCTCTCTTCCTAAATATCTTCCTTCACGAGCCCTTCGCTCATCCGTCTCCAACTCCCTCATGGTCAGCCGCTTCTCGAAGCAACGAGCTGGGGGTAGATCTCTCTCCGCAGCAGGGGCCTCCCTCTGGAACAGCCTTCCTGCCTCCCTGAAACTTGAGGAGAACCATCTCCGGTTCCGGAAGCACCTCAAAACCTTCCTCTTCGCTTCTGCCTTCTCTCTCCCTCTCCCCTGCTAAACCTGCTTTAACTCCCCACTGAAATTCTGCACTAAACCTGCATCTTGGCCACTCTCAGCGACCTCGGTCCAGGGCCCAGCCACTCTCCACTTGCACTGCCTCCCCCTGCACTGTGGGACTGTCACTGTATCCCTACAGCCCCCTTCCTAGCACTTGCTCTACACTTACCTCGCACTTGCCACCAGCTGGCCCTTTTATTTTATTATTTATTATTTTATTACGCTACTTACCGTGTACTGCACTTTCCCCCCACCTCCTCCCCCTGCACTTTCTCCTTTTCCCCTTACCTCTGCACTTGCCCGATCTGAATGACACCTGGCCTAGTAGGATCGTTTGTCTGTCTTCCCCTTGTTTCCCTCCCTCCCTGCCTCGTCGCGCCTTGAAACACTTGTGTATAGGCGCGTTACAAATACCATATCATATCATATCAATTTAACAGAAATGTGCAAAAACTCAAACATATAACTTCAACCAAAACAATCCTTGTGTCCAGGGGTTGGTTCCCTTCCCCTGAATTTTTTTCTGAAAAGCTGTTGACAATGTCCTGTATCAGGCCTAGTCTCTTAAAGGCAATACAAATGTCTCTTTTACCTGATACTTTTCTCAGGATGGCAAAACAAATGTCCCTTCCACAACATTAGTTGTAATATAGCAAAGGATAGTCTTTCCTACTTTTCAGGATGGCCAAACAAATGTCTTTTCTCCAGTAATGATTCAAGTATGGCAAAAGGCAAGTCTTTTCAAAGTCTCTGGTTGACAAAATGTTCATTTAAAACAACAACTTAGTATGACAAGGTCTATCTTCAACACACCAGTTCAAGGTGAGTTTCCCGGTACACTCACCTGCCAGGAAACTCAAGTGAAAACTCAAGTGAAAACTCTTGATATCCTGGTTTACTCTCCTAACAGGAATATCCCCTTTTTGGCTCACATAGATCCCCCTAGTGTACTGTCCACCCAGGCATCTCTTTACAAAAAGTTTTCACTATGTGATGCTCTTATCAGGTCTCTCTGCAACATTCACATTCCTCTTAAGTATCACAAAATTGTACTTCTGCACTAGCACAACTTTTTTGACTTCAGTTTTTACTTGTGCCTATTTCTCCCATACTGACATCCTATATATAACGGTTTGTTCAAGCTCTATCAGTCAACCTTTATTTCAATCCCTCTTGGCAATGCTTGTTCCAGGTTTCCCCCAACTAAAATCTCAGTACCATGTTTGCTTTCTCTTTTCAGTTGTATTTGGCCAGTATTAAAAAATGCTTTCCAAACACTTTTAAACGTGTTTGCACGTCCGTGGCCCCTTACGCTTCTAAGCTGACTCACAGGTTCACCACGCGGATGCTGTGAGGTGCTTGTGGGGGGCCGGCTTCCCCTTCTCATCTGAGTTTCACTTGGTACCTGCATCAGCTTCAAAGTCCTTTGCCGCCAGAACCGGTACAGCTCTGCAGGACCGCATCTCCCTGTGCCCCGCTGGACACCATTCACTTCAGCTTCATTGGAGATCCTCCTCTCCGGTCCCAAACGTGGCCAATCTGCTGCTGGGAGACGTCTCCTCTTCTCCCCATGGCTCTTCTTTGTGGGATTGCCTTCGCCACCAGTCTCGCTTCCCGCTCTGGGTACTCTGCAGCCTTTCTCCTCTCTCCTTCGTTCCTTTTCCTGCAGGTGATGTTTGGATTTAAATGTCAACTAGACTGCACATTACTCTTAGTGTCACATTTCCTCCACATGGACTCCTTGCTCCTCTTCCTTGTTGCAGTGCCTGGGGACTTCTGGGACTGGAATCCAAGGAATTTCAACTGATTTTAAGTCACATTGTTGAGCAGTTGCATTTAAAATATAATCACCATAAACATCAGAGGTTTCTTGTGTTCTAGGTTTACCATGTACACATGAAGACTGAATAGGGTTTTGTTTAAACAAAGTGGCTTTCTGAGTTTTACAATGACATGGTTCTGAATAATGACATCAGGCCATTAAAAGCTACGGAATTAAGGGATCTTCCTCACAAGAAAGAGAAGTATACTGCTTCTCTCTTGTTGGAGTGACCACTCTCCCCTGACAGCCATCTCCTCCCATGTGATCCACCCTCAGAATACCACCCCCAGGGTCAGGATCAGGATCAGGTAGCGGCTGCCTTCCCCTTCCCACATGGGAGGATACTTTAGGCTGGGGATGAATGATGACGCTGCAGGATTCATCACACAGACCAAGAGAGCCCTACATCCATGAGGCGAACTCTGCAATAAGCCAGAGAATGGAGAAGAGGACATCTTTCCCCATTCCTTCATCCCTCCTGATCCATCAGTAGAGCCCGGTTTGGAACAGTTGATATGGCCTCCCCAGGAAATGGAGCACCCAGTAAGGAACAAGAAGAAAGGAAAGACTCTGCCTGCACTTGCTAATTCCCGGGACTGAGGATTGATGGTTTAGTTGGTGGGGTTAAAGATGAGGTGGGAGGAGACTATGGGCGAATGATCCTGCAGGATCCTGAAAGTTTGCAGTTTGAAGATCCCTCCAAGACACGTAAGCACCCAGTCTCCTATGGGAAAGACCACTCCAGGGGAAAAACAGAGTTAGAGCCTGGATCACTCTCCCTGCTACAGGAGGATCTCTCAGAGGAATCGGAGGAAGAGGAAGGGCCTTCCACGGAGGACATAGAACAACTTACTGTGGTTCTATTACAGCAATGGCCGAAGAAGATGTTTTGGACCGCCCTTTAGCCCCGGAGATATGTGAAGGGAAGGCAGAGGGAATGCTGTCTGGTCTGTTGGAAGAGGTGCCAATTTAAGATCTATGCCTGCTCCAGGTACTAGCAGTTGGTACTTGCCCCTGTAGTAAAACCAATACCACAGGGGAGGCGCAAGAGAAGAACTGCCAAGGCACTCTTCCACCATCAACAATTATACACCCGGGCTGGAAGGGACCTTCCGAGTGCCAATCCAGGTCCATGGTTGGGAGGCAATCTGGGCTCTGTTAGGCTCATAAACATTTGTGAGGACCAATAATAATAGTCAAAAAAAGGTGCCTGTCTGTAAACCTGTCTGTATATCACCCAAGGTGACAGAAACACCCACATCTACTATTAAGACAACACAGACACATTTACTACTGTCAAATTAGGGGTTTTGAGCCACTGAGGGCTTGAAATAGACCAAATAAATAGAGACAGAAAGCAAATCTAGCTGTCTTTATTCCCACCTCCACTTGTCCTATGGGACGGTGGTGTGCCGCCTTTAGACAAATGGACAGAATAAGAACATTATTATTAATTTTTTTTTGTTGCATTTATAGCCGCACGCCAAACCCTCAGGCATCAGGGCGCAAGTTACAGTAAAGTGCGAGGTGACATTCTTCAAAGTGCAGGACCATGCATACATATGACAACATACAGGTGGTTCTTAAAAGCATAATCTGGAATAGCCACGCCTCATGGTACGGGATGCTACATCAGGCATACAGATACATAGGACAAAATTAGGGTAAATGCACAGTTTGGCAAAGCCATGCCTCATGGTACACGGGCTACATCAAGCATACAGATACATAGGACACAATTAGGGTAAATTCAGTCTGACAAAGCCGCGCCTCATGGTACAGTGGGCTACATCAGGAATACAGATACATAGGACAAAATTAGGATAAATGCACCGTCTGGTAAAGTCACGCCTCATGGTACAGGGGACAGATTAGTTCAAATGCATTGGCAGTAGACTGCTGCTAGAGTAGCAATCGGTTGGTTACAGGTTACATTGGGTACAGCAGAATGCTGCTCCCGTCAAATTAGGTAAAATGTATTGGTAGCAGAGTGCTGCTAGTGACACAGTCGGTTGGTTACAGGTCACGTTAGGTACAGCAAAATGCTGCTCACGTCAAATTGGGTAAAACGCATTGGCAGCAGAGTGCTGCTAGAGTCACAGTCGTTAAGTTCAGGTAGTATCCAAGTACATGAAAATGCTGCTAAAATAAAAAAAAATCGGTACGTAAAGGGTAGGATGCAAACTACAGCGGGTGCTGCTAAAGTCAATAATTGGTACATGGTACATAGAAGCAGAAGACAAGGGATAATGAGGTATGTAGCAGCCGTGTTACCAGTTTGGTAATAGTCTAAGAGTCTGAATCAAGAATGTCTCCAACATGATCCTTGGTTGCACAGGTCTGAGAGTCCCAATTGAGTGTGTTACAGATATGATACTAGATCAGAAAGGTTTACCGGAGCGTTTTATTTTTAACAACCTTTATTTATAGAAATGAGGGACAGTTACAATGCAGAACACATATTGTCATATACACATGGATGTTTCAGTTCCATTTTGCAAAGACCACCTGTAGTGCCCATAACCTTTATAACTCTTGACCGTTCCCCCTCCCCCGTTCGACCCCCCCCCTTAGTCTCCCTCCATTTAATTTCTTAACATAGGTGGAAGAGAACACATTCCTTTTCCCCCTGAGCACTTGGGCTTTCTCCCCTACCAAGACTATTGCTCTTAATTTCCGCCTGTTAACATAGAACAGAGAAATTACGTAGTAATGCTGGCCTAAAGTAAATCGGCTCCCTTTCTGTAACAAAGTCATGAAATGGAAGCCAAACTCTCAAAAACATTTGATATGAGCCATTAGACATAGCTGACACCTTCTCCATAGCCATCACTCCCCATAACCTTGCCCACTACATGGCTACCATCGGCCCATGCTCTTTCTTCCAAGCGTGAGCTACCGTGATCCTGGCCGCGCTCAGCATGTGGATGAGAGTGGCATTGCTTCCAGTGGCAACATATTTCTTTATTTCTTGGTGAACAATACCCATGGGATACCTCTATGGCACCCATGTGTAGGGGCACACCTTGGTACCCCTAGTGTGTTTTTTTGGGCACCTTTGTGTTGCCCCACAGAGAAGGGTATGGGCCGGTGGCAGCTACATGCTGATTTTGCAGGAACTCTGGGTCTCCCCCATTTTGGACACCCAGGCCCTGCCATAGGAATCAATGGATTCCTGAATAAAGGTAAATTGGCTAATGTCACTGCCTTTTCCTTCCTGTTTCTCAAAGTCCCGAGAAGCCCTGGCTCTGTTCCCTTGCCCTAATTGGATGTTGGGTGGAAGGACCATATATGGTTCTGGCGCTGCCTTTTCCAGAGACTGTTTGTTTTGGGTACACCTTAGGGGTGGCACCTGAATAAATGGTAAATGGAAAGAGGAGTCAACACACATTCTGTGTTGTGGGTGTCTGGTTTTGGTTGTGTGCCACAATGCCTGTGATCTGCCTGAGACAGCCTTGTCTGAAACTGGAGTAAATGCAGTGTGTGCACTGAAAGGCTGGGAGTTTGTCCCTTATACGCATCCATTGTTTTTGGTGTCTGGCTTTGGGTGTATGACCAAAATGCATGTGAGCCCGATTAGGAGATGCATGAGGAATGCACTATTGTGTGATTGGCTCACTGAGCTTAGCTCAGCCTGAGTGAATTAGGAGATTTGTGTATAACAGAAGACCCCCCACTTACCTCTGTGTCAGAATCGTGGAGGTTTCCTGCAGGCTTATCCTGAATCCAGCTGGAGGAAGAACTCTGCTGCTGCAACTCTTCATGGAATCCAAAAGCTGATGTGCTGATTTAAGGACTGATCGAGAGAGGAACTGGACAGGCCACCTCTTCCCCTAGCTGTGAAGGAACATCGTGCTGCTGCTGTTTCTCACCTGAAGTGTCCAGAGGCATCTTCGTTGGTCCTGATGAAGAGTGACCAGACATCTTCACCCCTAGAAGATAACCTGCATTGTCTGGGATCCAGAGGCTGTTTGTGACTGTTGGAAAGCAAGATTGCTGTGTATCACCCAGAAGAGGGGGCAGCCTGCCATAGTGCTGCTCGACTACCAGAGCTTGCAAAGTTCCATCCAACTGAGGAACTCTTTGAGGGGCACTGCAGACCTGACATCTGTCCACTTTTCCACAGGTGAGGAAGTCCAGTGTCGCTGTCTGCAGAGAAGTGCCCGCCGGTGGGTTTCCCACCATTATGATCTGCAGAACGAGTCCCAAGTGTCCAAACTTCTTGGTGGCACGCAGAGAAGTGCAGTGTTAGAGTTCAGATTGCCAGAAGCCATCCTGTCATCCATGCTTCGACTGCAGCATAGAAGAAACAACCGGCTACAAACCGCAAAATGATGAAACCCAAGAACTACTTCTGTCACTGCTCCCGTCGCCACCGAAGGTCATCAATGAAAACGAAAGGACTCATCCTCACCTCCGAAGCCTTGATGAGGCCTGCAGTGAGACCACTGCGACAGACCTTCAACTCTGTCTTCCCGATGCTGCTTGGTTCTCCTGCTCGACAGCAATGACACCGTGATTTTTTTATTTTTTATGTATTTTATTAACTTTTTTTACATAACTTACATATTTATGTAATTTGCAATGTATCATTAGAAAGTTCAGTCTGTGTTCTAACATCCCCCAGCCTGTGCCAATCACATCATTATCCTCAGACAACAGTAGCTACATGTTACATCCATATGTACATTACACCCCTGTAGGGGCTTGCAAACTGGATTCTTTTGCTTGGGTCGTAGTGTACTCCGAAGCAAACCGTTCTTGAAGTAGAGTCCTCCAGGAGTCCAATTCTGTATTACTCTCACTTTGACCTTTACGAGCTGCTTCCTACCAGACGGAGGTTTCTGCATGTGACCATTTCTGGAGGTCGCCCACCACATGCGCACCTCTGGGCTGTAAAGTGACTTCCAGTGCATTGCTATTCTGCGTTTCGCTAGTATATATGCCAGGTCCTTCAATTTGCTAACATGTTTTGCGCACCATGTCTGTGGGAATTTTCCAAACAGGCAAGCAGTAGGGGACCCTATATCTAATGTTATGTCTGCCCTTGCTAACCGTTGTGCTGTGCCCCTCCAGTTTTGCTGGATTACAATACATGCACAAAACATATGTACCATGTCTGCCTCGACTAGCCCACATCTTGAGCAACTTTGTGCTGCTGCATTGTGAAACTTCGCAATTCTACAAGGGGTTAGATGTGCTCTGTGGGTTATGTATAGTTGTATCAGCTGGAATCTCGCCTTTCTGGATACTTTTGTGTGATATGTTAGCGGCCTGTCTCATTCTGTATCACTCATTGGTTTATGTAGCTCCATTTCCCAGTGTTGGCAGGTCAATACCATCCCCTCTCCTTTTTGTTCCATAATTAATTTGTATATTCTCGATACTGCGTTCCCTCCCTCTGCAATGTCATACAGCGTTTCTATTGCTTCAACTTGCTTCAGTTCTCCTTGCCCCTCTGGCCAATTCTGTTTCAGTTGTGCAAGGAAGGAGACATACAGTAACTGTTGGCATGCATGCAACACTGTCTCTTCTACAAGTGTTCCAAGGTCTGTTGGTTTGCCTTCCTTCAATAAATCTCCAATCGTTGCAAAACCCTGGGGCTCCCAATACTTCCTCACCATTAACCTAGCCTGCCTATCCTCTGCCCGTAATGACACCCATGGGATTTGTGTGGAGTAGGGTGACTTACTTTCCAACAGACTGCACGCTGTATTGCATATCTTTTTGCCTAGTGCTAAAAGGAGAGCAGGTTTTACTGGATTGTCACATTTATCCATATTACCTCTTTCAAGAAGAAGGGGGGTGCACACAGGCTGTAGCAGGGGTGGGTGTCTTGTGTCTGTCTGTCCGACAGCCAACCTGTGACAAACTACAAATGGCCCGCCACAAAGTACGCCTCGAAGTTAGGGACTTTAATCTCTCCCTGGTCATGAGGCTTCTGTAATTTTGAAAATGCCATCCTGCATCTGGTGTTTTGCCATAGAAAACTCTGACACACGGGATCTAGTTTCTTAAAGAAGGGCTTAGGGATCTCATACGGGATATTGGTGAAATTGTGAAGGAACCTGGGAAGGACTACCATCTTAAGCAGCACAGCTCTTCCCATCAGCGAGAGTGGTATCTTAGCCCAGAAGTCCATGGACTTCTTCGCATTGTCTGCTACTTTTTGTGTGTTATCCATGTGTTTGGTGTTCGGGTCATGATAGATGTCAACCCCCAGATACCTGTACGTGTCCATCTCCCATCGTATTGGAAGCTTTGGCAGTGCATTCACTGGCCTCGCACTGTACCCTGCCAAGGGGAACAGGCATGATTTTTGTTTGCTAACTGTGATACCTGACAAATCTGCGTAGTGCTTCGGTATCTCCAGTAAATATTGTAAATTAGATCAGGGTGTTGTAGGTATAACAGCATATAGGGAGATCAGATTACGCCCCATGTGTGTCAATACCCGCCTCCAGGTATTCCATCCTTAGGTATGCCGCTAGGAGTTCTAAAGCTAGTATGAACAGCATAGGTGAGCCTGGGTAACCCTGCCTTGTGCCCTTCTCTAACTCCCACTGTTCCGATATCTGCTTTCCTGTTTTCACTCTTGCCTCCAGCTTGCTATACAGTAGTCTTGCCCATTTGGTGTATGTAGGTCCTATCCCAAATTTACTCAGTGTAGACAAGAGCCATGGCCATGGAATGGAGTCAAATACTTTGACCACATCCAGGGGAAGCTAAGGCATATGGGCTACTGCTGTCGCTGGTGTGGTCGATTACATGATGTGGCCTGCGGAAGTTCCATTTTATGTTCCTATTCAGGACATATCCCGTCTGGTCTAGGTGTATCAATTTATCTATCACCTTTTTAAGTCTATTGGCCAGTAAGGTAGTGAGTATCTTCTCATCCTGGTTAAGTAGTGAGAATGGTCTGTGTGACCCACAGTCTGTGTCAGGTTTATTTGGCTTTAGCAGTGGTATTATGAGGGATTTGCTCAGTGACACTGGAGTATATCCTTGTTAACTGCTTCCTGAAGCACCGCTAGCAATGGGGTCATGACATCTGCTATACATTCTTTATAGAACTCACTGGGTAGCCTGTCCGTACCAGTTGTCTTGCCAGTCGGGAGTCCCCTAATAGTGGTTTCAAGTTCTTCCAGAATGATAGGAGCCTCCAGCCTTTCAGCCTCCTCAGGGGTCAATTTAGGCAGGTCTATCTGTGCTAGCACCTCGTTGATCTCAGACGGGTGTATTTCCACCTTTTCTGTGTACGTGTTCTTGTAGAAGTCAAGGAAGCATCTATTGATGCCTTTGTCTGTCCCATCCGCACCAGATTGATCTTATCGTTTCCCGTTTGGATTCATTTTTATATAGCCATGCAAGCAGTCATTGCGGCTTATCTCCCTCTACGTGCTGCTTTTCTTCATATTTTGTGTAATTTAATGCTCCTAGTGTATCCCAGTTGCTCAGGCATTCCTGTTTCAGATGCGTTGCCTATCGGGCTCAGTCTCCTGTCATGTCCTCCGCTCCTTCTCTACCCTCTAATGCAGCCTCTGCCTTAGACAGGTCACCTTCTACCACAGCCCACACTCCCCCACCTCCGAGATAGATAATCCTTTAATCACCACTTCAAGGGCTTCCCACACGATGCCTGCTGACGCCACACTACCCACATTATGTTTAAAGTAGTCTATAATTCCCACTCGGAGGCACTCTGAAAATGTCTCATCTTTCAGTGATTCGCCTCCAAGTCGGTATGCGTGCTTGGGGACGGTGTACCCACCAAGTGGCTATTAGTGGTGTGTGGTCTGATAATATTCACGCCTTGTGTAATGCCTTTGGGAACTCTCCTAGTGATTCCTCACCTGTGAAGATGTAATCTAGCCTTGTGAACAGGTAATGCAGGGCTGTATAATGTGAGTAGCCTCTTGTTTGGGGGTGCAGGTTCTCCATACATCCCTTAAGTTGAACACTTGTAACAAAGCGTTCAGGGATTTGGCCGCAGGGACAGAGTGTGCAAGTTTATTTTTCGATTTGTCTAGCTTGGGGTTCAGTGTACAATTAAAATCCCCCCCCCCCATATTAATGTACTGCTCCTGTGCGTGCCTATGTGTGGGTATAGGGAGCGGTAGTATACAGCTGTGTCATGATTCGGAGCAAATGTGTTTGCTAAATATCTCTTTCTCTTCTAGAAAGCCTTGCACTGACACCATTCTACCTTCCTTGTCTTTGACTGTTTTGAGGATCCAGAAGGGGTACTAACGGTGCAATCCATATCAACACTCCCCTAGCATATGCCGAGTACGACAAGCCCAGGGGGGTGCCAGACCATTTCCTGAACAAAGCAGTCAGCATGTTTTCTGTGAGGTTCATTTCTTGTAGAAGCGCTATGTCCATCTTTTGGTGGCGCAAGTACGTCATTACTCTATTCCGCTCGATATAGCTATTAAGCCCCCAGACGTTCCAAGTGACTATCTTAAGTTCCCCCATCTCCTCTGTCTTCCATTATGTCTTGGTAGTCTGTTGCTCCTCTCTTGCATGTGCTGTGTGGCTGTATAGGCTGACCCCCAACTGTTCTCCTTAACTACCCCCTCCCAGCAATTGCCCAGCTCAGTACCTTGTGCTCAGGCCTTCCCGCCTCTCTCTCCAGCCAAAGTTGTCCTTCCCTCTGTAACCAATGTGCAGTGGGTGAATACATAACTGGTAGTATCTGAACAACAAAACTTGTCTTGGGTAGTAGGGCGTTCCTGCGCAGCATGCTCCTTGGGCCAGGAGATCGCACTGCATGCTCCTGTTGGTTCATGATGGGCTGATGTCAGAGAGTTCACTCAACTGCTCATGCTTATCTTGTGTCCTCCTGATCTTTCTCCTGTGATTCCTATGCAGCCTGCGTGTCATTGCCTTCATGCGTCTGCAGTGTCTGCCAGTTGGTCTTTCGCACTTGGTCGGAAGGTTCTCTGCATCCATCCGTTTGTGTACTTCCTCCGGGCTGTCGAAAAAGAAAGATCTGCCATTCCGTATGATCTTCAACCTCGCTGGATATAGAAGCATGTACTTGAGATTTGGTTCTCGTAGCCTCTTTTTCGCTGACGTGAGTGCATTCTCTCTCTTTGCACCTGTAGGATGCCGACGATGCCTACCGAGATGAACCGGGTCCTTCTACGCTGTTGACGGGAAATCCACCTTCCCGTCCAGTTAGCGAGGAGCCTCCATGCTCATACCCGGAGGAAGGGGAGTTGCAAGATTCAGTGTCAGACCCTATAAATTCTTTTTCAGATGTTTCTTCATCCCCTTCGAGGGATCCTACATGGGAGTCTGAGGCGGAAATGGAAGCGCCTAGAAGCCTGGCTCAACCGTCACCGCCAGATGACATTGGCTCCTTTCATGCGATGATGGGCAAAGCCTGTATTGAGTTTGGTCTGACCCCTGAAGAAGAAAAGGAATGCTTCTTGTTCGACCATATGGGGAAAAGAAGGAAGGCAGTCTTCTCGGTGCCCATTCTGGACCACGTCTGGCAAGAAGGCTTGAGGACCATGCACCATCCATTTTCAGAACCAGCGATAAAGGGCAGGTTGGAAAAGAAATTCAAAGCTCCAGACTCTAAGCCTAAATGCTTGACCTCTCAGCCTTCTCCAGAGTCGGTAGTGTCGGCGGTGGCGGCTAGGAAGGCCAGATCGCAACATAAATGTTCTACCCCTCCGGATAATGAGGCTAGAAGGCAGGACGCGTTTGCTAAGAAGGTTCTATCCGTAGGAGCGATGACGGTTAAGGCAGCTAACTCGCTGGCGATTATGGCAAGGTACGATCGGGAGATGTGGCATCGTTTGGCCCTATCCTATAGCTCCTCCCTGAGGAGCGTAGTAAGTCGGCCATGTTGCTGGTATATGAGGGGGAAGAGGCATCGAACCACTCGATTAACATCGCTGTGGACTTGGCGGAGTACAGGTTCAAGCAAAGAAATAACGGAGTGGTTTTGAGAAGGCAAGCCTGGCTGGAATTTACTAACTTTAGACCAGAGGTCCAGTATAAGGTGCTCAATATACCATGTGAGGGTGACCAATTGTTCGGAGAGAAAGTGGACGAGGCCTTGAAAGGTATGAAAGAGGATACGGACACTGCCAGGTCGCTAGGAGCCCTGCAAAGCGGAAGAGCTTTTCCATCCTTTCGTCCCTTCCGCGTCAGGAAATTCCCGTTTTACTGCATCTAGAGACCGAAACTTCGGCAGACCATCATACTCCTCCCAAGGTTATAGGCGTGCGGTCCAGGCAACGCAAAAAGGCCGAAACTACCAGGCTTTGAGGAGAAGGGGATATTCCTCATCAGGAAAAGACAGGCAGTCAAAGTCCCAACAATGACAGACTTCAGGACGTCCTGGGAGGAAGGGTGTCCCGTCGCTTCGACGAGTGGGAAAGATAAACAGGCTGCTGGGTATTGGACATGATAAAACTAGGCCACTCTTTGCAGTTCAAGGAAACGGCGTCACAAATTCCACCTGTGTATTCGGCGCAACCCCATCTTCACATATTTGCAACAGGAAGTGGAGCTTATGCTGCAAAAAGGGGCTATAGAATTTGTCCCGGTGGCCAAGAGAGGCTGGGGAGTTTACTCTCGCTACTTCGTGGTCTAGAAACCCAACGGCAGGTGGCGAGCCATTCTGGACCTTCGGGCTCTCAACAAGACCCTAAAAAAATCTGAAGTTCAAAATGCTTACGCTTCAGGAAGTCATCCGATCCGTACAGCCGGAAGACTTTCTGGCGTCGCTAGACCTACAAGATGCATATTTTCATATACCTATGCTTCAACGACACAGAAGGTTTCTAAGGTTCGTAGTCGGTCGGAGCCATTACCAGTTCAAAGTACTTCCTTTCGGACTGAAGTCTCCCAAGACGTTCACAAAATGTTTGGCTCCAGTGGCAGGTTGGCTGTGAAGAAAAGGTCACCATGTTTACCCTTACCTGGACGATTGGCTGATAAAGGGCTCGTCGCCGAGTATAACACAGGCAAGCCTAGAGGCCACCATGCAACTTCTGAAGCGCTTGGGCTTTGCAATCAACTTCGAAAAATCCTCATTAACACCCTCAAGGAACTTGGTATTTCTGGGCGCGGAATTTCTAACTCAATCAGGGCTAGTGAAGCCCTCCTTGGAAAGGGTTCAAAAACTAACACAAAAGGGGAAAGAATGGAAAGTGGGCACCAGGTTGTCAGTCAGAAATTACATGTCACTGCTAGGGGCCCTGGCATCCTGTATTCCATTGGTGAACAATTGCTGTCTCTTCATGAGGCCAGTACAGGAGTTTCTGGCAGACCGATGGTCCCAGAGTCGAGGCTTTTGGTCAGAGAAGTTGTGCATCAGCAGCAAACTTCTGCGGGCACTTCAGTGGTGGCAGCTCTCGGACAATCTGACGCGGGGGATGCCCCTGCAGGATCCGGATTTTCAAGTGACAGCGGTAACGGATGCATTGCTGAAAGGATGGGTAGCCCATCTGGGGTCCCTGCAAGTTCAAGGTCAATGGTCCCCAGCTGAGTCCACTCTTCACATCAACGTGTTGGAGTTAAGGGCGGTACGCTGGGCTCTGAAGTCCTTTTTTCCGCGCTTACGGGCATCGGTCGTCAGAATACTTACGGACAATACAACAACGATGTTTTATCTCAGGAAGCAAGGGGGCACTCGTTCCAGGACGCTCTCGAGCGAAGCTAAAAAAATATGGCATTGGGCTCTCGAACAGAATATGAACATAATGGCTTACCATCTTCCAGGGGTAAAAAATATACAAGCACTCGCTCAGCAGGGAAATTAATCAACTGCACGAGTGGGAACTGGACGATCAACAACTGGCAAACATCTTCAGAAAATGGGGACATACATCCCTGGATCTGTTTGCAACCCGAGAGAACAAGAAGTGTGCACATTAAGCGAGCAGGTGGCCACAACCCGGATCGCTGGGGGAGGAGTTCTCCTTCCCGTGGACGAACAAGTTCGCTTATGCCTTCCCTCCATTTCCACTCATCCGGCGGACCCTCCAGTGGATTCACAAGTACCTATGTCAGGTAATTGTAGTGGCTCCTTACTGGGCGAGACAGTCGTGTTTCTCAGACCTACTCCAACTGTCGATAGCAGAACCATTGAAGTTCCAGAAGATTCCGAACCTTCTATCTCAAGACAAAGGAGCAGTTTGGCATCACGACCCAGACTCCCTCAACCTGACGGCCTGGCTCCTGACTTCTCCGAGTTTGGGGACCTGAACATTCACTTGGAGTGTTGACGAATCTTACAGGCGGTACAAGCTCCATCCACAAACGCTTCGTATGCAGGTAAATGGAAAAGATTATGTGTGTGGTGCAGGGATCATCCGGGGGTAGACCCCTTAAACATTGGGGCAGAACAGTTTCTTCCATATACTCCTACGTCCCATCCCCTTTCCTCCATACTTATGGGACATCTCTCCGTCCTGTGGGACGGGACCGGAGCACTTTGTAAAAAGCATCCAAACAAAATGTTTAAAAATTTGTCGTCCTTCTCTTTCTGCGCGGGGCCCGGCACGCAAACGTAACCCCGCCCACCTTGGCTCCGGCCTGCGCATCGCCCATCAGTCCTTTTCTCCGCTCGTTCGGGACTGGACGCACTTGCATCCTCAGAAGATTTTCTTCCCTTTTTCCTCTCTGGCTCTCGCTAGCGATCGTGTACTAGTCTGTCTATGTCGTTCAAACTAGACTTTCCAGACTGTTCATCGTGTCACGGTCGTTTCGCGAGGGCGGATCCCCATCCTCTTTGCTTCGAGTGCTTGGGTCCGGATCACCGTTGGGATTCCTGTTTTTACTGCGACTCCCTTTCGGTCTGGGCACTTCAACGTCGGTTGGAGCGGTGGGAGGAGGTGTTCCGACGAACTCCTCCTTCACATTTGCAGGCGTTCATCGACTAGAAGAAAAAACGCCCGGTAAGTTCTTTACTTTTCAGAGCACCCCGGCAGTGGGATTCCTTTCCAGGTTCGTCTCGGGCCGGGAGGGGAGTTGATCGCTCTGTCACCGGGGTTCGCCTTGAGGTACCAGTTGGGCCTAATAATTATGCCAGAGTTTTCTCCGAGGGTTTCCGTAAGGGGCCTGTGGATACCGGAGCAGGCTCCGAGGCCCCTCCTGTGGGGGCTGTTTGTGGACCCAGTTCTACTGAGTCGTGGGGTACCGGAGCTCGCTCTGAGGCCTCTCTGTCGGCTTCCCTCAAAAATAAGACCGGGGTGCGCCCGAGGCCTTGGGAGGGCTTGCTGTCACCGAACGGATGTTCGAGGCCCGCGCAGATAAGGCTGTTACCGGACCAGGGTCCGAGGTCCCTCGTACAGAGGCTAAAGTTACCAACAGTTCTGTGAGGCCTGGCAAGGCCTTGTCGGTGAAAGCTGTTTCTCACCGTTCCCGCTCTTGCGGTGACACCAGACCTGTTGAGGGTGCAAAGAAGCAAAGTGCTTCTTTTACCGGCAGTGCCGAGGTCCTTCCTTCGAAGGCTAATTTGGCGGTTGGTATGTCACAAAAACATTCCGGGCCTCACAGTACCGGCTCTGCCGAGGTCCCTTATGTTAAGGCTAAAGTTAAGACCCCTGATCCATCAACGGGGACCCCTGCCTCACTTCCTCACGTGCCGCAGTTCCCCTCAGATGAGGACAAAATGGCGCCCGTTCCCGCCACGACCACGACAGCCATTTTGGGTGCTACCCCTACAACTACGCCATCGGCCTCAGGTGTAGGGCTTGGTCCCTTGGGTGAACATAGAGTCCCTTGTGCGCATCCTTATCGGTCAGTTTACGACTGGAACGCCTGGATGCCTCTTCCGCACAATTTTTCGTTGCCTGCAGGGTCGGCACCGTTGATTTATGTGGATACATCGGTGGAGGGGCCAGTGTGGCACCCTTCCCCGTTAGGTCCCTGGATTTGTCCACCTCATGAGAGGCCTCCTCAGGTTCCGAAACAGTCCCCGGGGGATGCTTTTTCCGGTAAATTTCAAACGCTTATGCATACCGACCCCACGAGGGAGTATTTCAAAGGGCTCTGCCCGCGCCTCCGGCTCCACCTGTTCCTCTGGTGGTTCTGCTTGCACCTCCCTTGCCTACGGTGCCTTCCCCGACTCTTCCGCCTTTGCCTCCATTGTCCCCTGTGAACAAGGCAGCGCCTGACACGGCTTAGCAGGATCCTGACCTGTCGGATGACGCGCAAGGCGATCAGGACAGCGGGGATCTTACCTGCTCTATCAGAGCTTTTCATGACCGGGTACTGGACATGATGAACTTCTTAGATGTTCCAGTGCCCTGCAGGAGGGCGTGCTTTCTGGGGCGTTCACCCTGTCTCCCTTGGAGCGTGCCGGCCTGTTCTTGCAGAAGGACGTTCTGACCGAGGTCCGCAGAGTTTGGGAAAACCCACACTCTGGACTTTTTGTCAATAAGAAAATTGACGCGAGATATAGGCTGCATTCTTCGGAAGAGGTGGCCCTGTCGTCTTGTCCGCCCCCCCTCCTCCACAGTAGTGGCTGCGGCCACTTTGCCAGTCCAGGCCTGCAGCATCCTCTTCCACAACAGCTACTCAGGTTCTGGGAAAGGAGGACAAGCTCCTCGACTCCCTCGGGAGGAAAATCTTCACCAACCCTGCCTTGCAGCTCAGGCAGGCCAACTCTGAATTGATATTAGCGGGAGCTAACATGCGGATGTGGAAAGGTCTTTCGGAGTTTGAGGAGTTTATCCCGGTTGAGAAGCTGGAAGACTTTAAAGGAGGTCTATCTGATGCCAGGGTCTTGGCCCATTATCTCCTGGAGGCTGCGGCTCATCACGTAGACACCTCGGCTCGGGGCCTTATGCTGGGGGTTGATACCTCATGGCAGGCGTGGCTGCATGCAACTAAATTCTCAAATGAAGTGCAGGACAAGGTGTTGGACCTTCCGTTCGATGGGAAGGAGCTCTTTCATTCTACAACAGATGTAGAGCTCACCAAGACAAAGGGTAGCACTCAGACAGCTAAGTCCTTGTCTGTCCTGGTTAAGGCTCCTTTCAAAACCCAGAGACCGTTGTCAAAAAGTCGACCTTCCTCTAGCTTTAGGGGCTTCCTCGACCGAAAATCTCGCACAGTGGATACCCCTGCGGGGAACAACCGCCGTAGGCAACAACGGACGCAGTTTTTCTCCCGCTCCACAGCGTCAGGTGCACCGCCACCGATAAACCTACTAAATGAGGGGTTTCCGCGCTCGCACGGGACCCCGGTGGGAGGACTCATTGCGTCTCATTGAAAGGCGTGGCATACCATCACAGAAGACAGATGGGTCTCGTCAGTCGCTCGGGCGGGCTTCCACTTACCTCTACCCCCTACCCCACCCTTCAACCCTCCTTTTCAGCTGTCGGGCTTGCCCTCCCTCAAAGCCGAGGTTCAGAAACTTCGGGACCTCAGAGCTGTGGAACCTGTTTCCCTTGGGGAGCGAGGGGAGGGCTTCTACTCCCGGCTGTTTACAGTGCCTAAACCCAACCAGGCTGGCCTGCGCACCATCCTAGGCCTTTCCCAGTTCAATCTGTTCCTACCCCAAGAGAAATTCAAGATGATCACGACCAGCCAGATACGCTCCTCCTTGCAGATGGGTGATTGGCTCAGCGTGGTGGATCTTCAGGATGCGTACATGCATATCCTGATTTGGAACCCACACAGGCGATATCTCTGCTTCTCTTTGGAAGAGGAGCACTTCGAGTTTCGAGTGCTTCCTTTTGGCCTCGCTTGGCGCCGCGTGATGATGTCAGTGATTGCGGCCCATCTTCGTCTCCAGGTTATTCATGTGTATCCATATTTGGATGACTGGCTCT